>NC_057862.1:231086327-231686327 GCF_019393635.1 Dromiciops gliroides
GTCTATTAATAATTTTAATAACCATCAAGGCAGGCAGTCCCCAATTTATTGATGATTATATTCCAGTATTGTGTTGATTGCTACTGATATTGTATTTTACCAAGAGAAGCAATATTATATACATGACAGACTGCCAAGCTAACCCACAGACACCTATGTAATCTACAATATTCTTAGCATAGCAAAAGTGTCACAGAATGCAATCATCATGTGCAACTCTGGTCAAGGTATTTTGGGTGCCAATCTGGGATACCTCTACCCACCCTTGTGGTGGAATGGGTGATTCCCTCTTCCCTACTCCATTAATGTGACAATCAGGTGGAATGGAACCCTACTTTCCCAACTCCAAATCATTGATAGTGTCTTTGTAGCCTCAGATGGGATTATAGCATGGCAGGATTAAGGGTACAGAAGTTGAGGGGGAAAAGACCCCAAGTTCTTGAGCAAGGAACACTAAGGAAAAGACCATATCCAATCCTAAATATACCTAGAACACTTTTAAGAAATGGGTTTACTCCTTGGTGACAGCCCTTATGTTTCTCCCTGGGTCCTGGGGGTGGACTGGCCATTTCCCTAGCCACTGCCAAATGTTGATATTTCTGTCTATCTGAGACAGTTATTCAGAAGTGCTTGTTCATATATAAAAAATTAAGTTGAGATGGATTTGATTTCCCTTCTTGCCACATTTATTTGTGCATTCAACAAACTTGAATTAGAGGAATGCAAAAGCACACTTTTCAATGTGATTTCTAGGGAAGCATTTTGTTACAAAATGAGGGACAGCTTGTAATAAGTCAATGGTAAACTGTAACATATATATATGAATCCCCCCCCCATTTTTTCCATGCCTAAGTAATACCCTAATCACCTAATCACTTTTCTAAAAGTAATCACAAGGGGGCAGCTAGGTGGCACAGTGGATAAAGCACTGGCCCTGGATTCAAGAGGACCTGAGTTCAAATCTGACCTCAGACACTTGACGCTAGCTGTGTGACCCTGGGCAAGTCACTTAACCCTCATTGCCCCACAAATACAAAACAAAACAAAACAAAACACAATTGCCTAGAAAACTAATCACAAAATGTAAGTTCCATGAGAGAAAATAATGTTTTTTTTCTTTCTATCCCCAGATTCTAGCACAGCATCTGACATTTAGTTGGCACATAATAGATTCAATGATGTATAAAAAGAGAATGAGGAAGTTCATTAGCAAAGTAGATCTCTTTTAATAGCCACATTTGATTCAATGCTTTCTACTGAAAATACGAAACATATGATGGCCAACCACTTACCCTTTGACTAGTTCAACTGCAATAAAATCATTGCCATCCCCACTGTTGAAGAGGATGAAGCCATCAGCTGAAGTGGTCTTAAACTGGAAGAAGAGGTGCATGGAGGTGTAGGCCTGGAGAGTGGCCAGGCTCAGGTAGCTACTCTTGGTCTTGAAGGTGACAGGGTCAGCGATGATATTTCTCAAGCCAAAACGGGCCTTTAGCTCACAGTAGTCAATGTCACCATTCTTGCATAAGTCAATGTAGAGGAGTCCATTAAACATGAGGCTCTGTAGGTGGCCAATGAAACTTGAGGGGATAACTGAGATGTAGCGCTTCTCTGTCATGATGCCTGTTTCAATATTATGGAACTCTAAGCGGGTGTGGTCACCCACCATTGTACCTGCATGAATAATTACAGGGAATGAAAAAAGAAGAGAGATGTAACCCTTTGGCATGGGTCCAAATCAAGATTTACCAGGTTCAACTTGTTTCTGTATATAACATGAGCTGAAGTAGTCAATTTACCTGAAAAAGATTAAACTCCAAATCATCTAACCAACAATATAACTCACTTAGGAAGTGATCCAGGCAGTTAAGTGGCATGGTGGATAGAGTACCAGACCTGAAGTCAGCAAGACTCATCTTCCTGAGTTCATTCTGGCCTCAGACACATACCAGCTGTGTGCTCCAGGGCAAGTCATTAGCCCTGTTTGCCTCAGTTTCCTCATCCGGCAAATGAACTGGAAAAGGAAATAACAAACCACTCCAATATCTTTGCCTAGAAATCCCAAAATGGAGTCGTAAAGAGTCAGACAGAACTGAAAAAAAAAACACAACTTAAAAACAATGAAAAGAAGTGATCTGAGTCCTTGTGATCTCACTTCTTAGTCTTCTCATTCTCAAAATATGTTTCAAATATCTAACAATAGAAAAGAAAACATGAGGTCATGGCCAACTTGAAAACCAAGATGATTATTGTATCCTGCCTCTGTAAAACAAAATTATGTCTTTCTAATATAAATTATATAAAAAGCAGAATAAATAGTATCTGGAAATGGAAATATGATTCAGGTGCTATGATTGTTTCTCTCCATAGTACATAGTAACATGTAGGATTGTAACAACAAAGTCAAGGTAGAGTATTTGTGAGTGAGACCTATTTCTCACACATTTTTAATAAGCAATTCTCCAACCTAATTTAATATGCTTGAATAACATGGAAACCAATTATAGAGATTCACCAAAATCATTTTCACAGAATTGGCGTTTGCTTAAACTTTTTTTTTCCTTTTGGCACCTGAATTCAGAGCATTACTCATAAATACTTTGTAAACCTTAAAGTGATAAATATGTGTGATTTATCATCACTGAGCAAAAAAAAAAAGGTAAAACAAAAACAAAACCTAGTTTATGTTTTGGAAGTTTTTGAGTGGTTGTTTGCATGGATAAAGGTAAATAATACTGATAAATTAAAGGATATATTCCAAAGAGTAATAATAAAGTAATGATATTGGTGAATTTTCCAAAGATATGAAATAATTAAAAACAGCATACATCTGTTAATAATCTATTTAAGCAACTAAATATAATTTATTGATATTCAAATTTCCTTGTTTGAGAATTGCAATGGAATAATGAAAAGATCCTTTGTTTTATTTTAGAGCTTTGGACTTAAATCTAACTTCTGGCACTCACTGTGTGATTTTATTAACCTCTCCTAGTCTAATCCATAAAATGGGAATAATAATACTCATGCATTCTACTTCACGGGTTTAGCAAGTGAAGCAAACACTTTGTAAATATCAAAGCACTATAGAATTGTCAATTATGTGGTGTGTGTGTGTGGGGGGAATGATGATGATGAGAGAGTCATCAAGAGGTAAAAGAATAAGAGCTAATCTTCAAGCCCAAAAGACCTATATTCAAGTCTCACCTTTAACACAGACTCTGTATGTGATGATGGTCAAATCACTTAGCTTCTCTGTGCTCTAAGATGATAAATTGCTGGGGAATTGCATTAGTGGATGGAGTCTGTTCACCTGGTAGTTCAATACACAAATTAAATGAGAAGTATAGCTCCTCATTCCATTTTTATTATATTGTAGTTATAATCTAGAGTCTTCATAGATCATTTCTAGACTCTTTATAGGAATGAAATCACTTAGTAGCCAGAGGAGAATTTGTAGAGAGGAGAAAGACAAGGAATCAAACTGAAGAATAAAAAAGAGTTGTCAAAAAGATATATGAAAGGTATGGGGGACCATGAAGTAATCTGGAGATTGAATTTTGAGGAGTGGAAATTCTGGAGGACTCAAGAATAAAGAGAAAGATGAGAGAAAAGCAATGAACCAAAAAAAAAAAAAAAGAACTTGAGTCAAAGGACAAGGAAGGAGTAGGTAAGGTGAGTGAAAGGAATTTAGTTGCACCTGTCAAATTGTTAATGAGCTTAAAAGAAAAATGAAAACTCCAGAGTTGAAGATCCACATAAACATTAAATGTAATAATTACAACAGATGAGGGAGATAAGTTTATTTTGTTTCTGATTCTCTGCTAGTAAAATGTATTTCAATCAGAAAGGAATGAATACAAATGGCCCATAGTAACTCGAAACCCACAAAAAGCTAGAAGATAGTAAAAGAGCATCAAGCTGCTCTTGATAAATTGGGGTAACTAAACCCAGATGAAGGACATGCCAGGAAAGTGAAAGAAGTTACAGATGTGATTGTGGAGTTACCATCAATAATCTTGGCAAGAGTCTGGAGAATGAGATTGTTGCTGTAAGTTCAGTGTAATGTAAATGTCCCAATTTTTTGAAAAAAGGAAGTGAGTAGAATATGTAAATTATAGGCCAAGTGAGCTTGACTTTGATTTCTGGGAAATTTTAGAATGTTTTATTAAACATTTTATTATAGTTTTATAATGTTTTATTATTGTCAATAAACACTTTGAAAAGGAATCAGTGATCACAAAGAGGTAGCTTGGACATGCCTAGCTAACCTCATTTCCTCTTATGATCAATTTACTGGAAGATTAGAGGAATGCTATAGAAATAGTTTATGCAGATTTTAATAAAATATTTGGCAGTTTCCCATGTTCCTGTAGATAAGATAGAGAGATCTGGGTTAGATTATCAGTAGTATAGTTTGACAAATTCAGAACTGGGACACATACCATAGCAATTAATGGGGTGATATCAACTCTGAAAAAGATCTCTAAGGGCAGGTAGGTGGCACAGTGGATAAAGCACTGGTCCTGAATTCAGACACTTTTCTGGTTTGGGTCTAGTGTGTCAATTAAGTAATATTACCAGAGGTAGGTGAAGACCACTTTAACTAGGTGGCTATATTGGTGAATTGTTAAAATACTCATGAAGCAAGAAAATAGTATGCACCACTCAAAGATAGCAAAAGGAAGAGAAACCCTATCTCAAATTAGTCTTGGGAATTCTCAAAGGCTCAGTATTTCTGGCCTGTAAATTCAAAGATAGAAATAAGAGTCTCTGCCCTCAAGAAGCTTATATTCTATTGAGGGAATCAACACATAACCACATAAATAAATATATAAATAAAATATATTGCAAAAGTTAGCGCAAAGTCATTTGGCAGGAGGTAGCCCTAGCAACTGGGGAAATCAGAGAAGTCCTCACACAGGAGGTAAAACTTAGACTGAACATTTGAGAAAAAACCATATTCTTATGGAACATCTATTCCATTAGATGGTCAGGGTAATGGTATTATCATAAGGTCATTGGGGGAAGATGGCATGGATTTTTTCAATCAATACATCTAGAAGCTCCCTATATTTCCAAAGGAGTTCAGAATCGCTTCCTTTGCCTTTCAGACTCTTTGACATGATGGGGTCTATAGTCTGTGCCAGTGACATTAGTGGGAATGAAAAACTAACTCTTGTTAATTCCAGGTTAGAATTAGATCATACCATTTGTGTCATTAGATCCTAAAGCACCAGCAGACAAAGCAGAAAAGTATAGGAACTGTGGGACAGAGGATGGGTATATTCCAATTATGATACAATAGCAAAGGAAATAGTAGAGGTGGGAAGTCATTCCACACTTATAATAACAATTTAGCTAGTCACTGAGAAAGCAGCTTCCAATCCCTCTCTGGTACTAGTAATTGAAAAGAGGTCTGTGGAAGACAGAATCAGAGGACTAACTGATGCTGGTGATCTTGGCACTGGCCAGTCTTGCTTGGTTTCAGAAAAGCATTGAGGTAGAATATCTATGCTGTGACATAGGGGAACACAACCAGGAGTTCATGCATTAAAATTAGTATTTGGTTAATATTATTAATGAATTGATGTAATGGCCTCAGATTTCCGTCCATGTACTTTAGTAGCTGGGTCATCTATTTTCTAATCTAGATGAGCAGAAGTACCTTATTTTGGATCTATCTATCCTAACAGTCCATGGGTACAGGGAACAAGTCAGGGGTATGTTTTAGCCTTCTTGGATCCTAGCAGGAATGGGCCTGTGGTGACATTTTACTTCCAAAGTTGCTGACATAGCAGAGGCATGAGCAATGTCAATCTGAAATCTTTCTCTTTGTTCACTCTTAAGGGAGAGGTAGTGCTCAACCAATATCAAATGGGGAAAACTTTTGTTTTGTTTTGTTTTTCCAGTTTTGGTTCCTATGAGCACTGTCAATCCTAATTCACTCTACTAGCCATAGTTTATCCCGTTGTTTACAAAATTTCTGGAACCTAACTGGAAATCCCTTGAAATGAGGGTGTTCCATTGCTAATAGAGATTAGTGAATAAGGCATAAGCCATTTCTTAATAACCTGGGAATGAGGAGAATGTGTGTGTTGGGGGTTGAGGGGAGGGCACAACGTGAATAGAAGAGGGAGGCAAATTTAAATTTCCTAATTTTATTACTTATATTAATAAATTATTTTTAAAAATTCTTATCATTGTTAAAAAAGAAACAGACCATCTCTCTCATAAGCAAAATTGTTTATTATTACTTTTAATTTCCCAGACCTTCTTAATGCCCACACTTGAATTCTTCCCTCAGTTACAAAGTAGGGGGCAAGATGTGAGTAGGCTCAAGATGAAAGAGCTTCATTAATTTCAAACACCAAATTACTCCACGACTTGGGCAATGATTTTTAATTATTAGGAATAACAGAAAGCCTAATTTATAATTACCTTTATTTCAGTATTTCTATAAAGAATAGTGAGGGAGGGACTGTGCATTACTGTGGATGCTGGGAATCTGCAGCTGCTTATTTAAAAGTAGGGTTTTCAACATGCAGTTCTTCCTACCCAAAGACAAGGTCATAGTTGCAGGGGGAAAGCATTAGGACGAGACTGCCACCTAGTGGCTATGTTTTTTAAAACGGCTTCATTGGTCTAACAATGGAACTAGCTGATCTGGACTGTTAAAACCATTTTCTTCCCTGTAGTTTTTCAAAAGTGACTTCACAATGAGGATTACCTGAATGATAAATTCATGTCTGAGTATGCGCTGTGAATTTCCACTTATTTTACTCTTCCCTCATTCTCTCCAAAGACTATGTCTTTATCAACAAGTTCAAGGGAAAAAAAGATTCTTTACCTCTTATTATAGTATTATAGTATTATTTCTATGTAAGTAGGGACATATGCCCGAGGTAAGTTTAATTCAGTAAGTAGAATGGAATCTTTTAGATGATGATTCTGAGAATAAATATGGCGACACAGTAAGGACGGCACTTATTTGAGGCAGGTGAGCCCAGGATTTGGTTTTAGTTTGGGGGCAGGGAACAGAGTAAAGCAAAGCAAATTTGGGTCATCTATACACATCTAGAGTCCTTCCTGCATATCTCTGTGTTTACTCAAACCCATTGGGAGATTGGTGTGGCTAGAAGGGACTGGAGCAGATATCCGGAAAGGACAATGGAGATCTAATTCCACACCCACCCTTGCCTGAAGAGTACAGAGATTTGTTTTAAGATTTATCTATTTCTTTAAATTACTCATAATTTCTGGTTTTTAATATAAAACTATAACTCATAATAACTGCAATGTGATTATGCATATGAAGGAAGGATTCAATGAAGGGGCTTGTGGCACATGAACTGTTTAGAAGTTTTTAACTTAAGACACTAGATAGGGTTCTGCCACTCATATAAGAGACTCTGAGTTAGAATCATGTGAGAATCTTATAGGTTTTATTTTATTAATAACTCTTCTAAGTGCCTAGAAAGCAGAAAATACTAACAGTAAGGCAGGACCTAGGCTATGCAAGAATTATGTAAAAAGACTAGGTTATGTCAGCAGGCTTGGCAACAAGTAAAATGCCTTCCTCAGAGACAAGTAGCCTCAAGCTGGGTTAAATCCCCTCATTGTTTCTTTCCTTGGGAAACTAATTTGTCCCTGGTGAGGGACATGCCTTGAAAACAATGTTAATCAAGAACTATTTAAATAACTACTATGTGCCAATCACTCTGCTAAAATGTCCACCCCTATGAGACAAAAGCATCTACATAGGTACATGCAAAACACAAGAAAATTTTGGGGGAAAGTCACTAGCACCTAGCAGATCAGGAAAGGGTTCGCATAGAAGAGGGTTCTTGAAGGAAACAAAAGATGTTAAGAGACAAAAGTGAGGAGGTAATGCTATGGGATACAACCAATTCTAAGGTCCTGGAGAGGGAGTGCCAGGTATGAGAAACAGTAAAAAGGCCATTTCAACTAGGCTACAGCATATGTGAGGGGTAGTAATCTATAATAAGGCTGAAAAAGTAGGCTGAAGCAAGGCTGTAAAGGACTTTAAATGCCAAGAAGAAGAGCTAATAGTTGACCCTACAAGTAACGGAGAGTCAGCAGAGTTTATTCAGTAGGGATATAAGGAAAGTCACTTTGGCAGCTTTATGAGGGATTGATTGAAATAGGAGAGACTGTTATGTTCAGGTAAATGAATTAGAAAGCTATTATAATAGTCCGGGAGAGAGGTGAGGAGGGCATGAACTAGGGTGGTAGCTATATGAGTGAAAAGGAGACATACACAAGATGTGTTGTAGTGTGTTGTAGAGGTATTTGGCAATTGGTTGAAAATGTAGGAGGGACAGCTAGATGGCACAGTGGATAAAGCACCGACCTTGAATTCAGAAGGACCTGAGTTCAAAAGTTCAAATTCAGCCTCAGACACTTAACACATACTAGCTGTGTGACCTTGGGCAAGTCACTTAACCCTAATTGCCCAGCAAAAAAAAAGTAAGGTGAATGAGAGTGAGGAGTTCAGAATGATGTCAAAGTTGCAAAGCTGGGTAAGTTGAAGGTTGGTGGTACCTCCAAGAGAAATAAACAAGTTTGGAACTGGGGTTGTTTGGAAGAAGGGAAGAAGATGTTTCTATTTGGGCCATCATGAGATTGAGATCCCCAGGAGACATCTAGTTTGAATAGTCTGTTAGAGATGTAAGACATCTGTCTGTTACCTTATTTAACATATGAGGAAACTGAGGCTCAGATAGTTTGAAGAACCTTCCCAAAGTCACACAATAAGGTAGTGGTAGAGCTAGAAATATAACCCAGGTCTCCTAAATCTTAGTTCACCATTTTTTTCCTCACTCCATTATGTTTCATTTTTGTTCAATGTTTTCTAGAGAAAGGTCTCTTTATCCTTGATTTGTTTTCTTCCCTTATAATCTCCTCTCCAAAGCATATGTCTATGTATCTAAAATACTGTATTATTTAGAACATAACTCACCATCACTGCTAGATCATTGTTGGAAGATGGTAATTATCATAAATAACAGAAGAATGATGGATGTCATACAAAAGGACTTTCCTCTCTATCTCACACAATAATGCCCATTCTTTAAAGCACAGTTCAAATAACTCTTTAATTTGGGCAAGTAATTTACCCTCCCTGGACCTTAGTTTCTTCATCTATAAAATGAGAAGAACTGAACTAAATGCCTTCTTGAGTCTCTATCAGTTCTAGATCTGTAATTTATAAAAATACAGAGGTCACTGATGTCTTGGACTGCCCTGGGAGTACAGTAAGGGCATACTCACTCACTGGGAATCCTGGAAGTTGTACTCTTCACAGTCCTAGAAAAAACTAAGCCTATCACAAACTTTGAGATGGGAGGGAACTATTCTCTGCCGTGGTAATGAAGACTACAACTCCCAGAATTCCCATTGAGTATTTAGACCCTTACCCTGCCCACAGGGTAATTGGAGATCCGGTCAAATAAAAATCAGTCTGGGCTTGTCCAAATACCATGTCACGTTATGATTCTCTAAGTCCAAGTACTGTCTCCTAACTCTAATGACATTCATAGTCTATACACACAGTTTTATCCTTATAAACAGTCTAACATTTTTTTTTGCTAATTTTTCCATCGAATTAATTTTATTGCCCTTACAATACTGGACATTCTTTGTGAAAAGAAAAATACATTATTTTTTACCTTGCTCAATAGCACCTACTTGTTAGATACTTCGTGACTGACTGCAGTTTTGAATTAAGTTCATACTATCTTCAAAAAAGTAGGCTAGTAGTTATAGCTACAAAGTCAAAATGAAGGATCCTCTGCCCTCAAGGAGTTTATATGCCCTCATGGAAATTAAATGCCACTAGGCTAATCAAAGTTAATTAAGCCAGGAAAAAGATCAATGAAAGACGAAAAGAAATTTATGGGCAGAAAGAGTGAAAAATTACACATTAATTGGACTCACCTTCAGCCACATCATCATCCACAGTAAGCTTAAGGCTTTTTCCTCTCCTCACCACCCGTACAGTGTGCCATTCATTGTCGTTGAGTTTCTGTCCAGCATAAAGTGTCTCTGGTCCTTTGCCTGAGGATAGTGGTAATTGCCAAAGTTAGTACCAGTTTCATATATAAATGGTCTTCAAAATAGAATGATCAAAGCCACACTGGTGTATAAGACCCATCAGCACTTGGAAAGCTAACTTCTGTGTTGTTTAAAAATCTTTTAGTCCCTTACACTTCATTCCAGAAATTTGAAAGTTGGTCTTGATTTTGCCCATCCAGCTTTTACCTCTCAAGAAACCCAAAGTGGAAAGAGCCATGGTCTGTCTTTGCTTATGGAAGTCATCATTCTTAATCCAATGACAGAATAGCTCAGTGACAGGACAGTTAGAAAGAAATGGTGTTAAATGCAAACAATTAAGGAGTGGGACCTCCTTGAGAACAAGATTCACCTTAATTAGGCATCTCAAATTATAAAGGAGTAAGTCCAGTCCCCCTAGAGAGAAGAATTTATCCAAAGTAGCAATGGATCTTTCCCATCCTTAAAGTATTACACACCAGCATGGCTTTGCCTGAAGGGGGTAAGGGAGATTTATCTTTTGCACAAAAAGAAAACTTTAGCATAAAACTTGTTTATTCTGATTTTTTCATTGACAGAGAATTTCTATAAAAAAATAGAGTCTTGTTGATACCCCACTTAATGCCACATAGAAAAGTGTTGATTTTTTTTTTAATATTTGTTATTAACTCCCTTTGTCTACAATGCTCCTGAAGGGACTGTGAGTGGCCTCAAGTCTATCCCATTCTTCTCTATCTTGCAGAAAGGTTTTAAATTCTACTAATTTAAAACTACTTCTACTCTTCAACAATTTAAACTGAATTTAAGAAACATTGGGTGCTTCAAGCATACTATCCTGGGAACACAGAGAAAAAAATGACATAGCTCCTCTTCTCAAGGTGCTTATATTTTACTTAGGATATAAAACATATGTTCAGATTAAGAAATACAAAATAATTTTAGGGGAGGAGAGAAAGCCAATAAATGTATTCAGGAAAGGACTTCCAAAGGAGGAGGCATCTGAGACCATTCTTCTAAAATAATAGTCATTTCACATTAAGAAAATGAAGATCATGTAAATACACTTATAAACCAATGTATCTCCAGATAACTCTGTGGCTTTCAGGTTCCAGAATAATTTACTCATTAGTACTAGGCTTGGATTAGGGAATTATGGACGTTAGTAACCAAAAGACTTTTATTGTTAACACTGAGGATTATTCAGATTTGAGAGTGACAATGGAAACATTTCATAAAAGAAGAGTATGAAGAATAAAGACCTGATCCTTCAGAGATAATTTGGAATTGCCACTTTAGAACCAAGGAACCAGTCCAAAGAATATTGTAGCCAACCAAAGATCCAGAATAATTTTAAGATTATTTTGGATAGTACTTAAAAGAGTTTCAGCTCAAAGAAAGGTATTGAATGAATAATTTTATTTTGGGGGGTGAAAGTAACTGCTGACCTGTGGATTTCACTGTCCTTGGTAATGACTTGCAAAAGATGTTAGAAAATTCTGTGGCATGAAGAGACTTTCAAGATCTCAACCTTTTCTGATGAACACTCATCAAATGTCAATCCATAACTACATTGTTAATGTAATTCTCCATATTTCCATCATCACTGATATGGGTTAAGAAACTACAGACCCTGGGGGCAGCTAGATGGCGCAGTGGATAGAGCACTGGCCCTGGATTCAGGAGTACCTAAGTTCGAATCCGGCCTCAGACACTTAACACTCACTAGCTGTGTGACCCTGGGCAAGTCACTTAACCCCAATTACCTCAGAAAAAAAAAAAAAAGAAACTATAGACCCTCAGAACTGTAAGGGCTGTCAGAGGTCATCCTTTCCATCCATTTAAAACCTGAATAAGAGTCCCCCCACCAGCATCCACTTGAATTTTTGTCTATCTTTGTACCTTATGTAACCTTACACGTTACTCAGCCACCTTCTTAAGACTTAAGTATTGAATAAAAGGATGAAATGCCTCCATAGACAGTATTAAAACTAAAGATAATTGGATTCATAATGCTTTCATTTGTGCAATTTTACTTCTGCATGGTCTCTATTTGAGAATGGAACTGCAGCTGCGATTGAAGAATTTTTTTCACTTGAAAACTAAGACAATTTACAAAATGGGAAAATTTTTAGCAAATTATGACTCAAATTGGGCAGGTATGTAGCTCAATGGATAGAGTGCTGGGCCTGGAGTTAGGAAGACTCATTTTTGTGATTTCAAATCTGGTTTCAAACATTTATTTCCTGTGTGACCCTGGGCAAACCACTTAACCCTGCTTTGCCTTAGTTTCCTCATCTGTAAAATGAGCAGCAGAAGAAATGGCAAAATCACTCCAGTATTTTTGCCAAGAAAACCCCAAATGGAGTCATGAAGATTCAGACACAACTGAAAACCACAGAACAACACCACAATTCACATTCTGGATCTTTAAAACAGCTTCCTGGGGCAGCTAGGTGGCGCAGTGGATAGAGCACCGGCCCTGGAGTCAGGAGTACCTGAGTTCAAATCCGGCCTCAGACACTTAACACTTACTAGCTATGTGACTCTGGGCAAGTCACTTAACCCCAATTGCCTCACTTAAAAAAAAATTTTTTAATTTAAAACAGCTTCCTCTCTCCTCTTAAAATATGAATTTTCTAAATGAAAATAATCCCTCCAAAACCCTTATAAAATAATCTTCTATTCTAAGTGGAAAGTCAAATCCCATATCTGATCCCCTGGAAATTAGGTGATGTGACTTAGAGATTTCACTGGTAACTCTGGTGAGGAATCTCATTTTACCATCATAGGTCAACACCTTCACCACAACTTATATTCTTAGTTGACAAGAACACCAGTATCAAACTCTCTTATCCATGGCTGCTTGCTCCTAAGTGCAGGCCAGAAGCAAATTAAAATATAATTCAAAAATGTTTAACAAAATAAATAAAAATATAAGACAGATAATAGTAATTTTTGTTTTTCTAAATCACAATGTGGCCTGCAGGGATCGGTTTCTATTTTAGTTTGACACTAACTGTGCTAGACAATTGACAAGTTATGTAACTTGCCCAGGGTCATAGAGGTGGTACAGATCAGAAGTTGGAGGCCTTAAAGCTAAGCCTTCCATTGCTTTGGAGTTACCTCTCTACCTAATATGCCTCACTGATTCTACTTAAGGCAGAGCTAATGAAACCAAAATGAAGGGTATGTGTTGTGATATAACATCACTAATAATTCTCAGAAAACATTAGAATAATCAGTATATAATAAAACCCTTGATATTTATTATAACTACCCTGTGTGTGTATATATTGACCTACTCAATTTAGAGATTTTACAAGTGGATGTTCCCTGCGTTTAGAATTGATTTCTTCCTGTTGATAATTCATTTCTCATGTTTAAGGGGCTGTCAGACATCACAGTTACCTATGCATAGCCACTAAATAGGCCGTCACTAGTAGACTGGGACCAACCACAGGTGGATATTATACTGCAGGAGCAGATGGTCTTTGAAGATACAAGTCAGCCTTAGGCTTTATGTGTGGGTGTATGTATGTGTGTGTGATGTATGTGTGTGTGTATTTGTGGGACGGCAGGATTTACCTTCAATTCTTCTAGCAAATGTCTCCAATATAAAGAAGCAAAGAGAAATATAGATAATATAGTCTCAGCCAGAAAAAAAAAATAGGAAAAAATAATTGAAAATATTCTGTAAGGTGGAATCTTTTTTAGGCAATTGGTTTTGACATTATTTAATCTTTATAACATTAATACCAAGGGAATAAAGTGAAATGACAGGAAAAAAAAACTGGGACATAGAAATTATGATACTGTTACATCATTGTGAACTATTCACATAGGTAATTCAAACAAATTTACTTTAATATTAGAAGTTGGACAAGTTTGTTATTTTTTTTTTGTTTTGTTTTGTTTTGTTTTGTTTGCAGGGCAATGGGATTAAGTGACTTGCCCGAGGTCACACAGCTAGTGTCAAGTATCTGAGGCTAGATTTTGAACTCAGGTACTCCTGAATCCAGGGCCAGTGCTTTATCCACTGCGCACCTAGCTGCCCCACAAGTATGTAATTTTAATGCTACTATTGGATTGTGGATATTTCTGTCTCCACAGGAATGCATAAATGCACATATCATTCAGCTGGACAAAGGGATGAGTTTCGATGTCAAATAACTTGTGCAAATGTCAAATATTGTTTTGGGTGAGACTAAAACCACCAGTTGATATGGGTTTGTGTATGTGGGGGTGCTGTGGAAGCATGGAGTCCCAAACCTCTTAGTGGAGTTTTAAGCTTATTTATTTAGGTTTTATTAGCTTAAAAAATGCACTGACTTTTGGGACACAAGAGAGAAGAAAAAGATAGTGATGGATAGACATAGATAGAGATAGACATAGTTACATATTGTCCTCAAATAAATTTCAAGCTCTGCTCACCATTTTTTAATACTTACTCAGACTGTCCTCACATTTTTAGAAAGAATGCATGTTTTCTGAAAAACATGATTATTCATATTACCTCCTTTGCTAGAGATCTTTAGAGAAGGATTTATATTGTATATTATTAGTGAACTGTGGAGCTATACATCTTCACAGGATTATCATGGGATCATAGATTTTGACCTGACAGGAATCATATAGGTTATAGAGTCTAATCCCCTTATTTCATATATGAGACACCTATGGCCAAGAGAGTTTAAGTAACTTTCTTGGGGTCACACAACTATTTAGTATCTGAGGTAGTCATCTTGATTCCAAGTCTCATGACCCATCCATACTAGAAAATATATTTCCTAACAATGTCTTTTTAAAAATAAACTAGATATCTCCAGGAGCAGTATGTAAAGAACATTTGCTCTGGTCAAATACAAGGTCAGCTAGCCCTAATGGAAAAAAAATTTTAAAGGACATTTCTATAAAAAAAGAATATGAGATGAATAAAGTCTCTATTCCCTTGGGTCTGAGATTATTCAAAATGAGAAGAACAGTTGGTCCGCTTTCAAGAAGGAAGGAACAAACAAAAAGTTTAATGAAAATTGCCAGCAGTTGAAGAACCAGGTCCAGGACCAAGAGAAATTGGTTTGAAATCAATTGGTCAGCTGCTCCCTAAGAGCCAATGAGAAGTGTTGAAATATAGCCTGATATTTAGCATCAACCCATCTGAATACACAAGTAGAAGCTTCCAAGGAGTCCAAACCTGATGCCAGTGAAAAAGCATCAGCAAAGAATAAGAAAAAGCTCCTTGTATGTGATATTTGTACCTAGGGCCTCTAGAAAAAATAAATAATTAAATAATTAATTTAAGGTGGCTACTCAAAAGAGCTCCACCATCAATATTTTTATATTATCTTCCAATGTTAATGTTTAACTTTATAATTTATTTTTTCCACAAGATCCAGATTCCAATGACCTAGAGACAAACAATGAGGAAATACTTACAATCAATGCAGATCAGTGACTGCCTTTGTAACTTACTACACTCATATTACATTTACTCACTGGATGCCCTTAGGTTAAGTGAATTGCCCAGGGTTATAGAGTTATATGTATAGAGGCAGGATAACTTCAATCCAGATTTTCCTGGTACTCTCTCTACTAAACTATACTGCCCTCATATGCACATGTCTGTGTAAAGTTTAATGGAGGTCTGCCAATGAAAGCTTCATTTACAGAGCATGCATAGCAGACTTTGTCTGTTGCCAACCCATTTGGGGTAGCTTGGTGAACCTGCTTAGAGAAGTATGTGATGAAGTGTAAGGAAGGTTCATAGTCTCTAATTCAGAGCAGGTGTTTCCAGCTGCTGAAACTGTAATGTGGCAATATTTGATGTAAGACTCTGGGTGGGAAGAAGAGCTATATATTTGTAGAAAGAAGATGAGAAGAAAGAAAGCAATATCAATTAGATGGCTACTGTATGGAGATTTCAAAATATCCCCTCCTTCTATCTGTTAAAAATCTAGTAACAAATATCTATAAAAAGGATTCCCCTAAAGTTCTTTTCACCATCCTATCTTGCATCAATTACCAAATCAACTTGCTACATTCTCAACCCTTGTTCATCTGGTAGCGACTCTCTTTCTATGAGCAAAAGAAGCAAGGGAGCAGAGAAAGATTACACTATCACCCCAACGACTTTAGACTCCACTAAGCATGAGGGCATGCATAGGAATGCTAGTAGAACAGATATCTTGTAGTCTTTGGGGGGGTACTTCATGAACAGAATACCACATTTTCCTTTTTGCCATAGAGAAAATTGACTCCACTTTAGCAAATCCCCATTGCCATCTTGCTCATGGCTTAAGGAGCTTTTTAAAAAATTCTCCAGGGAAGGGCTAGGGATTGAGAAGCAAAGTCTTGTGGGGATAAATGGAAAAACTAGATTTTTTCCTGATTATCATATGGTTACACTTTGGCCAGTAAATTCTCCTTAGAGGCCAATACTAAAAATTATATCAGGACAAGAATCCAAGACCTCTTCAAACACAAGGCAATTTATTTTTCATTTTCCATGTATTTCAAGTTTTGATGAAGAATGAAATATCTAAGAATGAAGTAAAATTATTGGTTTCAAAACTGAGTGAGAATGTTTTTATTTCCTCCCTCCTCCATGATGGTTTTCTTTTCAAGTTTTCATTTTTAACCTTTCAAGCATTTTCCTTGGACCAGGCCACTCACATTAAAGGAGTATGTTGTCCCTTCCAGGAGCATTGTAACTGACAAAAACATAGACAACCCAAAAAATACAGAAGCATGTCAATTTGTTTCCATAACCAGGCTAAACCTACTAAACCAGATGGTTTTGCTCATATGCAGGAAATAGAAAAACCCTTCCATTTATCACCAACCTGCTCTCTGAAGAGGAAAATGAGTGATCTTTCTAGGTCTATTTTTGGATGCTGGTACCATGCCCCCTATCCCTAAGACTTACCTGAATACCTTTCCATTACTGATATAAGAAAGGGAAGGAGGAGATAATAGGCTCCTCGGAGAAGAGAGTTATCTAATGAATTAACTACCAAATTAATATGTGTGATCAAGAAAGTCCTCTTTGTAAGGGAAAGCCTCCCATTTTTAGAATGGTAATAGAATATGGAGTAAAATAATGATAGTTACTGGCTGAGTTCTTTAAAAAACATTTTTGAAATTAAAAAACACACATACCAGAATATGTGTCACCCTCTTGGATCACAGAAGCTCAGATGTACCAACAAATGTTTCACTTCTATTAGGGGTTCTTAACCTTTTTGGTTTACATGGATTCAGGACCCATTCTCAGAATATGTTTTGTTAATTACATTCACAATTGAAGGGAACTGCTAAATTTAGTTAGAAGTTAGTAAAATTAAAGAAATATTTACCCCCGTCCAGGTTCTCAGACCCCCTAAAATCTATCTACAGATCCATCCAGAGGTCCTAGGACCCAAGGTTAAGAACCCCTTATCTACATCAATATGGTCTTTTTTTCACTATTACCAGTTAGGAGGGAAAGATAGGCAGAAAGAGACATGAAGACCATGAAACTAAAGAAGGAGGATGATACTAGAAGTGGGTGAAGACATAGACTTTTCTATTCAGTCCTGTTTTTCCATACCTGGCAGTCCTATTAGCAAAGCAAAAACTCTTATTTTTCTAAAATAACCACTTTCACTGGAATACTAATAAAGAACTTGCTAATTTTCCTACTAGTTTCTATAAAAATTCTAAAAATGTATCATTCCAAGTTGGGTTCTGAACTTCAGAGAAGGACCCCATTCACGGCAACATGTTTAAGAGAAAAATAAATCTTGGAGGGAGTCTCTAAGGAGCAGCTGTATTATACTTTTCAGAGGCATATTACCCAGCTACTCAGCATGGTTTAGGTGACTAAGGATACCCTACCTGGAATATGAACAATGGTATTGGTATTGTAGACAACCCAAATGGAGAAGACACAAGGTATTGTTTTATCCCTAAAATTACCACGGATAATGACCTCTTCCAAATAATCAAATAAGCTAATGAGTATAGTGGCCTACAAGTTATGCCTATATCTTCTTGTTTTTCATATTTCAGTCTCTTCCTTTCATAATCCTTATGGAATATCCTCACAACCCACTGAGCATTTCACTGATGCTATTTTTGTTCTTAAATCAACTAGCATTGATCAAATACATCCTAGGTTCCAGGCATTGTGCCAAGGACTGGGTATACAAAGAAAGGCAACAAAATCCAGGTACTCACAGGCTAATGGAGGAGATAATATGTGAACAACTATGCACAAACAAGATTTATACATGATAAACACAGGATAATCTCAGAGAAAAAGGGACTAAGATTAAGGAGGTTGTAGAAAGTGGGATTTTAGCTGAGATTTGAAAAAAGCCAGGAGAAGGGGCAGCTAGGAGGCATAATGGATAAAGCACCAGCCCTGTATTCAGGAGAACCTGAGTTCAAATCCAGCCTCAGATACTTGATCCTTACTAGCTGTGTGGCCCTGAGCAAGTCATTTAACCCTCATAACCCTGGAAAAAAAGAAAGAAAAAAGCCAGGAGGTAGAGCATTCAAGGCATGAGGGACAGTCTGAGAAAACATAAGGGATCAGGAGATAGTGTGTTGTATGAGAAGCACAGCAAGGAATTCAGGCTCGCTTCATCCCAGAGTACATGGAGCAGATTGAGGTGTAACAAGAATGGAAAGGCCAAAAGAGAGCCAGATAATGGAGTGTTTTGAAAGCCAAACAAGATTTTATTGGAAAGATCATGAATATCTAATGTGAGATCTTTCAATTTCACTTCTTTCTACCTTAAACACATACCTACATATAAACACAGAGGTAATAGGGAGCCCCTAGAATTTATTAAACAAGTGCTCTATTTCCCATAAGCTTCAGTATTTATTTTTGCCATTTCCTATGTAGAACTACAAACGTATCACCACGACCACTAGTTCTGGCTGCTCTCCAGAGCGGAAAAGAGATCCAAAGCTCACTGCAGGCTTCCTTTGTGAAGCACCGTGTTAATTAGCACGTTGCATCCGCCCCTGTTCTCTACCGATAAATACATTGAGGTTTGTTATTATTTGGTTTTCTTTCTTACTTCTGGGATAGCATTAGTCAGGTTCATCAGGGTATTTCTTAGAACAAGGGGCACCCCTAAGTATAGATAACATGGGTAGCACTTGTCAATACCATCTAAAATATGGTCACAGGCAAAGTAAAATGAACCTCATACCTTTCTCTGGGTTGAGATGGAGACATCAATTTTGAAATAAAAGAATTTGGGGACAGGCCTCCCTTAAGGGTCATATTTTTTGGGGGGGGGCAGGCCAACAAGGGTTCCCCAAGGTCACACAGCTAGTAAGTGTCAAGTGTCTGAGGCCGAATTTAAACTCAGGTCCTCCTGAATCCAGGGCCTGTGCTTTATCCACTGCGCCACCCAGCTGCCCCCAAGAGTCATATTACAAATGATTCTTGAAGAAGATAGGTGGGTATGGAAGAACAAGATGTGGATTTGGAGTCCGGAAGACCTGAGTTCAAATCTTGTGGCCCTGGGCCAATTACTTATCTACTATTAGCAATCCATAAAATGAGGATGATAATAGCTCTAAACTTCTTAGGGTTTTTGTGAGGATCAAATGGGGTAATATAGGTAAAATGTTTATAAGCCTTAAAGTGCTATGTAATTGTTAGCTATTCTTATCAAGAAAGGGGAATAGTCTCACCCCCCAATAATGGTTAAGCAGTCAATCAATTATTCAACAAGCACTTAGTAAGCACCCATTGTGTACCTGGTACTGTAACAAGTACTAACACCTACATCCTGCATCATTTTGCCAAACTGCTCAGAATCCAATCGATCAATCGATCAATCAATCAATCAATCAATAAAACATTATTAAGCATCTACTCGGTGCATTGCAAAAAAGAGGCAAGAGACTTCTCTGCCCTGAAGGGAGTTTAAAAATCTAAACAGGAGAGGACAGCATGAAATATATATATCTATATATATATATATTTATATCTATATATCTACAAAGCAAGTTATGTCCCAGTATAAATAGGACAATAATTAAGAGAGAGGGGAAGATGCTGAAATTAAGAGGGGTTGGAGGGAAAGGCTTCCTGTAGAAGGTAGGATTGGAGTTCTTAGTTGGTAGAGATGAAATGACCATCATAACTCTAGATGGGGCACAGATTTAGAGCTGGGAAGGGGACATAAGGGTCATCATGCAGCATAAATACTTCATTTGGGGGGGGGCAATGAGGGTTAAATGACTTGCCCAGGGTCACACCAGCTAGTAAGTGCCAAGTGTCTGAGGTTGATTTGAATTCAGGTCCTCCTGAATCCGGGCCGGTGCTTCTATCCACTGCACCACCTAGCTAAATACCTCATTTTAAAGATGAGGAACTTGAGGCTTACAAAGGTTAAGGGAACTGTCCAAGGTCATAGAGCCAGTGAGAGGAAAGAGCTGGGAATGGGACCCAGAGCTTCAAGTCTAAAGGAACTACTTTTCCATTGAATCAAATGTAATATAAGACTGTTGGTGAAGCCTATTTCCTTCCTTTCAACAGAAAGGTGGTAAAGAACAACGAGGAGTCAGGAAGACCTGAGTTTATATCCTGCTTCAGATATGGTCTGCATGGCTCTGATCATTTACTTAACCTATCTGTGCCTCAGTTTCCTTATCTACAAAATGGGGATGATAATGGCACTTAACTCTCAGGTTAAAGATGCAATGAAGGGAAGGGAAAAGGAATAAGCATTTATTTAGTGCATACTATGTGCCAGGCACTGTGTTAAGAATTTTACAGATTGGATGCTTACAACATCCTATTGTGAGTTAGGTGCTATTATTATCCTCATTTTATAGTTGAAGAAATTTAGATCAATAGAGGTTAAGTGACTTTCCCTGGATCACCCAGCTAGTAAGTTTCTGAGGTCAGATTTGAATTTAGGTACTCCTGACTTTGAATCCCAGCTGTACCAAGATGTGAAGTGTTTCATAAACCTTAAATTGTTACATAAATGTAGTTACTATTATTATTTAATTTCTTTGCTTAAATATTCTTTCTAGAAAGGAAGATTCTATGAAGATTAGAGGTATGTGTGGGATGGGGTGTTGTTAAGATGGGACAGATCTTTAAAATGTATGAATAAACAATCATTTTAAGGGGACAAAGGAAAAGTGTTTTTTATTTTAAAAACTTGTTCTCTTTCCTATTTTACAAAGCATTTTTATAAAAATAATTTCTTCACAGCCAACCCTGTTAAGTATGGAGGGCAAGTTTCATTATCCTGAATTTATATTTCAAGAAGCTGGGGGCTGAGAGAGATCAGGTCATCTGCTCATTGTCACATCTTTTTACAGGTGTTAACAACCACTTTTTTTTAACATTTTGCAAAAATCTTAGGGTTTTTCAATGATAAACACTGAATTCTACAAATCTAGCAGCATCTGTATAAGTCAGAATGATTGGAAAATGGAGGATTTTAATTAATTATCTTTAATTTTGTTTTGGATAAGAGAGGTATGGCTTAGGAAAGGGAAAAGTCTTCTTTAAATCTTTGTTCATAAATATATGCATAGTCATGTAATTTTCCTCTACATCATAATTTTTAATCAAATAAAGCAGCTAGCATTAGTAGCATGTAGCCCTGGGCAAGTCATTTAACTTCTCTATAGGCTCAGTTTCCTCATTCTGTAAAATGGGATATAATAGCACCCACCTCCCAAAGATATATAATATAAGGAGATATGTGTAAAGTACTTGGGCAACTAGGGTGACCAGTGGATAGAGGACTGGGCCTGTAGTCAGGAAAACCTAAGTTCAAGTCTGTCCTTAGACACTAGCTGTTTAACCTGAGCAAGTCACTTAATCCTGTTGGCCTCAGTTTCCACATCTATAAAATGAGCTGCAGAAGAAAATGGCAAACCACTCCATTATCCTTGCCAAGAGCAACCTCAAATGGGATCATGAAAAGTCATACATGATGAAAACAACTGAACAAAAAAAAGCACTTTGCAAACCTTTTAAAGTGTTATAAAATGGTCACTACTACTATTAAGGAACCATTTTGAATCCTAGCAAGAGATGTTTAACATAACATAAAAAGTTCCCAACTGGGGATCTTGTACAAAGTGATACAGTGCTATTCATATATCTTTCTGGAGACAGAGCTTTAAGAAAAGGGTCAACATTATCTATCTTGGGTTACCTAGGTAGTCCTAACTGAAAGCAAGAAAGTAGAGAATGATCACTGAAGTACACCCCCAACAGCCCCAGGTTTCTAAGTAATGACTTACTGTTCTTCCATGAAGGAGGTCATATGTCAGGATTGAAGTGAGACTTCAAAAAAAAAAAATTTAAAAACACTAAAACTAAGGTTTAAAAAGTTTCAATAAGAAGAGCCAAATAAAAATAGCAATGCAAGTTACATCCTTCTGTTTATACTATGTGGGGCATTTCTCCCAGCGCTGAATACTAAATCTGAGATAAGGATGAGAAAGGATAGCATTTGCAGCTACTCTCCCTGGGATGATAATTACAAGGGCTATCAGCTTATTGTACTTTCCAGTATAAGCTGATCACCCACTGGGTCAGAGACAGTTCCCACATTGAATAATCCTGCACACTTCTGTGGATTCTATTATCCTTCTTAACATCTGGCCATGTGCTATTGGTGGAGCCAAGAGAATGGATTAACTGAAACATTGCTCTCTTCTAGTCCTTGCTGGTCTAGATGATAATCCTTCTCTTTCCTGAAATATCATACACTAGTACATTTGAAAATTGAAACTCTTCACTGCCTCATCTCATTACAAATATATGTGCAAATATTGTTGATTGCCTCATTTTGCTTTGTTGCTTTGAGGTAGTGAGGTGGCACAGTGGATAGCGTGGAGGACCTGGAGTTAGGAAGACCTAAATTCAAATGTGGCCATATGTATTACTCGCTGTAACCCTGGGTAAGTCACTTAACCCATGTCTACCTCAGTTTCCTCATCTCTAAAATGGGGATCATCCAGCACCTACCTCCTAGGGTTGTTGGGAGGATAAAATGAGATAATATTTTTAAAGCATTTAGTTCAGTGGTAGACACACTATGAGGTGGTTAGCCAATGCTTTTTCCCCCTTCTTTCCTTTCTAAGATCT
This sequence comes from Dromiciops gliroides, assembly GCF_019393635.1. Classification (NCBI taxonomy): domain Eukaryota; kingdom Metazoa; phylum Chordata; class Mammalia; order Microbiotheria; family Microbiotheriidae; genus Dromiciops; species Dromiciops gliroides. Next base: position 231,109,528 of record NC_057862.1, read on the forward strand.
TTGAATTTATCAATATTTGACACTACTTCAACCAGTACTGAACAAAACCCCTCCATACCTTCTAAATCCAATGACACTAATATTCTTGATATCCCAAACCCATATATCCTGAAGAATATGTTGTATAATAGAAAGAGAAGTGACTCTGGAGTCAGAGAACTCAGTTTCAAGACCCCCAATGGGATTACTAATCTGTGACCTTGGGTAAGTCATTTAGTCTCTGTGAGTCTTAGTTTCCTCAAATGTAAAATGAAAGAGTTGGAATAGATGTCCTCTGGGGAACCTTTGTAGCTTTGCATTATGAGCCTATGAAAGAAGTAAATTTCAATTGTCCGAGGAAGGTTTAAATGCAAGGGAAGCATGATCTAGGAAATGACCAGAATGCCAAAATGGTTGTAATTTCCACATATGATCTTCAATTTTGTCCTTTGATGGTACTTGGATGTAGAAATCTCATTTACCTGCTAGCCTGTTGATTCAATGGTGTTGATCTTCATGCCTCTCATTATTCTTGGACTATCACAGAGAAGCAAAATCTCCCATGAAACTGATGAAATCTCCATATGTTCGCAGACCCAATAACCCAAAGATCAATGTCCTTCCCCCACATTCAAGCTTTCCCCTATTCACTCTCAACCTCAACCCTATATGTTAGGTATACTATCAAGGGCCAGTGATCTATGAGATTTACACAGTCAAATCAAAAGGCAGCTTAGATTAGAGAGTATTTCTTTGTTTGAGGCAGACCTATAAAACATTTTAAAATTTATAAAATAATAAGCACTGTGAAATTAAACTTTTCACCTTTCTCAAGTCCTAAACCCCACTATTTTCACACCTAAAATATTGGCAGATAAACATCCTATTTTTTTTTTTGGCAGGGCCATGGGGGTTTAAGTGACTTGCCCAGGGTCCACAGCTAGTAAGTGTTAAGTGTCTGGGGCCGGATTTGAACTCAGGTACTTCTGAATCCAGGGCACTGCTTTATCCAGTGTTCCATCTAGCTGCCCCTAAACATCCTATTTTAATAAAAGTTAATGGACATCTATTATCATCCTCTTACTTGACTGCTCTCACCTTAAATATGTATATGCACAGATATATTCCTGGAGGAGCTAGTGTAATCAATAAGCAAGTTGAGGAGCCCTAGAACTCATCCAGCTCAATCCCATATACAGTACCTTCTGCAATATCACTGACAAATGGTCATCCAGCCTGTGACTGAATACTTCCAGTGATGAAGAACTCACCATACAAGAAGTAGCCCATTTTGAAACAGCCCTAAAGTGATGGGTATTTCTTCCCTAAGGAACAGAAATCTACCCATCTGTAGCTTCCACTCATTGCTCCTAGCTCTATGCTTTAGAGCTACACAACGAGATATAATTCCTCTTCCACATGACTATAAACACCCTGAAGGCAGCTATTGTACACTCCTAGAGATTTCATTTCTTTTAATAAAGAGATTTGATTTCAAACTAGATGGATTCTCTATGATACTACCCTCCTCAGTGGTTTACTACAAAGGTACTTCAAAGTAGTAGCTCATAGAGAAACATAATGGACAAAGCACTGGATTCCCAGTTTCAAAGACTTGGGTTTGTATGTTAGTTGTGCTCCTTTCTGTTTAGGTGGTCTTGGACAAAATCAGTTTCCTTCTGTGCGTCTCAGTTTACTCATTTATGAAATTGACATGATTTAATTAGATTATATTCCTGAAGGTGCCTATCAGTTCCAAACACTAGGAAACCTATAAAGTTTATTCAAAGTCTTCTATTTTCTGTTAATTCTTCCTCCCTGCTATTCCCACCTTCACCATGAAGCATTCAGGAATTACTATACTATATCACCCTTCCCAAATTCTACTTTCTCCATCCCGAACCCCTCCTTCTCTCTTCCCCTTCTCAAGTTCTTCTCCATGTTCTAACCCATCTTTCCCCATATCTTCCTTGCCTACTTTTATACAAATGCTTTGTAGTGATCCAATTATCACTAGTGAGATTCTCTCCTCCTGTTTGGTCACAGTAACCAAGAGAATGAGTGCATTTCTCCACCCTAAAACACTATCTATTGTCACATTGCCCATCTATCATCTTTTGTACTTATTCTTTCACTCACTATTTAGCTAGGTCACCATACATCTCAAAAAATTCAGTTCAGTTCAACAAATATTTATTGCATGCTTACTACCTGAAAAGTAATGTGGTAGGTTCTGGGCATACAAAAGCAAAACCAAAAGTATTCCCTACATTTAATGAAATGATAAATCACTTCAGTATCTTTGCCAAGAAAACCCACGGACAGTATGGTCCATGGGGTCATGAAGAGTCGGACATGCCTGAACAACCGAACAACAACAAATATTTAAGGAAGTTATATCTCAATATGTCAGTCCACACCCTGGTACAATACATTTCCCACAATGTTGAGTTCAGGGTTCTCTAATACAATTTCTCACTCAAGATAAGGCTCTTTTCCTTATGCCTCATAGAGGAGCATTTATTTGTCTGATTCCACAGCCATACTAGCCTGATAGAGTTGAGGAGTCATAATGGCATGATAGACTTAGCACATGACTTCACTAGTTTTAGTGACATCTAGGTAGTGCAGTGGATAGAGCACTGAGTCTGGCATCAGGAAGACTTAAGTTCAAATCCTGCCTCAGATATTTACTAGCTCTGCAACTATTAGGTAAGTTGCTTGAGTTCTTTTTGCCTCAGTTTCCTTATCTATAAAATGGGGATAACAATAGCCTGTCAGGGTGTTGTGAGGACCAAATGAAATGATAATTGTAAAGTACAATGTCTGGTACACAGTAAGCACTATATTAATTTTAGCTATTATTATCATAATATAATAATACATTGTTATATATCAGCATTGAGGTGGTGAACATGAGAATCTGTTATAAACAGATTTCCCCTGTTTGGGGAAAACAGGGAAGTGAGACAGCCCCTTAATGTTCTCTACACCTTGCCTTCTGCTTTAATACTGATGTCATATTTGCCCTCCCTTGTTTGAAATTTGGTGTTCTGAAATTCCAATATTGAACCTATCTAGCTTTCTGTTTAATGCCTACCTTAAATAGACATTCAGATCCTGCTCCTCTTCCATTAGTGAGATTTACCCTCCCCATCTCTGGTGACTCTTATCCTCCCTGAGCCATCTTTTCCCATGATCTCCACCCAGCACCACCAAATACATAGCATTCATCTGCAACAACAGAAGAGTGAGATCGGCAAGTAAATTCAAATACTGTTCTTAGACTGAATTTGAAGACATAGCTCATCTTCATGCAGCAATCATTTTTTGATATGACCTGTTTCAAGATTCTGGAACATAGATCAGAGACACCCAGGAGAAAACTCATGTATATATTGTACCAAGTTGTCACCTCCCAACCAAGATACATGCAGAAAGAGATAAAGGGAAAATACCCAAGAGCCCCAGACAGCTAAGACCATACCACTATGATATTCCTTTGAGTCTACCCCGTACTCTCCACTCTCTCACAGAGCTGTGTCTGAAATTCATTATATATAGGCCAGGGGAAGGTGAGTTCCTCAGTGCTCTTCTCCAGTTCTTCCCAAGTTTAAATGCTGCACCAGTTTTAAGCAAAAAGATAGAGTCCATCACTAGATCTTTACCCACATGCAAGTCTGTAGCTGGGCTAATTGGAAGGATGTTGAAGAATTATAATATGGGAGGAGATCATAGGATCATGGATTTAAGTTGAGAGGGACCTTAAAGGGTATCTACTCCAACCCCATTTATTTTCACAATAAGGAAACTCTGGCAAAAGACTTTAACATTTTCAAGGTCATAGATATTAAGTGATAGAGCCAGGATTCAAACTTTGGGTTCTAATGACCTAAAGTTCAATGCTTTTTCTAAGTGTCTCATCTGATATTAGTCAAGGTGTCCACTGAAATACAATGTAAGGAATACGAAATCTGAAGTCTTAGAACCCTAGTTCAAGTCTCAGCTCTACCATTTATGATCTGTGTGACCTTGGAAGAGTCACTAAGTCTTTTTAGATTCAATTCCTTCTCTGTAAAATGAGAGATTAGACCTCAACGACCTCCAAGATCCCTTTCAGTTCTCTCTAGATGTATGATCCTATTTTCCCACCTCCTAGTGCAAGTTTCTCTATTCCTATCAGAACCTATCCACAGACAGCCCTCAGTGTATGTTTTACCCCCTTCAGTGAAGAGGATGTAAAGAGATTTATATAGGCATAAAACGAACATAAAAGGTCACTGATTGAGTTTAACATGATGGTAACTTGATATGTAGCCTCCATCTACCAAACTTCCTTAGAGACTGGGTATCATTGAATTTGTACTGGAGATAATAAGAGATGACACTTATATGGTGACTTAACATTTGCAAAGTACTTTATAACATCACTTTAGTTAATCCTCTCAAACCCCTGTGATGTAGGTGATGCAAGTATTATAATGCTATTATTAGCAGATAGTTGGCACAGTGTACAGAGCATTGGACTTAAAAGTCAAGAAAGCCTAGTTCAAATAATACTAGACACTTAGGAGAGGTATGACCCTGGGCAAGTCACTTAATCTCTCTCAGTCTCAGTTTCCTTGTTTGTAAAATGGAGATGATAGTAGCACCTTCCACAGGGTTGTTTCTGAGGAACAAATGAGTTTACATGTTAAATTTTGTGCAAATCTTAAAGCTCTATATAAATGTGGGCTATTATTATTACCCTAATTTTACACATGAGAAAACTGAGGCTTAGAAAAATTAAATGCATTGACTTATGGTCACACATCAAAAAGTGTTAGAGGTAAGATACAAACCTAAGTTTTTCTTTACTCAAGTCCAAACTCTATCCATTATATTATATTAGTACATAGAGTTTTATGTACCTTTTTATTTTTGGTGAGGAAATTGGGGTTAAGTGACTTGTCCAGGGTCACCACAGCTAGTAAGTGTTAAGTGTCTGAGGCCGGATTTGAACTCAGGTCCTCCTGATTCAGGGCTGGTGCTCTATCCACTGCACCTCCTAGCTGCCCCCAGTACATAGAATTTTAATATAAGTACTACACTGGATTTTCTGGGAATTTTGAGGGGAACCCATATTTGTAATGATACCCTTTAATGATAAAGTATCACCTAGTAAGGATGTAAATAACACTAATTGTGCAATTTAAAGCATTAAAGATTCTTTTTAGTTCCAAAGGATTCATGATGGAAAATGCTCTCCAAATCCAGAAAAAAAAGAACTATGTAATCTAGATGCAGATCCAACCATACTTAATTTTTTGTTGTTGTTGTTTTTCTTTTTTGAGGTTTTTCCTTTTTTGCTCTGATTCTTCTCTCATAACATGACTAATGCAGAAATATGTTTAATATGATTGTACCTATATAACCTATATCAGACTACTTGCTGTCTTGGGGAGTGGGGAGGGAGGGGAGGAAGGGAGAAAAATTGAAACTGGAAATCTTATAAAAACAAATGTTGAAAACTACCTCTAAATGTAACTGGAAAATAATAAAATATTTATATGGAAAAAAAGATTATTTTAAGGCACTGAGAAATAATTTGTAAAAGATCACACAGTCAATAGGTATCTGGAGTCTTTTAATATTTAATTAACTTTTTTTAAAAAAATGTAATATTAATTTTTAAAATTTTTGAGTTCTAAATTCTCTCCCTCCAGGCATTTGAAAGGCAAGAAATATGATACCCATTACATGCTAAGTAATGTAAAACATATTTCTGTATTAACCATGGGGCAAAAAAGCAAGAAAGATAAAGTGAAAAAAAATATGCCTTAATCAGGACTCAGAGTACATCTGTTCTCTCTCTGTAGGTGGATAGCATTTTCATCCTAAGTCCTTTAGAATTGTCTTGGATCATTGTCTAGATCAGTGTAGCTAAGTCTCACAATTGAAAATTAGTGTATACTATGTTCTCCTGGTTCTGCTCACTTCACTTTGCATCAGTTCATATAAGTCTTCCCAAGTATTTTTCTTTTTTCTTTTTTTTATTTGGCGGGACAATGGGGGTTAAGTGACTTGCCCAGGGTCACACAGCTAGTAAGTGTCAAGTGTCTGAGGTCAGATTTGAACTCAGGTACTCCTGAATCCAGGGCCGGTGCTTAATCTACTGCGCCACCTAGCCGCCCCCCCCAAGTGTTTTTCTGAAACTATCTCCATTGTCATTTCTTAGATCATAATATATTCTATCACAATCATATACCACAGCTTGTTCAGTCATTTCTCAACTGATGGGGAATTTCCAGTTCTCTGACACTTCACCTCTAAAAGACCTGCTATATTTCACTTATGGCTAAACTTGAAAGGGAAAGAAATGTGTAGTCTCTGCACTGATCCACTGAAAGCAATTTGAACAAATAGTTCACAAGGCACTCATATATGGACTGGACCTCTGATTTCTTCACTTTTGGGAACTCTCAGATAAGCAAATTCTCTCTACCAAAGCAGGTTACCACTTTTTCTGCAACTTATAGCATTAAAGAATTGCCTAGAGTAGAGAGAGGTAACATGACCTATCCAGAGTCACAAGCCCCATAGGTATAAGAGGTAGGACTAGAATCCAGGTCTTCTTGGTTATGAATCCAGATTTCAATTCCCTATAGGCCCATGCTGCCTTTTGTTTTTTCTAAAAGAAGGATTTTTATAAAGGTTGTATATAGGGAGGTCACATGGTATACTGGAATGATCATTGGACTAAAGATAAGGAGGAACCAACATCTGAATACTACCTCTCTGAGCCCCAGTTTCCTAATTTGTAAAAAAAACAGATGAAGTGCTTACTTCATAGGATTGTTGTAATACTCCAATGAAGATATTTTATGGGAAGCATAACTCCCCCCCAATTTTTTTAATTTTTATTTTTCTGTCAGAACTATGATTTCATTTATGTGTTGCTGTTTTTTTCCTACCAGACCTATGATTTCATTTATAGAAGGAGCTCCTAAGGAAGAAATTCTCCTTGTCAATTCATATCATCACTTGTTTTGAAATGTATAGATGTAGGGAGTCACCTGAGGGTCCAAGAGGTCAAGTGACTGCTCAGGGTTACATATACAGTAAGTATCAGAGATAGCTCCAAGGCTAGCTGGCTAGTGCTCGTGCTTGTGCTCATGCTCATGCTCATGCTCTCTCTCTCTCTCTCTCTCTCTCTCTCTCTCTCTCTCTCTCTCTCTCTCTCTCTCTCTCTCCCTCCCTCCCTCCCTCCCTCCTTTGCTCTCTCTCCTGTGCCATGCTTCTTCTCATGTAAATGTAAAAATCTACAATTGGAAATCAATAATTTCATATAAAGTTAACTAGAATTTCTCTGGAAGCCAGGGTCATACAGAAAAAAGCTGATTTTACAACCTGTCAGGTGGGCAGACTAGATCAAAGAAAGCATATTGAGCCAACTTTGCAGAATTATTACACAGCTATACCACCCTCCAGTGCAGCCAGCATGCCACCCAGAAGCAGACCCCAGCATACCATACATTAAATGGGAGAAGAAACACTTTGAGCTACAGGGAATATTCTAAATAATAAAAGTTGTCTCTATCTGGGGACTTAATTCCATAACAGCTGAGATTTATTTTAAATACTTTGCAATTCATATCATGGGCATTCCAATAGCAAGATTAAAGATAATTGCATCTTCTCTGACACCAGCTGGAATAATCTTTACATCATCAGTTTCATGCTTCAGGACATTGGAGAAGGAATAGTCCTTTAAACAACCAGGCACTGCTGGAATGATGCTAAGGGAATTTACCTTGGGAGATAAACAACTCTATTGTTGGGTCATTTCTATTCCAGGCAAGGGATCTTTGGAGGAATCCCAGAAAGCTCTTTCCTGAAGGACACATTTTTCAGATCATGAGCTTCAGGATTTTTTAAAGTAGATTATGTGTTTCTATAACAGCTCAACCCCAGGGCAGTGTGTGAAGTCAGTGTCATTTATGTTGCTATAGCATGTGGAAGATGTCTCAAAGGTTACAGATGGTTGGATATCATTTTCTCTTCTTTCTCCTACATATTTCGATAACTATATTGTTTTCCCTTGTTGCTTTTATCTGACTCCAGACTACCTTCCTAGTCAATTCACACTACTACCCTTCACTCACCCTACATTTATTCAAAATTGGCCTATTTGCTGTTCCCTGAACCTAACATTCCCTCTCCCATCTTTTTGCACAAACTGTTCCTTCATGCTGTGAATGCACACCCTCCTTCCTTCTCTCCCCACCCCCACTTCTGAGTATCCTTATCTTCTTTTAATGCTCAACTCAGTTGCCGCCTACTCTGAAACCTTTTCTGATCCCTCTAGTTATTACTGTTCTCTCTCCTCTCAAATTAGCTTGTATTTACTTATCTGTTTTCAATTGCATCTCTCAGGAAAATGAAAGCTACTTGAGAGAAAAGTCTGTTTTTTGTTTTGTCTAACACAGCACTAATACATACTGGATCCTTAATAAGTACATATTGAATTCAATTTTCTACTCTCTTCTCCCCCCCCCCCCCGCCCCCGGCTCCAATTCATTTAACCAGATACTCACTGTGATTTTTGATTGCTGAGTGTCCTAATGGATGGATAGTAGATAGTGGAAGTGGGGACAGAAGGGTCTTGTTTAAAGAAGGGAAAGTTAGTGTGTATGAAACATTGAATAATTTCCTTACACTTCTGTCCATCTGTGTTTCTCAAAGTGCAACAGATGTCTCCTCAACTTGTGGCATCCACTGTGTCTTTGAGGAAACAACATGATTTTAATGGTTTCTGGTACAAGACCATAATAAACCCCAAAGTATTGCTCACTGGGGAAATGATAGTTACTCTAGAAGTGTGACCTCTCTGGCAGTATCTTGTCTCACTGCTTCTACCTCCCCTCCTTGTTCTAAGCACAACTGTCCCTCCCCTCAACTCTCCTCTGTTCTACCATTATCACTTGACTCCCTCAGACTATCCTCTCCAATAATCCTGAACTCACCCATCCCAAACTCTTTTTGCCTAAGGGGAAAACAAATCTTAGTTATGACTCAAGGAATTGTTTGACAATGAAGAATACAGCAGGATTATTGTATCTCCCATGAGTATTGGTGAATTTTTGGTGAAACACATAGGGAAGAAACATACAGATGGAACAAAGGGAGAAACTGGTTGGAGAAACTCTTTTTGTTGATGCAGGCTGGTACCTTCTCTGCACTGAAGAGTTAAAGAACATACCCAGAATCACATAGCCAGTATATGTCAGAGGTAAGATTTGAACTCAGGTCTTCCTGGTTCCAAGGCCAAAGATATCACTACACTATATTGTTTATCATGTAAGTAATGCAAATGAAAAAAAACAACAAGAACAAATCCTAAAACCACTGTGTAATTGTAATAACCAGGTTGGATCCAAAAAAGCATGAAATAAAGTTTACCTCTCTCCATTCTTTGCAGAGATAGAAGACTTTGGAAGTTCCCTGAATAGCCTGTTAGAGGTAGTTCATGTGTTATATGGTGTGGATGATTTTGATACAAGAGATGTTTTTTTTTTTTCTGGATTGCAAATAGAGGGAGGGATATATTCTGAAATGAATGTGAGGTCAAAACAAACTCATCAATAAAAATAAGGTATACATATTTAAAGACACAAGGAAAAAGGGCTAATGGATTGGCTAGTTTTCTTTCAAATATTTAAAATCAACATAGATACTTTAAATTATATGGTCATTTCATAGCATTATGTATTACAATTTCTCATACTTGAATCTATTTTACCCAACATTTTCCTCCTATGCATATCAGTGAAACCTCTAAACGAGTGACGAATAATCTAAAAGTGTGATCACAGAGGTCACACTTCTAGAGAAATTTTGCCATTTCCCCAGTGAGCAATATCTTGGGCTTTATTATCGTCTTGTACCAGAAACCATTAAAACCCTGTTGTTGCCTCAAAGACACAGTGGATGCCACAAGTTGAGGAGACATCTGTTGCACTTTGAGAAACACAGATGGACAGAAGTGTAAGGAAATGATTCAATGTTTCATACACACTGGCTTTCCCTTCTTTAAACAAGACCCTTCTGTCCCCACATCCAAACAGCTGTTACACACTGGGTTGTGTCTTGCAGCAAAAGTCATCACAGAGAAGGTTTCAAAGGTTATTGTTCTGCTTTCTGCTGACTCCTTCTCTGGCTAAGAGAGGATGGCACTTAAAGACCTCTTATAACTCAGATTGAAAAGCACCCCCCTCTTAATAAATAACAGGATTTATTAAAGATATCAGGTCTACAAACTACTACAGAATCCAACTAGTATAAGAGAAAAAGAATCTACTTTCTAAGATTCCTGACAAGTAGTCATCCAGCTTTCACTTGAAGACACATACTGTATCTGGGGGGCATGGAGGGAATGGGAAAGCAGGAGGACTACTGCCTCCCTTGGTGTTTCTGGATCAAATGAAAAAATATTTTTAAAAGCACTTAGCACAGAGTCTGGTTCATAGTAGGTATTATATAAATATTTCTTTCCTTCCCCTTCTGGACACCTCTAAATATTAGGAGAGGGGTGTGTGTGGTTATTTTTGTTGTTTGGTTGGTTTTGGTTTCCCCCCTTACATCAAGCTTAAATCTGGCCCTCTATAACTTCTACTCATCACTCCTTGTAATTTCCTCTTTGGTCAAACAGAATAGGTTTCAACCTTCTTTTAGAGGATACCCCTTTCAAATACTTGCAGGCACCTATCACATATGCATCCTGTCTACTCACAACTAAATAGATTCAATTTCTCCGCCAGTAGAACATAAATTCCTGGATGCCAATGACTTTTTGTCTACGAGTTGGTACAGAGTGGATACTTAATAAAGGCTTGTTGAATTGAATTGAACTAAAATGCCATGGTCCCCAGTCCCTTCACTGTTTTGCTCAATGTCCTCTGATATCACTCTAGCCATTCAATGTACCTCCTCCTCAAATAGAATCCTGGAGGTGAGTCTGACCAAGGCAGAATGCAGATAAGTTACCCTGATTGCCAGGTCAGAAAGTAGGCATTTGTTTGAGTCTAAGGGTGACTCAAGCCTTTGGGGAAATGGACTGATTTCTAGACCATCAGACAACTTTGAGGAGTTGTCTTTTGAGCTTAAAAATCCATCATAGCATTTGTAAGCCTGAAAGAACATGCCTGAATAGAAAGTCAAGTAAAGATGAAAGTAGATGAATTTAGCAGTTTATACCTCTACTGGAAGTCTGAAAACACATCAATATTACTTTCTCAAAGCTTTTTGGTTGTATTCTTGCTCCCTCTTGTGTTCTAGTCTAACATAGCACCTGATTCATTTCTGTACAAGATGCTGAACAGCAAGTCCTTTTTTTTTCTTTTTTCTTTCTTTCTTTCTTTCTTTCTTTCTTTCTTTCTTTCTTTCTTTCTTTCTTTCTTTCTTTTTTTTAATCTCAAACCACTATGTCTGACTACAACAGTCAAGGAACAAACTACACATATATATTTCCTTAATATATTTTGGATCTATGCAAGAGGCATGTAACAGGGGCAGCTAGGTGGTACAGTGGATATAAAGCACTTCCCTAGATTCAAGAGGACCTGAATTCAAATGCAGCCTCAGACACTTGACACTTACTAGCTGTGTAACCTTGGGCAAGTCACTTAACCTTCATTGCCCCCCAAAAAGGGGGGGGGGGAGAAAAAGAGACAGGTAACAAGAGAGCTTTAGACAGTACTGGCTTGATTCTTCGTACGAGTTTCTGTCAAGATCCCAAACTAATGCCCCATTTGCAGACTCAAGAGCCCTGCAGACACAAGGCATCAGGTCCCATCTCATTGATAAAGCATCCTCTGAACCTCATGCCTGGAAATCATTTCTTTCTCCCTCTCATGATTTCTCAGTGAACAATATTCTCAGAGAACATTGAAATAAGTCTGGAATAGATTAAATGCTGAATGGGTTCAAGTGACTTTGGGCAAATCACTTAATGTTTCTCAACCTCAGTTTCCCCATCTGTTAGATGAATGGGTTGGACTCATAACCTTAAATTCCTTCCAAGTCTAAATATTTGATACCACAGTTTTAGGATCCTATACTTTTATACCTGTTCTATAATTTAAATAATATTTATTTTCCTACATAATTTATCTTTCCAGCTAGAGATACTTAGTTACCTGAGGGTCAAGATTATAGACTTAGAGCTGGGAAAAAACCCTTAGAGGTTACTAATCCAATCCCTTCATTTTATAGATGAGGAGACTCAGAGAGATTAAGTGATGTGCCTAGGGTCAGATAACCAGACAAAAGATGTAGAGATACATAGATGATAGAGCATTCATTAAGGACCTACTATGTACCAAGAGGGAAGCTAAATGGTGCAGTGGATAAAAATCTGGGCCTATAGTTTGGAAGACTCTTGCTTGGCCTTACACACTTCCTAGCTGTGTTACTTTGGGCAAGTCACTTACCCTGTTTGCCTCAATTTCCACATCTGAGAAAATGATCTGAAGAAGGAAATGTCAAACTATTCCAGTATCTTTGCTAAGAAAACCCCAAATGGGATCACAAAGAGTAGGATACAACTGAAAATGACTGAACAACAGCAAAATGTGCTAAGTGCTGTGCTAAGCACTAGTGGTACAAATACAAGGAAAAAACAATCCCCCCTTACATTGTAATGGGCTTATACTTTAAATGGGATCAGGAAAGTAGAATGGGGGAGGGAAATGGTGCCCATATGGGATAAAGGTGGCGGTGGCTGGAGACAGAATAAAGAGATGCAGAGAGTGAGTCTTCTGGAACTGTAGCATCCCTCCTCAACAAAGAGGGGCCTGAAGGCAAAGGTTTATTCTGGTTGGGAAGGTGGTGGTCTGAGAGTGAAGAAATTTGAATTTGAATGCAAGTCTCTTAGACTCTAAGTCCAGAACTACCCACCAGACCTGAAAAGTCACAAGCAACCCACACTGCTCCTGAGTGCTGCCCTGAACCAAATTAAAATATAATTGGGAAATATTTAACAAAATAAATTAAAATAAAATAAAACAATGTGAATATGTGATTTCCTAAGTCAATACACAACTTGCAGGGATCTATTTCTTTTTTATATTGACACCATTGAACTATACCATATTATATCTGGTATCTTTTATTCCATATAGTGGGTGCTTATTTGATAGTTATTTATTTTTTAATTTGAATTGAAAGACTCCTAGGACTAGGGTATGGGGATCACCTACAAGATAATAACCTCTCAGTGTCTTGGCCCCTTCAATGCTAACATATATGGTTCCTGTGGCAGTAAGGGTTGCCTGGAAGCTCTGGGTCCATTGCTTAATAATAATAATAATAACTATTGTTATTGTTATTTTTATTGTAGTTGTTGTTAATACTGCTCTTCATAAGGAATGTGTCCATACAATTCAGCATCCTGGGACTGATCCACAATGTGATTACCCACCTTATCCTGGGTCCTGCCTTGCCACTTTCTCATCTTCTGGACTTTGCATCTATTTTTGCCCCCTATCCTCTAGCCTTGGTACCTGATTATGACCTACTGCTTCCTCTTTAGTTTGCTTGTTCCAAGGAAGAGTCTAAACTTACATCTTCACCCTGTTCCAATTCCTGACCCATCCTCACCCTGACTTTAGCTCTCATCTCTTAGCAGGCACCTCTAACTCACCTATCTAAGCAGATTCTGGCTCTAACTAGTCTTGTGCAACACCTGCACCCTGGGTCTACACCTCAGCTGAGTTCCCATATACTTGTAATTTATACACCTTTTTGCCCATCCACCCATAGTTCTGAATTATAAACTCCTGGAACTCATCCCAGTCAAACCTGGCTGAACCTCTCTCACCCTCAGCGGTTTCTATTCCATTTAGCATTTTGAAAAGCATAAGGATGATTTCTGAGAGAACATATTTCTGTTATTTAGATATATACAGGATCTCGTCAGTCTACCTTGATAGAATGTGATCTCTTCGAGGCAGTGGGGTATTTTGTTAATATCTATGTCTCTCTATTACACCTATTACATGCCCAGTACACAGTAGGCACTTAATTTATACTGGTTGATGGCTAGCCTCTTCACTTATGCATATAGCAAGCCCTCTGTATCTTTTCATTCACTGGGATTCTTGCCCATGGTTTTCCACATATTTTATGAACCATCTACCCAACACACTGGGGACATTTATTTGACTCCTTTGCCATCAGAAGGGTTATTCCCCTCCTACCTTTTATTCTCACTACATGATAAAGCCACCTCCTTTTCTAGCTATACAAGTACTTGATAGTACCTTTTATGCCATTTCTTACACACAAGTCATTGTTCATAACATGCTGCAGTCTCCACACCTCCACCATGCATTTCCCCATTGTCCTTTGGGTCTCCTGTAGTTGTGATTTTTAGTGTGTGTGATCATGGTCTCACGGCATTCATAGGCATAGAGCATCACTAGGGGAGTATTGATGTTAAATCATTCAAAGAAGCATGGATAAAACACCAGAAGTCAGGAAAACCTGAGTTCAAATCCCATATCAGACACTTATTAGCTCTGTAGCTGGGGGCAAGTCACTTTAACTTCTGTTTGCCTTACTTTTCTCATCTGGAAAATGGGGATAATACTAATATCTATCTCCTAGAGTCATTGTGAAGATACAATGAGATAATATTTGTAAAGTGATTGGCAAATCTTTTTTTTTTTTGCAGGGCAGTGAGGATTAAGTGACTTGCCCAGGGTCACACAGCTAGTGTCAAGTGTCTGAGGCTGGATTTGAACTCAAGTGCTCCTGAATCCAAGGCCAGTGCTTTATCCACTGTGCCACCTAGCTGCCCCTGGCAAATCTTAAAAAGTGCTATATAAATGCTTGTTATAGTTATTATTTTCATTGTGGGTTCTAGTCAAAGTATACAAAATGATGGACTCAGTGATTTACTTGCCCACTTTTCTTTCACAATCTGAATGAATGGATATACAGTTATTTATTCTCTCCTCTCCTAGCTCCACTCTCAACTTTATGCACTTGCCTCAGATACCTCCTCAACCTAGAAGATCTTTCTGATGCAGTAGCTCTGTCCTTTCATTGGTAGGTTCTTTGTGAAAGTTCCATTTTAAGGAAATACCTAGGCTAGCCATCCTTTACTCTTTTCCAGACTCTCTGGATTTTGCCATTATGACCCTGTGGAGGTAACTTCACCTCCACCTTTTCAAATACCTTTTATGTGTTGTCATTAACCATTTGAACGTAAGCTACTTGAGGGCAGGCACTGTTTTTCCTTTTGTTTGCATTTATATTCCCAGCACTTAGCATAGAGCCTTGCACATGGTAAAGAGTTAATAAATGCTTGTTGACTAGACTTATTAAGTGACTACCATTTGCCAGTACTGTGCTAGGTGCTAGTGATAAAAATACAAAAGTAAGATAGTTTCTAACTCAAAAGATCTTAAACTTTTATGAGGGGTTTGTTGTTCAGTTATTTAACCATGTTGAACTCTTCATGACCCCATTTGGAAAAAGATACTGGAGTGGTTTGCCATTTCCTTCTCCAGCTCATTCTACAGATGAGGAAACTGAAGCAAACAGGGTTAAGTGACTTTCCCAGAGCCACACAACTAGGAAGTGTCTGAGGCTAGATTTGAACTCAGAAAAAGTGACTCTTCTTGAATTCAAGTCTGACACTTTATCCACTGCATCACCTTGCTGCTCTTATTAATGAGGGTTATGACATATAAAAAGGAGTGGAACCAGGTAAGGGAATTTGGTCTGGCAAATTATTGGAATTGGGAATATAATTAGACAGTAGTCCATTGACACAAGTCTAGATAAATTATAATAAAATATCCATCATATTTTTTTTGTCATTCCACAAAGCAAAAAGATCACAAATTGAGTCAAAATTCCCCTGAATAATTGGTGTTCTTCAATATTTTCAATCAAGTCTGATTCTTTGTGACCCCATTTGGGGTTTTCTTGGCAAAGACACTGAAATAGTTTGACATTTCCCTCTCCAGGTCATTTTACAGATGAGGAAACTGGGGCAAACAAGATTAAGTGAGTTGCCCAGGGTCACATAGAGGTTAGTATCTGAGGCAAGATTTGAACTCAGGAAGATAAGTCTTCCTGACTCCATGCCTGGTACTCTATCCACAGTTCCATCTAGCTGCCCATTTCCCTGATACATTATTTAAATTCAACTCTTCATCCTAATCAAGTTAATCTCAATAGGATAATAGATTTAGTGCTGAAAGTAACCTTTTAGATGATCTATTTCAACCCTTTCATCTTATTGATGAGGAAAGTAAGTCCCAGAGTGATTATCAGTTAGTTACCAGGCACTATGATATGCTCTGAGGATAGAAAAGAGAGGCAAAAACAATTCTTGCCCTCAAAGAGCTCACAATCTAATGGAGTACATAGGCCTATATTATGATACATGCCTGTGGTCACAGAAGTGGCTAATGGCAGTACAAGTAGTTGAATGCCTGGATCATATAACTCTCAATGCAATGTTCTGTCTTCTCCATAATGTTGCCTTTGTCTACCTTAGTAAAACCATGACATTCTTTCGTGGAACTCCCAATCTTTTGATCTTCCCCAAATCTGCAATTAGATTAGTATAAATTCTTTGCCTGCTACTTTAACAATATCACTATCTCTTCCCTTGATGTTACAATGTTACTACTCTCATTCTGATGAAATGCAAAGGTTTGACCATCGACCGCAAATTGGTATACTGGCTAGTCCCATAATATCTACCTTTCTCTGATTTACACACTCTCCCTTTCAGCCCCCATGGCTTCCTTTTGGCTTCTCATATACATGAATAGAATTCCCTTCCTTATGCTCCAATATTCTTTAAGAGGTTCCACACAGGAGACATCCTCTTTCCTAACAACTTAAAGCCAGGCAGTCTTAATTTTGGACTCCAGCATGGATAGATTTCAGGAGGTTCGTTATCTCAATATAATTGATTTTCTTCAGAATCTATTTTATTTCATGCAATTAAAAATATTATTCTTATATGTCCATGGGTGCCAAATTATCAAAGAGATCCAAGACACAAAAAAAGGTTCAGAACTGATGCATGAAGCCTACTACTCTTTGGATATCTTTCCTTGATTACTTTTCTAATTGTCCCTGAAGATAAGTTAAAATCATCAAATTTTCTTAAACATGACAATTAGTATTATTCCCCTTATTTAATCACAGTGGAACAAAGTAGAGAACGGGCTAACCTAGGAGTGAGGAAAACCTGGGTTTACATTTAACTTCTAACACATACTAGCTGTGGGACCACTGAGAAGTAACTTAATATCTCAATTCCCCCAGGCAAATCTAAGACCACAAATTACAGATAATTTGACTATTTGAAGTTGGTGGAGAGATTTTCCAGTAGAAAAGATCTATACACTGATGAAACTAAGGGCTTGGAAGCTATTTTTCCCTGTCCCACCCCACCCACTAAATCTATCACCAGTTCTTTGAAACCAG
Organism: Dromiciops gliroides; assembly: GCF_019393635.1. Lineage (NCBI taxonomy): Eukaryota > Metazoa > Chordata > Mammalia > Microbiotheria > Microbiotheriidae > Dromiciops > Dromiciops gliroides. The sequence continues at coordinate 231,127,003 of NC_057862.1, forward strand.
AGACTGTATTTTAGTCTCTAGTGTAGTGTTTTTCTCTATGTGGGAACTCAAATACTTATTAACTATTTTTGTGCAGCCATCTCCCAAAGGAATCTCTCTACTTCCATACTGAAGTCTAATAACTGTCTTACGTTCACTTTTAAAGAAAGAAAATCAATCTCACGGTATTGTCAAATACCATGATAAAACTGATGAATGAGAATTTTTGTAATCCTTCTTTTAAAATTAGAAAACATAAAGCAGAGAGATATGAAATGATTGGATGGTAGAGAAAGGAGCCATAATCCATCTACAGCATGATAGTACCTTCATTTTGCATGGCAGATTAGAGTTTTAGAAAAATGTTCATTTTCTTTTTTCAATAACTGACCATCAGATTGCTTGCCTCTTTTCTCTTTACATTTCAGTGTTTATGAAAAAGTACAGTTCCATTTATTTTTATAAGAAAAGGGAACTAAAGACAGACTTTAAGGTCTATTGATATTCTCTTCAATTCAATCAAATATTTATTAAATGCTTATTATATTCCTGACACTATGGTAGGTGTTGGAACAAAAAATAATCATTACCTGCCTTTTCAGAGCTATGATATTAGGGGGCAGGGCAAGAAAACTGCAAACAAATACATAAGTAAATTCAAGATATTATGAGGTAGATTTTTGTTGTTCAGTCATTTTCAGTTATGTCTAACTCATTGTGACCCCATTTGGGGTTTTCTTGGCAAAGACACTGGAGTGGTTTCCCATTGCCTTCTCCAGCTCATTTTACAGATGAGGAAACTGAGACAAATCGGGTTAAGTGACTTGGCCAGGATCATACATCCAGTAAATGTCTAAGTGCAGATTTGAACTCATGTCTTCCTGACTCCAGGTCTAGCACTCTATCCACTGTGCCACCTAGTTACACTAATATGAGGTGGAAGAGAACACTAATTATCAGATGTACCAGAAAGGGCATCGCATAGGACATGGCCTCTGAAGCTTAGCCTTGAAAAAAAAGGTAGAGGTTGAAGCAGGTGATGGGGAGGAAAGGTGTCCCCCATTCCTGTATGGGACAGCTTGTGCAAAGACAGAGAGCAGAGGCAATGTATAGTTTGTGAAACAGACAGCAGTCTAGTTTAGTTAGAACATGGAGTGTGCAAAGGGAAGTAATATGAAACAAGTCTAAAGTTTGTAGGTAGGAAACAAAATGTGGAAGGTTTTAAATGTCAGACAGGAATTTCAATGTTACCTTAGAAACCATATGGAGTCAATGAAGATATTTGAACAGAGAAATGATATGGGGCTGTGCCTTGAGAAGAGAAATGTGGCAGCCCTGTGGAGAACACATTATAGAAGGAAGAGACTAGAGACAGAGACAGCAATTAGAGGTTATTAGGATAATCCAAGTGAGAGGAGATGAGAGTCTGAAATATAGCAGTGGTCATGTGAGTAGAGAAGGGCCAGATAAATATGAGTATGAAAGATGCCAGGGAAATAAAATCTACATTAGTTGGCAACTGATTAAATATGAAGGTGGGGGGAGAGAGAGAGAGATGAGAATGTCAAGGATTGGAAGAGAAGGGAACAAGCATTTATAAAATGCCTACTATGGGCCAGGCTCTGTGCTAAGCACTTTACAAACATTATTTCATTTTTTCCTCTAAATAACCCTATAAGGCAGATGCCATTGTTATCCCCATTTCACAGATGAGGAAACTGAGGCAAATTGATGTTAAGTGACTTGCCCAAGGTCACATGACAAGCAATAATTATAATAACTTTTATGTAGTGATTACTATGTGCCAGGCACTGTGGTAAGCACTTTACAATTCTCTCATTTGCTCTTCTCAACAACCCTTTGAGGTAGATATGATTATTATCCTCATTTTATATTTGAGGAAACTGAGGCAGATGGAGGGTTAAGTGACTTTTCTAGGATTACATATCTAGTAATTGAGGATAGATTCGTATCCAGATTTTCCTGACCCAAGGCCTAGCGCTCTATTCATTGCTGCCTCCTTGCCTCTAAACCACTGGGCTGATAGCTTCAAGGCAACAAACCTGAGTAACTAGAAGAATGAATAGCAATGATACTCATAGTCTATCAACAGGAACAGAAAGAATGAAATAAACTTCTCTGGGTATTTCCAGATATTTCCTATCATAATTATTATTATATTATTACAGATTATATTATTATATATTATGTTGTTTTGTTATATTATTATAACGATAATTTTAGAACCACATTCATGTATCACTTTAAAACTTACAAAGTTTTCTTTTCCCCTCAAAATAACCCTTTGAGTTAGGGAGTAAGGAAGACCTAATCTTAAATCCTTCTCCATGACCATCGGCAAATCACTGAAATTCTCACTGTCTCAGCTTCTTCATCTATGACATTGGAATAATAGTAGCTTCCTTCTCACAGGGTTATTGTAAGAATAAAATGAGATCATGTTTGCAAACCAATAAGTGCTAGATAAAAGTTAGCTATTGGGGAAAATGAGGCATTGGGGTTAAATGTAAAATTATTAGATGGCTTCTGAAGTCTCCTTCAACTCTAAGATCCTGTGACTGAATAAGGGAAAATATAATGACAGCATAAATGTTGTCTAAAACCTCTAAAACTTAAATGGTCCACCAGTATCTAAGTATTATTCCTTGAAGAAATTAAGTCATTGTAAGAATTTTGGGTGACTTTAAAGAAATGATTACTCTAAAAAATAGAGAGGAAAGTTTTCTAATGAAGTTTCCAACCTTATATGACATAGCTGAACAGAAAATTGTGCTCTATGTAGCTATTCCTGGAGAATCCCATAGGGTTTGTATTGTTTGTTTTTCAGTAAAAAAATAAAAAAGTTGGAGTCATGGAGAAGTTAAGTTTGTACAAAATAACTGGTTGGGGAGGGGGATATGACTCTGGTGGTCAAGATGATTTTCCCCCTCCAATATTGATTATTTTGCACAGACGTTGACCTTTTAGCAGATGGCAAAGAAAAGCTACTGAGCTCGAGAAGCAGTTCTTTGGAAAGCCTAAATAGATTGATCTGGTGTTATAATCAGGTTAAACTCCTAAGCTCTCAGTATCAGGAGACAGAGGTTTGCATTTTGGTAGCATCTTTGTCTCTGAAGAATACCAAGCACTTACAATGTACAAAAGTATTCAGCATATTAAATGGAGAAAATTTTCTATCCTTTGATCTTTATTTTCTCTCATTCATTCATTCAACAAGGGGAGAGAAGGGAATGGAATGTTTACATAGTGCCCATTTTGTGCCAGGGACTTTGCCAAGTACTTTACAAATATTATCTCATTTGATCTATGAGAATAAGCATTTATTGCATGTCTATAGTGTAGTTTAGTGGGGAAAAATGCTGGATTTGGAAACATATAGCTTAGGTCCAAATCCTAGGTCTGCAAATTATTGAATGACTTTGGACAAGTCACAACCTCTCTGGACCATAGTTCTACTTCTGTAAATGAAGAGTATTTAAGCAGAGAGCCTTTCATATCCTTCCAGTTCCAAATCTATGTTTCTATCATCCTGTTAAATCCTGGATTGTTTTACTGTGTCTTAAAGGTAAAAAGACAAAAAAAGGAAATTCTGAACTCACAGAACTAACATTCTACTGGAAGATATAACATGTATGCAGATAAATAAATGCAAACTGAAGATAAAGCAATGCCAGATGTGGAAGAGGCCTAACAGCTGGGGAGATCAAGAAATGCTTTCTATAGGAGGTAACACCTGAACTGATCCTTGGAGGAAACTAGGAATTCTAAAAAGCAAAAGTCAGGAAGGAGAACATTGCAGGTGTGAGGAGAACCCATCTGCATAGGCAGGGAAGGAGTCGTGCTATGCCCAGGGAACTGTGAATGAGGTAACTTAACCATCACATTTAGCAGTCTAAAAAGGCGGGGAGGCAGCTAGGAGGCACAGTGGATAAAGCACCGGCCCTGGATTCAGGAGGACCTGAGTTCAAATCTGGCCTCATACACTTGACACTTACTAGCTGTGTGACCCTGGGCAAGTCACTTAACCATCCCCAATGCCCTGCAAAAAAAAAAGTCTAAGAAGGAAGGCTAGGGACAGTTTGTGAAGGGTATTTTTAGTGTAAAAAAATATTTTGTTTTTTATCTTAGAGGCAACAAAAAAATAAAACATATTGTCAGTAAAGGTCATACCCCACTCTTTAGAGCCTGGGAAAGGTTTAGTAAACTTATTATTAATAATAGAAAAAAAGTCTCATATATTTCTCTTCTTGAAACACCCATGATTTTGTATTCTGTTCATTTTAATTTTCTGTAGCTAAAAGGATAGCCCTATCTGGTGATCCCAATGTTAACTCTACTAGGGCAATAGAATGTCAGAACTAGAAGAAATCTTGGAGATTGTTTCATTCACAGTCTTTGCTTTCTAGATAAAGAAACTGAAGACCAGAGAGGTAAACATAATTTGTTAAGTAAATGGTGGAGCCAAATCACTGTATTCCCAATAAATCACCAGCCAACTTCTGTTTGAAAGGTCTCCAGTAACGGATAGTATATAACATGCTAAGGCAACCAATTCCATTTTTGGATAACTTGGTTTTATAGGCTTATAAATCTATAATCATAATATTATAATAGTATTTGATATATTATTATGTAATCATACTATGACAATTATTATAATGTGATTATTATAATATACATTATTTTATCAACATGATATATGATAATATATTATATGACTATATATGTAATTATATAATGTATTTGATTATAAAGAAGTATATAATTATGCTTCTATAGAATTTAGAGTTAAAAGAGATCACTGAGGTCATCTAATCATATCCATCTCCATTACAGTAAAGAAAAAGAGATTGAGACCTAGACAAATAAAGTGAGTGACTTGTCTACGGGTCATAAAAGTAGAAAGCAGCAGACCTAGGATTTAAACCCAGATCCTCTGACCATATTCATTACTCTTTCCTCTAATCTGCACTGACCCTCCAAAAATTATTGGTAATTCACATTTCTATAGATCTTTTCTAGTAACAAAACACTTTCCTAACAACAAAGCATGAATAGACAGCATCAAGATTATAATCTCCATTTTTTTTTTAGTGAGGCAATTGGGGTTAAGTGACTTGCCCAGGGTCACACAGCTAGTAAGTGTTAAGTGTCTGAGGCAGGATTTGAACTCAGGTACTCCCTGGGGCCGGTGCTCTATCCACTGCGCCATCTAGCTGCCCTGTATAATCTCCATTTTTACAATCGAGGAAACAGTCTCAGAATTGTTAATGGCATTGCTAATAGATTCAAAAGTTGTAGATGAAAGAGTAAGTACCAAACTATAATAGTGAAAAAGGGAAAAAATAAAAAGTTTATATTGCTGAACACCTTTTTATAATTTAAGCTATCTTATGCAGAAAGGTTATTGTAACAAAAAAAAATCAAGTTTTGGAAGCATTAAAATGTTAAGGCTTTGTTTTGGAGCAGGGTTCCCTACTGAGAAAATCTTTTCTTAAGCTGTGAAATAGCACTTTGTACCTAAATGAGAAGAATAAAGAAAAGGACAAATGCTGGAGCAAGGTGAAGATTGGATTAGGAAGCAGATACCTTGGATAGAGTTTTGTGAGTTAGCTCTGGTAAGAGATTGGGTCCATTGTCCAAGGACCAACTGATAACTATATAATTGAATCCTTTAGTCATGAAAATCTGTGGAGCAGATAAAAATCCAAAATGATCATTAGAACTGAGTAGCTCCCTCCTACTTCCACAGTAATGGTTGCTTATTGGGAAAAAGGGGGGATTAGAGGATGCAAACAAATAACCAATTTAGGTAGTCTTTACATATTAGTTGAATCATTAATATTCTTAATCTTTGACCACAGGTCTGCTTATCCTACAAGAGAAACAACTAGATTACAAACTCTTCTTTTAGAGTGTAAATTACTTGAACCATACTAATACTGATGTCCTTGTTATAAATGAATCCAGAAGTTTCAAAAAGAAGCTGAAGCTAAATGGAAGGATAATCTAATGGCTCTCCTTGCCGAGGAGAGTAAAAGATTTAGAGAAGTTGGTTTCATCATATGGCACTGGGCTAGCTCTTATTGCAGTAAACGAACTCTCACCTTTGGCTCCAAAAAGACATAATATGAGTAGTGACCATATCCCTGCAAATCATCTGGACAGACAGGCTAAACCAGGTTGAGAGTAACTGATGGACCTCAAACCCATAGGTGAGTTGGAGGTGTCTACCTCAAGCAAGTGAAGACTGCCCCCCAGCAAAATGAGTGAATGAAAACAATTTCCTCCAGCAGCTATGAAGGTGGCTGACACAGGTATTGTAGAGAGCTTAGACCTTGGTCAAGCATCAAAGAGGTCAAAGTCATCCACAGCATTCTGGACCATTTCCACTTATCTTCGGGGGGCAAAGAGGGTTAAGTGATTTGCCGGGAGTCAAACAGCTAGTAAGTGTCAAGTATCTAAGGCTGGATTTGAACTCAGGTCCTCCTGAATCCAAGGCCAGTGCTTTATCCACTGTGCCACCTAGCTGCCCCTTACTGCCACTTATCTTGACTTTTGACTTGCCACTGGACTTCAATGACTTGGGAAAAGAGAGTGAAACTAATAACTCTGCATAGCTCTGCCTTACTTAAACCCAATTCACATGCAAGCCAAGAAATCACCCATGATATCATTAGTCTTCTTTGAAAATTAAGGACAAAAAACAACAAACATGAAGGGGGAGCCCATGGAGAATATAACTGATTTTATGTGTCAAAAATCTATTGAACCAAATGGAAAAAGAGAATATATGAAGAATTTGACAAGATCTTTCAAACAAAGACAACTTATAACCTGGTACTTGGAGAATTCTTCGGAAAGATCAAAAATGTTTGGAAGTGCTTGTAAATTATTCAGAAATATAACATTTGTATGTAATGAACACCTTTTTGACCTTGACTTTGGGAAGATCTGAGTTCAAATACTGTCTCAGACACTTACTAAATATGTGAACTTGAGTAACTCATTTAACTTCTTTCAGATTCAGTTTACTTATCTGAAAAATTACAATAATAGCACCTACCTTGGTTATGATTTTATACATATACACAAATACATGGGGGGGTGTATACATAACTTTGCTATGCTTAAAGTGCAAGTGTTATTATTCAAGAAGAAACAGGAAGTCACTGGGCATAATGATTGAAGGAGCAAAAAGAGAAGATTTCTTAAATATTTTAATAGATCAAATATTGAACTTGAATATTACTATTACCTAGAGAATTTGTACTAATATAAAATAATCACCATGAAGAAGACTACGAAAACACACCAGATTCTACTTCAGACAACAAACAGCCTCTTTTTCAAGTAATGAGACATGGAAAGTTTTGGCAGCAAATCATTTAGGAAAAAAAATATGTGTGGGGGGACTTTTGAAGACTGAGTCAACCATGTTATATGTATGTCAAAAAAGCTAATATGATCTTATGATACATAAAAGAAGGCAGAGCGTCCAATTCTGGTTTCTGTTTGCTTCCTTGTTCAGATAATATTCAGAGTTTTACATTGAATTCTGAATGTCCCATTTTAGGAGGGGTATAAATATATTGGAAATCATTAAAAGGAAGACAACTGAATTGGAAAAGTCTCAATATCATGTCATAGGAGGATCTGTCAAAGGAACTAGAGATATTTATTCTGAGGTTGAGAAAACTTAGTAAAAAAAGAAACATATGATAGCTGTCTTCAGGTATGTTAATGACCATCATGTGGAAAGGGGGTTAAATTGGTCTCTTTGGTCCCAATGGGCACAACTTGGAGTGATGAGCAAGTTGCACGGATTTACTATAAAGAGAAGCTTACTAACAATTGCTTGTGTGAGAAGTGAAATGGTCTCCTTTACAGAGCAATGAGTTCCCCAACTGGTTTTAAACAGAGGCTGATGACCACTTTTTGACATTTTGGAGGGAATTATTTTTTGAGGTACCGGTTGGGCTAGAGAGACCCTGAGGTCCTATTCAACTCTGAAAATGTGTGATTCTTTGATGATGGCAATTGCCAACACTCATTTGGAAGAAAAAACTCATTTGTAAAATATGAGAGAAAAATAATAGCCTGTATTTAGAGGTGGTGCCTCAAAAAACAGAAAGATAATGGAAAGAAAAAAAATCTGCAGAAACCTTGACATAATACCCACCTATTCCAAATCAACTCAAGTCTATATAGTGGTAAAACTAGAAGTAAGGCATCAAAATAGATTCAGAATGAAATTGATTTACCACCATTTTTATGATGAGATTTTTAAATCATCATAGATAACAGTGAAGTCACTACAACTGAATTTAACACTGAATATCTGATGTACTATATATCTGGAAATAGAAATAACAATTAGGAAGATGAAGTTAGCAAAAGGTATGAACTTGACTGACACATCCAGAAGAAATCCATCATGGAGGTGATAGAATTTTAAAAAACTCAGGGATCAATTTCCAAAGTATCTCAAGAAACCAAAAATTCTAAAATAAAGGAAAAGATTCGGGATGATAATAATACAGAATACTGCTGGTTTATCTGTTGTTGTTGTTTAGGGAAAAACACACTCAACTTGGAACTAAATACAGCCTTAATATGTTAAGATGATACAAAATGCCTTGATAGATATAACCAGCATTTTCCATTGAATTCTCTGAATGTTCAATATGTTTTGTTTAAAAGCATATACATACAAGATTTTTAGAACAGAATAAAAAAGACATACATGTCTACCAAAGATTTTTGCCATTATAATTGAGTATGTCTTGTGAAAAATTAAAAGAAGATAATGAAATTATCCTGATTTCCTGCTTACAGATGACATTGTACTGATTGCATCAAACCCCAGAGCATCACATTTCTCTTCAAAGATATCTGCAACCACTTTAAAGAAATCCATCTGAGAATCCACACAGGAAAACCTAAATGGACATACATATATATATATATATATATATGGAGAGAAAGAGAGAGAGAGAGAGAGAGAGAGAGAGAGAGAGAGAGAGAGAGAGAGAGAGAGAGAGAGAGAGAGAGAGCCCAGATTATTGCATGCAGTAACTATCTAAGTTACCCCAGTAGTTTGTCCATCAGTGGTGGCTAGACCTTAGAAGGATACTACAGATAGACAATGATAGAAGTGAAAGGGAAGAGAAGGGTGTGGATGACATTTAAGATATTGTGTGATATTTTCAATGTTCTCACATTTTTTTTCCTATGGAAAAAGAAGCCCATATTTTTCAAAACTACTATTTTTCCACTGATGCTAGGTGATGATGAGTCATTAAATGCTCTCAGTCTCAGAAGCAAAAGAGTATATGCCCTAAAGAGCATTAAATGATGCATGGTTAATTTAAGCAGATTGCAGCATCTTACCAATAATGACATATATGTTAGAAGCAGCATAAAAGAAATCAGTAAGGTCATTCATGACCGGAAAAAGAGGAGGGTCAACCATGAAACAAGAATTTGACAGCTCAATTGTCACACTTGGATCTATGGAACATTAAAAGACCTGGAGGAAGGCTTTCAGTGCTTTAGGTAGAACCTCTAAGGAAGAGAATGAAGTTGAACAGAATAAAAAGGCATAGATGTGTTGCATTCTGTACAATGAAGTACTGGAAGTACAAAGAGGAAGGAAAGTATTTTTACATGACTTTCATTTCCAAACACATCCCACTCCCTTCCCCTCCCTAGGTAGCTATCCCTTGGAATTAATTAATTAATTAAGAATAAAGCAGTTAAGCAAAACAAATTGACATAGAGTCTGATCGTATATGCAATATTTCACAATATAACAATATAGCAGCCACCTCTACAAAAAAGGAAGATACCCCCTTTTTTTCTAAAGGTATTTTCAGTGCTCTCTCAAAATAAATGGCTCCTGTGGGAAGTATTTTCTAAATTATCCCACCTCATGATGATTGATCTTTTACCCAACTTTATATATTCAGTACTTATGGATTCAGTTTGTGCTGTATTATTTTTCATTGTTTTCTGTTTAATTGGAACATTTAAGTGTCCTTTCTCTCTACTTAGAAGGTAAATTCTCAAAGGTCTAGGGCAATGTCTTCTATCTCTTTTAGTATTCTTCCTTAGGGTCTAGTAGTTCATGCACATGGGGGGCATAATAAATATTCTTTACAGTGTGAGTTCCCTTGGGTGCATCCCCTCCTGCTGGCAAAATAGGTAGAGAAATACTCTGCCATTTTTATTGCCTTTCTGCTTTAAAACTCTACTGCGCAATTGTTTTCCAAGATACACTTTCACAGCTGGTGGCAATATCATCTCAGTCTCTTAAGCAATTTCTACATTTGAAAAACAACCTAATAGATTAAGAAAGTTAAGTTTCCAGATTTCAGGAAATGACCCTAAGCGTGGTGTTCTATTTAAATTAACATACATAATTATAAATGCACTTCATAAATTCAAAATACTCTAAATAGCTCCTTGTATGAGAGTTTGATATAAGTACCTTTGCATAGAACATTATGCTCCAGGAATGGAAGAGGCCTATAATTAACTACAGGTTAAAGGACTATCTAGATTCACTTAGAAATTATACTAAAGTATGACTCAACTAATGAGTAGCTGTTAATATCAAGAGAGTTAAAGACCCTCCAAAATGTTATCTCATAGAAAAATTTTACATGTTGAAGCCTTTCCTTTCATATAATTATCTCTGAATGACCACATGGGCCCTTGTGATATTGAACAAGCAACTTGGAGCTATCAAAAATCACTAGATCAACCACCTGATGGTTTGAGGAGAGAAGAGAGGAAGAAGAGAGAGTAACAGAGTTTTTGTCCACCAGTTTTCTAAGTTTCTTTTATCTACTTTCCATCTGCAGTTTTGCTTGGAGCTGCAATTCCATGAAACACAATGTCTTTCCCAGAATAAGCTGATACACTTAAATCTCATCATCATGCTGCTAACTCAACTTTGGATACTCAACACCTTTCCAACTCTCTTAGCCTCTTCCCTCTGATTGGAGGGTTTGAAAGTGGAACACTAAACTCCAAAGTTCTCTTTATAGAGGGCTGAGACATAGACTTGCCAACCAATTTCTACTTTTCATCAATATCTCTCTCTGCTTAGTTTCAATTCCACAGAACATGGCTGGGTACTTCCTGGTGTTACCACCTTTTCTAGCTTCCTCTTGTGTTTTGTCTCTCCCCTATTAGATTGTAACCCAGTGAGGGCAAGGACTGTTTTTCTTTTTCTTATTTGTATGTCCAGCGCCTACTACAGTGCCTAGCATATAGGTTTTTAATAAATATTTATTGTATTGAATTATATGGAATGACATGGTATGGTATGGTCTGGAATGGAATGGTATGGTATGGTATGGTATGGTATGGTATGGTATGGTATGGTATGGTATGGTATGGTATGGTATGGTAAAAGAGACTTTTACAGAAAGAGTTTTCCTCATTCAAATGTCAGCCTGTCAGTATTTATTATTGAACACTTAGCTGTTATATGGGGTTTAAAGGAATTATTAGGGGGCAGCTAGGTGGTACAGTGGATAGAGCAACAGCCTTGGATTCATGAGCACCTGAATTCAAATCCGGCCTCAGACACTTGACACTTACTAGCTGTGTGATCCTGGGCAAGTCACTTAACCCCAACTGCCTCACCTCCCCCCCCACACCCCGAAAAAAAAAAAGAAATTATTAGACATACCTCTTTGACCTTCGGGAGATTATAATGCTTCTTCAACATGTTTATTCCTCCAGAATTTCTAGAGAATGTCATTCTCATTGACTAAAAACCATATCTAGATCTTATAACTCCATACTGGATGTCCCATAGACATCTCAAATGCAAATACTTCAAACAGAACTTTTTTTTTCTTTCCCCAGGCAAACACACCCTTCTGCTGAATTTCCCTATTTCTTTTGGGGCAACACTGTAATTCCAGTCTCCCAGCTTCACAATCTCAGGTTATCGTCCACCCCCATTTTCTTCCTCAGCTCACATATCTAATCAGTTGCCAAATCTTGCTATTTCTACCTGTACAAAATATCTTATGTTGTTTCCCTTTCCACTACTACACTACCATCACCTAAGCTCCAGTCCTCATTACCTTGTCCATAGACTAATGAAATGGCCTCTTAATTGGTCTCCCTGTGTCAAGTTTCAAGTCTCTCTGCACTTCAATTTATCCTCCATTCAGCTGCCAGTGATTACTCTACAGCACAAGTCATATGTAACTTTCCTACTCAATAAATTCCAGAGGCTTCATTTCCTTAAGGATAAAAACAAAAATAAAAACAAAAAAAATCCCTCTGCTGTTTAACTTTTAAAGTTCTTCAAAACCTGACCCAAATTTTTCTCTCTAGCTTCATTTTACATTACTTCCTTTCTTGAGCTTCATGATTTAGCCAAACTGAACTTCTTGCTTTTTTCATGTATAACAATAGATTTCCCACCTCTGAGCCTTTACATCTGTAATATTTTCCTCATCTTCCACCTCATAGAATCCCATACTTCATTGAAAATTCAGCTTATTCACAACTTTGAGAGGCCTTGAGAGCAGGACATGTTTTAGATTATTTTCTTTGTATGTCTAGCAACTCATATAGTGCCTCTAAACATAGCTGGTGTCTAAAATGCTTGTTGATCGTTATCTTTGTTAAGGTGAAAATAGCAGTTGCTCAAAAAGCCATAGATCAATCTAACTAGATCCTGGTTTTTCCCTGAATGCTCTTTCTCTTTTACTCCTTTCAGATGATCTCTATAGCCTTAGTACTGTGAACATTGTGGAGGTGCTCAACTAATATTTTGTGAATGAATGAATATTATCTTAATCATAGAAAATTCAGGTTAGAGCAATGATACCAATAAAGATAGAAACTATTTCTTCTGCTACTTTATTGTACATTTTTATTCTCATCTTTTTTTCTTAACAGTTGGCTATAGAAGGCTAATCTGGGAATAATTTTAATGACTGCTATTTTCAAATAATGGATTTTGAATTAGTTGAATGCAACTTCTCTAGGATGAAGAAATAAGAAGGAGGAGGAATGACAATATAAAATCTATCATTAGACAAAAAAACCTATCATCAGAAAGTAAAGTTAGGTTTTTTGATTGTTTATTTTTTAAAGACCAATAAAGAGGAAAATAGCAGAGGCCTGCCTCAAATACTCCAGGTGGGGACACCCCTCTACAAACAGATCATAACCCTCTAAATTAGTAGATAAATCCTTGGGGGGGTGCCTGAGGCACAAACAGGTTAAGTGGCCTTGCCTAGTGTCACACATCTATAGGATTTTTTTTTTGGCGGGGCTATGAGGGTTAAGTGACTTGCCCAGGGTCACACACCTAGTAAGTGTCAAGTGTCTGAGGTCAGATTTGAACTCAGGTCCTCCTGAATCCAGGGCCGGTGCTCCATCCACTGTGCCAACTAGCTGCCCTTAGGGTCACACATCTAGTAAGTATCAGAGGGAGAATTTGAACCAAGTCTTCCTGACTCCAAGACCACCATTTTATCTATTAGGTCATGTTGACTCTACCTGGCTTATAGAGAACATGTACTTTTTTCTCCAATAAATCTGTTAAACTGATGCTATCATATGAAAATTGATGAAAGTCTCCCTATAGGGAGAGAAAAGTAAAATTAATTAGCAGAGGAAATATGTAAATTTGCCTTCTTCAACAGCCATTTACAGAAATCCTCAAGATGATTTTTTTCTCAGTTTGAAGCTATGGGATCTAGATTTTGGTTTTCTTTTACTTTGGCTTATCTTATTTTATCTTATTTTTAGTTTATTTTATCTCTTTATTTTGTTCATTGATACCTTTTGTTGTAATGTCACTTTCACTGTGGAATTTTGGAATACTTCATTTTCCCCCCTTCCCTCCTCAGTGAGCTATCCATGTGCCAAAGATTAAAAAATGAAAAGGGAAAAAAAACAATTCAGGAAAAGCAACCAACATAGTGATAGTTTATGACAGTATGTGCAAAAATACACATTTATAATTTTCTACCTCTGCAAAGAAGAGAGATAGATGTATATTTTTCTGTACTTCTTGGGGCAAAGCTTGGTGAAGTCCAGAATTTAAAATGAAAAGTGTAAAACCAAACTATCCTGTTATAGCTACATTAGCTTACTATCTATTTCCTACCTACACAGAGAGCTAAATTAATTGCTCAAATTAAGATTATAAATGACATGGTTTATATGGTTTATTATATATGACAAGGTAAAATGGTACCCTACTTCAACAGTTTCATTCAAATTTTGGATGTGACAGTAAATGTGATGAAAGATTATACATTTGATAGAAGTAAAACTGTTGTCAAATGTGTGAGTGTAGGATGTTATAGCTGGAAGGTATCTTAGAGCTCATCTAAGTAAATCATGTCATTTAAAATAGATTAACTGACATAAATGAGAAATTTTAATTAAGATCAATTTACAGTTTCACAATTGTCTAGAATGACAAAATGGCAGAGAAAAATGATGTTTCATTATCTATGGGGAAAAAAGTTTGATCAAAGTGTATCATTCTGTTCCATCTAAATTGTTTGAGCCTCTAAATGACCAAATCTACAAAAAGTATTAAATATTGAATGCAAATTAATAAATGAATACTTTGAGTATCTGTTATATGCAAAGCCACTATACTTGGTACTGGAGAAAGATTTTTTTAAAAAGAGAGAAACTATTTTGCCAGATAAGAACTTTACAACCCAACAAAAGAAGTCGATGTATTGATAGATATATTTATGAAAACTTTCCAAAAAAAAAAAACACCTTTAAGAAACAATCATCTCCCAAAAGGTCATTTTAGATGTAGGAAGTAGATCAAGGGCATTTCCCTAATCAACTTAATAAACTTATGGTGTGATGGACATTGATTTGGGACTTTGAGCTGCATCCAACTTAGGTCTTGGTAGTGGTAATTGGCTCCTTGTCAGCAAAGACAAAAGGACAGAAGACATCTCCTTGTTAGTTAAATCTTGATGACTAGAGCTAACCTGAAATAGAGTTTGTGGTTGTTTCTTAGTAAATTCTGGAAGTTGAGTTTTCTCATCTTTTTTTTTTTTTTCGGTGAGGCTATTGGGATTAAGTGACTTGCCCAGGGTCACACAGTTAGTAAGTGTCAAGTGTCTGAGATCAGATTTGAACTCAGGTACTCCTAACTCCAGAGCCGGTGCTCTATCCACTGCGCCACCTAGCTGCCCCCCTGGAAGTTGAGTTTTACCGATAGGGTTTCCCAACAAGATAAATTGATTGACTCAAACTCTTGGTGTAAGACTGGTGGGAAATGACTTATTGCGCGTGAGTACCCAATAGAACTATTTATTTCTCTGCTGAACAATTTTTTTTTGTTTGTTTTGGTGAGGCAATTGGGGTTAAAGTGACTTGCCCAAGGTCACACAGTTAGTAAGTGTCAAGTGTCTGAGATCGGATTTGGACTCAGGTCCTCCTGAATCCAGGGCTGGTGCTCTATTCACTGTGACACCTAGCTGCCCCCTGAACAATTTTAATAAGACTTTTTTCTCAGGAAGGAGATTTTCCTCCTATTTTGTTATTTGAGAGCCTCAATTTGACATGCTTGTTGAATAAGAAAGTATAATTAATCATTCTCTCATAAACATAGATGTATATATACGTATGCACAAACACATATAGAAATGGACCTTTGATTTCATCAGTGTGATTATTACCTCCTGGTGAGGAATTCTGTCTACCAAGGCAAATTAGGGAGGGGTTATATTTAAAGAATCTAGAATGTCTATACAGAAAGCTCTATGATGAACTCAGACAAAAAAAAAAGCCATTTGTAAAAGGTTAAGGAAAAAAGTAATATACCCAAGGACAAAGACAGAAAAGTATAATAATAATAATAATAATAACTAATATTTATATAGTACTTACAAAATGTGCCATCAACTGTGCTAAGTGCTATATAATTCTTATCTCATTTGACCATTACAACTACCCTGGGAGGTAGATTCTATTATAATCCCCATGTTACAAATGAGGAAACTGAGGGAAACAGAGGTTAAAGTTACTTGCCCAAAGACTCACAGCTTAGAAGTGATACAGGTAGGATTTGAACTCCTTTCTGATTCCTGGCCGAGTGTTCTATTCCACTAAGCTACCTAGCTAGAAGAGTAGTGTCTGGAAAACTAAAGCCGTGATCATTTGTGGCATATGAAAAAAAAAAGCTAAAGGCATCAAGAAATACAATTTAAAGTTATCCTGTCCCCCTCCAACCCCTCCCTCCCCAAAAAACCCCCCAAAACAGGGAAAGTATAGGTCCATGACTTGGGGAACAGTATAGTGCTAACTGATGACAGCAGAATTACTCAATGCCCCTTTTGTTTCAAAAGAAAATCTGTCTTTAGACATAAAGATGAAAGTGTTGCCTAACAAATAAGGAGATAGTAGGGAAATCCCTAGTCATTTTAAATGAAGGTAAATAGATCAGTTACATTTCAGAGCACTAATGGAATTTGTACCTGATCTCAGGGCCACAGTTCTCAGTAATCTTTGAAGAATTATATAGAAGGACACAAGTACAGTAAAACTGGAGACAGCCAAATGTTGTTACAATTTTCAAAAGAGACTAGAAAGAACCTTCTAGAAATGACAAGTAAGTGTAAAGTTGATTCCTGGCCGAATTCCATAACAAATAAATAAACGGATAGTTTATGGCTATTTAGAGTTAATATGGGTTCTATAAGAAGTCATATCAAAATACTTTCATTTTCACTTCTGATAGCAGTGAGGAGCAGAGGAATGCTATAGGAATAAAATACTGTCATTGGAGGGGCAGCTAGGTGGCACAGTGGATAGAGTACTGGCCCTGGATTCAAGAGGACCTGTTTAAATCCGGCCTCAGATACTTGACACTAGCTGTGTGACCGTGGGCAAGTCACTTAACCCCAATTGCCTCACAAAATAAATAAAATAAAACACTGTAATTGGGACAGAGTATTGGAGGATACCCTTATGTATAAGATGGTGAAATACACAGAAGTAGATAGAGAAGTAAGTGGTAGGAGGATGATATCCAAAGAGGGTTGATCAGTGACTTAGGGTCAGCCTGGAAGGAAGTCTTTATTAGAACAGTACAATGCTTTGCCTTTAGCCTTTTCTGTTGAATGTTTTTATCATAATCTGGATGAAAATACAAATGATCTTATTAAAATATCCAAAGACACAAAGCTTGCACAGATAGTTTATACAACAGATAACAGGAGTAAAGATTTTAAATAATTTTGACAGGAATTTGGGGCTAAAGCAAACAGGATAAAATTTAATAGGAATAAATGTAACAGGAATGGCATAACTATATTCACTTTATTCAGATTTAAAAAAATTATCCATACAAGTGAATAATGGGAGAGACCTGGTTTGGCTATAGTTCATCTGAAAAATGATTAAATGTTTAGGTGAACACAAATTAAACATGTGGTAACAGAGTGGCGTGGCTACCAAAAATAATACCACCACCACAACCATGTGCTATGGTCATAGAATATTTTTAGAGACTGAGATGGAACCACAGAAATGGAAGGAACCATACAGATTATTTAGTCCAATCTTCTCATTTTTAACATTAAGAAAAATATGGTTAAGGTTAAATGATTAGTCCAAGGTCGAAAAGCTAAGGAAGTGTCCGTCAGAATTTGAACCCAGGTCCTCTGACTCTATAAGAAACTCTTATAAAAGTACCAGCCCTGGATTCAGGAGGACCTCAGTTCAAATCTGTCCTCAGACACTTGACACTTACTAGCTGCATGACCCTGGGCAAGTCACTTAACCCTCTTTGCCCCACCGAACAAACAAACAAAGAAACTTTTTAAACTTCTCTACTCCACCTCAGTCTTCTCATCCCAGACTATATTGCATCACTATAAACTCTACTCTTTGTACTTGTATGCTTAGTACCTAGGATAGTCCATAGTACATAGAAGGTGTTTAAAAAAGTACTTGTTGATTATTACATCTGGAGTACTGAGTTTAGTTTTGGTCACTATATTTTAAAAGAGCAGTGACATTTTTTATGAAGGAATCTAATGAGAAATGTATGGCATGCTTATCAAATGTCTGGATAATGCAAACTTGGGAACATTGGCTAATATGTCATACAACAGAAGTGTGATCCCAAAAGATCTCAACAGCCTAGAACAATGGAATAGATCTAATATAATAAAGATGAAAGTCACTTGGGATAAATATATATGTAACATTATATATATATATATGTATATTTATAATATTACATAAAGGTATATATGTATATACATACATGCATATATGTGTATGTATATGTATATACACCAAATAAGAATGGTATAGTAGATATGTAGATAGCAACCAGTTTATGTGAAAAACACATAGGACTTGGTAGAATATAAGAACAATATGATATGGTAGCCAAAAAAAAGTTAATAGAACATGAAGATAATTTTTAAATGCATCCAGAATGAAAGAGGTGGTAATCTCTGTAGTTGTCAGATAACATCTATAATAATGAGCTCAGATTAATAGAAGGGAATTTTGGGGGGGGGCAATGAAGGCTAAGTGACTTGCCCAGGGTCACACAGCTAATAAGTGTCAAGTATCTGAGCCCAGATTTGAACTCAGGTCCTCCTGAATCTAGGGCTGGTACTTTATCCATTGTGCCACCTAGCTGCCCCCCAGAAAAATCTAATATAACACTTCCCTCTCAAGTACTATCCCAAATTGAACCTGTACATTTGGGTTAAATTTCTAAAAGGTAACTTCTATGTTGAGTTCTAGGGGTAATCCTGTGAGAAGCTAATACCGAGATTGTAGTCCATAAACCCCCATAGGTACATTTTCCTTTAATAAACAGCCAGTAGCCCAACCATCTTAGCGAAAGCATAACTCAAATAACATAGAATGAATAGTAGTTATAATACATTCTTCCCCAGAGATCTGTAATAGTATCCTATAAACACACAGCATCCCTGGGAAGAGTGTGCATAGTGGTAAAGAAGCATACATGTAGGAAGACCATGTGCCATGGAAGCATACAACTCTAGTAAAGCAAAACCTGGAAGTCCTTTCTCTCCTTGGATAGTTCTCTCTATAATCTAACCTTCAATCCCCAGGCAACTCCAAACTCTTTAAAGTGATATCCCTCCTGAGTGGGATGCTCAGCTAGGCTCCCCGGGGCCACTCCTTTCCATAAGCTTACCTCTCTTTTTTGCAACTAGGAGTCATTCTCCTTAGAGTTGCTTTCTCCCTTGGGTGACTATCTGTCTGTATTTGTGCCTGTCTATAGTTAATGTCTATGCTGTCGTCTGGATTCATTGTGTTCTAATTGTTAAGTAGCTCTTTTTCAAAAGGTAGCAGTGGTGGAACAACAAAGAGCTATTCCTTCTCAAGGACTAGGCTCTTCTATTGTTAGCATAAACTGAAAAATTCTAGGTAGGGTTCCTCCTGTTCTGATGACAGAGGCTATGGCATATGGGGGGAAGAGAAAAATGCCTTCTTTCTCTCATGTAAGGGTCTCATTCCCCAAATGACTTAGAATTCCCTCAAATTATTCAGGGCTTGGCTGTGTAAAATTCCCAAATGCATGACTATTTGCCCAATCAAATTATTACTTTCTCTGACTTAATCAGAGAGATGCTTGTCCCTCATAAAGTTATTAGCAGTTGTTAACATCATGTTAATAAATTGTAATTATAGTCTGTGCCTTCTATGACATCAACCTACATAGAAAGGGGGAGGAGGAGGACTACCTTAGACTCATAATTAGAGACATCCAAAAGTGGAATAAGCTGCCTCATAAAATAATGAGTTCCCTGACACTTTAGGTCTTCATGTAATGTCTGGATGACAACTTGTCAGGGACACTGTAGAGAGAATTTCTGCTCATGTAGCAAAAGGACTAGGGGACCTCTGACATCCCTTCTAAATATGCTATTCTATTATTTTGTGACAACCTAACATGAATCCAAAGAAAGATGTCTGCTTTGGAAACCATGTTATAGGAAGATTAGTTTAAGAAACTGATGATTTATTGTGAAGATGATAAGAAGAAAAGGAGACAATAGGTGGCTTTAAATAGTTAAAAGATTATCATGAGCAAGAGGGACCTAACTTGGTCAGTATTGCCACAAAAGGAATAAATAGAATAACAGCTAAAAAGGGTGATTTTGACTCAGTATTGGAAAGGACTTTGATAATTAGAACTATCCAACAATGGAAGGTAGTACGGATCTTGTCACTGGAGACCTTCAAGCAAAGGATGATAATTTTTATATTAGCGATGCAGAAGGGAATTCTAAACTTCCCGGGAAGTTGGGTCAGTTTTCCTTTAAGGTCTTTTCCCATTCTAAAATCTCAGCCAAGAATGCGAAAGAGATAAGAGAGTATAACTGGATTTTTCCAGAAAAAATGTCATTAGTGAGTTTAGTGTAATTGTGAAGATGTGTAGGAAGGAATGCCCATAATTGTTTACACCAGTTAATTCACTCCCCTAAATTTTCATTTGCTGTTATGTTATCCAGGCATGGCAGATCAAATAGGTTTGCCAGTCCTTGAAAAGGATGATTTTCTACATTTGGATTTACATCCTGATGCTCTGGGTAGGAGATAGTCTGTTAAGAATAACACATTTGCTTTAGAATGAATAGAGGCTGTGGTCTAAAGTAATTGGAAAATGAAAATGCTATACTATTGGTACCTTCCAGCAAAGCATCACTTCTGTCAAATGTGGCCTAGAAATTTCATGTTGCTATAGATATTGTCAGTATTATGGTAAGGTCCTGTCAACCTCGCGCATATGCCAGAGTTAAGAACTTTCATTTCAAAGGTCTTACATTTCATAATTTCCTTTTTTTCTAATCCTGAAATATCTCACTCAACTGTTTCTGACTAGGTCAAGATGAAGTGTGGCAGAAGAGATGTGTAATCTAAGACCTAATGCATTCCTCAGTCAACTAAAGATTCACATTACCTCTATGGCATGTTCAAATGACATTATTCAACAGATATTCTGTCTATCATACGCCCATTATTCCTTTGGGTTTCCTTGTTCATAAACTGTCCTGCCATTCTCCTTTCTCTTTTCAGCATATTTGCAATTGCACTGATAGAATCTCTTACAAAGTCCACAGAGAATCAAAGGATGCCTGACTTGAATGGCCCAGGGCCCGTCTAGTCCAAATTCTACCTGAGCAGGAATAGCTTTTATATCATCTCTTACAAGAAGTAGTCATTCAACCCTTGATGAAAGCTATTCCACGAAGGCATGATCCTTTAAATACAATCCCATTAATGTTTGCTATGTTAACATGTCAAATTTTTAAAAAGTAATGTGATAATCATATAATAAACATTACAAAGATAGTTTACAAATACAAGATATCATGGTAAAGACTCTGATAAAAATAAGACAAAATGTCTAGTACATCAAGGATCTAGTAAATCAAAGAATCTGATTTTACCAGCCCATGGAATTCCTTAGGACAAAGAAACCCATTGCTTCATGAATTAGCCTTTCTGTTCATTCGTTTCTGACTCTACTTGACCCCCTGGACTTTTGTCCATGATGTTTTCTTGGCAAAGATATTGGAATGGTTTGACATTTCCTTTTCCACTGTGTCCCCATTTTTCAGATGAGGAACTGAGGCAATTAGGGGTTAACTGACTTTTCAAGGGTTACAGAGCTAGCAAGTGTCTGAGATCATATTTGAACTCAGATCTTCCTGACTATAAATTCAGTTCTCTATCCATTGCACCCCTTAGCTGCCCCCTTATTTCACCTTAGCATAACTTTAATAATTTCCCTTATATAGACCCTCATTTGTCTCTCTGAAGATGAACATATAATAATTACCATAGCGAACATCTATATAGTGCTTTAAGCTTTGCAAAGTGCTTGATTTATATCGATTTCATTTGAAATTAACAACATAATTAATAATATATGTATTAATATGAAAGGTGACACAGATAATAGATTTAGAGCTGACTTCAGAGCTAGAAAGACCTGGTTTAAAATCCTGCTTTGGACACTCACCAGCTATGTGGCCATGGGCAGGTCAGTGTGACCTCTCAGTGTCCCAGGCAACTCTCCTGGATGATAAATTAAAGATAAGTTGTTTTTTTCATTGATGGAGGAAGTTCCCAGATCTCTAGGAGGTCTCCACAGTGATAAAAGTATAAGAATAATGATATAATATAAAGTATGATGATGATGATGTTGGCAATGATTATCATTCAGGTATATGTATAACAAAAAAACATCTTATTGACTTTTTGGGTAATTTTTTTTAGCCTTAGCTTATACTTTTTCTCTGCTTCAGATTTTCAATGTGGTTAGAATGACTTGGTAAAAACCTGTATATTCTCTGAAATATTTATCTAAAATTTGCTAGGGAATTACATATCCATTCCAAAAATGAAATTAGGAAGGAACTGAAAGTTTCTATTAAATTTCATTCAATTTTTTTCCTTTCTCCTTTAAAATTAAAAATGCAATTAGTTAAAAGAAATTAAAAATGTAACTTTAATTATAACTGTGATTCTACAGACAGATGTGTCCAATCTCCAGTAAAGGTTATTGTCATTTTATGACTGATCAAATGGAAATAGAACACAATCAAGTTAAACTAATCTATTGGAAAAATGAAATAATAACATAGCACTTTAAGATTTACAAATCAAATTTCAAATATTCTTTCATTTTATCCTTATAACAGCCATGAAACAAAGATGATATTATTATTTCCATTTTATAGATAAGGAAGCTTGAGGTTAAGTGACTTGGCCAGGCTCACAAAGCTGGTTAGTGTCTGGGGATGGATTTGAACTCAGCTCGTCTTCTATCTAGATCTAGCACTCTATCCACTCTACCACTTAGCTGCCTATAAAAATTGTACTAGTTTTTCATAATAGCTCTCCAGAGCAATTTATATACATTAAAATAAATGGATTATAAAGTATCATGGGAAATAGTCCAAGGAGTTCCTACCTTTTTTATTTCTAGGGATATGTTAAATAATTTCACAGAGACACAATCATTGCTTATTATCTAATACCCTGGTGAATTGTTTCTTGAAATTATGATCTCATTTTAAATAAATCAGATTTTTTTTTAAAAAAGCAAGCCAGTAAGATAATCATTTATAAAACCAAGACAGCCCTATATACATTTTCTGATAAAAATCAAAGAAAATATCTACTAAATTGTACAAATCACTTGCGATTTCCCCTCCACAGGCAATTCCCTCTACCTGTATATAACTTGGTAGGTAAATCCTAGGGAGTTACCCTGGCACAAATGAGGTTAAATTTGTCCTGGGCCACATAAGCTAATAAATGTCAGGAACTGAATCTAAGTCTTTTTGCCTCCATGAACAGCACTCTATTCACATGAAATCCCACCTTAATACACTAGACCAAACTAAATCCTTAACACAAAAAAAGCACCTACTCAACAATCTCCTCTTCAGATGAATAACTTGTGTCCATATAGACAAAAAATAAGACTAAGCCATGTCAAAAAAGCTGAAGCTTAAGAAAATCTTTTAGATTTAATTTCCACGAACAAGGGATTTAAGATGGGTCAGTTTTGTTGTTGCTGTTCAGTTGTTTTCAGTTGTGTCAGACTCTTCATGACCCCATTTGGAGTTTTCTTGTCAAAGAAACTGGAGTGGTTTGCAGTTTCCTTCTCCAGCTCATTTTACAGATGAGTTAACTGAGGCAAAGGGTGTTAAGTGACTTTCCCAAGGTCACACAGTTAGTATCTAAATCCAGATTTGAATTCAAAAAGAAGAGTTTTCATGACTCCAGGCCCAAAATGCCATCCACTGCACCACCCAGCTACCCAGGTCAATAATATTGTCTATATCAAAAGGCCAAATTATTTTTAAATTCTATATATGAGGAAAACCAGGAGCAGCTCTGAATAAGGTACTATGCCCATTTAAAAACTATAAATAGGTCTTCTGATTTTTAATGAATTTTTATATTTAAATCAATTCAACAAATATTTACTAAATGCCTCCCATGTGCCAGGCTGTGAGTAGGCACTGAAGATACAAAGGCAAAACCAAACAAGCAGAGCAAACCCCTTTCCCCAAAACAGAACTTCTTCTCAAGGAATTTACATTCTATTGGGGTCAGAAAATAATACATTATTACTAATTGGTCTGAAGAATACGCAGAAGAGGGGGCAGCTAGGTGGCACAGTGGATAAAGCACCCGCTCTGGATTCAGGAGGACCCGAGTTCAAATCCGGACTCAGACACTTGACACTTACTATCTGTGTGACCCTGGGCAAGTCACTTAACCCTCCTTGCCCTGCCCCCCCCCCCCCGCAAAGAATATCCAGAAGAAATAGAAAAGGAGCACTTTGTTATATATCTGAAACAGGTAAAGAAGGTTAATGTTTTGTCCTTACAGATAGCACCAATCTAGGAAGTATGTAGCCCTAACCAAAAGCTGTAGCTGAACTTGAGCTGACAAAATTCTGAAGAGACACTGATGGCATCCTGTCATCACCTAGGAATGGATATCAGAGTACATGTTACTGAACAGCTTGGCATGAGTGGCAGCACGTTCTCCACAGAGACTCAGAGATGTTTGCAAGGTCAAAAATGGTACACTGTGAATGTTTATACAGGGTTTGCCTGTCTCTAGGCAGTATGTCTCATACTTCCAATAGCACTGAGGAAAATAAATTTTCTGTGAGAAAAGGCAGATACCAAGATTTCTGTGTGGAAATAATTCCAAAGAAGCAATTATATTAATGAAATTGATGTCCTATATTTATATAGCAGTCCATCTTGAGGAATTCAAAACACTTCATGCACATGTCATTAGAAATCTGAATGTGACATAATGCAAATAAGAAATCTTATAGCATAAAGCATGACTGTCACTTAATTTCTTCCAACCTCAGTTTTCTTCTTATGAGGCAATGGGACTTGATGACCTCTAAGATGTAGCTAAAGGTGGTAAATAGTTCAGTGGATAGAATGCTAGGCTGGAAATCAGGAAGACCTGAGTTTAAATTTGGGCTCAGACACTTACTAGCCATTGACCCTGGGCAAGTCATTTAGCCCTGTTTGCTTCACTTCCTCATCTATAAGTTGAGCTGCAGAAGGAAATGGCAAATATTTGCTAAAAACAAACAAAAACAACAACAAATGGAGTATCAAAGTCAGACATGAATGAAATGACTAACAACTTCCTGACACCAGGCCCAGAGCTCTATCCACTGAACTACCCAGCTGCCTTTTCTCAGACACCATCTTCTTCAACAGCTGTCTACTTCCTAAATCTGCTTTTCTCTTCTGAAGCCCTTGCCTTCAATAAGTAATAAGGGCAAAAAACCACCTGTGTTCTTAAGGTATTCAATTTCTTTTCTTTTCTTTTTTTTTTTTGTTTATTTGTTTTTTTTGCGGGGCAGTGGGGGTTAAGTGACTTGCCCAAGGTCACACAGCTAGTAAGTGTCAAGTGTCTGAGGCCGGATTTGAACTCAGGAACTCCTGAATCCAGGGCCAGTGCTTTATCCACTGTGCCACCTAGCCGCCCCCAATTTCTTTATCAAGACTTTCTAATCTTTAGTAATAGATTCCTTCTGGCAGTTTCACATATGGCCAAATGATAACCTCTAGACATACATAATAGTGATCAGATTTGACAGACCTTGGAGGGCTCTTGGTCACATCTTCAGTATTTATTTTAGCAAGACAAAAGACCTCTTTCTACTACTGTCCACAGATTAACAAGTAGCGCCTCCATCTCTTATAGTAAGTTGCCACTGCTCTCTCTTTTTCCCCCCCTCCCTTTATCACATGATCTCTTTCCTGAGGCAGTCAAGATGGTACACTGGATCAAAATCCTAGGGCTGGAGTCAGGATTTCTTCATACCTGACAATTTGCTACTTTTCT
Organism: Dromiciops gliroides; assembly: GCF_019393635.1. Classification (NCBI taxonomy): domain Eukaryota; kingdom Metazoa; phylum Chordata; class Mammalia; order Microbiotheria; family Microbiotheriidae; genus Dromiciops; species Dromiciops gliroides. The sequence continues at coordinate 231,152,929 of NC_057862.1, forward strand.
ATCTTGATTCTGTTCCTCTTTGTTTGACTGGAACTTCTCAGTCTCATTTGCAGAATCACAGTCTGTCTCCTACCCTCCCAAAGCTTTGTCCAAGATCCTGTTCTTTCTCTATACTCTATTCCTCCATGTCCTCATTTTCTCCCATGTGTTCAAGTATTATTTTGTTGTAAATGACTTCTAAATTACACATCCACAACTTTCCCCTGAACTCTAATCAGACATCAGCAATTGTCCATTGGATATATTCAAAGGGATAGCCTGTTGGTATCTCAAATTCCACATGGAATAGAACTCATTATCATTCTCTCTAAGACTACCCCTCCTCTAAAATTTCCTATTTCTCTTGAGGTTGCAGCAATCATGCCCATTCATAACGGGTTGTAACCTTGGACTTATCCTATATTCTTCCCTCTCCATCATCCTTCACATCTAATCAGTTTTCAAATCTTCCTGATTCTAACTTCATGGCACCTCTTCCAACCATTTCTTTCTCTCCAATCACAGTACCACCACCTTATTTAGACCCTTGTGACCTCTTGCTTGGACCAGTAATACCCTACGAATTGTTTTCCCTATCTGTATACTCTCCCTTCTTCAATCTATTCTTTACATAGCCACCATAATATTCTTCCTAATGCTTATATCTAACCAAAGTCAGCATGGCACAATGAATAGGGCCATGAACTTGAAGTCAAGAAGATCTGCATTCAAAATCTAAGACACTTATTAGCTGTAAGACCCTGAGGAGTTGTGATAACCTGGGCATGCCTCAGTTTCCTCCTCTGTAAAATTAGGAGTTCAAACTTGATGACCTTTAAAGTTCCTTCTAGTTCTCTATCTATAATCCCAAAAGCATATTACTGCATGGCTTGAAAACATTCAAGGGTTGCCTACTTCTAATATACATATTTCTTCCCCTGGTATCTACAGCCCTCCACATTCTGGCTCCTATCTGTCTTTCTAGTCTTATTTCACATCTCTGTTCCTTGGACACAGTATATTCTAGCCAATCTGGAGTATTTATCAAACTCATTGAGTTTGATATACTAATTCTTGTCTCTGCATTCAAAAAGACCACCCCCAAAGTCTAGAAAGCACTTCCCCTTATTTCTGCTTTATAGAAACCTGCTCTTCTTTACAGGCTCAGTTCACTCACTATTTCCCTTATGTAAGATTTCCATGTTCCCAAGCTGAACACATTCTCACCTTCCTCTAATACATCTACATCCCTTAATCTTATTCTCTCCTTTGTCCTCATTAATCATCATCTTTCATTACACTTATCTATCTACATGTCTTATCATTCCCTCTCTGTCTATTGCACTTTGTAGGATGTAAGCTTCTGAGGAGTAAAAACGACATCATTTTAATCTCTGTAGTTCTAGTGCCCAGAACAAAACCTTGAACAACATCGTAGTAGTTAATAAATGTTTGCTGAATGAATTAATACTCTTGTGACAAGGTGATCAGCCTATCTTTAATAAAAGTTCTTTGTTGAGATTTAGAGTAGATAGGTCTAAAAAGATAGGCTGGGATCAGATTGTGGGAGCTTCTTAAATGTTATACAAAGTAATCTGGCATTTGTTCTATTGCCACTGAGGAAGCAAGCATTTATGTCTTTTGAGTAGGGCAAGTGACAGGATGAAAATGGAGTTTCATGTAGATAAATCTGGAAGTCCTGGGCAAGGTAGATTGAAGGGAGAAGAGATTCTAGGCAGGGAGGTCTATTAAAAAGCTGTTATTATAGTCATGCTGTGGCATGATAAAAATCTGGACTAGGATAGTGGTAGAAGAAATGTAGAGAATAGAAAGAATAGGAGTAACATGACAAGATAAGAATCAATAGGCACCTAGCTGTCTCAGTAGATGAAATGCTGAATCTGGAGTCAGGAGAATCCAAGTTCAAAGTCAGCCTCAAACACTTACTGGCTGTGTGATTGTGAGCATGTCACTTAATCTCTGCCTGCTTCATTTATCTCATCTGAAAAATGAAGATAATAATGGTACCTACCTTCCAGGGTTATTGTGAAGATCAAGTGAGGCAGTATTTGTAAAATACTTTACAGACCTTAAAGTAATATATAAATACTAGCTATTTGTTATTATTAATTATTATCATTATTATTAGGAACTAGTGACCGATTGACTACAGGGATATCAAGGGAGACCTCAAAGATGGTCCTAAGGTTTCAAGCTTAAATGATGGTTTCAGTTATAGGAACAATAAAGTCAAGAAAAGGAGCAGGGTTTGATTTTTTTAAATGGATGACTATTTTATTTTTGAAATGATATTGGGTATACAAACGAAAATGTCCCCAGTAAAGAAATATGAGACTGGAATTTAAGTGAGAAGTCATAGATCCTCATAGAGTAAATATATAGGGCTGAAAAGGACCTTCAATATTTTCTAGTCCAGTGCTTCTTTTATAGATGAGGAAATTGAGGCTGAGAAAGATTAAATATTTCCATTGGTCACACAAATAGAACTGGGACTTTAATTCAGTTCCTCTGAGTCCAAAGCCAGTGCTCTTTCTACTATACTAATTGAGAGACATGAACACAGCAATGGCAGTTGAAACTATGAGAATGGATGAGTTCTTTGAGGGGAAAAAAGAAACAGAGACATAGAATAGAGTGCCAAGGAATGACTGTAATAAGAATTTCAGACTTTTGATTTCCCACTCTAATCATCTTTGTACTACATAAAGTAGCCCACTTCTCTTCCTATAATCATTTCCTAGATGCCTGAATGCAAAGTGAACCAGGAGATAATTAAACAAACCAAGAAATGAACCAACTTCCTTTGCAGTAGCTTCTCTTTTGAAGCAGGTCAGAACAGAAATTTAGGCCACTGCATGGATATTTTGCATTAAATGAATTCTTTTTTCCCAACGCCATGTATATTTTATATCATTTTTTTCTACTTCTTTTGAATGCTCAGTACTATAAAGTTTCTAAGTAAGACCCAGGATGATCTTAGTATTGCATGCTAACAACAGTTACTAGTGATCTTCTCTAAACGGAAAGATTAAATATTATTAATATTATACAATATACACGGTGTCTTAACATTTAAAAAGTGCTTTCCCCACAACAATCCTGTGAGATAGATAGTTCAAATATTGTCATCCCCTGTTTAAAGAAGAAGAGCATGATACTCAGAGAAATTAAATGATTTGTCCAAGGGCATTGAGCTTTTGAAACTCAAGCCCACATCTTTACTCATGCTAAAGATGGTTCTTTGTCTACTCTGTGGTCTAAGTAAGGAAATTCATAGTGAAAAGATATATTTTATTGTGTTTCCATTTTTAATGCTATTTGAAAATTAGAAAATTATCTCTGTTGTCATGAGAGTACTATATAATATACAACTGTCTCCTTGACCTCTCAGCTCACAATCTCAGCAAATAAAACCATAACTTGGATAGGGTGACTGGTGTTTTGGCTCAGGGGTGTGCTGATAAATATTTAACTAGCTCTCCAAAAGGGAAAAAAAAAAGTGTGCAGGGCACACTTTTAAGTTTAATCTGTATTATTTACATTTTCTTCATCCCTTTCCTAAATTTAAAAAATTAAAAAAAATTAACCCTGATTTGTAGTTTTGCCAATTTCTAAGGTATAAATACACTGAAATTTTGTCAATTTTAATTTAAAATTTTATTTAATTGAAATTAATTTTAAAATTAAAATTAATAATGAGCTTTCAGAAACCAGTGCAAATTCGCTCCAGCATATCTCTACGTTGGTCTTTGTTCTGACATCTAATAAGGAGTATTTTCCTCTCCACAGAGTCTGAGAGAGCACTATCTCAATTACTTGTGCTTCACAGTTCTCAACCAGCCTGTTCCCCTTTCGGAATTGGTGTAAGGACTGGAAGGTTTGGGGTTAAAAGGGAGGAAAGGATCCTGGCCCTGGGGGGGGGGGGGAAGGAACAGGGTTTCAGGCCAGAGGAAATTTAGCAAAGAAGGTAAAGGGATAGTCCATTTCTGTACCTTGTTCAGACTCCTTCTGTCACCTTCACCTCCCCCGCTAACTTAATTGCCTTCCATGTAACCCCACCTTGAACTTTTTTTTCCTTCAAATGAAAAAAACTAGTTCGATTTCTGCTGGCTCTGGAGCAAAGAGCCTGCGTTCAATTTCTCTCTCTGACTAGCTATGTGAATCTGAGCAAGTCCCTTTACCCCATTTGCCTCAGTTTCCTCATCTATAAAAGGAGCTGGAGAAGGAAATGGCAGGCCACTCCAGTATCTATGCCAAGAAAAGCCCAAAGACGTCACAAAGGGTCACACATGACTAAACCCACTAAATAACAAAATAATTGTTCATTGCTGGCCATGGAAAATGAATATTCTTCCTACAAGGTTTGCTTAGAAGAAAAAAAATTTAAATTAGCGGCTAATGCAACTTTGAACTTTTGTAAAGATGTTTATCTTTTTTCTCACCCCCTTAATTAAGCACCCCTTTGAACATATTAGAATGACTTCTTTATCCCTCTGGCTCCTAAATACAATTATACAAACTACACAACAGAGCTACCTACCAAAGCATTATCAGTGTTATCCATGAAGATATGTAGAGCGCTTAAGTGACCAAATGCCCAACATATCGCAAAACAAACTGTAAATAAATACTTAAAGGGAATTGGCATAGCAGTGCTTCCAAATTACTAATACGCCTTATAAAATGATTATAAGCCGCAATGGCTACTTGCTACCACTAGATGGAGCTCCAGAACAGGTAAACTGGGGGAGAAACGCTCTAGACTGGCTACTGTATTGTTTGTGTCTTGATTAATGAATCCTTCCCCCAAATACTTTATCTTGCTTATCTCACAAATATTCAGGCAAATAACAAAGACCTTTAGAAACACTCAAAATCGGTTAGCATTCATGCCTAGCCTACAGGGCCAACAGAGGTTCTCCCTGCATCCTTCATTTCTTTCCCTCTTACTATATACCACAATTGAAACACGTCTGCCTGGCAGGAAAAGGGGCAGAACTGGGTCAGCTTTACTTTTCATCTGCGCTTTGTGCAATTGGGGAGGAATGGGAGACAGGAGGGGGAGAGGGAAGAATGAGGAAATCGAAATCTTTCATTGTTAAACTTCTAATTTTAACCAAGGACTTTGGAATTGATCTTTGGGCATGTGGGCACACCAAGATAAAGAAAGCAAGTTCAGAACTAGTGTCTGAGGAAAGAGGAACACATTTTCAACAACTTGTCTGACCCTAGGGCTGGACCTAGGCCTGAAAGGAACAGGTTACTGATGCTTCCCTTGGGCCACCTACTGATTAGTTTTTTTTGGCCAGCCGTGTCCAGGTCTTTGTGACCTGGAGGCAATACTTGCCACGGGGTTTTCTTGGCAAAGATACTGAAGTGGTTTGCCATTTCATTCTCCAGTGGATTAAGGAAAACAGTAGTTAAGTAATTTGCCCAGGGTCACACAGCTTGTAAGTGTCTGAGGCTGGACTCGAACTCAGATCTTCCTGACTCCAAGCCTAGCATTCTATCCACTGAGCTACCTAGCTGCCTTTATTCTTCTGAAGTTTCTTGAGAAAGGATTGTTTGAAATATGGGGAATGGTGATAGTGTGGGTGGAAAATCTCTTTATTCCTTAAAGAAGGAAAGAGAGGGGAGGAAGAATTTCCTGGTCACACCTTTTGGAGAGGACTTTTTCCTGAACTTGAGACAGAAGCACCAAATCTCCAATTCATTGCAGAAGTAAATAAATAAGTGCTTTCTGTGTGCAAGGCACTGTATTGGATGCTGGAGATACATAGGCAAAAATGAAGCAGTCCTTGTCCAGCCCCACAAGTAGCTTATATTCTCTTTTATTCTGTCCTCCAAGCAATAGCTAGTCCTTCTCCATCACTCATCACCAAGGAGGTGCTACATATATTACTACAGATTATATTGCTATTATTATATTATTATATTGCTACAGATACCAGCAATGATGGTGCAAACTTGGTTGTGAATTCTGCCCCTTCGATGTACAGGGAACATGTTTAGGTTTTGGTTTTGTTTTATTTGTTTTTTATCAATAGAGTGGCCTGTACGAATCTATGATGACTATCAAAGACTTCAGGGAGAGAAAAAAGGGTGTGGGTTGTTGAAGAGGAACTCTCCTGTTAAGCTTGATCTGGTCAAGATTTAAATTTTGCCTTAAATACCTACTAGCAACATTACCTCAGACGAGTCACCTAACTTTTTTGGGGGGGTGAGGGGGGAGTGGGACACTTTAGTTTCCTTATCTGTAAAATGAGGAGATTGAAGTGGAAGGCCTTTGAATCTTTGAGGTCCTGTCCAACTCTATATCCATGATTTCATGATCCACTTTCTTACTTAAGATAAAGTTTATAGGTATCCTGATTGTTCCTGACATTCTAATATCTAGAGATTGATTTTGGCTCTTCACTAAATGAATAACCCTCTTAATTCACTGACCCCACATGACAAATATTAATCTTCAAGAACTAAAGGTCTAGCTGGAGGAAGAGTTGGCAGCCTATCTCCTAGATCACGGCTTCTTAAACTTCTTAAATTCATGACTTTTTTTCTCTGGAGAAATGTTTATGCAACTCCTGGTATGTAGGTATATAAAATAAGTATACATAATCTTTTAATGTTGCCAGAATTTTTTGCAGCCTCCACATTCAGTTTAAGAATTAGGTCCTAGATAATATGAGTATATAGATGATAGATACATATATACATGTATAGATATAGAGATATAAATATAGTTATAAATAGATGGATATTGATAGATAAAGATAGAGGTAACTATGTAGTAGTCTGGAGTCAGGAAGACTCATCTCCCTGAGTTCAAATCTGTCTTCAGATACTTACTAGCTGTGTGACCTTGAGCAAGTCACTTAACCCTATTTGCTTCAGTTTCCTCATCTATAAAATGAAATGGAGGGGCAGCTAGGTGGCGCAGTGGATAGAGCACCGGCCTTGGAGTCAGGAGTACCTGAGTTCAAATCCGGCCTCAGACACTTAACACTTACTAGCTGTGTGACCCTGGGCAAGTCACTTAACCCCAATTGCCTCACTAAAAAAAAAAAAAAAAATGAAATGAAATGGAGAAGGAAATGGCAAAACCATTCCAATATCTTTGTCAAGAAATCCCCAAATGGGGTCACAGAGAGGCAGACACAACCAAAATGACAGAACAACTATCTATCTACAGAGATTTACATATACATATAAGGATAGATAGATGAGAGAGACAGAGATACAGAGAGAGAGAGAGTGTGAGTGATAGGTAGCACTTAGGCTTATTATACCATTTCATATGAACATTACAGTGACCCTGTTAGGTAGCTACTGTTACTATCTCAATTTTACAGAAGAAAGTAAAACTCAGACCTGTGAGGTAGGTTTACTCAGGGTCACTCTACTAGCAAGAGTCTATGGTGGGATTTGAATCCAGACCTGTCTGACTCAAGTCCAGCACTTTATCTAATCTGTCACATCATCTTGCTAGTGCAGAAATCATTCACCTAATTTGCTTTGTTGCTTATCAAATACATAAGGGGGTTCCTAATGGAAAACAAGTCCCAAAAGGGAAAAAAATTTATCAATACAGCATGTATTAACGTAGTGTGATTGGACTGAATTATAGGGCAGACTTTCTGTCAATCCAACTGACCTTGCCTTTGGTGAGGATGGTATAGTATACCCACAGAGTGTGATAGACCTTAAGTCTGGCTGAATGGACCTTTTTTCATTAACTTATTCATTCATTCAGCATTAAGCAAGTACTATCTGTGCAAGGAACAAAGTGGAGGAGAGATGAACTTAAATAAGACATAGCCCTCAGCCTCAAGATGCTAAGTTCAGAAAGAATAATATGACTACCTCCTACCCATACTCCAATCCTCACAGACACTCTTAAGTTTTGGCAGAAGGTGTAATTTCCCTTCTGACTTCAGGAAGAAGTGAATTCCTTCATATTAGCCAGGAGGGGAGGAAGCAACAGGAGGGGAGGTAATGAGGAAGAAAAGTGTGATGGACACTATTAACTCTTCTCCTATGATGACATTACAACAAAGTAGAGGACAATGGTATTATGTGCAGGCACATGTGACTTTGGACATTAGAAATACTGGTTTGGAAATGACTAGTGGTAGCTACATGATAGGGGATGGGTGAGAGGAGATATTGTATTTGATAGATATTGATGAATCACCATGGCTATGGTAGAGGTAAGAAAGAATAAAAACTGGGAGATAGGCACCATCACCACCACCACCACCACCACCACCGACACCACCATCATCATTCTAGTGTTATATAGTGCTTTAAATTTTGAAAAATGGTTTATAAATAAATATCTCACTTAAACTGAGGCAGACAGAGATTAAGTGACTTTATCACAATGACAAATCTAGGAAGTGTCTAAGACTGGGTTTAAATTCAGGTTTTCCTGACTCCAGGTCTGCTATCTACCATCCCACCCAATAGTAGGAGACATATTATAAATTTTGACTCTTAGGATCTCGGGAATTATATGTTAACCATGTGAACTCTTTTTCTGGACTACTAAAGTTCCAGATTCTCAACTCTTAATCTTTTTTGTGTGCCTGGAACCCAAATTAATCCATTTGGAGTCTGGAGAAATAGAATGCAACTTTCTATTGAAAAGAAAGTTAGATGAAAACTGAGTTTTATAATTTCCTATTAGAATTGAATTCTCCATTTAAAGAAATGATGTTGGCAGAGCAGAATAATTATTTTTCAGAAAAAAATTCCCAACATATTGATTGCATATTTTAGTTTTGTGTATGCAACAAAAAATACTTGCTTTTAAATAGATATAGTAGATAAAGACAGAGAGAGACACAAAAAGAAAGACAGAGAAAGACAGACAGAGAATGATGTCAATTCAACAATTTAGGGAACTCCCAGTGTAGAATTTCCCTCTGCTTGATATAGATCAGCAAACTCTTTGAAATTTGCAGGCTTCAACTGCTGCCTGGGATACTAAGATTTGCCATATAGTATTGCATATGCTAGGGACAGGAAGTAAGTCCAATTTCTTGAAACTAGAAATGGTTTGATTCCTTCTATGTCTATCCCTTGTGCCTAACAGTGCTTACACATACTAAATTCTTAATAAATACTTTTTGATCATTGACTGATACCTGATTGCAAAACCAGCACACTCTCCATTCTGTCATGCTGCTTCTCATAATACATAATAATAATAAAAAATAAGCCCAGAAAGTGTTTAATACTATGTGATAAAAGACTACTATAATGTTTAATTGAATTACTAATTCATGAGCTCAGAGAAAATTAATTTTAGAACTAGATACAATACTCTCCAAAGGAAGACTGTTGGTAATGGAATTTTAATAAACATAGGAATTATTATAAATACAAACTGAACTTGGGCTCAATATTGAACCTGGGCATCATAATATGTCAACAAATGAAAGGTAGAAGGAAGAGGAATCAGTTTCCCATATATTAATTAGTACTAGAAAAATATGTGGCTGCTAGTATAGTTTTGGACCTGAGGATGTTAGAAATCATTTAACCACTGTTCGGGGCAGTTAGGTAGCACAGTGAATAGAGTACTGGGCTTGAAGTCATGAAGACACATTTTCATGAGTTCAAATCTAGCCTCAGACACTTACTAGTTGTATGACTCTGGCCAAGTCACTTAACCCTATTTACCTCAGTTCCTTATCTATAAAATGAGCTGGAAAAGAAAATAGCAAATTACTCCAATATCTTTGCCAAGAAACCCCCAAATGTAGTCACAAAGAGTCTGATATGACTCAGAAACTAACTTCTATTTGCCTCAGTTTCTTCATATGTAAAATGTGGATAATAACAGCACCTACCTCCAAGGGTTGTTGTGAAGGTCAAATGAGGTAATTATAAAGTGCTTAGCATAGTGTCTGGCACATAGTAAGTGCTATATAAATCTAGATATGATTAGATTATTATTATTATTATTATTATTATTACTACAAATCTTTTATAAGCAGCACTGAATGCGTGAGTAAGGAAAGTCTTGAACAAGTTTTAGGTAATATTAATCAAACTAAGGGGCATTTTCTCTGTAAATATTTCTCTACTCTGTGCCATGCCACAATAGACATATTCCCATAGGCTTGTGCCATGGGTAATTGTAGCTTTCCCCCTTTTTAATACTTGTTAAAGACAATATTTAGGAGCCATATCACTACAACAAGAAATGATGTCTCATTCATCTTGTGAGAAACACAACAGCACACTCCTACAAAGAGAACAACAAAATCACAGAATCTAAGGGTTGGAATAGCCCCTCAGAAACCACCTAATCCAATGTAGACCTGAATAAAGATACCCCCAAAGAATACATAACACATGATATTACAGTTTTTGATTGAAAGACACCAATAAAAGTATGCCCTCCACATACTGAGACAGCCTATTCCACAACTAGACATCTCCAATTGCTAGGGAATTGTTGTTCACGTCAAGCCTGTTGTATTTTACACAAATTTTGGCATAGACAAAATAGAAGGCATTAAGATTCTGTGACTCACAAAGTATAAAGGAACTCATTGTGACCATGAAGATAGCTAGAGACACATTTGATTCTTCCTTTTCCTTGTTCCCCATATGCCGAAGCTTTTTCAGCCTATCTCACTTGAACTCATCCTATCCTTACTATTCCCTGCCACCATCCTAGTTCGGAATCCCTTTACCTCTCTCTTATTTCAATAGTCACCTAACAGTTTACCAGGTTTCTAACTCTGTCCCACTCTAATCTATCTGATCTCTTTTTCAGGTAAACCTTTTTAACAAAGCCATTTGTTCAAGGTGTCTCCCTTCCCTATTCTCTCACTGTCTTCTAAATCTTCTTGAATCTGACACCCAATCATCATTCAATCAAAATTGCCCTCTCCAAAGTTACCATTAGCTTCTTCATTGACAAATGTAATGATATTACCTTAGTCCTCATCCTTAAATGAAAAAATTAATGAATAAGTCATTTATTAAACACTTGTTAAGTGTGAAGCACTGTTCCTGAGCTTTCTGTAGCTTTTGAAACTATTGGTCATGATCTCCTAGTTATTTTTTTCTTCTCTAAATTTTTAGAACACTCTTTTCTGGTTCTTTTCCCATCAATTTGACCATTCCTTCTCAGTCTTTGTTTTTGTTGTTGTTGTTGTTGTTGTTTTGTTGTTGCTGTATTTTTATCCAAACTACTCCCACAAACCTTAGGTATCCCTGAAGGTTCTGTCCAAGACCCTCTTCTTCATTTATATTATCTTACTTAGTTATCTAATCAGCTCATATGGGTTCAACTCTCTCTATGGAAGGAAATTCCTGCTTTATATATCCAGCCTCAGTCTCTTCTAGGTTACAGTCATTCATCATCAACTATCTTTTGAGCATCTCAAATTGGATGTGCCACAGACATATTTCAACATAGCTAAAACAGAACTCATTATCTTTCACCCCAAATTCTCCCCTCTTTCTAATGTTCTTTTTATTATCACAGGCACTAATCACCCAGATTCCCAATCACTGTCATCCTCTAATTCTCATTTCCACTCATCCCATATATTCAATGTCATTGTCTTGTTTTTACCTTCATGATATCTCTCTTATATATCCCTCTCTCCACTTAAATAGGCTCTACATTATCCTCTTCCCTGTACTGTTGCAATAGCCTTGTAATTGGTCTTCCAACCCCAAGTTTTTCCCTACTCCAATCTGTCCCCATTTATCTGCCAAAATGATTTTCCTAAAGTATAGGTTAGACCATGTCATTTTCCCATTCAGTAAATGCCTATGATACCTGTTACTTTCAGAATCAAATGTAGCATCCTCTTTGGGATATTCAAAGCTTTTTTTAGTCAGCTTGCCTCCTATCTTTCTAGTTTTTTAATATGTTAATCTCTTCCACAAACTCTACAATCCAGATACATTGGTCTAATTGCTCTTTCCCTCATGATACACTATTTTCCCATCTCTGTACTTTTGCATCGATCTAGCCACCATGCTCGGAATTCTTTTCCTACCTTTCAACATCCCTTACTTCCTTCAAGAGCCAGTTCATAACCCACCCTGTGGAGAAGACCTTCCCAGTCTCACCTGTTGCTAGAGTCTTAATTCCTCCCTCTATTTTGTATATAGTAGGCACGTATATTGTTATTTTCATGTTGTTTCTCTCGTTAGGATGTGAGCCATATGAGGGTAGGGGCAGTTTCTCCTGAAATTTTCATTTTGGTGAGGTGTCTAACATGCCCTGCCTTTATTTCCTAGGTTTTTTTAAACTTTCTCTGGACTTTAAAACAATGCTCTGTGGTGGGTACATTCATCCCCCCCCCCATTCTCTGTTTTTTCAACTATATATTGTGTGTTGTCTTTCCTCCTTTAGAATGTAACCTCCCTTAAGGGCAGGAATGGTCTTTTTTTTTTGGGGGGGGTGACTTCTCTTTGTATCCCCAGTATTGACTTAGCACAATGTCTGGTACATAATAAGTGCTTAATAAATGCTTGTTTTCTTTCTTCCTTGATTGAAATATATGATCCTCTGATTCTAACAGGCATATTTTTCTGAAATAAATAAGCGTCAAATCTTCTCAGAACCATTAGACACCACTATGAAACTATGCTTACTAAATTATGAGATTAGTAAATAATATCACATGTGCTATCAAAAATATAAAACTGCTAATGGAATAAAGAAATCTTATACACGTGCTGCTTAAACTAGACTAGACAAAGGTCCTGAAAATATACATATACATACTTATCCATACACATACACACACATACACGCATATGTGTGACAGCTATTCATGGGCCTCTCTCATCTAGTTCAGTTGGATCTTTGACCTTTGTGTACATATATATGTGCATGTACATGCACATATATATGTTATATGTATATATGTATATAGATATATGTATATAAATATATTTTAGGGAGGTCAAAGATTCTACTGAACTAGATGAGAGGAGCCCATGAATAATATCTGCCATTTTTTCCATTATAGTCTGGGATTTCATGATTCAGGGTGTGGGTGGGTCTGTTGAATAACTAGTCTCATTAGAATGTAAAATGGAATTGTCAGCAAAATAGTCAAATTTCAGTCAGTAGTTCATGCTTTGGTGGCTCAGTAAACCTCCCACTTGAATATCATGAATCACAGCTTTTTTCATCAGTGGATATTCATCTTCCTCACCCAACATTAAGTCCCAAAGGTGACCTCCTTGGTATTGGAGTGGTAGACACAGAAAGCAATTAAGCAATTAAGGAGGAAGGGTAGGACTGGACTAACTTACTGTAGGTAAAACAGCCCAAGACAGGAGGGAAAAGTTTTAAAAGAGAAATAAAAAGATTGATCCATTTGGGTTTGTAGTAAAGGATCAATTAAACTCAAGAAGCATCTTCCTACCCCGCCCACATATGCCCCCACAAAAAAAGCAGGTAAATAAATCAACAAGCCAATATATTCAGTATATGGATAGACCAAAAGATACAGGCTGACCCTCAATGAAAGAGGAAGATGATGTAAGTGAATGATGAATAAAAAGAAGGTGGGTGGCCAAGCAGGTGCCCACAATGCCAGGCAAAAATAAGCAATCAGAAGTAGGGAAAGAACTGTTCCCTTCCGCAGGGCTCCTATAGAACACTGAGCCGGGTGTAGCACTGGAATTAGTATCAAAGTGGCCACCTGCACCACTTCAGAGCACAATCATCCTTCTGACTGCCAAGTAACAAAGAAAGCAATCGCGGGCAGCAGCATTCTGTTTTGTCTCTGAGCAGCCTCCTAAAGCACAGCTGAATTCTAAAGCAGCTGTTAGGCTGCCTATTAGCAAAATACACACACGTACCCATTGCGGATTTAAGCATTACTGAGTTATTGAAATCCAGTTGCCTGCGTCACAGCAGTCAAGAAAGAGCAATGATTATCATAGCTCCAGTCTCCATGCACAAATAATTCTTAGACTTTAAGTATTCTAAATGGGGGGAGGGGGAGGAAAGAAAGGGAGGGATGATTGATTTACTACTGGGAAATGCTATTAACTTGGTATATTGCTGAGTTCCTTGCCTTATGCAAAGAAAACATATAGGAAATGTAAAATGGACAAATGCCCACATTACACATACATGATATTGACATGCACGTACTGAGAACTTGAAAATTCAAGGAAAAGCTAACATTGAGGTCTGTGAGTAGTTGTCGCTTTAGTGTCAAATATCTAGCAGACTAACAGGAAATCTTGGGGTTCTTCCGCCTCTCCTTTCCCTTCCCTGCCCCCTCTCACTCTCCTCTTTACTTTTTCAAGACTCTATAAGAGAATGGACCTCCTTGATAGAGCTACTCTTGCGACCTTGCCAACATCAAGCTTAGTACAGCAGGGAGCAAAATGAATTCTGTTTTGTGTAGATTCTGAAGGTTCATTACATTAATTGCAAGCTCGAAAGGGGCTAAAATTATGGCAAAGACCACAGCTGATAGTTTATAATTTATGAAGTTTGAAAGAGATGTGTGGAGTTTTGTTTTCCTGCATATCTAAGGAAATTCAAAGAATACTCATTCTTTGAGAACCACTACTATAAATGTTTCATGTTAAACATTTGGACTTTAATATCCCAGTTCCTGATGTACATGAGGAAATGGAGATTGAAATTAAGAAAATGATGGTGAGAAGAATAGTTGGAGTAGATCATATAACCAAAAGAAATTCACGCTGAAGGTGACAGTTGTTACAGTATCAAAGGACTGATTTTCAAGGTATCTGAGGAAAAGGAAGGTCCCAAATAATTGGAGGAAAATGGACGGTATTCCTACTCAAAGAAAGCTATTAACAAGAATTTAGTAGCTATAAATCATGTGTTTATTTTCTCATTTCTAAAAAAAACCTTTTTGATAATATATTGTGCTTGTATAGAGGGTGTCCATGAAAATGTAAGGAGGGAAAAAAGTTTTTGCAAGATTTTCTGCAGCAGGCTTTGTGGATTAATGAAAATATTAATTTTAAAAGCATTTATTAAGTACTTATTGTTTACCAAACTGTGCTAAGCGGTGAGGAAAGAAATAGAAAAATAAGACATTCTCTGATCTCAAGCATATCACACTCTAATTTCTAAAGATGGGATGATTTCATTCAGAGGAATGATGCTACAGAGTGGACACAAGTGATTGCAAGATACAGAGAATATAAGATCGCTAATGATATAACATTTGTAAAATGCTTTGCAAGTATTTAAGGTGCTTTAAGCACTATATAAATGCTAGCTGTGATATGATGGATGATGATGGTGATGGTGGTGGTGATTGATGAGGAAGAGGAAGAGGAGGATGGTCTATCATAAAAAATATTTGACTGTAGCAAAATGTAACCTCAGAAGCTCTTCTCCAACAAGATGCCTGCCACACACATGCACACAGTGTATGTATGCGTGTATATATATATATATATATATATATATATATGTATATATATATATATGTATATATATGTATATATATATGTGTGTATGTATACATATGTTATACTTGTGAATAGTATATGTATACCAAAATATAGAGTATGTATATAGTGTATATGCATACACATATATATTTACATGAATATATGATCCCATAAATCCACAATTATATTTATGGTTATAATATACATATATGGCATTAATATCTACTATAATAATAACTAGCCTAGTATACTGTATATTTATAAATAGTATATGTATACATATATAGTGCATATATAGTATGTGTATATGTATACATAAATATATGATCACATGTGTATATGCATGTTTATAATATATCTACTATATGCATTTAATAATGATAAGAGTAATAAAAGCTTGTCTGCCCTACTCTATATTTATAAATAATGTCTGTATATATGAACTATACATATACTATATATTTACAATATATTGTATAGATATATAGTGTGTACATAGAAACATCCATATATGATCACATATATGATCACATAGAGACACATGTATGGATTTATGTTAATTATATATTATATACCACATATACATTTATTAATGACAATAGTAATAACAGCTAGGCTATATTTGCTGCTTTAACAATAACAAAGTGTTTGCAAATATTATTTTATTTTACCTTCAACACAAACTGAGGGGATAGGTATAATTTTTTTATACATGAGGATGCTGAGGTCAAATGACTTGCTCATGGTCACACATTTGTCCTAGGTAAGATTTGAATTTTGGTATAGAGTGCTCTATCTCTTGTGTTACCTAGCTGCAACAAACACATAAAATATGATCATATTAGATTCCCTGTGATAAATGCAAAAAAAGCCAAGGTAAATGGTTATGAATATCAAACAAGACACATGACAGGGAGGTATGTCTTTGCCCAAGTCATTCCCCACTGTTATTGAAAATTCCCTATGCAGAATTCAAATAAAAGAAGTATTCCCTACAGAAGATCAGGTCCTCTAGATATTCCTATCTATAGATAAGATAGTGCTGATGGCAATAAGCCCCAGAATACATCAGGGCTCCCTTAATGAGGTCCCCGTCACCTTTAAATAGAGCAGCAGCTTAGCAATCCGTGTAGGAAAAAACAAATAGATGAAGGCCTATTGTCCATGCTATGTTATATTGTCTGACAGACAGACCCTGAAATGAGACCATCAGGACAAGTCTCTAGAACAGGTGCTTCAGATGGACAATGGAATATAGGATCATAGGCAGTGCTAGAATGGCCTCAGAGGTTATTGAGTCCAGCCACCTCATTTTACTGATAAGGAAACTAAGGTCCAGAGAGGTCAAGTGAATTTACCCAGAGTTGCAAAGCTAATAAGTATCTGAGGCAGGATTCTAACCCAGGTCTTTCTGACTCCTAGAGTCCAGTGCTCTATCCACTATGCCACATGAATCAGGCCCAGAACTAAAAGGAGGCAGATTGGATTGCCTTTCAGAATTTTATACAGCATTTTCAGTTACCTCAAGTTGCTTCCAGATACACACAAATATCTCTTTAACATCAATGTATTTCCATTTCATCTACATTGCTATAAACCAAAATTATGAACTCATAATTTTGTCAAAAGCACAACAACTAATGTATGAAATAATGCATTACCAACAGCTACTCATGTTTAAGAAATGACCAAATATATTAATATTACAAGGGTAGCTAGGCTGCACAGTAGATAGAGTACCAGGACTGGAATCAGAAAGATTCATCTGTCTGAGTTCAAATCTGTCCTCAGACATTTACTAGCTATGTGACCCTGGCCAAGTTATTTAACTCCACCTGCCTCAGTTTCCTCATCTGTAAAATAAACTGGAGGAAGAAATGGCAAACCACTACAGTATCTTTGCCAAGAAAACCCCAAATGGGATTACAAAGAATCAGCCATGACTGAAATGACCAAACAACAAAAGTAAAATTAAGGGACAAGAGAGATGGATATCTCAGTTGTTACATTGGTTGCCTCAAGTCTTATAAGACCTAAAAAAAAAGTCTTAAAATTAAAGAAAGAAAGACATTTTAGGAAGATGTTACCAGTCATGGTGACATGTGATCTTAGAAGGGAACACAGTGGAGCAACCAGAATTGGTTCCTACATGAATCCCTTTGTTGTATCAGCTCTGAAGCTCAGACCTAGCCCTCAAGCTTGGTACAAAAGTTTTTCCCTCCTTCTTCTTCCTACCCTACCCCACCACAGTTGGATCAAATTCCTATAGGATGTGAATATGTAGCCAGGTTTCAAGCTGCACTGTTGAAGGAAGAACCTACATCACAGTTTAATTGAATTATAATAACAGTTCATTGGATCATAGATTTAGACCCAGAAGGCACCTTGGAGGCCATCAACTGCTTTTTTACTTTATTGAGAAGAAAACTGAGTCACAGGGTTTCTTTTAAAATTATATTATAGGTTAAGCCTAATAGTTCAACAGGTTCATGGTTTAAGTCATGTAATAGTTACTCCTGAACCATATGATCATAGAAGAAAAGAGATATAAAATAAAATTGCTATTCCACAGCCGCCAGATCTCGAATAAAGGGAAAACAACAATAACAAAAGTCCCTGACATATCCCTTTCCCAATCCCCATTCCAAACTGTTTTATAGTTTAAGCCATGAAGTGTGTAAAAGACTAGTTGGGACTAAGATAAGGGGTCTATGTGCAAGGGACACTGGCTGTACTTGCTTCTGGTACTGCATGCTTTTTGCCCTCAAGAATGTTCCTGTTCTCAACAGAAGAGAAGGATAGCAAAGACCAGTGACAGTTAAGCTCCAATCACAAGTGACTTGCCCAAGGTCACACAGTTACAACATATGTGAGGTGGGATTTGAGCCCAGTTCTTCCTGATTCTAAGTCCAGTGCCTCCTCCAACATTCAATACCACCTATCCTTTAGATAGGAGGCCCAAGAACCCTGATTTTGTTCAATGATAGCAGCTATAAATGTATCTCTTACTTTTCTAACATATGTAGTCACCATGACCTGTCCTTTTTCCAAAAAAGAGACTAAGATATTTGATGAAACAAGTATAGATTTATCCCTTGTTCAACGAATTTTATGTGAACTCACTATAATAAATCTCCAAACTCTCCTTTTTCCAGATCCTCAACATCCTTGCAAGAGACTTCCTATCAATTAGAGCCCAAGAGGCATCATTTTACCAAGGTTCTAGGTAATCTTGCTTTTCATTCAGTTCCCAAATTCATCTTCTAAGGCTGGAGCAACCAACTCACAATCTAGACAGCTAAACTCATGAATCAAATACAAAAGTCACACAATCTCAGGGTTGCAAGAAGCCTCAATTGTCTTCTAAGGTAGTAGCATCAAACTCAAATAGAAACAGGTACCATTAACCAACCCTGTGGAACACCTATTGTCTTAGGAAACCACATATTAACATGATCTATGTTCTAGTGTATTTTACTTCTTTTATTACATATTTTCCAATTACATTTTAATCTATCTCTAGTTGCTCTTGGGAGTGCTGTGGGTCACAATCTGTTTTTTGATACCCCTCTTCTAAGGAAACGGGTACCTGGTCTCAAGAATCCTTTCTACATGTAATAAAAATTGGAAGGAGAAATTCCCCCATACCTCTCTCTCTACAATGTACATGATCAAGTTACTGAGCTCAATGCAGCCCAAATATGCTGGGTACCAATACTCCTCAGATCAACTGAGAGTTGGCCAACGAAGTGCCTGGAGAACTTAATCCTACTGACTAAAAGCACAGTTCTGCCTGGGGAGGAGAAAAAGATAGGTATTTAATAGGAACTATTAAGCACAAAAAGGAAGGTCAAACCTATTGAGTTCATGGTCTTATGGATTTGTGTTCAGTTTTTTTTTTTTAACATTTTAGTGTCATTCATATTTAAAGATTATTTCTGCTAATGTTCTCACACATTAGCAGAAGTAACTGACTTAGAATTGTTTTTACTTGAAACTTAAGAGGAAAAGTGGGTTTAGCTTTGGATTCAATTATTCTGGTGATTGATGCGGGTGTATTAATGAGCCAAATGTCATATAACCACAAAAGAATCATTCTCCTTCTCTTCTCAAGGAGTTCAATAATTGGCTTAAAGTCTTTCTTTCCATCCTTACTCCATCTTTATGCATATTGAAGGTTTCTCAAATGCTCTCTCCCACCCCATTTTTCCAATTCTATTATTTTATTCCCCTTGAGACTAAACCTAGCCCTCATAAATCTATTCTTTGTCCTCAAAGTCCCTTCACCCATCAAAATATTTCTAGGCCATTATTCTTGCTCTGGCTTCACTTCCCTCCTTACATGATATCAAAAGTGTAATTAACTATTTCCATATTACACTGTCTTTTTCTCTCAAGTACCTGGTCACCTGTCCTGCCCTGCTCATGTTAAATCTCAATGTTTTGTGACCTATCCCTTTCCCCTCTTTTACACTTTTTTTTTTTTTTTTGCTGGGCAATGAGGGTTAAGTGACTTGCCCACGGCCACACAGCTAGTAAGTGTCAAGTGTCAGAGGCCGGATTTGAACTCAGGTCCTCCTGAATCCAGGGCCAGTGCTTTATCCACTGCGACACCTAGCTGCCCCCTCCCTCTTTTACTCTTATCCACATGTGGCTATATAGAACTGGAGGAATTCAGGCAAGTGTGCTGACTGGGTCCCCTACAAATTTATTTAATCTTTAAAAAAAAAAACATTTATTATATGCTTACTCTATGGCAAACACTGTAGTAAGTGTTGGGAATACATTACAAAATTAAAGAAAATGTGTGGCATGAAATAGTTTATATTCTAATAGGAAGAGAAAGTACACATAAGAAAGTGATTAATCTCAAATGGCTTTTAATGCAACAAGATTATTTTACTTCTTAATGTACTCCAAGATTGTTTTAGTCTCCAAGGTTTTCACCCCTGACATTATCCCTAACTTCTCACTCTGCCTCATCCCAGATATCTAACCAGGCACCAAATCATGCTATTTTTATCTCTGCAGCCTCTCTTGTACCTGTATTAGAGGAGGAAATGGCAAACCACTAAAGTATCTCACCCATCTTAATTCAGATCCTCACCCTCTCTTACCCAAGGTATTAAGGTAGCCTACTAATTGGTCTCTCCCTACTTCAATTAATCTTCCACTCTTCTTGGATACTCTCTTCTGGATTTTCTTCTTAGTGCTTACTATTGATTCTCCTACCTATCTGATTACTACTTCTCAGTATCCTTTTGAGGATCATATCATGACCCTAAAGATGAGTATATGCACAATGCTCCATCCTGGACACTCCTATCTTCTTATATAATGTCTCTATTATCAATTTTATCACTTTTCCACTAACAGCTTAATTATCATCTCTTTGGGAGACTCTCAGATCTAGATATCTATCTACTTATATATGTATGTATATGTATATATTAATGTGTGTGTGTCATCCAAAGGTTTGTCATGCCGGGGTGGAAGTGGGGATAAGCTCCCACTCTCTATAAAATGTTCCAATAGCGTGCGTCTCAAATAGCCTCTGACAACCAAAACCCAAGTCCTGGCCTTCTCGTGGTGGAACTGTTTCCACTAACAGGAGAAGGGGTGAAGGCGAGTCACTGGTGCCTTAAAACCAGTCGCTTCGGGCAGGTGGGGCTCCTTAGCCTTGGCAGGCAAGCCGCCTAGGGGAAGGAACCCTGATTTTAAACCTCTGCTGCCTTGTGGCTATACCCATATATGGGAAAGGCTTCGGGAGTTAACCCTGAGGAAAAATCAGGAGTCAGAGTCCCTTAGGCAGTTGGATGTTGGACATCACATCCCTCTGGCAACTCCTGTGGCGGCACTGGTGCCAAACTGTATTGGTTCTGCCTCTCCTTTGGATCCACCAATGTCACAAAGAGGGAAAACCTGCTGCATGGGCAACAGCTTGTTTTCCATTTTGATCTACCCAGGCCAGCACCCTGGAGAGGACACTCCAGCTACTCCTCATGGGGTAGATACAACACGGGATGCAGCAGTTATCGGTTATAAGTCACTCAGGAGGTGTGGCTCCTGTATTGGACTGCACAGCCATGCTGTGGCCTGTGGCTCTTCAAGGTGCTGATCCATGGTTGTCTGTGACTGGTAGAGACCTACTACTACTACTACTATATATATGTGTGTGTGTGTGTATGTATATATTTATATATATACATATATATATGTGTGTGTGTGTGTGTGTGTGTGTGTGTGTGTATGTGTATGTATATATATATATATGCATGTGTGGAGATATATATATATATGGTATCTCTCTGGAGTTCCAATCTTAGATCACTGACTATTTATAAATTTGCCAAAGGAAATTGGGTCAGCCAAAGTACTGGAGGACTTCTTTGCTTTCTCCCAACATTAAAAGAGTATTAGGGGCAGCTAGATGGCACAGTGGATATTGCACTGGCCCTGGATTCAGGAGGACTTGAGTTCAAATCCAGCCTCATACACTTACCACTCACTAGCTGTGTGACCCTAGGCAAGTCACTTAAGCCCAATTGCCTCACCAAAAAGAAAAAAAAGAACAGCATTAGAAAAGAGTATTAGAGGGCAGTTAGGTGGCACAGTGGATAAAAATACGTTTATGATTAAAACAAAAACAAAAACAAACAAACAAAAAGATTTGTAGGGGAAGCTAGGTGGCACAGTGGATTGAGCAATGGCTCTGGAGTCAGGAGGACCTGAGTTCAAATCCAGCCTCAGACACCTGACACTTACTAGCTGTGTGACCCTGGGCAAGTCACTTAACCCCAATTGCCTCACCAAAAACCAAACCAAAACAAAACAAAAAGATTTGTAAAATGCTTATGTGATAACTTATAGAACTTCCCTCTATATAACACAGCCTATTCTCGGTGCTCAGCACAATACCATGTAAATAGTACTATATACATGTATGTATATAATTGACACATGTTTAGATTGTTACATTGGATAGAAGGTATCATTGTTCTTTATAAATACTACCTTATTTTATCCTCACAATATACCTGCTAGGTGCTAGAGGTGTCATCACCATTTTGCAGAGAAAGAAACTGAGACTCAGAGAGGTTAAGTGATTGGTTTTGTTAAGGGCTAAAATTCTAGCTAAACTGTCTAAAATATCTAATGAGTGGTCGCCAATAAATTATAAGCTTAACAAGAGTTAGACTTTTAAGCGTTTATTAAGGAGAATAAGAATTTGGTAAAAAGAAAGAGAAAGGCCTAGATTCCTATCTATTAAAGGGAGAGCACATTTCTAGCTCCGCTCTCCACCAGAGTCCAAAGGAAAGAGAGTGAGCCCGAGTGCCAGTCTCTTCCTTCCTCTTCCCACTAGCCCACGTCACTTCCTGACGCCAAAGAAAAGACTCCTGGTCTTGCCCTCAAAGACCTTCGCTTCGTGGGCGGAACTCTTCTACAGTAAGTCTCCAGCAGGTGGCGTCATTCCAATCGTTAGTTTTAAATTCCACCAGAAGTATAAGAGATTATTAAGAAAAACAATGATGTTAATGGATGAAATTCCTACTTTTCTGAAATTTCTATCAAAGGGAATAGTCATGGCCATCCACAAAATATCCTTTGGTGCCACTTTAGGGACAGACTATTAGTTGTGATCGACACTTATTCTAACATAATATAGAAATCATCAAGTTCTTAAAGTCCCTATTTCAGTTCCTAGATTTTAAAAATGTGTTTCTGATCCTCATTTCTTTCCTTCCCTTTTCTCTTGAGTTTGCAAAGGAGGCAATAGACCAAAGGGAAATCTTTTAATTTCATTCTTTAAAAAAATAATCATCTTTGGCTTTATTTAATTGATGTAAAAATAATCCCAAACTACTGTGACTCGCTATGGCTCTCAGAGTTATAACCTTATGCACAACATCCAAGTATTGTCACTTGAAAAGCCTGCGTTACCCTTTAGGGAATTTCACATCTCTCTAAAAAACACCAGACTGAGCAAATGTTTTTCTACTGAAGTCCAGCATCCATTCATTCAACTTTTCTTTGTGTAAAGCACTGCATTCTACTTTAAGTAAAAGATGGTGGTGGGCACCAGCCAAATTTGAGCACTTCTCTGGCCTGTAATCAAAGTCCCTAAAGAAGCATTGTTCTTCCAGGAAGTAGAAGGCATTATGTGTGAATGGAGATGAGAATGTGGCACATTGGATCATACTAAATTGAAGAATCATCCTGGCATTTGATTTTTTTCTCTGTTATACTATAACTCAGTTTTTTTTTTCATGAGAAGTTATAAAATCCCTTAGAAATGCTGACAATGAAAATTAGGGCTTTTAAAATATTCTAATTTTTTCTAATAATAAAGTCCCCAAAGGCAAGGACTATGTTATGTATTATTTTATTTGTCTCACACAGTATTTAGCACAGAACTGGCACACCGAAGGCACTGGAAAATGACCATTTTTGCTGAGAATCAGCAATTCCACATATTGTTTGGAGGGGTAGGATGAGGAGACAACAGTATACACTAATTGAAGAAATCAGACACCAAGAGTCAGGTCCCAGAATTCACTTGAGCAAATCACTTAACATCTGCCCAAATTTCCCCAATATAAAAGAGGAATCATTCCTCTTCCTACCTCAACAGACCCTGTTTAGAAAAAAAAATGATGTAAATGGCATTGATACTAGCTGTTCTCAGACTCAACATGCCATTTTTTTACTTTGTGAATTTTCACAGGATATATCCCATGCCTGGAATGCATTCCTCCTTTAATTCTGCCTTTTAGAATCCTCATATATACCTTTATTTGCATATGTGTATATATCTTTAAGGGTCAGCTAGGTGGCACAATGGACAGAGTGCTTTGCCTGGAGTCAAGAAGATTCATGTTCTTAAGTTCAAATCTGGCCTCAGACATGTACTAGTTGTGTGATCCTGGGCAAGTCATTTAACCTTGTATGCCTTGATTTCTCATCTTTAAAATGAACTGGAGAAGGAAAATGACAAACCATAACAGTATCTTTGCCAAGAAAACTCCAAATTGCATCATGAAGACTGTAACGATTGGAATGACGCCACCTGCTGGAGACTTACTGTAGAAAAGCTCCGCCATGAAAGGAAGGTCTTTGAGGGTAAGACCATGTGTCTTTTCTTTGGCGTCAGGAAGTGACATTTGCTGGTGGGAAGAGGAAGGGGGAGCTGGGCGCTCTGACTTGCTCTCTTTCCTTTGGACTCTGGTGGAGAGCGGAGCTAGAAATGTGCTCTCCCTTTAATAGATTGATGAATGTAGGCCTTTCTCTCTCTCTTTACCAAATTCTTATTCTCCTTAATAAATACTTAAAAGCCTAACTCTTGCTAAAGCTTATAATTTATTGGCGACCACTCATTAGATATTTTAGACAGATTAGCTAGAATTTTAGCCCTTAACAAGAGTCAGACACAACTGAAATGACTCAACAACAATATATTCTTATATTGCATATAATTATGATCATAGATATAAAATTCAAAGGGATCTCAGGGGCTATCTAGTCTAGCCCCTTCCTTTTACAGATGAGGAAAGTGAAGCCCAGGAAGTAACCTCCCTGCACCTAGCACAGTTCTTGAAACACAGTCAGCACTTCATAAATGCTTGTCAATTGACTGAGCTTTCTAAAAGGTTCAGCTCACTTTCTCCATGGAGCCTTGCCTGGTCCTCTCCTCATCCCCACACCATGAGGTATGGTACTCTACTTCCTCAGACTTTCCTATAATATTTTTACATTCCCCACCAATGTCTTCTTGCCTTTCATTACTCCTTACTTTGTATTATACTTATCTGCATACATATCACATTTTTCTCTTCCTCATCTCCAGTAGATTGAAAACTCCTTATGGAAAAGAATTATTTCCTTCTGTTTTTGAAACCTCAGAACCTAGCATGCTGTAAGTTTTGGTTGAATCGAATTGTTTGTCTAACTGAATTGATTTAAAAGCTACTTGCATAAACACAGGATAAATGTTTGTCATCATTATGAAATTTAAGGTACCACATAACTTACCATAATACAGAATTTTGTATAATACAGATCTCTCTTGGATTTGATCCAAAAGAATATATTTTCTGAAAGCATAAGAAGGACTTCATCTCGCCACCAAAATCTATGACATTGTAGGTTGTATTAGATTTCTATAGAATTTCATCCTATTGCTTTCTAAGCTTGAAGATTTATTGTCTATTGCATGGAACTCAAACATTTCAGCCTAGTTTTTTGTTTTGTTTTGTTTTGTTTTGTTTTGTTTTGCAGGGCAATTGGGGTTAAGTGATTTGCCCAGGGTCACACAGCTGATAAGTGTCAAGTGTCTGAGGCCGGATTTGAACTCAGGTCCTCCCGAATCCAGGGCCAGTGCTTTATCCACTGCGCCACCTAGCTGCCCCCTCATATTACCTATTATAGTTGTAGTTATATAAAAGCTACTTTATAATTTCTGTTTGGGGGTTAAAAAAAAAACTCCAATAGCTAAGCTGCATAACTTTTAAAAACTGTGTTAATCTTGTTGCATCTTATTGAGTTGTCTGCTCATGTCCCTAAACTTTTTATATCTTAGTGTCAGTCCCCTCTCCAATTTAGCATCATTTACACATTTCGAGGCCAGGCTATTTATTCAATGCTCCTTTAACTCAATATGAACAGCTCTCCTGTCACTCATTTTTAAACAAATGACATTCAATTCATGTGCCTCTGCCAGCATGTCATTTTGAAAAAAGATTAGAAAGGTCTCAGCTGACAGCAAAATCAACCTTTATTGAGTCTTACACTATCCCATCAGGTCAGGGATGTTTGGTTTGGTACTGATTGTGTTAGCCTTCATTAGAGAAAATACATAACCCAGGGGAAGGCATTTTATTATAGGCCCCCAATCACAAATATGTGCTCAGCTCTTGAAACCAGAATTGATAGAATAAAGCCAGCATGTGGAGTGGAAAGAGAACTAGGATCTAGAAAGAGCACTGAATTCAAAGTCAGAAAAAAACCTCAATTCAAAGTCCACCTCTGACAATTACTGGTTTTCTGACTTTGGGCAAATCACTTAACTTCTCTAACCTCAGTTTACCTATCTATAAAATGAGGACAATAATACCTACACCATTTGCTATAAAAGACTGTTGTGCCCATCAAATAAGATAATATATATATAAAGTGCTTTAAAATATGTAATAATGTTATTACTATTATAATTAGCAGCAGTAAGAAAGTTGGGCAGATAAACCATGGTTAGGGTGGGTAAACAAAATATCCCAGCTTATCCCAGGAATAGTGGTGATGCAAATAGTAAAAGAAAGTTCAGTGGGGTCATAGGGTGATCTAGCAGGCACCTGGCATATTATATTGGCACCTTTTCATTTGAAATGTGAGGACACTGTGGGTTCTAGAGGTTTAGTGAGTTGCCCAGGGCTCTAGAACTAATAGGAAACAGAGTCAGGGTTTCATCCCAGGTCTGTGACCTTAAATCAAGTGCTCATTCCATTATATCACAGTTTCTTCCTGTAAGCCACAAGAAAGAAGAAAGGAAAATTGTGAGGAGTTGGGGACCATTTGGTCACAGGTGACCTACTTGTATAACACATGCTCAGGTATTTATGATTCCTTTTAGTCTGCCATGGCAGGTATTTTCTGTCTGACTATTAGTCACCAAAGTGGAAAGACTATCTTTCAACTCACTTTCCTTGGCTCTGTACTCAAGTAGGTGTTAAATATATTTCTTCAAGTCACAATGGGCAGAAAATGATGACATAGTGGGGAAGTCAGAGGTTAAGTCTTGATGTCAGTGATATAGCACTAGACTTTCAATCATATTTCGTAAGTGTTCCAAACCCCTCAGGTGTCAACCACTCTTGAAACAAGAGTCACTATCCAGTAAATGGAAGAGAGAAAATCAGACCCAAATCTCCTTTTTTAAAAAGAGGAATTTAGGCTTACAGAAAATGAATCAAGACTTAATCATAGAATCATTCACCCCAATGACTAATGGTACTCACGTCTTCCTAAGTTACTCTTTTTACAGACTACAAAGGACCAATTTCTACAACTGCAGAAATGGTTCCATGATTCTTTTGCCTATTCTCAGATAAATGAAAGCAACAGGTTGTAGCAGATAAAAAGTCTGCCTTGGAGTCAGGAAGACCTCAGTTCAAGTGCCGTTTCTGACAGATGCTGCTTGTGTGTAATCCTGGAAAATTCACTTAATCTCTCAGTGCTAAAAGTTACAGAGGAGTTGGTGCTTTGCAGCATTCAATGGTGGTGGTCATTGTCTTTCATTCTCAAAGAGGACGAAAATGACAGCAATAGGCTGGAATCAAGGTACAGTGTGTCGACAATAGCTGATCAGATAAACACGGGTTCAGACGGCTCTACCACAGGTGGGGCACTAATAGTCTGTATGAACATTTGGAGTGGTGAAGTCTCTAAATTTGTGCATCTCACATTTCTTTTGAGCTACTGCAATTCTGCTTTACTCATAGAGCACAGCGCTTTCTTTGATATGGGCATGCCATACTAAGCAGTCATTTGCCAATGTCTCCCAGATACATAATTGATCCCAAAGTTCAGCCTTGGGTAGTGGAACGTTTTATGCCAAAATTTCCCTACATCAGTAAAATCATGAATCCTAAACAAAACCAAAGTTCTCAGAGACATTTGCTAAACTTAACCATTTTCTGCCTCTTCAGAGATATTCACCAAAAAACCCCTTTCCTAGAAGACTATGAATCTTAAGTCTCTCAACAAGGTTTACTCTGACTTTCGCCAACCTCTATTCATATCCCTTGCTGGGTTCTGAGAGAATTTTTGTACACAAACATACTTTATCAAACACATAAACATTCATGCATGTGTACATACACACACACACACACACACACACACACACACACACACACACACACCATGACAGACAAGTTCATAAAAGGTAGGATCCAAGTGAAAGTCTTCAAGGCCTTGTTTTCTCATTCATTATCCATGGAGTTTTCTATCCACATGTTCCTGAGTTCTAAGATGGACAAGAGAGTTGTAGACATCTCTAATTCTCACTCTACCTCAGAATAACTCAAAAGTAGAAAAAGATCACACATATATTTCTGCAATTTTTGCTCACCTTCAAAACATGCTGTTTCTATGGATACTATGGCTTTGAAATAGGTGTGATGATAAATGTTTAACAACTGCCTTTCTGGCAAGGGGGGATATATGTACAATAGTCTTTTAAATGTAATCTGCATTATTAATATTTATTCCATCACTTTCTTAAGACTAGAACACCAACAAAACAATAAATCAAGCCTTGATTTGTAGTGCTTGCCAATTTCCTAGGTTAAAATGCTTATACTGTAAATTTAGCTCTCATGAACCAATTAGAGTTGGCTCCAGCATGTCTTTGCTTTTTTTGCAGTCATAAAATGTTTATTATTTTAATACCCCTTACATTAATCATTCTTCTGCAAATGACCCAAAAATAAATTTTTCATAGGTTTCTAAAAACCAATGAGACGAAGTTTACATCTCATTGGTTTAAAAAACTTTGAAGGGTCATTGAAACCCAATGGAAGGAAAAATACTATAATGCAAGAGGAAATCTTGACTTTGACTTCAAACTTGAAACTCTGTGTTTATTGGGAGACAAAGTGGGTCTAGGTATAGAGAACAGGGTTCTGATCATTTGATACCATCTGATTCAGTGTAATAACCAAGGGCTCAGCACCCCAGTATGAAAATCTTGGTATCTTGGAAATTATTTATATTTAGAACAGAAAATATATTGATATAACACTTTAAGGTTTATCAAACAATCACTTAGCAAGCTTTTATTAAGTGTCGATTACAGAGAGGAAGTGTGGTATAATGGATAGAGATCTTTTCTCTAAGTGCAACATGAGGAAAACCTGGGATTGAGTTTGGCCTCTGACAAAAACAACTTTGTGACACTTAGCAAATCCTTCAATACTTCAGGGACTCAGAAAATTCTTGAAGAGCAAAAGTGGCAGAGTAGGTATTGATCCACAATGGAAGAGGTAGTTCTATCATGAAATCATAGATCTAGTTCAAAAAAGCTAATCACTGGGTCTCTAAAGAAAAAACAATAGTGAAATTATCCTTGTTCTCAAGGAGATTACCCTCATAGTGGAGAGAATAGGCAGACAGAGAGATAAATAAAGAACTGGATGGATAGATAGAGATAGATAAAAAGAAATATAGATGGATGGATGGATAGAGAGAGATGGATCGATGATAAAGAGATACATACAAGACCCAGATAAAGCAGACACAAGATAATGTTGGATGGAAAGACTTAGGTAAGAAAAATCTTTTTGCAGAATGTGATTTGAGTTGTCCTGAAGAAAACCGGGTACTCCAACATATGGAATAAAGAAAGAGGGAATTTCACGTATGGAGAACAGTCAAGAAAAAGGTACAGATAAGGGATAAGGATTGGAGCATATGAAGAATAGCAAGGAAGCCAATATGACAATATTAGAGCATAAAAGGGAATAACATATATAAGGAAAGTGTTTTGGGAAACCCTTTCCTTGCAACAGGTTCCAAAGGTTTGTCAAGCCAGGATGAGAGTGGGGATAAGCTCCCACTCTCTATAAAATGCTCCAATAGCGTGCATCTCAAATAGCCTCTGACAACCAAAACCCAAGTCCTGGCCTTCTCATGGTGGAACTGTTTCCACTAACAGGAGAAGGGGTGAAGGCGAGTCACTGGTGCCTTAAAACCAGTCACTTCGGGCAGGTGGGGCTCCTTAGCCTTGGCAGGCAAGCCGCCTAGGGGAAGGAACCCTGATTTTAAACCTCTGCTGCCTTGTGGCTATACCCATATATGGGAAAGGCTTCGGGAGTTAACCCCAAGGAAAAATCAGGAGTCGGAATCCCTTAGGCAGTTGGATGTTGGACATCACATCCCTCTGGCAACTCCTGTGGCGGCACTGGTGCCAAACTGTATTGGTTCTGCCTCTCCTTTGGATCCACCAATGTCACAGAGAGGGAAAACCTGCTGCATGGGCAACAGCTTGTTTTCCATTTTGATCTGCCCAGGCCAGCACCCTGGAGAGGACACTCCAGCTACTCCTCATGGGGTAGATACAACAGGGGATGCGGCTGTTACCAGTTATAAGTCACTCAGGAGCTGTGGTTCCCGTAACAGACTGCACAGCCACACTGTGGCCTGTGGCTCTTCAAGGCGTTGATCCATGGTTGTCCGTGACTGGTAGAGGCCTATTACTATATATACATATATATAATGTGTGTGTATGTGTGTGTGTATGTATGTATTGTATATGTTTCTGTAAACATGCACAGTTTTGTTCAGTCATTTCAGTCATATCCAACTCTTCATGACCCCAAATGGGGGATTTTCTTGGCAAAAATACTGGAGTGGTTTGCCATTTCTTTCTCCATCTCATTTTACAGATGAGGATTTTGTTTTGTTTTGTTTTGTTTTACAGGGCAATGAGGGTTAAGTGACTTGCCCAAGGTCACACAGCTAGTAAGTTTCAAGTGTCCGAGGCTGGATTTGAACTCAGGTCTTCCTGAATCCAGGGCCAGTGCTCACTGCACCACCTACTGCTCCCAATAGATGAGGATATTGAGGAAAACAGGTTATATGGTTTCCCCAGGGTCACACAACTAAGTAAGTGTCTAAGGCCAGATTTAAACTCAGGAAGATGAGTCCTCCTGACTCCTAACATGGTGCTCTCTCCATTGCACCATCTAGCTGCCTCGCATATGCACATACTTATATGTATATAATGTATATAGCACTTTAAAGTTTACAATTTACTTTTTTTTTTTTTTTAGCGAGGCAATTGGGGTTAAGTGACTTGCCCAGGGTCACACAGCTAGTAAGTGTTAAGTGTCTGAGGCCAGATTTGAACTCAGGTACTCATGACTCCAGGGCCGGTGCTCTATCCACTGCACCACCTAGCTGCCCCTACAATTTACTTTTTATGTTAGTTCATTTGCTCATCCCAGCAACCCTATGAAGTAGATACTATTATTATCCCCATTTTATAGATGAGAAAATTGAGGCTGAAAGAGGTTAAGAGACCTGCCCAGGATACTACAACCAGTAAATGTCACTTTGGGGATTTGAACTCTGGTCTTTGCTGACACAATTAATTCCTTACACTCTATGTCCAATGTTCTTTCCATCACACCACTACTGCTCACAAAGAGTGATGACTTCTTAACAATTAGATAATATTTTTCATAGTAAAGATATCATCCAATTAAAACACATGAATAGGAACTGTTTCCACTATTTTATTCCCTGGCTACATGGTGGATAGAGCACTGGGCCTGAAATCAGAAAGATCTGAGTTAAAATCTATCTAACCTCAGACACTTCTTAGCTGTATGACCCTGGGCAAGTCACTTAACTTTCCTCTGCCTCAGTTTCCTCAACTGCAAAATGGAGATAATAATGGCATTTACCTCCCAGGAAAAGGATCAAATGAAATATTTGTAAAGTGCTTAACACTGTGCTTGGTACATAGTAGGTGCTTAATAAATGCTTGTTGACTTCCTTCATTGAAGTGGCCTCTGGCTATATCACCTAGAAAAGTGTGAGGGTAGTTAAGCTTCTTGAAGGTAGGGACTATTTCATTTTTGTCCTTGCATTTCCAGTGCCTAGCATGGTACTTTGCATACAGTTAAGAGTTTAATGAAAGTTTGTTGACTGATTGATTGAAGAGGTAACACCTGCACGAGCTTTAAAAATAAGCAATGAAAATAAGCATTTTGAGTAACATTAAGCCAGGTGCTTTTGGTTTGTTTGTGTGTTTTTATCATGGCTGATAGTTACAACTAAAAAGGAAACATTCCCTGTGTGATTCTGTTTTCCCATTTTGATGCCAAGGGAAAACATGTATGTATGCAAGAGTATATTTACAATTTGAGGTAGTTGTATAGTTGATGATTCTCATCTATATGAATTTATTCCCATACCGATAAAATCATAGATCTTGACAAAAACAACAACAAAAGATTAAATGATGCTTTATCACTTGTTATGATGAAAGAGAATCCAAATAGCACATTTAGATATGGTTTTGTGCCCAGAAAACCTCTGACCTGGACTGATAACAAGTAACTACAGCAACTAAATTAAGTTAAACTTTTTTTGCCTTTTTCTTGACTACCCTTAGGTTTATTAATTCATTCATTTGCTTAATAACTAAACAAATATTTATTAAGTAGCTTTCCTGAGTGAGGTTCAAAGTTTAGATAAAAGATAAACCCTTCCCTCTAGAAGGTATGGACTAGTAAGGAGATAAAATGCAAGTTGATTGGGAATCTTATGTAATCATAGACACATTAGAGAGCAGTCAGTTAATAGTAAGGCCATAAATATTTATTAAGGATCAATTATGTGCCAGGCACTGATCTGTCTTGAGGATACAAATATGAAAAAGAAAGAGAGTCCCTGCCCTCTAGGAGCTTATAATCTAATTAAAAGAGGAAGACAACACACAAAATAAATGAGAAAAGGGATACCTAGAGAAAGGAGCACCTGGAATGGTTAGAAGTAAAATAATTCCTAAGAGTGCAATTAGGTGGGAAATAAAGAGAGGATGTTGTTATTGTTGGTCAGTCATTTTTCAGTTGTGTCCAACTCTTCACCACTTGATTTGGCTATTTTTTTTGGCAAAGATACTGGAGTGGTTTGCCATTTGCTTCTCCAATTAATTTTATTGTTGAGAAAACTGAGGCAAACAGAGTTAAGTGACTTGCCCAGGATCACACAGCTATTAAGTGTCTGAGACTGGATTTAAACTTAGTAAGAAGAGTTTTCTGACTCCAGAAATGACACTCTATCCAATGGACCACCTACCTGCTCAAATAAAGCATCAGAGACTTGTAAGAAAAAAGTGTTATATAAAGGAACATTGACTCTGAGTCAGGGAACTAAAGTATAAATCTCATTTCTGATATTTGCTACCTATATGATTTCAGGTGAGTCATTAAATTCCCAGTGCTTCAGTTTTCTCATCTGTAAAATGAGAGCATTGAACTTGTGGTCTAATGTTTCTTCCAGATGCTTCCAGGATCCAAGAAATGGGAATAGGGATGAGAATGGCCTTCATGAATGTTGTTGACATTTCAGTTGGGGTTTGAAGGATAGAGAAATTATAGGAGCAAGGGTATTCTAGGCAAAGCAAACCTCTTAAGCCAACATAGAGAAGTAGGAAGGCATGGGATGCTTTTGGGAGAGGAGAGTAAACATGTTTGGGGAATAGAATGCATATGGGAGATGATCTGAGATATGTTGGCTTGGTTGTGGAGGGTGGAAAATGCCAAGGAACAGTTGAAACCTTACTAGAGGCAGAGTAGTATAGTGAAAAACGTGCTGGATTTAGGATAGAGAACCTGAATTCAAAGCCAACCTCTGTCACTCACTCCCTGTGTGATATTGGGAAGGTCCTTTACTTGTCTGAGTTTCTCTTTGCTCATTTTTAAATGGAGTACTTGGACTTGATGACCTATGTATAAGAGTCCTTCTTAACTCTAAATATATGCTTCCATGAGTAGGCAATTCCATACTGGAATTGCTAAAGACTTTTAAGCATACCATAGCAAAATGAAAATTAGAATGGAGAAGAAAACAGAGCTAGGGTTTCATATTTCATATAATCACTACTATAAGGGATGATATCATTGGTCTTTAACTTTTTTCTGTCACAAAACAGAATTCTTTGCCATGAAGAATCACAAAGCACTGAATGTTTGAGTAAGCAAACACTAGAGACTTGAGAGATGTGCATACAGATTTCCTTTAATAAGGACAGTTGTTTTCTTTGGAATTCTCTGTGAGTTCAAGGTCTAATGAGTTTTGAGGTTTTCATGTATTTCTAATAGGTAAAATTTGTTTATTTCACAAATACTATACTTACCACGCTATATACATGGGGAGGTAAAATTGATATTCAACAAAATTAGGAATAACTTTTATTTTATCCACAATAGCATAATATTCCAAATTCCAAGGCACAGACTGTGCTCTACTCTCATGATTCTCCTACATTTCTGGCCAACAGTGTCTTCTACTTCTTATAAATGTTAATATACATCATTGACCACAGGAAAATGGTTTCAAAAGTGAAAGTGGTAATATAAAGAAATGTCACTGGGTCAGGGATAACCCAAATCACATTTAAATGAAGACCACACTCTCCATTCTGTATGGTACCTGAATTCTCTAAAATATTTCATAACTAAAGTTCCACAGGCTCAGCTTGGTCACCATGATTCTCTCAACATCTGTAGCCAATATCCTGGCTCACCTATTTGGCCCCAGAGGGCACCTGGTTACTCTGAAAAGAGTTCATTTACCCCTATCATAATCTCAGATGGGTTTGGGGGAGGGGGGTTGTATCCAAACTTTTACATAATGACACACTTAGCTAGCTAATGTTCCTTTCTTTGGTCTGAAGTGAAGAGGGGACAAAAGCAAAAAAACAATAAAAAAACAAAAAAATTATTATATATCTGGTTTTCTCACTGCCCAAGAAACAGAATAATTCAACCTTTCCTCTACTTCACAAAAGACAATCTCTTTCATTATATTCTTCTCCAACCCTTTTTAATACTACCATTACTCTCTTCACTTCTGTTTTTTTTTTCTATTCATTTGTTTCTGCTTTTGGAGAAAATTTTGAAAAATAAATAGTAAGAACAGGTAGCTAGGTGTCACAGTGGATAAAGCCCTGGAGTCAGGAGGACATGAGTTCAAGTCTGACCTCAGACACTTGACACTTACCAGCTGTCTGACATTGGGCAAGTCACTTAACCCTCATTGTCCCACACCAAAAAAATAAAGTAAAACAAAAATAGATAGATAGATAGATAGATAGATAGATAGATAGATAGATAGATAGATAGATAGATAGATGGATGGATGGATGGATGGATGGATGGATGGATGGATGGATGGATGGATGGATGGATGGATGGATGGATGGATGGATGGATGGATGGATGGATGGATGGATGGATGGATGGATAGATAGATAGATAGATAGATAGATAGATAGATAGATAGATAGATAGATAGATAGATAGACAGATGATTGGATAAATAAATAAATGGATGAATAAATAAATAAATGAGTGAATAAGTAAATATAAATAAATGAATGAATGAATAGGTGGATGAATGGATAAATGAATGAATGAATGAATAAGTGAATGAACAAATGAATGAATGAATGAGTGAATGAGTGGGTAAATAAATAAATAAATGGTTGGGTAGATAAATAAACAAATACATGGTAAGGTGGACAGGTGCCTTCCCTCTTTTAGGGAAGCTAGGTGGCACAATGTCAGGCCTAGAGTCAAGAAGATTTCTCTTGCTGAGTTCAAATCTGGCCTCAGACATTTAGTAACTATGTGACCATGGGCAAGTCACTTTAACCCCATTTGCCTCGGTTTCCTCATCCATAAAATGAGCTGAATAAGGAAATAGCAAACACTCCTGTATCTCTGCCAAGAAAACCACAATCCGGGTCATGAAGAGTCAGATGTACAGAAAATGATTGAATAACAATGAACTTTATTCTGTAGAGTATTTCTAATTTATCCCTTATCTCTCTAGATAATGTATAAAATTAATTGTTATTTGAGGTTTTTATGACCCCATCTTTTGGCTAGAATTTTAAAAATCCCAGCACCCCATAAAAACCTCAAATAACAATTCTACACAATTGTTTGTATATTATCTCCCTGACTCCAATTTGAATCCTTAGAGTAGGGACTGTCTTTTGGCTTTCTTTGCATCCCCAGCATGTAGCACAGTGCTTGGCACATAGTAAGCACTTAATAAATTTTATGGACTAACTGAAATACTGAGTCAGTTTCCTTTATTTTTTTCACAAGAAAATGAAACATGGCCATGGTGGTAGTGGGCTGTTTTATTCTTATTTTATTATTTATTATAAGTAGGTAACATATAGAAATAATTCATCTTTAGAGACATTATCTAAGGCCACACTCAACTATGTTGAGATATTTCACCTGATAATTTAATGGATTGCCAATGTTATATCAAAATTCAGAAGAAATCTATTAAAAAAATCTCATGAAATAAACTATGGAAAAGAGTAGAAGGTAATAATTTTCATTTGGAAAATTCAGAATTTTCTAGGAAATAATGACACATTCTAACTTTATTTGCAGTGTGAACTCAGAGTTTGGCTACTTGGCTTTAAATACTGGCCCAGATATCTATAACTATGTAAACAGATGGAGGTTATTTAATCCCTCCGTGCCTCAGTTATTTCACCTACAAATTAAAGAAAGAAAACACATCAAATTAAAAGAATCTTCAACCCATAGGAATATGAAATATGAAAAAGCAAAGAACTCTAAGCAGAGGAGAATTAGAAAAGAGATATAGTTAATGCTTTCTGAGGGCAAAGAAGAACTGAGGAAAGCATTAATTATAATATTGTTGTTTGTCCTTTGTTCTCAAAGAGGACCAATGACATCAGGAGTGTAATGTCTTAACTTGCAAGTGAATTGGATTTATGTGAAGCAGAACTGTGTAGTCATAGGCCTCACTCTCTCCTCCAGAGCCATTGGGGTTCAGTAGCTTCAAGACATAGGTCAAAATCACTGGTAATAGTCCTGTATGCAGTGGAAGACCTTGACCTTTTTAAACTAAGATCTTTCCCAGGTCTCAGTCTATCTGAGGTGACACCTATTCTTGGAAAGTGGTTAAAGAATGATTCACTTAAAAAAAAAAAGACACAGTCAAATAGTTCATGCTCAGAATACTCTAAACTTCTTCCTGTTTCCAAATAACTTTGAATAGAGACTGCCAGTCTGGTCTGGCCTCACTACTTTACAGTCAGCAATGGAGTATGACTCAATCAAGCTTTTAATTAAAGAGGAAGCTAATTTGCAACCCAATTCTAATGAATATGTTCAATTAAGAAATGTTAGTTACTGTCTGAGTGAGGAACTCTTTCAAGGAAAACTTCTATACAAATAAATTATTATGAGTAGTATTACTGGACTTAAATATTCAGTTGCCTGATTCTACCTTCCTTAGGCTTTCTTTGTCATATTATCACTACAATGATATATCAATGACTGGACAACTGATTTAAGAATTTTCTATTATTTGAGCAAGAGATGAATAAATTGACACATACATGTAGCCACTTGGGAGTACTGTGAAGAACAGTGAGTCTGGAGTTAGAAGAATAGATAAGGGATAATGTAAATCACTTAATTGAGCCTCTGCTTCTTAATCTGTAAAATGGGCATAATGCCAATTACACAATTACATCAGTAGGTTTTTGTGGTGATCAGAGCAAATAATATAATGAAATTTAAATGTTTTTAAGTTTAAAAGGATTCTCTTAGAATACTTTTCATGAATAAAACTAGGAAGGAATATAGAAGCCACTTTATTTTTCAAATTTGTAAACTGAGGCCCAGGAGGTAAAGAGACTTGTCCAAGGACACGTGCTATGCTAATAAGTGGTAGAACCAGGATTTGAATCCAGGTCCTCTAATTCAGAATCCAGTGTTCTTTATACTGAACCACAATGCCTTCATATCAGTTCTATCGTTATTTTGAAAAAAATTTCTCTTTTTATTTGTTCCTGCTAGGTGTAACGATTGGAATAACGCCACCTGCTGGATACTTACTGTAGAAGAGTTCTGCCCATGAAGCGAAGGTCTTTGAGGGCAAGACCAGGAGTCTTTTCTTTGGCGTCACTTCCTGACGCGGGCTAGTGGGAGGAGGAAGGAAGAGACTGGCGCTCAGTCTCAGTCTCTTTCCTTTGGACTCTGGTGGAGAGCGGAGCTAGAAATGTGCTCTCCCTTTAATAGATAGGAATCTAGGCCTTTCTCTCTCTCTTTACCAAATTCTTGTTTTCCTTAATAAACGCTTAAAGGTCTAACTCTTGCTAAAGTTTATAATTTATTGGCGACCACTCATTAGATATTTTAGACAGACTAGCTAGAATTTTAGCCCCTTAACATAGGTTTTATTGATAATATTCAGAAATGCTGAGTCTTTGTGTAAATTTTTTCAATATCCTGCAACTTTGTTGAAATTATTATTCAATTCATTTTAAGTGACTAGGTTTTTTCTAAGTAAATCATCATATAATCTGGAATTTGTTTCCCCTCAATTTCTCTTTCTCATTTATTGTTATAACTTGCATTTCTAGAACCATTTTAAATAGTGGTGAGCTGATTGTATTTTTGATTTCAAGTTTCTGATTTTTAGCACTACATGAGATATTCGTCATTATTCTGGGTTTAGCAAACCTAATGATAAGTCATTTTTTAGGCACATAAAAAGAATATAATTCATTCTACAAAAGACATATATGACCAGAAAAGAAAGTGAATCAGTTGTGTAGCAAGGGGAAAAAGAGGATTAACAGATGGACAGCCTGAATATTATGCTTAAACACACACACACACACACACACACACACACACACACAAATAAAAAAAAAACAGAAAGAAGACTTCATTTCCTGTATTTATTAACTCTCATATGAAGGATTTATAGAAAGATAAAGAGAATAATCATATCGGGCAATAAAGTATAAACATTTCATTATTTTATATACAAAGAGGCAATGTAAAAACCTAAAAGTTACCCTACTCTGTGGCATAGACAAGTTGTTGGGGACTTGAGCTTACTAATGAAATATCTTGCCAAGTACCTGGCAAAGTATCTTGCATATGGTAGGAGATGAATTATTTTCTTCAATGAATGTATTAATGAGTAGATGAATCAGTGAATGAATGGTCACCTCTACACAAAACTCTCCTAATAATATAATTTATTTGTAACTACAAGTCTTAAGCACCTTTCAATTGAAAAGTTTCAAATCTGTTGTTTAAATGAAACAAAATAAAAATTTGTCAAAGTGAGACATTAACTTGCTTCAGTAGTTTAAGTC
The DNA here is from genome assembly GCF_019393635.1 of Dromiciops gliroides. Classification (NCBI taxonomy): domain Eukaryota; kingdom Metazoa; phylum Chordata; class Mammalia; order Microbiotheria; family Microbiotheriidae; genus Dromiciops; species Dromiciops gliroides. Next base: position 231,192,326 of record NC_057862.1, read on the forward strand.
AACTCATTTCTGGGGAAAAAAAAGAATGAAATTATCTTTCAGATCTCTTCTAGGCCCCTTCTCCCATTCAAAATACCTAGGATTGTGTCTATGATTACAGAACAGTATTGCTTTCTTATAATAAATAGTTTAAGACCGAAGGGTCATATCACTTGCCTTCAGAATGCTCTTGTGTATAAATGCAAAATTCCCTAGGTAATATATAAGGATTTAAATCCCAGCTCTCTGAGTAAGACTTTCTATCTTAATATGAGGTGCTCTCAGTAGCTAAATAAATTAGTTCATGGATTCTAGAGCAGAAAAGGACTAGACAGAAGCAAGGTTCAGAAAGGTTATGAATGCAGTGTTCATTTTATGACACATATCTTCTGTGGTAGAAATTGGTCTAATGCAAGACTTCTTAACTTAGGGTCCACAAATCTTAATAGGGCCATGGATAGATTGCAGGAGATCCATGAATTTGGATTGGAAAAAAATTACATTTTTATTTTCACCAACTTCTAAATTCTAACATCATCTTTTATTTTTTAAAGACATTATTGTAAGAAAGGGTCTGGCCAAAGAAGTCCATAATATAACCAAGGTTAAGAACACCTGGACTAGTAGAAATAATACTATGAAAACCTAGTTACTGTCATAGTTTGTCACTAATTGGGTGATTCCCTTCATTTCTCTGGATCTGTTTCCTCAGCTGTAAAATGAATGGGTTGGTTGGGTCAGATGATCTTTATGTTTCTGCCCAGTTCTGAAATGGTAAAATTCTGTTTGAGGCTCAGAATTTAGTACTGGCTTTGATGTATTCTAGCTCTATGATATTGGACTTAATTTCTTTATGCTTCAGTTTTCTCCCCTATAGAATGGAATATAAATTACCTTCTTGTCTACCAGGAATTTTGTAAATTTAAAATAATACATGTGAAAATACATAGAAAAAATAAGGGAATTGTTGATTGAGATACTGTTAGACTTTAATATAACTAAATGCTAAGCAATTTATTTCATCTTAGAGTTTCATGACTGGTAGAAATTATGAGCAGTTGGAAAAACAACAGAATAATTCTGCATTATGAACAAATTGAATTCAGCGTTCTTTTTCAGTTAACTTGTGCTGTTGCTTTTAATCAAGGTGATGGATGAAGACTGTATTTTTTCTTCTAAGTGCTATAAATGCTAAACTGTTCTTTCATCGTCAAATTACAATATGGCCTGTCATTGGTGGGTTAATGATGGTGTATGTCATTGCTTTCTGGATTTTATCAGATCTAGTAATAGTAATTCCTAATCTCAAGGTTAATGATGCAGATTTCTCAACAAAATAATACTGGGTTTTCATTAAGGTTATAAGAACTCAATGATTATCACCTCCATTCTTCATATTCATATTTGTATATAATCAGCACAAAACTAATTTGTGATTCTTTATACCTTTGTAAGATAAAGAATATGCTGAAAGAGAATGGGGAAGCTTAAAGTTAATACAAATGAGGTAGCATCTTAAAGATGCTATGTAAATGTTAACTATTAATATATATTACATAAAATGAATATGCTATATATGTAGGTATGAGTACAATTATTATTACTTGTTTCCCTAAGTATACAAGAATAATTTTGGCTCAATTTCTAGAAGTAGGTTATAAGAAAAGACAATATGGCATAATGGAAAGAATTCTCTATTTGGAATCAATGAACAAAATTTAAATCCTGCTTGTTTCTTAGGACCCAAGTGACCTTTGTTAAGTAATGTTTTTGGTCATGTCCAACTTCGCATGACCCCATTTGGGGTTCTCTTGGCAGAGATAGTGGAGAGGTTTACCATTTCCCTCTCTGTCTCATTTTATAAATGAGGAAGTTAGGCAAACAAGGCTAAGTAATTTGCCCAGAGTCACACAGGACAGATTTGAACTCATGAAGATGAGTCTTCCTGATTCCAAGTCCAGTGATATATCCACTGTGTCACCAAGATGCCAGGACCCTAGTGACCTTAGGCAAGGCATTTAACTTTTCTATCAAATGAGTCAGGGCTTAGGCTTCTGAGGACCCTTCTAATTTTAGGTATGCAATCCTTAGAAAATCCCTCAATGTTGGGCAGCTAGGTGGCACAGTGGATAAAGCACTGGCCTTGGATTCAAGAGGAACTGAGTTCAAATCCAGCCTCAGACACTTGACACTTACTAGCTGTGTGACCCTGGGCAAATCACTTAACCCTCATTTCCCTGCAAAAAACAAACAAAACAAAAAAGAAAAGAAAAGAAAAGAAAAGAAAAGAAAATCTCTCAATGTTTCCATAGCCTAAAAATCTTGATAATTAAATATATGCTAATTATCACTGTTCATTTTTACTCCCAGACATGATTAGTTTTTAGTCCCTTATTGTCTTGGTTAAAATTCCTATGAAAGAATCATTTCTTCCAGTTCACTTCTCCACCTATATACAATCACTGCATATATTTTTTTTAATTATGGGAAGCACCAGCTATTTGGTGCTATAACCACAGAAGTTCTCATTTCTTTCCATAAAGAGTAACATTACTTAAAACCTGACAGCTGTCATTGATTAAATCAATGTTGAAGCTAATTCTGGCCATAAAGTTCAATCCTAGTATTACTGACTGGATTATCTAGCTTGTTAAAAAGTGAGATCTGAAAGTTTTCCTGGAGAAACAGAATCTCTTTCATCCAATTCCAATGTGAAAATATTTTGATAGTATCCATTCTAATGCATTTGCAAACCGGAAAGTCTTAGTGTAGATAGTGATACAGATGACGGTGATTATAGATGAGAGTTGGACCGTATACACATAATTATTTTTGTGATACAAGTCTTGATGGAAGACATCCAAATACCAGTCAGTGATTTTCTTACCTATCCTAAAACTGCCAGAGGCTATGATGTCTAAGAATTGTTAGCTTCAAAGATTCCTTGGATCATTTCCCTATGCATGGACAGCCACTTTTTCATCTTGGTTTTTCTTATTTTACTGAATAGAAACTTCCTTTCTCTCACCCTTTGAAAGTTATGTGGTTATCAAGCATAGTTCAACAAGTAATGCCATTTCCCTCCCATAATTTAACTATCAATCATTATTCACCTCGCATGTCAGTATTATATTACCCACCTGCAGTCTTTTAAATATGACATTAGGACAGATGGTAGCATAATGGGTACTAAAGTCTACCACAATAGAGAGGAGTAGTGGTTCTTTAAAAGCCAATTGCTATTGACTGCTCAATAATGGAGCCTGACCTTGTCAACTGCAGAAGGGAAACTAGTGCTGCACTGTCTCTCCCTGTGGGTCACTAGCATTTCACATAATGTGCAAATGATAATGCTACATATGACTTTGGTCAATTTTAAGCCAAAATGCAAGGAAGGTAACATTGAGCAACATTTTTATGATTGTTATTTTTATTTAGAATGATTTCTCTGTTTTCAATTCCATGTCAGCAAACATTCATTCAGTCTTCACTCTATGTGCTAGGTGTTGGGCGTGTAAAGGTGAAATAAGGAATATGTTTTCTTTTTCTTTTTTTTTTTTGGTGGGACAATGGGGGTTAAGTAACTTGCCCAGGGTCACATGCCTAGTAAGTGTCAAGTGTCTGAGGCCGCATTTGAACTCAGGTCCTCCTGAATCCAGGGCTGGTGCTTTATCCACTGCACCATCTAGCTGCTCCCCATATGTTTTCTTTTTCAAAACTTCCCAATCTGATAGAGATGGAGAATTAGTACCTGTGATATTAGGCACAAATGTAATGTGATGAGAGAGTGGGGAAAGAGAAAAGGGAGAAAGGAAAAAGAATGAGGGAGAGAGAAAAAAGATGAGGACAGTTTCAGTTTCATTAAGGAACTGAGGCCAAAGTTAGACTTTGAAAGAAGGAGAATTTAATAAGCAGAGATCTAGGAAAATCCATTCCAGGTATGAGGGATTACTAGGATAAAGACCCAGAGATGAGAATGGACAGATTAAGGAGTAGTGAATAGTCCAATTTGCCTGGAATAGTGAAAATATTAAATGAGAATAAAATGGGCTAGGGCCAAAATAAGAACACCTGAAGACAGATTGTAGAGTTAATCAAATGCCAGATTTGTTTGGTAGGCAATACAGAGCCATTGAAGGTTATATAGAGAAATTATTTGATCAGAGTGGTGCTTTACTAAGATTAATTGATCATCAGCATGATAAATGGTTTGGAGGGGAAAGACTAGAGGTCAGAAGACCAATTAGAAAACTGCTGCAATAGACCAAAGTAAACAGACATGATAATCATATGAAATCAAACATAACAATTATGAAATACTACATAGAGAATGAAACTGATTGATTCCTCTGTTTATTGGTAATGGAAATTAAATTTTACTGGACTTATGGTCTAGGGCAATCATCTCCAAACATTTGATTATTCATTCTGTAAGTAAAAATAAAATTTTGAGCATGCAACACTAAATATGTAATGAACATATTTACTTATTTATAAATTATATACTATTCTAACAACTGTACACATAAATTTATATAACATAGAAATTAAAATAGAATGAGAAAAAGATAAAATAATATTTTGTCAAATAATCAATAGGAGCCAGTGTAGTTTAAGTATGAAAATGATATTATCAGAGCAGCCCTTTATGAAAAGGCTGCTTTGGTGGCTGTGTGGAAGATTAATTGGAGAAAGGAAAGAATTTAAAGAAAGGGAAAAATAAGGAGAGTATTGAAATAGTCCAGGGGATAGGTGATGAGAGCCTGAACTGAGATGGTGGCTGTGTGAGTGTAAAGAATGGGGCAGATGTTATAGAGATAGAAATGATAAGATTTGACAACTGATTGGATATTTGCAGTGAGGAAGAGTAAGGATCATCCAGCAGTTATGCTGGGGAGGGGGGCAGGGTATATAGAAGCTATTAAGGACAGGGGCAGCTATGTCTTGGTTAAGCTATTACTGAACTGAGGAGCTAGTAGAAAGAGTAAAGGGGGGAACTGCTTAATTATAATGGGGGGGGTGCTTTGATTGTGTTGGAGACAATTCCACAATTGGCAGTTGCTGGGAGGATGAGATCACCTTCGCACCCTTCAAATGGTCACTTACACACCCCTTGGGGTCATGCTTTGTTTCCTACTTTGTAGACCTCTGTTCAAGAACATGTAATAATGTATAGTTTGTCATATTAGATCCTGTTCAGGTCAGATGAATGAATTTAACAGCATTTATTAAGCATTTAGCATGTGCAAAGCACTGTGTTAAGTTCTAGGGATACATAATTTTTAAAAATGAGACAAAGAGCTCTGGAGGAACTCACACTCTGCTTAGGGGAAGTGGCTAGTTTGGAGGTAATCAAAGTCAGACAAGGAAGAGTAAGGGGCAGAGAGCTGATATAATGAGAAATCAAAATGAGGAGGATAAAGTTTGAAGTAGCTTACGGAGGCAGGCGCAGGCAACCACAATGGCATAGAAGACAAAAGACTGGTCCAGGGACAATGCAAAGATTTGGTTTGAAAGAGAGACTGAGGGCTTTAAATTTCTAAGTCATATAACCATCCAGTTACATGTAGTTACAGAGACTTAGGGTGCTTAATAAAACAGAACCTAAACATAAAAAAAGAAATAAAACACATGCTATCCAAACAGCTGCTGCTATCCTCAAAATGTTGATCAATTAGTAAATATATTGTGCTTCTGTGTACACTTCTATACTCTAGGCTATTGGGTTTTAATTAGGGGACTCTGTCTTGATTAGCGGTGTTGCCAATAGTCATAGAAAATGTATGGTGCTGTATATTAGCAGATGCTAAATTAACAAATGACAAACTTAGTATATGCCAAGACATGTAACGAGAGAAACTATAGGAAAATGTTCTGTGATACATCATTATCAGTGTGTTTGGTGGGAAGGAAAGAAAGAGGGAGAGAAATAGAAATGGAGATAGAAGCAGAGAGACAGAGAGAAAGACAAAACAGGCAGGCAGAAAGAATTTATCATTTTAATTAAAACAAATAAAGTTGATATAGTTAGGAACTGGATCTATCACTTTATTAGAATAGGGAGGTAGGGAAATCTGGAATGAGGAATCTCATGCAACAGTCAGGACATTTTCTGCAACTTACATTCTTAGAGTATTACTTAGAACAATAAAAGCTTAAGTGATTTGCCCAGAGTGTCATAGCCTATGTGTCAGAGGCAGGATTTGAATTCAGGTCTTTTTTACTTCAACACCTCCTCTCTATCCACTATGCCTTGCTGTTCCTCTAAAGTTAATATAAAAATTCATCACACACGCACACATAAATTTTGCATTGTATGTATGCCTAAATGGCAGACACATCATAGAAATGACTGAAATGAACTTTATTCTCTACAGTAGAATCAAACAATTCTGGGCTCAACCAGCAAGGTAGGTAGGGCAAGAAAAGGGAGGTAAGTAAAACAAGAAGCTATCTTAGGGTTTCTCTGAAGACTCTTGGATTTATAATCCAAGAGGATTTTGAAAGGCTGGGTCTCCTTACTTCCTTGATTGGGGTAATCTATTAGCCCAGGTGTTTGAGGTCACAAGTTCTCTTTGCTCACCTTCTCTTTCCTAGGTTCATCCCTCAGCCCCTTTCCCAGACTAAAGAAGAACTGAAGAGAATTGCTCACTGCTTGAATTTTCCTCTCTTTAGCAGTTTTCTATTTGAAAACTGCAACCCAAGCTCCCCCTATGCAAGAGAGAGTCTTTTCCAAATCCCCTTCATTGTTAATGCCTTCCTTCTTAGATTTCCTTTTATCTACATAGAAGAAAATATATTGCATGTACTGAAAATATCTTGTATATACAGTACATATCTTGTGTACTTTTTTGCATGCAATCTTCCTCATTAGAATGTGAACTTCTTGAAGGCAGAGGCCAAATTTTGCCTTTTTCTATGGCCCCATTGCTTAACATGCTTCCAGGCACAAATTAAGTGCTAAATTAGTACCTACTGAATAACTAACACATCTTCAGCAATCAGTCAGAAGACAGGTAAAACTCCCACATCAAAGGGAGGTTGTTATCCTATCTTAAGTCAATCTGAGCCAGAACCCCAGGTTCTACCTTATTCTAGCTCATTATCTCTGCTTCCAAAGAGAATTTGGGGTCACAGAGGCCCCTCTTTTAAGGAATTAGAAAAGCCCAGCCTCCTAGGATCTTTCTTTCTCTTTTGCAGGGCAATGAGAGTTAAGTGACTTGCCCAAGGTCACACAGCTAGTAAGTGTCAGAGTACAGATTTTGAACTCAGGTCCTCCTGAATCCAGGGCCAGTGCTTCATCCACTGCGCCAACAGTTGCCCCCCTCCTAGGAACTTCTTACTTTAGATGCAGGTATGTTTGGTAGGTACCTTAGAGCTACTTTTGCTCTTCCTACTTTCATTCTACTTGAAGCTAAAGGATGTGTGTCAGGATCTACAAATGTTTTTTTTTTCCTTTCACTACTCTCATGGTAGCTTGCCCTCCCTATCTAAAATATCTCCTATATACTGCCTAAAACTCTACTAATTAGAGATAATGTGGGTGAATGAATATCCATTACGAGGAAACAATCAGGCATTCACACCTTATTATGGGTTAGTTTTAATTAGATCATATAATTTTAGAACTGATGGGACCTCAAATATGATAAATTTCCCACTGCTACTAAATCACAAATCCTGTCTAAAACATAATAATGATAACGCTAGATTTATATAAAACATTTAGATTTGCAAAGTGTTCTATGAATATTTTCTTCATTTTTATCCTCCCAAACAACCCTAGAGGTAGGGTGCCATTATTATGCCATTTGACAGATGGAGAAAAGAAAACAGAGGCAGGCAGAAATTTAGCACCTGATCTTGGTCATAAAACTAGAAAATGTTTGAGGCAAGATATGAGTGAAGGTCTTTCTGACAAATGTCGACTTGTGCTTTCTCTCAACATCCCACACAAGGGGCCATCAGAAAAGGCTTCTCTCTGGCTAGAGAATGACCTATCCTTTAAATAAGGCCACTGCATTGTTTATCAGCTCTAATTTTAGGATTTTTTTTTTTATGATGAACCAAAATCTTTCTTGAAGTTCTACCTCGTGATCCTAGTTCTGAATTCTTAGGTAATTTAGTTCTCATGACAACCTTCAAATGATAGCTATTGTTTATTATTTATTATTGCTTATTTAATTGTTGTGAACTCTTCGTTCATTTCCTTACCACTCTTTCTCATAGTTTAATCCACTCAGCTTTGGCAAACCACCCTGGTTCTGTGTTCTAATTAGTAAACCTAAAAGTCATCTAAGGTCCTCTATTTACTGATATATGCATGGATCATGCTTCACACCTGGACATCTTGCCATTTGTACTACTGCTTCCCCTGCCCCTACATTTGAAGAACACCCTGGAGAGACCATGCACAGTACCTTCTTTGGCCCCCACCGCACTTCTGGAGAATTGATTGCTAAATTAATCCAAGCCCTCTTAACCAATAATCAACCAATCAATTAATAAACAAACATTTATTAAAATTGCAACAATCGGTCAAGCCTACAATACTAAGTTCTATGTAATATACAAGAGCTAAGATATAAAGACACAACTTCCTCTAACTAGCCAGTCTTAGCTCATTTTACTTCTATCCTTCTGGCACATCTTCCCATCTGTTCTGACACTGCATACGAAGTACTCAAGTACTCCTTCCTCTGCTCTTGCTAAGGGAAGAATAATCAAATTAACATTCTTTTTTGCTTCCGGAGAGTGTGTGACAATCAACTGCCTTACAGTGTCACTCACAGTGTAATGGATAATGGGATTTGCCATACCAAAACTACCCTCCTTGGCTACCATTACATTCTATACATTACACATCCCTTTTAGACTCCATGTGACTCCATGCATTGATTGCTTAATTCACTCACTCTCCAAACCAAAATCCAAATTCTTTCAACCAATCCTCTTATATCATGATTCTAGAACTGAAAACACTGTTCGAGTATAATTTGTCCAGAGCAGGTATATCAGAAACTGTTACTTACTTCACACTGGAGATCATTTCCTAAAGATTCAGACTACATGAGCATTTTTGGCTATCACAACACATACCTGACTCAGAACTTTTGGTTCTTTTTTGACACAAACCACTCTCTAGCATTTTAAACTTACTTTTCTAGCTGAGCGCACTGAGAAGATGAGAGCTCTTGTTATAGGAAATGTTAAGGGCTAAATTCTAGCTAAACTGTCTAAATATCTAATGAGTGGCCGCCAGTAAATTATAAGCTTTAGCAAGAGTTAGACTTTAAGAATTTATTAAGGAGAATAAGAATTTGGTAAAGAGAGAGAGAAAGGCCTACATTCATCTACTATAAAGGGAGAGGACATTTCTAGCTCCACTCCTCCACCAGAGTCCAAAGGAATGAGAATGAGACAGAGACCAGGTCTCTTCCTTCTTCCTCCCACTACGCCAACGTCACTCCTGACGCCAAAGAAAGACTCCTGGTCTTGCCCTCAAAGACCTTCACTTCATGGGTGGAACTCTTCTACAGTAAGTCTCTAGCAGGTGGCATCATTCCAATCGTTACAGAGAGGAGGAAGGGAGAAAATGAAAGATAATTTTTATCATTATGTAAAGATAAGTTACAGAGATGGATTCAGAATCAAGAAAAACAGAGTTCAAGTCCTAACTCCTGACATATTTTAAATAAGTACTTTAGTTTCTCAGTATTCTGGCCAATTCTGCAGGACTCCAAATACCAGAAAAGGTGCTGGCCCTATATAGATACAGAAAGTGTCTTTCTCTAGTAGCTCTCTATTCCAGTGAAAGCATAGGTCTAGCCCCCTATCTCTAATTTGATATATGGTATACTGGGGAGGGTGAGTTGGAGAGGGGAGAAGGGTAGTCTTGGGTGGATAAGGGGAAGTGGCTAGTTTTATACAACCAGAGAATAAATATTGCTAAATACAATTCATTTATTTCCAAAAGATTAGTGTTGGACCTACAATCATGCCATAGGACATAGCTGTCATTTAACACTGGAGAGACCCTACCCATTATTATTTCAAATTTTGAGGTGACCAGGAAGTCTGAGACCAGCAATGGGAGTCCAGAAAAATCCTTATGTACCTGTTATGGATGAGAAGAAACATAAGACCCTTACCCATGTCCAGATATAAATTTCAGTTCTACTAGTGGCTATAGATTGGTATACAGAGCAGCATACACTCAGATGCTGGACCACTAAACCAATCCAGATGTAAGTTAAATTAACAAAGGAGAATAGGAATATAAATCCATGCATGACTTTCTAAATTTCTCTGTGTCACAAGCAGAGAGAAAGAGAGGCTGGTTATAACACAGATCTTGTAAAGATCAATAAAGCATTGGCTAGGCTGACCTCTAAAATCCTTTCTAACTGTTGCCATTCTAAACATCTGTGAAAATTGATATATAAGGGTCCAGGGCACAGACTATTTCTGTCCTAGGACAGAAATGTTAACTGAATCAAACTTAATCAGAATTTGGCCCAGATTCAGATAGGTCTTTGGTTTCATTTAGAAATCATCTTCTATATCTATCTATGGCTTCCAAACTGGCTCTATGTGCAGTGGCACCTTGGTAAATATATTTATGTAAAGTCACATTCAATTGATCTTTTTAAAAATTATGTACATTAGATAGGTCAGTCTCCAAAGGTGATTAAGTTTTTGGAAAAGGTGAATTGCCCTAGTGTAAGATTTACTACTACCTACAGCTATAAACAAACATAGTGATTTCATTTAGGAATAACAGGAATAAAATTTTTTTTATTTTTTTTTTTTTTTTAGTGAGGCAATAGCGGTTAAGTGACTTGCCCAGGGTCACACAGCTAGTAAGTCTTAAGCGTCTGAGGCCGGATTTGAACTCAGGTAATCCTGACTCCAGGGCCAGTACTCTATCCACTGCGCCACCTAGCTGCCCCTAAAGAAATACCTCTTAAGAATTCCTACCCTCTTTTTTGGGGGTGGGGTAGGAGAAGTACTGTATTACAGTATTCCACTTTTTTCTATTGATAGTCAAGAAATCATAGAATGACCAAGCAGATATTTGGATCTGGAAGAGAACTGAGAGATCATCTAGTATAAGGATTCTTAAACTGGAATCTATGATTTTAAAATTAACAACTATTTAACATAAATGGTTTCTTTTTTAATCCTACATATTTAAGTTTCACATTTAAATACATTATTTCAAGAAGGGATTCATAGGCTTTACCAGGCTGACAAAGGAGTCCATCAGGACATAAACAAAAGTTAAAACTCCTAAACATAGTCTAATCCCTTTGCCAAGACTTACCCAATATCACTCAGATAGTAAATGGCAAAGAAGGTAATGAAACCAAGGCTCAATGATTCCAAATCCATCAAATTTTCCTCACTTCTGTCTATTATTCCTTATTGACCAGGAAATCACAAAGAAGTAAGGTACCATTTGGTCCTGGAAATAAACTAATGGGTTATTCAAAGGAAGATATTTTTTATGATTTTGATGTTAATTCAACCTCCATGTTGGTCACTTTTGTATCTATAGAACTACAGGCAGAGCTAGATGGGACTTCTGAACCATCTAACAAAATTCTTTTATTTTACAGATGAAGAAAAGGTGAACTAAGAATTAAAGTGGTGCAGCTTTCAGAATATTGAACATAGTTCTCTAGAAAACTTTAGGAATGCTTACAAATAGTCAAGAGGGACAACCATGGTACAGGACAGAATACTGGATCTCTCACTGGGCCCATACACAGAGCTCTTCTACTTACGAGGGCATGTTTTTTGATGGTAATACCTTTCAAGAACCTAGAGTCACCTATACACAATAACGCATCAGAGGAGAGACAAAAGATTGATTTTCCAAGTTACATTGGTACCCTTCAGATCATGAAAGAGAATAAGAAAAGCTTTCAGTGTTTTAGATGGAGTCTTTGTGTTGGATTTATAGAAGAATTGGAAGAAGACATACGGTATGGAAAGTTATACAGGGGTTGTGAAGGAAGCATTGTCATTTTAACGAAATTATCATATAAGTAGCCAAGTAAGCATTTTTAAATCTAGACATAACAACTCCCTCTTTTTATGGGAGAAATTGGGGACTTGTGTGAAACTGCATATATTGCTGGAAGACAACCAATACTATGTTAGCTGGTTTGGCTTAGCTGGTTTCTTAGTTATAAGAGATGACACAGCTGTTGGAAGGTGAGTGTATTTGGACATGGCTATTTATGTAAAAAACTAAAGGGAAAGAGAAAAGGAAGGAGAAAGGAAGGAAGGGAGGAAAGAAGAAAGAAAGAAAGAAAGAAAGAAAGAAAGAAAGAAAGAAGAAAGAAAGAAGAAGAGAAAGAAAGAAAGAAAGAAAGAAAGAAAGAAAGAAGAAAGAAAGAAGGAAGGAAGAAGGAAGGAAGGAAGGAAAGGAAGGAAGGAAGGAAGGAAGGAAGGAAAGGAACGGAAAGAAAGAAAGAAAGAAAGAAAGAAAGAAAGAAAGAAAGAAAGAAAGAAGAATAAAGAAAGAAAGGAAAGAAAGAAAGAAAGAAAGAAGGAAGGGGAAAAAGAAGAGAAAAAGAAAAGAAAACAGAAGAGGGAGGGAAGGATAAAGGAAGGAAAGGAGGTAGGAAAGAATGAGGAAGGGAGGGAGGAAAGAAGCAAGCTGGACATGGACTAAAGGAGTCTTGATTTTGAAACCTGGCTCTGATACTTAGTAGTTGTGTGACTCTGGGCAAATTTTATTTAACCTCTTTAAGCCCTGAACGTTATATTTGTTAAAATGAAGTTAGGGGGTTGAGAAGAACTAGACAAGGGTGTCAAGAAAAGATTCATGGGAGATTATGCTGTATACATACATGCATATACACATGTTTATATGTGTCTTTATGTGTGTATATGTATATATGTGTGTTTGTGTTTATGTATGTGTGTGTGTTTCAACTCCTCATTTAGCCAAGTGAGAAAATGAAGCTCTCAGAGGGGAATTAAGTTGTTTCAAGGTCACTCAGTGACTTGTTTATCAAATCAAGATGAGAGTCCAGATCTCAGTCCAGGACTCTTTCTTCAGTACCATGTTTCTATACCATTTTGTGTTCCAACCAATATAATCTTTAAAAATTAGAAAAAAACATAGACATTAATCAAATGTTCTATATGTAATCTGAGTATCAGCCAGAAGTGCCATTATTTGTGTGAATATATTACAAATGCTTAGTTCCTGGCTACGTTATTCTACATTTGATTTGCTTAGGGTATCAGGATCACAGTTGGATCTTAGAAGTTCTGTGTGTATTTTCTCTCAAAAATAGATTATATACACATTGTAATGATTGGAATGACACCACCTGCTGGAGAGTGACTGTAGGAAAGCTCCACCATGAGGAGAAGGCATCTGAGGGCAAGCCATGGGGTCAGGTCCTTGGCATCAGGAAGTGACGTTTGCTCGTGAGTGCTGTCTATCAAAGCTGCCGGACAATTAGCTTGGAGCTGCGTGTGTGGGGGGGGGGGGTTGGGGGGGGGGTGGCAAGGGGGATGTTCCCTGCTTCACAGGAGGCATTGGGCCCTTTTTTGGTTCCTGACTTCACCATGGCAGGTCAGATGCTGGGGTCTCTTAAAATAGTTAGATTTTTTACCTTTTCTCTCTAATCATTAGATCCTAATGCTCTTTAATAATACTTAAATACTCTTGCTAAAGCTTATTATAATTTATTGGCGACCACTCATTAGATATTTTAGACAGACTAGCTAGGATTTTAGCCCCATATAACTTATACATACTGTGGTAAAAGTTTTTAACAGTCAGTTAGTGAATACGGAAAGACGCCAGTTTTTAAAGGACCACCCTTTCGGGCAGGAGACTGACAGTGGCCGTGCATGGGCAACGCACGCCAGCCCGGCTGCTAAGCACTCCACTTCCGGGGTGCGAGCTTAAAAGGCAAGGAGAGAACAGAAGTGGGATCTCTTGCCTGCTCTCCTGGTCCGATGACTGGTGTGACACACAGACAGACGCGGACTGGAGTTGGACACGGCCCGGCTCGCCGTTAGCAGCACGTGCTTGACTTGACTCTCTCTCTCTCCTCCCCAAAGGTGGCCTTGGGCTTTTGGTGAGTTTTATACGGAATATAGACTAAGCTTAGACTTAAGACTATTTGTTTTTGTACTTCTACTTTCCTATCCCTCTAATCAACATCACCTGGTAACTACCACACAATAAAAGCTCTAACTATAGACCAGAGGTTTCTTCCATTTACTAGTCTGGGAGATAAATTAAGGAAAAGGTTAGGAAGGGGAGGTTAATGCTCAGTATCCAATTTTAAATCTCACAGTTCATATATACAAACTTGCATATATACACATCTGTATATATACTTAGACATATATAGATATATGCACAAATATAAATATAGATACACATGCATGTTCACATATGCAAGTATACTCACATTCATGCATATATTTGTATATGTGTCTATATATGTATACATATATACTTGTCTTATGGATAAGATGGTGCATACATCTACATGTGCACTTCCCTGTCTCCTCCAGTGCCTAGCTGAGTATATAACCAATGGTAACAATTTAATAAATGTTTACAATGGATTTTATTTTTAAAGAAATGAACCCAGGACTTATAGTCCAGAAGATTTTCCACTGTATCATATTATCAATACTAAGCTATAATAAAGGCATGAAGCTTTTATCCTTTTCAGTAAAACTCAATTGAAAGCTTAAGTCTTAAATGGGTTCTTTTATTACACAGATATTCTGAACTTTCAAGTGCTCTCATGGTTCAGTATTATAGACCCTAGTAGAGAGATCATGCAGGCATCAAAGTCTTTCACTGGTGGGCAATTCTCTCTTATGCTCAATACAGATTAAATAAATCCCTATCGAGTTTTATGCTGTGATGTTCCAGAGAGACTACTATAAAATAAGCATTTCCAGTTCTGATATATTTCTGCAAGTAGAGTTAACTGTAATGACTGAAACAGTTGTATAGCATCTATAATCATAGGCTCAATCACTAGCTTCAGTTCCAACCCGGATGTCAGATGTTGGAGAACTGCCTGTAGTATTTTTTGTTTTCTATAGCCTCAAGTTAAGAATGACTTTTATATTTTTTTAAAGTTTGTTCTATACATTATATATCAAAAATAAGTTATGTTGACATAAAGTTTCTATTATTACTCTTACAGTGAAATGTGGTTTCCCATTTCCATGTTCACTTTTATTTGCACTGTCTACTACATATCACTGTACTAGAGTCCCAATATACTAAAACATAATTCTATTAGAATGAATAGACTGTACAGGGGGAAAAACAATAAATCAAATATTTAAACATTCCAATTGATGAATATGCTGTCTCTGAGCTCCAGGGCCCCTAAGAAATGTTGCTATAGATTCTTTGATCACTGTTTATTCCAGATAAAATGGTTAGTGGCTCACTATGTTACCTAGGTCAAATCTTTTATTCCTCTTTTCATCTTCTAATATAATTTCTTTTTTAAATCCTTATGGACCGGGCAGCTAGGTGGCGCAGTGGGTAATAGCACCGGCCTTGGATTCAGGAGTACCCGGGGTTCAAATCCGGCCTCAGAAATTTGACACTTACTAGCTGTGTGACCCTGGGCAAGTCACTTAACCCCCATTGCCCCGCAAAAAAAAAAAAATCCTTATGACCACTGGGCCTTGACATCACCCTATCATTGTACCCTTATGACTCCTGAGCCTCATCATCAGCCTGCAGATAAACTCTTTTAGATGAGTTGTCTTGCCAGTTACAGTGTGAGAAGCCTAAGACCAGAGACAGTCTTACTTTGACTACTTGTATCTCCAGTGATTAGCACAGTGCTTGACACAAATGAAGCTATTAATAAGGCCTTTTTCATTCCTTCATATCTCCATGCATGAATGATCAATTTTTAAAAGTTGCTATGTGTAAATACCACAGGAATATCATTTCCATACCGAAGTTTCAGAAAATAATTCTAAACACATCCTTCTCAAAATTAGAATCCAGTAAAAGTAGACATTTTTGTAACCTTCTTCCCTTAAAGATGTGGGAATATGACAACTGATACTGAGGAGAATATCTTCCATTTAGTATCTAGGTGGATATCAGTTGATGGATTCTACTAGAATAGAAAACCTTTACTTGGATAGATGAAGTATACAGTATGTTCCAGGCAATTGTTAGTTTCATTATCATGTATTGATTTTTCTTACTGCTTATATCTATGCTTTTTAAATTAGTAATGTGAATAATATATTGGCCAGCCCTCTCCATGTGACCTTTCAACCCAGTCCCTCATTCTAACTGGGAGTTTATCCCTTGTAATTCTCTCTCACTTGTCTCTAATATTTCCTTATTTACTGATTTTAAAAATTTACAAATGTGCTCAGGTCTTCCCCATCTTTTGTTTTGTTTTTTTTTTTTGGTTTTGGGGTTTTTATTGTGAGGCAATTTGGAGCCAAGTGACTTGCCCAGGGTCACACAGCCAGCAAGTGCCAAGTGTCGGAGGCCGGACCTGAACCCAGGTCCTTCCCGACTCCAGGGCTGGTGCTCCATCCACTGTGCCACCCAGCTGCTCCGGCCTTCCCCATCTTAAGGGACTTTTGTTTTAATTAACATTGTCCCAAGGTTTGTCCTAACTCTTTCCTCCTTTACAATGCCAAATTTGTAGAAAGAGTTGTCTAAGATTGCTTCTAATTCCTCTCCTCCCATACTTACTACTTAATTCCTTAAAATGTAAACAGTCTCCAAGTCAGATTGATTCTTTCTGAACATGATTTATCCTCTATTCTCTACTCTCTTGATAGTTCAGATCCCCAAACTTTCTTGCTTGTTTCCATAGTCTCTTTTTTTTTTTTTGAGATATTTTATTTTTCCGTTACATGTAAAGATAGTTCTCAACTTTTGTTTATAGATGCTTTACAATTTCAGATTTTTCTCCCTCCCTCCCTCCCCTCCCTCCCCCCTCCCCTAGACAGCAGGTCCAATAGTCTCTTAATTGATCTCTGTTTTCAGTGTCTCCTCTCTGCCACAAAGAATATCCTTCCTAAGATACTGGTCTGGCCATATCACTACCTCAAAAATATTCAATGCCTCTAAAACAGAGTCTTCATCCTGGTATTTAAGATGATAGATAGACAGACAGATAGATAGATAGATAGATAGATAGATAGATAGATAGATAGATAGATAGATAGATAGATAGATAGATAGATAGATGATGTATGTATGTATGGATAGATGATAGATATAAATATATAGACATATCTATATATCTATACATACACATATACATATATATATACATGTCAAATTGGTCCACTAGCCATCCACAAATTCACAAATTCCATGTCCTACCTCCATGCCAGAAT
Organism: Dromiciops gliroides; assembly: GCF_019393635.1. Lineage (NCBI taxonomy): Eukaryota > Metazoa > Chordata > Mammalia > Microbiotheria > Microbiotheriidae > Dromiciops > Dromiciops gliroides. The sequence goes on from NC_057862.1 coordinate 231,209,702, forward strand.
GTCTCCCATACCCAGAATGCATTGCTTATTCACCTTCGCCTCTGAAAATCCTCTCTTCCCTTTTTTTTTTCCAGGTTCAGCTCTGGTGTCATCCCCCATATGGAAGCCTTTTCTGACATTGTCAGTAGTGCTCCACAAATAATCTTGTAATTATCTGTTTAGTGGTGTAGTATCACATTAGAATGTAAGCAAGCAGGGACAGTTTCATTTTTGTCTTTTATATCCCCAGGTCCTAGTTTATGCCTTTCACATACTGGGCACTTAATAAATGTTTGGTGGTCTCAAGCTATAAAAACATTAAAACTTTCCAGATATCCATGAGGTCAGTATGATATAGTGGGAAGAGTGAGAGAAAGGGAACTTTAGCTTTATTTCTGGCTCTGACACTTAGCAATTCTATGATATGAATACTGCTTAATTTCTGTGCCTCAGTTTCCATATTGGGGGGCAGCTAAGTGGCACAGTGGATAAAACACTGGCCCTGATTCAGAAATGACCGATTCACTCCAGCCTCAGACACCTGACACTTACTACCTAGCTGGTGACCCTGGCCAAGTCAGTTTAACCCTCATTGCCCGGCAAAAAAAAATTGTTATTATTGTTACCCAAAAACATAGACCACCTTTTCTTCAGGATGTCTTTTCTGGTCCTTGCAGGTACCAGTTCCTTCTCTTATGAGATTAACTTTAATATAGAATTTGAACTCCTTGGAGGCAAGAAATAATTGTGCCTTTCTGTCTCCAACCTTTAGCATAGTGCAGGGTAGTTAATTAGTACTTTAAAAATTCTTCTTAATTTGACTAAAAATTTAAACTCAGAAGAGTAGGTAATTCCATGGCCAAAAGATTTAGAGAAAATGAGTTCACTATTTCCAGTGTAAATTTACTCTCATAGTAAGAGGAAAAATATTTTAGATGTGCTGGTTCATGAGAGTCATATTCAGGAAATTAAATATAAAGCATCCACTCTCAAATTTGTTGGAACTGTGCTAAATCAAGAACTAAATACACACATGAATAGCTCCAGTGCAATATAATCAGAAATTAGGATTGAGGAAAAGAAATAGGAAAGGCAATCAATCCTATCCAGCAGTGAACTAAAGGATGCTCTCAGAAGCATGAATTCATTTACAATGTGCATCTATATAATGAGTTTCTAATTAGGCTTCTGACTACAGGGGGTTTGGGGCTGAGCTTTTTATTCGTTTCTTTTCTAAGCATGTCTGTGAAATTACAGGGAAATTTCAATTCGTCAGTGACCCCAAACTTCTTCATTTCCTGCTTGGATATTCCATTTTCTCTATGGTCTCTTTCACACATTTCACTCTCCTCAAGTGTCAATACCATGATACTAATAAATTGTTGGGGTGGGGGAACAGAACCAATGCTTTCACTTAATGCATGGAAATCTTCATTTGAAAAATTATTTAAACCAATAAAAGCTAACAACACGTCTAAAACATATAGAGCTGCCTGGACATTTAGAGGCTTGAGCAACTTACCCATAGTCACATTGTAATATATGTCAAAACTAGGATTTGAACCTGGGTCTTCCTAACTCCAAGACAATCCTTCTAGCCATTACCCCATACTGCTTCACACACTAACAGACTGTGGGATTGTAACTTCTATAACTCCTGAAGGCACTTGCCTGATTCTCTTCCAAAATTAGTTCTGGCTTACTCTAATTCTGTTATTTTAAATAGAGCTCGGTTTATTTTAAAGAAAAAAATATATGTCTAATATCTGAAATGAAACAAAGTCTATAAAAACAAAGAAAATATACCAAGCAGCCACTTTAGTAAAATAAATTCAAGTTACTTTTATGACCTCACAATTGCCTGTACAATTTATAAAACAGAACAAATTTAGTTCATTTATGAGAATGAAAAAAATGTAAGTATCCAATTTATATACAGAGATACATTATGGTATGAATACATATACACATATGTAAATGTATAGATGCATATATGTAAGACACAACTGAAAACACGACTCAAAAGATGACATCTATTCTAAATATGTATATATGGTGAATAAATATATTTTAAAGTATTCAAAGTTTGAAAATTATATTTATTTGTATCCTTGTTAGCATATTGGGCTTAATCCTTTCAGGAAACCTAAAGGAGAGCTTTCAGATTTGTTGGGGAGATATATCAATATGGTTACCAAGAAGCTAAACACTCTTTGCCTCATTAAGATGCCATCTATTTTGCTGGCTTTGGTGTTCCATGGGGAAAGGTTTTGAAAATCATATTTATTCCACTTTTTAAAAAATACCACTAGCTACACTCCTGAGCCTTCTGAAGTTGCATGGAAAATTGAGCCAATAACTGAGGACCCTACAGGAATATAAGCTCCTTGAGGGCAGAGACAATTACATAATTTGTCTGTGTATACCCAGCACCTAGTCTTTCTCATAGCAAGTGCTTATTTTTAAAAATATTCAAGATGAAAGAAATTTTGTTTTAAATTCATTCAAAATAGGTTCCTGCAGACAAGTCAGGGATAGTCTAAGGCATATCATTAACCTTTTTTTTTTTTTGTGCATGGGGCAATGAGGGTTAAGTGACTTGCCCAGGGTCACACAGCTAGTAAATGTCAAGTATCTGAGTCTGGATTTGAACTCAGGATGTCCTGAATCCAGGGCCAGTACTTTATCCACTGTGCCACCTAGTTGCCTCTATCATTAGTCTTTTAAGGTTGCTATAATGAAGAATGTTTTCTGTGTTCTCTCAAGATTTTTGTTTGTTTGTTTGTTTGGTTTTTTGTAATGCCACTGTTAAACTACATTATAGCACCTGGAAATAGAACCGAAAGGGACTTCAATGATTGGCTAGTTCAGCTCCCTTGTTTACAGGAAACTTTGCCCCAGAGGAGGAAAGTGACTTGGCCCAGGTTATGGTGCTAGTTACTGACAGTCATAACAAGAACCTAGGAGTTTTGTCTCTCAGTTCAGTGATCTTATGATTTCAGAATTATACTGGTTTAAAGCTCTTGGGAATCATCTAACACACTGTATATCTGAAACAACGAATTCCCTCCATAATATCTTCAGCAAATAGCCACTTCACCTGTGCTTGGTTACATTTAGTGAAAAAGGTAATAATTATAAATCTGGGATGACAACGATGATGATGATACCGATGATGTTGATAATAATGAAGACAGCAGCTAACATTTATATAGCATCTTCAGGTTTGCCAATAGCTTTATAAACATCATCTCGTTTTATCTTCACAACTGTGGGAAGTATGTGCTATTATTAGACCTGTTTTCAGATGAGAAATTGATGTAAGCAAGGGTTAAGTTCCTTTCCTAGGGTCACAACTAGTAAATGTCGAAGACAAAATTTGAACTCATATCTTGCTAACTCCAGGTCCAGTGCTCCATCCATTACACAACCTGATATTTTATGAGGGACCATTAACTTGGACAGATAAAAAATTACAACATTATTTTCACTAAATGCTAATTGAAATTTATAATTAATAAATTATGAATATAGACAACAAACAGTAATATTGTGCTTCACCAGACTGCCAAATGAGTATGTGGCACAAAAACATTTTTAAGATTCCCTATTCAAGAAGGGGCCCTGCATTTTATGTAGCTTTGTTAAGAAGTCCTTCTAGATTTTGAAGTAATGCTGTCTCCTTATAAATTTGCTCCCTATGTCCTAGTTCTGACTTCTTGGACTAAGAATAAATCTAATCTTTTCTCGATGTTATAATTCTCCAAATAATTGTTGACAGAATTTATGTACCTTACCTACCTAAATCTCTGCTTACCCAGTCTAAAATACCCCTAGTTCCTCTAATTTTATTATATATGATACATTTCTAGGTCCCCTAACCATGTTAACTGCTTTAATCTGGTTATGATACAGTTTGTCAATGTCATAGCTACAAAATGTAGCCTAAATATAATATACCAAATATTGGATCTGACCACAAAAGAGTGTAATGAAAGAATCATATCCTTTATTCCAGACGTTTTACTTTTATGAATATAGTCTAAGATAGTATTAGCTTTTTTGGATACTTTTATCCAATGCTGACTAATATTGAGTTTAGAGGGGATTAAAATGATTTTCATTCCTGCCTTACTACCCTCATATAAGATTGTAGTAAGACACAATGAATTAGCTGGGCTGCCCCTTCCATGATTGCCAATGGAAGCAGGGCTTGCTCAAAATGCTCTTGTCAAAGTGTCAAGGAGGAGACAGAGATTGGAGTTCATCGTGATCTCAGTTAAACTAATCCATTTAGGATTTCAGGCTATAGAGACAAAGATGCCAGGCACAACTTTCTCATTCAGGGCCACAATCTCACTCTTAATGTAACAGACCAGGACTGCTCAAGGAGACAGGGAAAAAAATCTATTATCACTCAGGCTTTCTGTGTGTCTGACTCTAGACTAATAACTGAAAATAGTGAGGCTGCTTGGGGGCTTCTATTTCCACTTGTAGTCCTGCACTGAGTGACTAGAGCAAGGGTCAAGTGAACTTTCAAAAGAAATTGTGATAATAGTATTACAACATGATTTATTTTCTTCATAATCCTATGTTATTTCATTTTGTGTTTTTTAGGGTAAAGGGTCTGTAGGTTTCACTGGCCTTTCAAAAGGATATATCAAACAAACAACAAAACAAAGTTAAGGAAACCTGGGCTACAGTAACAACTCCTGAAAATGCAGAGCCAAGAGGAATTCAAAAGAAACTCAGGAAAGAGACCCTGACCAGCCATTACTAAGAGAAAGGCTAAACATATCAGGAAACAGAAGAACAGTAATATAACAAAGAAATAGTATGGGTTAAGAGCCCCTAGATAAAATTGAGGTAGAAGAAATAATTTTACAATAATCAAAAGTAGAATGCCAGAAAAATGTCAAGAAATATTTGTAAAAGTGATTACATGAAATGAAGGAAGAGCTGAAGGAAAGAAGAAAGAATACAATTAGAATTTTAAGGAAAAATGGGAGAATAAATATTATTAAAATAGAGAGCAGAAAATTGTACCTGCTCTGAAAAGCAGAATAAGCAAACAACTCAAAATTCCAATACAGAACATAAACATTAGAACATAGTTAAAAAAAGTTTGGAAAAAATTAGATATATGAGAATCTACTTTTTAAAAAACAGAAAAAAAGAATAGATATAATTTAAGAATCATTTAATATTCTAAAAACAATAATTTAAAAGATCCTTTATAGTATATTTCAAGGCATAATAAATGGAAACTCTCCAGGATAATTGAAACAGACAACAAAATGAAAATATTTTAGATAGAAGATAATAGATTTTATGATTTTTTTGGAAATATGATATCCAGATTTAAATGATCATTTACAGAGAACCAAACAATCCTCAAATTGTTGGCACCTTTTAAAATCTAAAATGAACACATTCAGGAACAGAGGATCAAATTACAGTCTCTAGTCAAAGAAAAATGTTGCAAACAGGTGGGGAAGAGAAATTTTTGAGTAGCAAGGTACAATAATGAGCATTTCACAAAATTATGTAGCAAATAAAAGAAAGGATTTTTCCAAAGGGCAAAAGGAATAATTATGGGCCAGGAAAAAAAAAACATTTTGCATAGCTGACCATAATACTATAGGAAGGAAAAATAGAGATCTTTAATGGAACCACTGATGCTAAGAAAAAAAAAACAGAAAGGCAAACAAATTTAAATAACAGTGATAGGGATGGAAACTCTGATTTTACTGTAATAGTGCAAAAGCTTCTAAGACTGTAGGTTGTGACTCCACATGGGGTCACATAATTGAATGTGGAGGTCACAAAAATTTGGCAGTAAATGTTTGATTTGTATAACTATTTTATATACCTATATATCCAGGGACACATAAAATTTCTTAGCCCAAAAAGAAGTTGGAGAGTGAAAAAGAATAAGAAGCCCTAGTATGGGGGCAGCTAGGTGCGGCAGTGGATAGAGCACCGGCCCTGGAGTCAGGAGGACCTTAACACTTACTAGCTGTGTGACCCTAGGCAAGTCACTTAACCCCAATTGCCTCACCAAAAAAAAAAAAAAGAAGCCCTAGTATGGGGAACTCCCAAGTGAGGAATCACCCTCTAACACAATGAAGGTCAGCACTTTATTCTGTAACTTAAGGTCTCAAAGAATTGCCAAGAACACTAAGAATTTAAGTGACTCTCCCCAGGTCATATAGCGATTTTGTGTCAGAGGGAGTAAGAACTTGAATCATTGCCTTCCTGTCTTCAAAATCTATTCTTCATCTACTAAAACTAAAAGGTTAAAATGATGAGAAAGGTAATTATATCCTAAGACAGGGAGAGGAGATTATTGTCCCCTTCATATCCACATCATTTTTAAAGGTCAAAGAGGAAAAGAAAATAATTTTTAAAAAGGTCAAAGATGGAACAAAAATATACAACTCAGGTCTGTGGTTCATGTATTTTTTGTAAATAGTATATTTTTCATTTACATAATAAAGAAAATTTTGACATTCATTTTTATAAAATTTGAGTTTAAATTTTTTTCTCCCATTTCTCATATTTGGAGCAAGACAGAAAAATATTACATAAGTATGAACATGGGAATAGATGGAGAAGTCTCTTCAGGGGACCTCACTCTTATCTACATGAACAAGGGAAGGGTTTTTGGTATAGAAAAGAGAAATAAGAAACAGGAATCTGGCGATGACAGAATGAGGAATGGTGGGAGATTCAAGAGTTTAGAGTTGGTAAAGTAATAATTACAAGAAAAAACTATGAGAACTGATTATAAAAGCAGGGAATAAAAGAATAGTGAGAAAGAACAAGAATCAGTGATGTGGATCTAGACTGAGTGGGAAGAGTGCTGGGATCAGATAATTCCAAATTATAGATTACCAGTAATTTTTTCATTCCCTTTCTTCATCTTCTTTTATCTAGTAAAGAGAGGGTAGAAAGGCTAGGAGAAAATATATTATAATAAGACTCACTAGAGGGAAAAACAAATCTAAGAATGATTAATCATGATTGTGAATGAGTTTAACCTAACCCATAAATGGAGGGGTGGCAGAATATATCAGAAAACAAAACCCAACAAATGTATATTAAGAAACACAGTTGAAATATAGAAATTCACATAGAATTAAATGAGGAATTGGACTAGAAACTATTATGCTCTAGCTGAATGAAAAAACAGAGTGGCAATAATAATTTCAGGCAAGGAAACAGTAAAAAATGGGCATATTTAAAGTGATAAATAGGGAAACTATATTTTACCTTAAGAGGCACAACATATAATTGGAATAATATCAATCGTGTGCATATTTACCAAATGATATATTGTCTAAGTATCTAAAGGGGAAAGTTAATTGATTTATAGGGAGCAATGAACAACAAAATCATAATTGTTAAGGATTTCAACTTATCTCTTTCAAACTAAAAAAAAAAAAAAATCAAACAGAAATATAAGCGAACAAAGAGTTAAGAGCCTGAAATGAATTTAAGGAGGAAATAGTTTATTAAGGCATCTAGTAATATTGAATAGAAGCCATAAAGTATACATTTTTTCTCAGCTTTGTATACTACCTTTACAAATAGTGACCATGTGCTAGGGGCATAAAGAACTCATAAAATAAGAATAGCAAATATATTAATTTTATCTGTTATAGATTTCAATGAAGTAAATTTATAATAAATAAGGAGAACATGAAAGGAAGGATTCAGATTCAAATGACAACAATAATATAATCCTAAAGAATTAGTGGGGTCAAAGAAAATAATTGTAGAAACAAATAATTTTTATTAAAGAAGATAAAAATGAGACAATATACCCAAACACGTGAATGGAGTTAAAGCAGTCCTTAGGCAGAATTTTATCTCTAAAAAATTTTATAAAGAATAGAGACCAATGAATTGTCTAACAACTAAGAAAAAACTTAGAAAACAATTTAAAACTTTAAAAAATCACAAAGAATGGAAATTCTGAAAATCAAGAAAATAAAAAATCCCAAGATATATAAAATGCTTGAGCAATATTTGTAGCACCTAATCACTGATTTCTGAGAAAAACTCAAGAAACCTTATACAAAAAAGGCAGAAAGTGTTTCTCCTTTGACTCTCCACGGGCACCTAGCTTATTTGAGACACATACGTAACATACATATATGCATGCATGTACATATACAAGCATGTACATATGTACTTATTTATATATAATATATAACTATTAATTGTAGAGAACTGAATTTAAATCACTGAACAGTTGAGATTCAGTTACCTTTGGTAGATGAACAAGCAATGCTTTTGGGGTTTTTGTCTTGTTTTGCTTTGTTTTTTACCAAGCACCACAAAACATTTTCTGGAATAAGCGAATAAGAAGGGAAAAGAGTACTAAAGTATCTTGGCCATGATTACTCACACCATAGTATAAATGTGGTCACTAGTTTACCCATATTGGGTATTTTAAAACTTTCATTTAGGTGCAGCTAGGTGGCGCAGTGGATAGATGCACCGGCCCTGGAGTCAGGAGTACCTGGGTTCAAATCCGGCCTCAGACACATAATGCTTACTAGCTGTGTGACCCTGGGCAAGTCACTTAACCCCAATTGCCTCACTAAAACAACAAACAAACAACAAAAACTTTCATTAAATCAAATGACCAAATGATGTATTGTCTAAGTATTTAAAGGGAAAGTTAATTGATTTATAGGAAAATGAACAACAAAACCATAACTGTCAGACCTTGAGACCTGGTAGAATAGAATGAAGAACATATCATAGTAATTTAGGATAGAAATAATTACCATTTAACATTAAAAACCAAACTGAGATTTGGTGTTTGATAGCTCTCCGGGGTAAATATAATTTGCAAAATAATTAAACACAAATTCTAATGGTATTCCATAATTTCAGAGAATTTAGAGATAGAGGGAACCTTAGAGATCATCTAATCCACCCTCCTTATTTTGCAGATGAGGAAATTAAGCACAAGAAAAATGAAGCGACTTGCCAAGTTCATACATATATATCATACTTAGTAACTTAAGTATCAGAGCCAAGATTAGAACACAGGCCTGAGAGCCACACAATAAGGCTAAAGCATTCAAGCTGTCAAGTAGACTGATAGAGGTCTAGTCCAATGTTAATGTTAAAACATAGACATTAGAAAAACAACCAAAACACATTTGGAAAAGAAAAAAAAATATGTGTCTATAGCTCTGGAAACTGAGCTAAAGCAAATAGATAAACTAGAATATATTAAAATAAAATCAGTTTTACAGGCAATAGAGTTAGATTCATGTACATTTATAGGCTTCTTCTGGAGAAACATTATGTACAGCATGAGCTCAGGCAAATGAGGAAAAATAAGTACAAGACAAAAGGTTTCTTTTAAGCCATAAAACTGAAAGATCAAAAAAGAAATGAAATACTACTCAGAGTACATGAGGTGATCATAATAGATTTAAAAAGAAGACAGAATTCTTAATCTCTTGTTTGTTTTCTCTACCAGCATGAATGATTTAGGTATTGGAAAGGACAGAATAGGATTGCCAATAATAACTAAAATGCTATTATAAGGAAAAACATAGATTAAATAGATGCATATTAACTTCTTGAAAAATTCAAATTATCAGGCCCAAATTAACTACATTCTAGGGCACTAATGGATTGTATATGTAAATTCTGATAAATTTTAAGAAAACTTGGCAAGTTTATGGAGAACAGAATAGTCAAGAAAAAATTATAGAAGGGAAAATATTGTTCTGATTTCCAAGAAAAGAGAAGAGAGTAAAATATAGAAACTAAAAGCCAGTGAACTTGACTTCAGTTCTTAGGAAAATACATATTAGGAGGATATATTAAAAAACAAATATTAGAGGATATATTAAAGATATATTAAAACACAGGTTATTGAACATATAAAAAGGGAAGCAGTAGTCACAAGGAGCTAAGAAGGCCCCTCAAGACTACAGCAGATTACCTTCATTTGTTGTTTTGATATGGTTACTAGAGTATAGATTAGGGAATACTGTAGATATAATGTAAGTAGATTTTAGCACAAAACTTGAAAAAATGCCTTCTTTGTACAAGATGAAAAGATGTGGTTAGAAACTAATATAATTAAGGAATTGGAACCAGTTGAATAGGTATGCTCAAGGATAGTCTTAAATGGGTGATATACTTATTTATTATTCGAATTCTTATTGTACCTCCCCTATAGATTTAAGGTCATGTGAACGTTGAGACAGTTTCACTACTGCCTTTACAGACTCACTACATAGTAAAACAGTTGTTGCTGTTGTTTGTTATTGTAAATAGTAGTCATTTAATAAAAGATTTTTTTTTTTTTTTACCACAACTACTGTTATCATGGAAGTAGGTCCCTAATAGATGACTCAGTGAATTGTGCTTGGTCCTTCGCTATTGAACTTTGTTTTTTTTAAATCAAGCATTTGAATAATAGCAATAGATAGCATGATTATAAAATGTACACAACAACACACACCTTTGAGGAATAGTTAATTTGTTGAATGGCACTAGAAGCAGCATATAAAAAGATCTTTTCAGATTAGAATAGAGCAAATGTAAAAAAAAAATTTCTAAGGATAGTATAAATAGAGGGAGGAATCTTAAATAGCATTTTCAGTTTTAAAGGGATCTGAGTATTTTAACAGTCTCTTAAGTTCAACATAAGTCAACAGTGTGATAGAGCAACCAAGAATGCAGAAATGTAGTTTTGCATTAATAGAGGTATAGTGTCAAGAACTAGAAAGTGATTGTCTTTCTGTATTCTGCCATGTTAAGACTTTCTGGAAGAGAGATGTGTAAATAATTTTAACAACTGGATGGTATATAAGGTGTCCCAATAATCTTAATGCAGTTTTAAACCTTTAAAACTTAAAATGTACTCAGACCTTTGGGACTTCTATATATCAGTGAGTATTGTAAATGAGTGACAGAGATGGCATAGTGAATGCAGGGCAAGTCACTGAAAAGTCCATAGCTGTGGAAGTGTATCAGTGGAGGGAGTTCCTTACATTGATGTGATGTGGGCAGGGAATTTGTGGTAAAATTGATCGTGAGTCGTCCCAAAAGAATTACAAGACTCAGTGACTCAGTTTCCCAAGTTTTTATTGCAATACTGTGAGTGACCACAGGGAGAGAACCAGAATAGTGGAAAGGTATCTCTCGAATAGTGAAAGAAAAGACAGTTATATTTATAGTGTAGATAAATTGATTATCAGTCTCATTATAATAATCTCCACCTTGGGGAGGTACAGGGGAGGATCTATCCTAATTTGGAATTCCTGGGGTCCTAAGCCAACCCCCAAGGCGGGTACCTTTTTCAGTGGAGGTGTGTTTTGGGGTTTACACGTCATAAGGTGAATCTGGGGACAAATTTGGCCTTTTCTGTGCATGTCTCTTTCTGATTCCCATGGCTAGTTTCAAAATGTAATCATTTTTCTTTAGAATTTCTATAGCCTTGTCTTTTCCTTTATTGTTATTTTGACCTGACCTGTTTCGGTCTGTTATGGATGCTGATCACTATGGGTACAAGAACCTAACATAAGTTATCCATTAACTGGAGTCTACCCCTTTTGGAGCTGATATTTGAATTAAAGCTGGATCTTAGGTTTTCTATTAAACCCCTTTTTGCCTCCTATATGAGACGGACCATCACACTACTACTACCAAGAAGAATGATGACCTAGAAATCATCACCTTATGCATTTCTAATATCAATAGTACAAGAAGTAGAAACAATCATTCACTAGTTTTTTTTAAATAAACAATATTTAGTGAAATTAAAAAAAAAAAGATTGAATTGAGATTTGAGAGACCTAAGTCCTAATTTCAGCACATTACTAAGAGTGAAATTGACTGACTAGATGATCTACGGGAGTCGCTACATTTCTGAATTTCTGATATTCTCTCAGGTGCAAGTTGTTTTTAAAGCCAGAGGTATAAAAAATGCAGCCAGAATCTGCAAGTGGCTAACAATACTCCAGAGTGTAGCCTGAACCAGATTGAAATATAATTAGATATACATAACAAAATAAGTAAAAATAAGATATACGTAGATAATAGTACATTTTAAAATTAAAGTTAATATATGACCCACAGGAATATTGTAATTTAGATTAGTATTTCCCCTCCCTCCTGTTTCTATTTGAATTTGACACCACTGGTCTAAGGCATTTGTCTGTATTGAAGCTAAATAAAGGGAAAAACTTGGTGTGTCCCTTGAGCATTATTGACCTGAGTCCCAGCTGTCTTCCATAGTAGAAACTGAAACAGTTAAGAGCAGCATGATGCTACTGCCAACAAAGACCTAGAACCAAAAGGGAACTTGGGGCCATCTAGTTCATCTTCCTCATTTTACATATGAGGAAACTGAGGCTCAAGGAAATGAATGCTTCTTCCCAGTCACATAGGTAATAAACTTTGAGGCAGGACTTAAAAATATGTTCTTTCCAATTCTGGAACTCCTGGTTGTTTTAACTGTGCCATCCTGCATCCTTTTATGGTCTAACTTTGCTCTATTAGAAAAAAAGTGACTTTCCAATTCACTCTTAGTTTCCCCCTTCAACAAGCTCTAAAGTCAGGGCTTTTCAAAGCTATTTTAACAGCGAATGGCAATGTTTGTATTAGCTCTGGGTATCTGGTCTACCTAACAAAGGCTTGAAATAGGGATTCTCATTTTTTAACCTTAACATAGAACCAGATATGTCGAATCATATTTAATCATGGCTTTTAAACATAGATTTGAACAGGTCTCATTGTGCTACCCACAGTGAGTGAGCTCCTAATCAGACTCCTTTGGGGAAATAATGGCTTCTCAAATTATCCTTCTAAAATCCTTAATAAGGACAAAGTATGCAAAAGAGACAGAGACAGAGAAAGACAAACATACAGATGGGAGAGGGGGAGGGGGAGGGGAGGGGAAGGGGAACGGAAGGAAAGGGAAGGGAAGGGAGAGAGAGGAGAGAGGGAAAAGAGAGAGATACAAAAATAAAGTCAAAGATGAATCAAGGGGTATGAAATTTTAGGTTGCTGGAGTATTAAAAATGTATTTTAAATCAAACCCACAGTCCAATAGTGTATTTTGCAAAATATGCTGGGGCAGAGAGGGAGGGGTTTCATGCTTCTCTTCCCTGGAATTAAGAGGGTATTTGGTGGATGTAGCTATTATGGCTCTGTTATTCATAAATTTGTCCAAGTCCTATTTCAATGGAATTGATATTTTCTGTTATAATCACCCTCACGATAAAGAATTACATTAAGTTTTTTATCCAACCTAATCTGTCGTAAACTAGTCTTCTTGTCTTACCTGCTATTACAGGATTGAGTAAATAAGTGCACATTTATCTTATTCCCATAATTCATTGTTTTATCTATTTTGAGAACCTCCCTTATCAGCCTCAGTAATTTTGGATATATTCATCTTAATCTTTTTGTTGTTGTTGTTGTATTCTGATACAGTAGTCTTCCATCCCATTGATTATTTTACTTTTCTTTCTTTAAACCTTAGTGTTGTTGTTGAGTCATTACAGTTGTGTACAACTCCTTGTGATTCCATTTGGACTTTTCTTGGCAAAGGTACTGGAACGGTTTGTCATTTCCTTCTCCAGCTCATTTTACAGATGAGAAAACTGACATAAACAGGGTTAAGTGACTTGACCAGTGTTTTACAGCTAGTAAATGTATAATGCCTGATTTGAATTCAGGTCTTCCTGACTCTAGGTTTGCAGACTATCCACTGTGTTACCTACCTGCCTATCTGGTTTTTGTGTATATGTGGATACTCTTATTTAATATCAAGGAATTTCAGATCATTTATTGAAAACAGAATCGAATGATGAGAATAGAAAAGATATTATGAAAATATTAGGGATCTCCCTTTCTTCAGTTCTATGGTCCTCATCTCTTCTGGTCAGTCTTTCCACTATCAGTCAGTTCAGTCAAAAGACATTTATTAAAGTCTTACTATATATCAGGCACTATGCTAAGTGCTGGGAATACAAAGAAGGGCAAAATCATTTCCTATCCTCAAGGAGCTCACATTTTAATGAGGGAGCAAATATGTAAATAATTTTATAACATGCAGATTATATGCAGAATTGACGGAAGGTAATCTCAAAAGGAAAACATTAGTAGCTGGGGAGACCAGGAAAGGTCTCCTGGTAGGATTTGAGCTAAGTCTTAAAGAAAGCCAGGAAACTACATTCCCTAGAATCATAGATTCAGACCTGGAAGAGACTACAGAGGCCACAAAGTCCATAGCCACTCCCATTTTACTGAAGCCCAGAGAGGTTTAAATGATTCGAGCAGATTCAAATAATTAGTCAGTCTGAGGTAAGATTTGAACCCATGTCTTCCTGACTCTTAAATCCGGTACTCTATGCCCTAGAACATTCTGCTTCTCTTTCAAACTCCTCATCTTCCTATTTTGTTGTCATTCAGTTCAGTCATGTCCAACTCATCATGACCCCATTTGGAGTTTTCTTGGCAAAGATACTGAAGTAGTTTGCCATTTCCTTTTCAAGATCATTTTACAGATGAGGAAACTAAAGCAAGCAGGGTTAAGTGACTTGACCAGGGTCACACAGCTAGTAAGTGTCTAAGGCTAAATTTAAACTCAGGTCTTCCTAACTGCAGACCCAGTCCTCTAACCAATGTGCCATATAGCTGTTCCATTGTTGAGTGACTTACACTTTTTAAATCTAGGCCTCCCACAAAGACCTATCCTTTATCTTCTTCTTCTCTACATTCGGTATTATTTTCTTGTTGATCTTTACTCCAATGGTTTCAATCATCACTTCCATGCAGATGACCAGCAAATCTATATTTCCATCTCTAATCTCTCCCTAAAATTCCAGGTCCATATTTTTAACTCTCTGCTAGATATGCCAAGCAGGATATTCTAATCATACCACAAATTCAGCTTGCCCAATATGCATGTCATCATCTCCTCCAAGATCTGTTCCTTCCCCTTATTTCTGTTTCTATTAATAATTCCACCATCTTTTTTGAACACCTAAACCTTTATTCAGTCATCTTTAACTTTTCTTTCTTCAATCACCCTACAATCCAACCATATCCCAAATATTGTCTACTCTTCTTCTTTGAGATCTTTTGTGTTAATCTTCTTCTGTCTAATTATACAGCAACAACCCTAGGGAAGGCCTTCATTTGATCTCCCCAGGAAGGGGAAAAGGGAGAGAAGAATGAGCCTTTATTAAGCATCTACTATGTTCCAGGAAGTGTGCTAAGTGTTTACAAATACTATTTCATTTGTTACAACTCTGGGCAGTAGGTACTAATATCCCCATTTTACAGTTGAGGAAACTGAGGCAGATAGAAGTTAAGCGACTTGCCTAAGTCACATAGTAAATGTCTGAAGCTGGATTTGAACTCAGTTTTTATTACTCTAGACACAGTATTCTATCCATTATACCTCCTAGCTGCCAAAACTAGAAAAACAATAAACACATTGATTACAACCATATAGATGATTACAACAGTAGTAAAACATAATAACAATAATAAATTGTTATAACAATAACAATCAAAAATATTCAAAATTGAATGCTATAAAATTTTAAGAACCAAAGTGTGACCCAAAATAATAGATATAAGAGGATACTTCCTCCATTTCTTTGCAGAGATGGGAAACCCATGGGTATAGAATATATATACTGCTCAGCTTTACAAAACTTTTTTTTTTACTTTCTTCCTTTAAAAAAATTCTTTATTGTAAGGGATGGTTGTCTGGGAGAAGATGGAGAGAGGAATGTGATAGAAAATATGTGATATAAAAGAGATAAAAATGTACACTACATTTGAAAAATCTCCCTTCTCATATTTCTCCTAGAACTTTGCCTAGATCTTGCTTTTGCATTTATTTCATTCTCCTTAGTATTTAGGTTATCTACCTTTAAAACATCATTAAATTATAAGTCCCTTGAGAGTAAAGTCTGAGTCATCTATGTTTCTAACTCTAATGCCTAGTATAGTACATAATAAATTCATGAATAAACCTTAGTGCCTAATATAGTACATAATAAATTTATATTCAAATGAATGACATTGAACTCAGGAAGTTAAAAGGCTCTGGCACCCATTTGCAAAGGTCAGGGAAAGTAGGAGATGTTTGGAGGTCAACAATAACATTTTATATGTGTGTATAAATATACTTATAAATATAAATAGATATAGATATATAGTCTTACATTGCCAATGGCCTTCATAGAAGGGAATATGGTACCAAATACCCTGATTCCTTTCTCTTTATACCACCATTTATAAGATGAATAACTCATATATATCTCAGGACCCCTAGACCTTTAAATAATCTAGAACCATTGAACAATAAAGAAGGCATCTTTAATGTAACAGTTTCTTCTAGGCAGAATATTAGGATATTTTATGATGGTGGTTAGTTAATAGTTGTCTCTACCAGTCTCAGATCCATTTAAATATACAAGTATATTTACTTGATTCATGAACAATGACAAGACCTTTGATACAGAAGTACCATTCGCATGAAGAATGAACAACTTGTCCTTGATTCCTTACATATTTCATTTGCTCCACAAAAGTCCTACTCTGATGAACATGGTGTTTCAATGACTTATGTGTACATGAACGCTATGCTAGCCTTGTACAAGTTTGGTCAAGTCCTTCCAATATGGAAAAGTGTCAAGTATAGATTTAAAGACAGTCTTATCAGATGGACTAGCATCATCGACATCATCATCAGAAGGCTTGTCACTAGGTCATAAATGTTTTAGTCATATGATGTCACTTGAACAGTTTCAATTGTAATGAAAATATCCATACTGAGTGAAACTGCAGTTTTTAAAGAACATATTGGCCATTTATCTATTAATTTTAATAATTAAAATTACTTTGACAGCATTAAAGGTCCTCTGGTATATAGTCCATCCTATCTATCCAACTTTGATTTCCCATTATTTCCTCAAACACATCAATCCTTCTTGCCCCTTCAATATTTCCCTCAAATATATCATATTCGTGCTTTTCTCCATGAGCTTTGCTTATGCTTTTCTCTCTACTTCAAATGCCTTCCCTTCACTTCTCTGAATCCTATCCTTCTTTAAATCCTATTTCTTCATGACGTTTTATCTGATTACCCTATGCCACTTGATATTTCCCTCCTAAAATCCTATGGCACACACCACATACTTTCAACTTCATTTACCAAGACTTTTTCATTTCTATTTGCTTTACTTTCCTAGACATGCTATAAAATAAGGAAGTAAAAGTCACATTGTATATGCATTTTGTGTAACTCACATTTACTACAATAAAATGTCAGGGTAGCAGGGGTCTGAGAGTGGTAAAACAGCAGCTGTGGTCACTAGCCTCAAGACTAAACCAGGCTTACCTCCCATCTAAGTATATCTGTAGGCAACACATAAATGAAGAGGGACATAGACATTCTGAGCTGGTGTTTGTTTATCTGGTCTAGTCATTCCTGTTGCAGAGATGGTTTGTCAAAGGTGAGAGAGCCCAGGAGCCTCTCTGTGGCATAGCAGCATAGCCCAGAGGATCTGTTGTTCCTGGATGTTTTTTCTCATGTGCATCCCTCCAAAAAGTCTTATGCCATATAACAAGTGTTTCCTGTTCTCAAGTCCAAGGTCTTGGAAGAGAACAAAGAAATACTGTGATGCTGGTAGTGATGAATCTGTTTTTCAAGGTCAACAATAGTTGTATCCTTAACAAAGCTTTAGCTGCTCACTATCCTTTCAGTGACACAGAATCAAAAGTCATCATCCTGATGCACACAATCTGGATATGCAATTGGTGTTCAATACCTACTTACTGACTTACTATAATAAATAGTCATTGACTCAAGATCCTGTTTCCCCAGGCCTGTCACTTGTTTCTATTCCTCTCCTTGGGGTAGTATTTTTGTAGAGTAGGATCTTAGGGCAAAAGATTAAATAATAACCACAAAAAGGAAAACATTCTCCAAATCACATCCACTAATGTTGGTTTTTTTTCTCCCTATATTTTATCATAATGAGACCTATAAGAGTTTTAGTGGTTCAGCTCAGTACATAATATTAAATATAAGAAGGCTCTTATAAACCAAAATAATTTTCATTAGTCAAAGTTTCATGGATATTCCAGATGCAGCCTTAAAAAAATAAGGAACTCAATGATTCTCTTCTTACCATTCCTGCCGATACCTATAAAGTAGTATTTTATACCCAATGTTCTAACACTTCCCCTTCATCCTCCCCTTCATTGGGGGTTGATGGTATGTAGGAAAGATATCTGAATACTGCTAATTAAGCTGCCAGGCTGCACTAAATTATTATAAAAGTTTAATCCCCATCTAACTGACCTGGGCTCAATCCTCATTCTGTGTGATTTAAAACCTTTATTGGCTTCAGTTTCCTTATTTGTAAAATAAAGGGGTTGGATTAGACCATGGTTTCTTAAACTATTTTCCACTTGCGACCCCTTTCACCTGAGAAATTTTTACATGACCCCAGGTATAAAGGTATATAAATAGGTATAATAACCTTTTACTGTTACCAAATTTTTCGTGACCCCCCACATTCAGTTATACATGGTTCACAACCTTCAGTTAAGAAGCTTTGAATTAGACAACCACAGAAACACTGTCCAGATCTAGTTTCTTGTCCTACAACATGAAAACTAATTTCCTAAGCTGATTCCCTCTCTTTTCTAGCTTTATTCATGAGCAGCTTGGTGCTTCTTGGGCATATCCCTTTAGCTATCTTAGCTAGTCATTCTTCCTTAGTTATTGGCGACACTGTTACTGGGCAGGCTGGAAGGGCTACATCTATGAAATTTCTTTTAAAAAGAATCCCAAGAACAAGACCCCCACCCTCCAATATATACCCCACCACAACCCCAAGTAAACAAACAAGCCTGACATATTTTTCCCACACCATGATTAATTGTCTGACAGCTTTCCTACAATATTCAATGTGATAAGTGACCTTATTTCCACTGCCACAAGGGTGTGGCTGTTGTTGATAGTTGTATTTCAGATATATCTTGACTTTGTCCATATTTTAATGATTTTTCAGCTGAAAACATATTCTATAAGCAGCTAGGTGCCACAATGCACAGAATAAAGGACCTAGTAGTCAGTAAGACCTAAGTTCAAAACTGGCCTCAAAACTAGCTGAATGAACCTGCACAACTCACTTGACTTCTGACTGCCTCTGTTTCCTCAAATGCAAAACAAGGATATTAATAGCACCTACCACCCAGTACAGCTGTGTAAATCAAATGAGATAACATTTGTAAAGTCCTTGGCATATGTCTGGCACACCATAGGTGCTTTAATAAGTTTTCTGTGCTCTTCTCCAAGGTAGGGGCTGGACAGAGAACATATAATCCTTTATCCAAAACCTTCTTCTCAGAAAAGGATCTTATATACAAAAACTAACACACAGAGCTCCAAAATCCAATGCCATTTTCCACTATTTCTCCAAAATGCAGACATATAGTGCCTTTCAACAAGTGAATCTGTTGCTACCCCTTCGGTTTCTCTGCTTCACCAATTATTTCTCCTTTCCACAACCACTGGCCTTGGGTCCTATACAGCAACATAAAGCTAGGGACAACCAAGAATTGGTAAACTGTGTTCCTAAAAGTACCCTGGATTATCTCTTTAACTGTTTAAGGAAAGACCATCTCCTTCCAGGGCAAATGTAATTCAAGTCAAATTTGACATGTTTGAAGTTTAATGATTTTGCTATGCTTCACAGTACATAATTCCACCCTAAGCAAATCCAGGTTGTGTATCTATTTTGTGGGCAGTTGATTAGTAAGACTAAAGGCCATTGCTCTACCAGATGGTTATTAATAGCCAGGAAATTTGTTGTTTAAAACAGAAAGCACTTTGGAAAGAAAAACAGCTTTATAGACACAACCCTCACTTGTCTGTGATCTCTTTCATTCTTACCTTTCAATCAGAGTTAAGAAATGATATCAGGAGGACTGGTACTCGAAGGAATTTTACAATTATCTTACCTGATGTCCAAACTGTGCCCACAGCAACAAGGTATATGGTTTTGGCTTAATTTACAACAGGAAAAAGACAAACAAATGAGCATCAAGAGTTCACATACTCTTTCCTCCCATAGAATGGAAACAATCTGAAGGCATTTTGATTTGTTTCCCAAAACTGAGCACAGTGCCTTGAACATGAAGGGTTAAAACAATGCTTCTGTCCAATTGAACATAACATACTATTTTCAGAATGCCAGTGGGGTGGTAGTTAGAGGACCATTGGCTACCAAGAGACAAGGTGGGAAGAATGGTGATAAAGGGGAAAATCTGCATTAGACTGGATTAGAAAGCCAGAATAGGCAGGCAGTAGGAGTGGAGCATGGGAAAATAGGGAAAGTACAAGGCAGACCAAGAAGATCTGATCATGTACAGACTATTTTGAATTCCAGCTAAATCCATTTGCTCCACTTCCTGTGACCATGGACAGTCCATTTATTATTGTGAAAGTATGAAAGGTACCCACCAATACCTGATACAACCCTTGTCATTCCTGGGCATCTGAACAGTTTTCTGTTTAAAAACACATGACCAAGCCCAAGCTAGACAGGGTGAGACAAATTAATTCAAGGGAAGGATTGCATTTTCTAACCACCTGTTTATGAGCAAAACCAAGTCATAAAAGTCAGCTGTAAGCAGAGAACACAACAACATTATTTTGTCCTTTGACATACATTATGGTATTTAAATCACACGCAACAGCAGAGGAGATTGTAAGAAGCTGATTATAATTGACGTAATTAACCGTATGCACTTCTCCAACTACATTGTATGAATTTGCAGCAGATAGACCTGATCATTATAAAAGAAAACAGAGCCTTTGAAATCCAGGAGATTGAGGAAACAACCCCTATCCGATTTACTCATTTTAAATTACTGTATAGAAGGAAGATAATTCCCTAGTCATATTAAAAAACATGTAACACACTTAAAGCTGATACAATAAACAGTTGAAACAATACAATCTAGAGGATTAAACTCCTTTGTTACCAGATTGGGGGTTGGGTTCATCTCTGGAGGGAAACAGAAAGCAAAATGAGCCAGCAAGACATATATGAGTTCTGGAAAAATAAACTCAAAGTTCTACACAGAACCATGTTAAATTATAAAACTTACCTGAGAACTCTGAAGGCCTCCCAGGCATGGTCCGGTAAAGGAGAGCCGAACACACAAATACACACACACACACACATACACACACATACACACACAAATACAAATACATGCATACCAAAATGACCAAAGTCTGGATTGTGTTGTATTAAAAATTAACAAGGTAGTCCGGGCATGAAAATAATATTTGAATATATCTCTATATTTCTATCTCTATCTCTCTATTGATATCTATCTATATGTTTATCTATATATATATCTACCTCTATCTCTATATCTACCTATCTATCTATCTATATCTATATATCTTTGGAGAAAGGGAAAAAGGGAGAAGGGGAGAGGTTGCATTGTAGATAGTTGGAGAACAAAATAGGAAGTCGTAGAATCCATCAAATACTCTATTGCTAGCTACACCCAAACTGAAATATAGTTCATTAGGTTGTGAACTGCAGGGACCATTTAATAATTTTTTGATTTAAAAAATCCAGAATATTTACAAGTCCATTCAATAGTTGATAGCTAGCTAGAGACAAAGTGAAACACTGTGAACTCCTTGAGAGCAAGACTGTTTACTATCTTTTTTCACTTTAAAATTTCCTTCACAACACACTGCCTAGCACATAGTAGGAACTTCCTCACTCACTGACTCAACTAAGAAAAGCAATTCAGACTCAAGGTCAGTATGGATTTCATGAGCATGGAAAAATGGAAGCAGATGAGGCAAAGAAATAAAGTGGATGGAAAGTAGCAAGGAAGTCACAAGAATTATGTTGTACCATGGAACTAAAAGAGTTCCTAAAGAGAATTACACTGGGAACCCCCCCCCTGCCCAAGATCCAAACTGAAGATTGAGTTCTTACCCTAATTGTGCTAAATGCTAATCTGACAATATTGGCAAGCTTTTCTTAAATGTTGTAATGGTTCAGGGAGGGACTGCTTCCAAATCACAGAGACATATATAAAAGAAAATTCAACATTATGCACTACAACAACAACAACAAAATTTTAAGTAAGGGTATACTGTAGCTTTGAATACTGGCGTGAATTAGTGATGAAGGGGAAAAACCTAAACAATTCCATATTGAGGAATGTATTGTAGTTTGGCACCTGTGGGATCCAATTCCCAAATCTGCAAATGGAAAAATTAAAGGGAATAGGGTAGCTGTATTAAAATATTGGAAAGAGTGCCATTTGTAAGAGTACCCTGTGTTGCTCGGTGGTAGAGGGCAAAACTCGGACAAATCAATAAAAAACTATTGGAAGGAGGGAAAGTACCTAATATTAGAGCAGTCTAAAAATAGAATGAAGCAGTTATGTGGCTCAGTGGTTGGAGAACTGTGCCTGAAGTCAGGAAGACCTGAGTTCAAATATGACCTCAGACAGTAGCTGTGTGATCCTGGGAAGTCACTTAAAATCATTCACCTCAATTACTTCATCTGTAAAATAAGCTGGAGAATGAAATGGCAAACCATTCTAGTCAGTATTTTGAAAATAAAAACCTCATGGTATGGTCCATGGGTCACAAAGTGTTGGACAACACTGAATGACTAACAACAATAATTAGAATGGCAATGCCTCAAAAGGTAGTGAGTTATTCATTACTATAAGGATCTGAAATATGAATCTGAGAACTGGAAGAGACTTCAGCAACCATTTGGTCCAATATATTTTAATGGTCCTAGAGAAATCTGCACTATAAAATCCTCAACAATTAGTCATTCAGTCTCTGCTTGAAGATAATTTGCTGTCTCTAGAAGCAGGATATTTAGCTTTTAGACAGTTCTGTGAAGACCTTTTTTTTTTCAGGGCATTGAGGGTTAAGTGACTCGCCCAGGGTCACACAGCTAGTAAGTGTCAAGTGTCTGAGGTTGGATTTGAACTCAGGTCCTCCTGAATCTAGGGCCGGTGCTTTATCCACTGTACCGCGTAGCTGCCCCTTGTGAAGACCTTTTCCTGACATCAAGCTGAAGTTTATCTCCTTACAACTTTCATCCATTGTTCCTAGTTTTGCTTTCTGAGGCCCTGGAAAGTCTAATCCCTCCTCTTTCAATCTTTCAAATACTTGAAGACTGCTATCATCTCCTACCTCCAAACTCCCACCTATATCTTTTCTTCTCCAGACTAAATATTCCTAGTTTCATTTGACCCATCCTCATATATTCAAGGCATCTGCCTCTTCATCTGGATCGCTCCCTTTTGGACACCTCTTCAGCTCACCTCTGGTTTCTTAAACTATGACACCCAGGACTAATCCCAATACTCCAAATAACATCTGGTGGGGGTATAGTATAATAAGTGTAAGGGCTTAAAATTCTAGCTATACTGTTTAAAATATCTAATGAGTGGTTGCCAATAAATTATAAGCTTTAGCAGAGTGTAGACTTTTAAGCATTTATTAAGGAAAATAAGAATTTGGTAAAGAGAGAGAAAGGCCTAGATTCATCTATCTATTAAAGGGAGAGCGCATTTCTAGCTCCCTTCTCCACCAGAGTCCACACAAAAGAGAGAGAGTCCGAGCGCCAGCCTCCCTCTTCTTCCTCCCACAAGCTAACGTCACTTCCTGACACAAAAGAAAGGCTCATGGTCCTGCCCTCAGAGGCCCTCTCCTCATGTTGGAGCTTTCCTACAGTAAGTCTCCAGCAGGTGGCGTCATTCCAATAGTTACATAAGGCTAACCCGAAAGCTAAGACCCTCTTCATGCAGCCCAAAACTGCATTACTTTTGTTGGCTGCCCCATTATACCACTCATTCCCCAAAATCTTGCAGTACACTGAAACCCCCAGACCTTTCTTTTAGAACAACTGCTTGTCTAGCCATACCTCTTGCAATTTGTACCCATGAAGCCTGAATTTTTTATGCCCAATTAAAGACTTACATTTATTCCTATGGAATTTCTTCTTACTATATTCAGCCCATGTTATACGGTCAAAGATCCTTTTGGAAAATGATTCCATCATCTAATGATTTAGTTATGTTTCATCTGCAAACTTGATGTGCACATCATCTATGCCTTTATCCAAGTCATTGATAAGTTAAATGGCACAAACTGAAGTGCAGACCCCTAGAAAACTGCCTGCTATGTTGACAATGAAACTTTTATAGATACTCTTAGAGTCTGGCCATTCAACCAGTTCTGAACCTATCTGATCATAATATCTGATCCATATCTTCCCATTTTCTTCCCCAAATACTTAATCATTAAAGATACTTAATCAGATACTTATCAGAATCTTTGTCAGAATCTAAGCAAATTATATCCAAGCATTTCCCTCACTATTTGGATAAATCATGTCCATCAATTGGAGAATAGCTGAATATATCATGGTAAATGACTGCAATGGAAAATTATTTTGCTATAAGAAATGATGAAAGAGGGGCAGCTAGGTGGTGCAGTGGATAGAGCACTGGCCCTGGAGTCAGAAGGACCTGAGTTCAAATCCAGCCTCAGACACTTAACACTTACTAGCTGTGTGACCCTGGGCAAGTCACTTAACCCCAATTGCCTCACCCCTCCCCCCCAAAAAAAAAGATCCTCTATAAGAAATGATGAAGAGACAGTTTGGGAGAAACTTGGAAATGCTTATATGAATTGATGTAGAGTATAGTGAATAGAATCAGGAAAACTATAATATCAATATTGTTTAAACAATTTTGAAAGATCTCAAAATTCTGATCAATTCAATGATCAAACATAACTCCAGAGGACTGATGATAAAGAATGGTTCTCATTTCATAACAGAGAAGTGATGGACTACTATGAAGAATAAGACACATTTTAGATGTGACAAATATGGGACTTTGTTTTACTTGGCTATGGTTATGTTACATTGTTTCATATTTCTTTTTTTCAGTGGCAGTGGGGAGAGAGATAGAGGGAGGAAAACAACACTTGATAATAGTAAATATATATGTGTGTGTATATATATATATAAAAATATTAATGGGGCAGCTAGATGGTGCAGTGGATAAAACATCAGCCCTGGATTCAGGATGACTTGAGTTCAAATCCAGCCTCAGATACTTGACATTACTAGCTCTGTGACCCTGGAAAAACATTTAATCCTCATTGCCCTGCTTCCCCCCAAAAAATAACATTAAAAATGAAAAGAGGGGGCAGCTGGGTGGAGCAGTGGATAGAGGCACCGGCCCTGGATTTGGGAGGACCTGAGTTCAAGTCCCGGCCTCAGACATTAACAATTACTAGCTGTGTGACCCTATGCAAGTCACTTAACCCCAATTGCCTCACCCCAAAAAAAGAATTTGAAAAGAGATAGTCCTGGAATGATCTGTTCTTTGATTCTTTGTAATGACCTCATCCACTTGTCAGGGATGTGATAGATATGATTGATGTTTTAGGTAAAGATTGGCAAAGATGACCTCTGAGGTGCCTTACAAATCTGAGATTCTATAATTCTGTGTAAATGAGAATACAACATACCTAGTTCTTCCTATTTCAGTTTACATACACACAATCATTCCATGTATATAAGCCATAACTTGATGTAGTTAGGGAGTACTAAAATTTCACAGTGGTAGAGTGCTGGGCCAAGAGTTAGGAAGACCTAGTTCAAATATGGCCAAAGACACTCACTAAATGAGTGACTTTGGACAAATCACTTCACCTTGTTTGCCTCAGTTTCCTCATCTGTAAAATGAACTGGAGAAGGAATTGGCAAACCACTCCAGTATCTTTGCTAAGAAAACCCCAAAGGAATTACTAAGAGTCGACATGACTGAAAAACTATAAATAACAACAGTAATTGAGATACGCAGTATACCACCCTGTCAAAGGACTTTGGGTCCTGCCTCTGCCATGTAGTGCCTATGTATATCACTTAATATACCTGGGCTTCAGTGGCCTTAGGAGCTGTTTTAGATGGTCTCTGGAGACATCTGAATCAAGATCTAGATGACTATGACCATATCAGGTTGGAAGTCTGGTGTCATGAATAAGATTTCTCATTTCCCATCAGCCTTTTTGGTTTCAAGGTCATCAGTTGTGACCAGATGTCAGGTACTTAGTAGTCTTTGAAATTCAGGAACTTTAGCTTAGATTTGTGGATAACAAAGAAAGGTCTTGAATGTTTATAGCTTAGAAAACAAAAGACATTTAAAACAGTAAACAAAATAAAAAACACAAAATTATGGCATGACTGTCAGCTAATTGTTTTAAATTAAAAAAAAAAAAAGATGACTTCTTTCCATTTCAGTGAGATAGCTTGGGGTAAGAACCATTGCCTAGGAATTCAAAGTCTTCCTCCAAGTCCTAGTTCTGCTCTTTGGCAGCTGTGGGACTTCAGACAAGTTTTGATATCTTTTTTGATCTTTGATTTCTTCATATGTAAAATGAAGGTAGTTAAACTTGAATTAAGATTCAATCCAAGGGGTAGCTAGATGGCACAGTGGATAGAGCAACCGGCCCTGGAGTCAGGAGTACCTGAGTTCAAATCCGGCCTCAGACACTTAACACTTACTAGCTGTGTGACCCTGGGAAAGTCACTTAACCCCAATTGCCTCACTTAAAAAAAAAAAAAAAAGATTGCACTCCAAGTCTCTTGTGCTTTCCACTCTGTCCTGCTGTGCCATATGCTATACCTTAGAATAAGCAATAAAATAAGTGTTCATGTGTTTATGAAGGAGAGGAATGAAGAAATTAAGTTTTATGTAGAAAAATTTCCTATTTGAAGTATTGACGCATAAAACACTTAGAGACTATCTGCATAGTACTGGAAGAAGCAAGAGTCAGTTTGGCACATTACATGTATAATAAATAGGTTTGTTGTTTCAGTACTGGTTCTCTAACATTTTCAGAATGCTGAAATGCATTTTTCTGGAAGAAAAAGAACAGCAGTGATCAGGACAACTAGAATTATCAAAAAGTTGTCCAATCAGTGAAGCATTAAAAGAAGGAGGAGAAGAATGAAGAGAAGAAGGAGAAGGAGAGAAGGAGAAGGGAGAAGGAGAAAGAGGAGAAGGAGAAGGAGGAGAAGGAGAAGGAGGAGAAGGAGAAGGAGAAGGAGAAGGAGAAGGAGAAGGAGAAGGAGAAGGAGAAGGAGAAGGAGAAGGAGAAGGAGAAGGAGAAGGAGAAGGAGAAGGAGAAGGAGAAGGAGAAGGAGAAGGAGAAGGAGGAGGAGGAGGAGGAGGAGGAGGAGGAGGAGGAGGATGAGGAGGAGGAGAGAGGAGAAGGAGAAGGAGAAGGAGGAGGAGAAGGAGAAGGAGGAGGAGAGGAGAAGGAGAGGAGGAGGAGGAGGAGGAGGAGGAGGAGGAGGAGGAGGAGGAGAAGGAGAAGACAGAGATAGAAGATGGAGGCAAAGAAGTAGAAGTAGAAGAAGTAATAGTAGTAGTAGTAGTAGTAGTAGTAGAAGAAGAAGAAGAAGAAGAAGAAGAAGAAGAAGAAGAAGAAGAAGAAGAAGAAGAAGAAGAAGAAGAAGAAGAAGAAGAAGAAGCACCACAGTGCTTGGAATCTGAGGACCTAAGTTCTAATTTTGCATCTATGACTTTTTTTACATGTGTGACCTTGGGTGTTTAATTTCCTTGAGCTTCAGTTCCTTCTCCCTAGCTGTCACCAGGCATCTTAACTTTTTGCCCTGCCAGTGGATTTAGATTACTCTGGAGGAGAGAATAAGGTTAAAGTCTTTTTGCAACTCTGCCTCATTTGAATTCAATGCTCATGCAAGTCAGTACTTCATCCTTGTGATGTCCTTTGGTCCCAATGAAGGACAACAACAAAAGGGATGGATTAAATGGCCTCTAAGGTTCCTTTCAGCTCTTAATGCACAATCTTAAGCATAATCATCCTGAATAGATTTCTTTTCTATCATATTCTAATAATCCAAGAACAGTGGATAGAAAAAGTTGGCTTCAGACCAAGAAGACCTGGAAGACAAATATTGTCTGTGTGACCCTGTACAAATAACTTAACTCTCAGTATTCTTTAAGGCAACTTTTTAGGACTCTAGTTCACCAATATGGTACCCAACTGCATTGTTAGAGATAGTCCCCTTCTTTGGGAGTTCCCTATATCAGCAAAATTACAGGTCCATGCCAAGTCACTTAACAAACACTAAGACCGATCAAAAGGAATGTGCGTGTGCGTGTGTTGTGTGGTGTGTGTGTGTGTGTGTTTGTATCCATGATTGCAGGTAAATATCCAAACACACAACTAAGAAGACGTTTGAGAAGGTGTTGGTGGAATATTTTACTCTGAAGGTCCTTTTACTTTATCCTAAATATTTTTTAAAACAAAAAAATGAGGATTAAGAGCAGTTTTGATCTGGAAAGAAGTCAAAGAATGTAAATATAGAATCCTAGGTGAGTGGAAAGGTGTGGGTTTTGCTTTGATGCCCTAGAGTGAGATTTATAAAGTAATTCTATATTCAAAAATCTAAGATCATTTTTAACACCAGCTGACTAGAGCCACCTTCTTATCATTGGCTTGCTTGATTTTCTACCCAGATGCAAGAAATATGACCATTACCCCAATCCTTACCCCACATATAAGCACTAAGCCAGTTCCATAATTCATTACAACTTAACAACAGCTCTACTTCAAAGTATACTATATCAAAAATATACCTAAAAGAAGAAGCTCTGAAATATGAAAATTTGCTTTTGACCCTCAAAGAGGGTTGGTGAAATTGGGTTCCAATATAGTGTAGTGGGAAATTGACTGACTCTCAAGTCTGAGTATCTAGATTCAAAGTCTAATCCTAGTATGTGCTACCTTTGTGACTTTGGGCAAGTTCCTTAATCTTTATTCTCACTTTTAAAATAAAAGGCACAGGGGGCAGCTAGATGACCCAGTGGATAAAGCACCAGCCCTGGATTCAGGAGGACCTGAGTTCAAATCCAACCTCAGACACTTGACACTAACTAGCTGCATGACCCTGGGCAAGTCACTTAACTCTCATTGCCCTGCAAAAAGACAAAAATCTAAACAAAATAAAATGAAAAGCACAGTATACAGAGCACTGGACCTAGCATCAGGATGGCCTAGGTTTAAATCTGACCTACACTTGCTAGCTATGGGACCCTGAGGAAGTCATTTAATCTCTATCTGCCTTAGATTAGAATTATCGACAAAATGGGGATAAGAAGAGCTTCTATTTCCAAGGACTATTGTGAGGATCAAATGAGATATTTGTGAAACATGTTATAGATTTTAAAGTGCTGTATAAATTCTAGTATATTCTTTTTGTTCTTGCTGCTGTTATTATTTTAGTCTCAGCTCTCGATACAAGGTAATCACATTTTCTTAACTTCCCTTTAATCAAAGTCACAATTAATAATAAGGGCAATTTGAAATAAATTCAGGGAAAAGAGGGTGTTTTTTAAAAAAATTTCCATTTCATGGAAGCAGTGTGGCACAGGAGAAGAGGAAGGGAACAAGCATTTATATAGCACCTACTAAGTGCCCAGTCATTGTGCTAAGTGCTTCACAAATATCTCAGTTGATGATAACAGTGGATGTACTACTAAGCTTAGAATTTAAAACCTGGATTTGTGCCCTGTATATACAATTTAGACCCTTGCCTCTGAGCATCTATCTTCTCACTTTTTAATGAGAATAACAATACTTTTGAAGCTTAGTAGAGTTAATATCAGTCAGAAAGAATTGGGCTAAAATCCTGACTGACACATGCTGGCTAGGAGATCCTGAAAAAGTCACTTAATCTTAGTCCTTCAGGCAATTTTCAGTCTAAGATTAAAAATCATCCATCCAGTGCCATCTGCAATGTTTCTCTCCAGGAGCTTCGAATCTCAATTTAATCAGAGGTCTAGTCTAAAAAATAACAATGATTAAAAATTAACAGTAATTGTATATGTGAATTACTGGAAAAGACGTTCTTAAGATCATATATAAGACAGCTAAGTGGCACACTGGATAAAGTGCTGGGCCTGGAGTCAAGAAGTCCTGAGTTCAAATTTGGCCTCAGACACTTGATACTTACTAGCTGTGTGACCCTGGGAAATTCACTTAACTTTCATTCCCCCCCCAAAAAGAAAAAAAAAATTGGCCTCAGACAATTACTAGCTGTGTGATCCTAGACAGGTTACTTAACTTCTCTTTGCTTTAATCCATTGGAGAAGGAAATGGCAAACCACTCCAGCATCTTTGACATGATATGGTCCACAGGGTAATGGAATTAGAAACAACAGATCAACTGAACAACAAACATGACTGAGAAAGGTTATAGAATGGTGATATTATAAAACACATACATATCCATGAAGTTTTAAAAGAATCAAAGGAAGGTCTTTATGTTATATGGGCAATTTATGGAAATATTGAAAAGGCATAGATAGATTGAAAGCTGTACTGTATTCCTTGATAGAATTCACTTAATTTCTATTCAAGCAAATAATCATTTAGAAAATGAA
Source organism: Dromiciops gliroides (assembly GCF_019393635.1). Taxonomy (NCBI): domain Eukaryota; kingdom Metazoa; phylum Chordata; class Mammalia; order Microbiotheria; family Microbiotheriidae; genus Dromiciops; species Dromiciops gliroides. The sequence goes on from NC_057862.1 coordinate 231,240,254, forward strand.
AACTTTATGCAAGGCAGTGGGGTAGGTCCTGGGAATTCAGGGACAAAATTGAAAACAGTCCCTGATGTCAAGTGGATTGCATTTTACTTGCTATGATACAACACATACTTTGTGACTAGGGATAAGTCATTTGACTTCTCCAAACCTCAGTTTCCTAATATGTAAGATGAAGAGTTTAGAACAGAACACCTCTAAGGTCCCTTTGTTCTTTTTTTTTTTTTTTTTTTGTGGGGCAGTGGGAGTTAAGTGACTTGCCCAGGGTCACACAGCTAGTAAGTGTTAAGTGTCTGAGGCCGGATTTGAACTCAGGTCCTCCTGAATCCAGGACCGGTGCTTTATCCACTGCACCACCTAGCCGCCGCCCCCCCCCCCCCCCCCCCCCCCCGCTTTGCTCTTAATGAATGAATCTCAGTCAGTCAATAAATATTATTAAACACCTACTGTGCTAGACACTGAGGATACAAAAAGAGGCAAAAAGATAGTTACTGTCCCCTAGGAGATCAAAATCTAATCAATGTCCACAAGCGAACAAATAAAAAGTATATGTAATTTCAAAAGGGGTAATAATTTTGAATATAAGCTCCCTGCAGGTAATAACTGATTCTCTTTTGTCTTTGCATAACAAAAGACTTTTCACAGTGTCTTATTCAGAGTAGGAACTTAAATTGACTTTTACTTTGTGTGTGTGTGTGTGTGTGTGTGTGTGTGTGTTTGTGTGAGGCAATGAGGGTTAAGTGACTTGCCAGGGTCACACAGCTAGTAAGTGTTAAGTGTCTGAGGCTAGATTTGAACTCAGGTCCTCCTGAATCCAGGGCCTGTGCTCTATCCACTGCGCTACCTAGCTGCCCCCAGAACTTCAATTGAAATAAGTTAGTCGAAGAAACTGTCTTGCACAAGATAATGGGCAAGTTTCTTCCTTCTACTAAACTATAAGGTCCTTGAGGGAAAGGAGCATTTTTGTCTTTCTATCCCTAAGACCTGAAGAGCCTCCATATAGAAGGTAGTTAATGAATGCTTGTTGAATTGAATTGAATCCATGGAAATAATTAGGTAACAATACTTGGACTCTTGTGTTATAAAGAAAGAACTTGGTAAACTGTATAAAACAATATAAATACAAGCAATCATTTTTGTTATTAAGACAAAAACTCAGAAGAATTAATCAAGTGCACAGGGATTTTATGAAGAGAATCAAAACTGCTTTAGTTTCCATGTGGAAAGACTGTGATCTACATCCACCTATCCACCTACATCCCTCCCTGAAAATATGACTATAGTAATAAATAACTAAAATTCTCAGAAAGAGGCCAGTTCTTTTGTCTCACTTGGCACTGGTATGTAATTTGAAAATAAAGAGAGAGAATTCTAACACTATCATTTGGTCTTGACATGATTTTGAAGTATGGGTTGAATTTGCCTTTTTATAGAACTGTTAATATTAAGCTATAGCTAACTTAGAGACTTTTCCATCCACTGAGAAAAAAGTTCCTAGAAAAACTGACCCAAGGGTCAACAAGCTAAACAACAAAAATCAATGAGATTCCAACTGATGAGAGTTCCTAGACACTTCATGAAGGGACGTACTATTGCACTATAAAAACTCCACTAAACATCCCTAAATAATCTGTGACATTGAGCAAAAGAACAAGATATTTTAAAATCCAGTTTGACCTTCCTCAGTGATCTTTCCTTCTCAGAATGCCACTTTAAAAAATCTTTATGTTGGGCTTCTGACATATAACTGATCATAGATTCTTCGACCATACTAGAATATACAACAACTTATACATTGAACTGGCATTTTCAGTGTCACTGAAAGTTATTAGCAAGTCGTAGTGACTCCCCAAGGACCAATTTTCTGGGATACATTTGCCCAACATATTATTTAGGGAAGGTACAGATAATTCGACCCCAAATCCTGCCTGTTACTTACTACCTGTGTCACTTGGAGCAAGTCAATTAACCTCTCAGGTTTCAATTTCTTCATCTGGAAAGTGGAAGCAGTGGTAGACTGACTATGTGACTTCCAACTCTAAATCTAAGATCCTTATCATCCTATAAATGAATACTTGATTTCAGGGTGAGAAATGAAATATTTAAATATTCAAAACTAGAACTAGGTTAGGTCAAGAAAAAAAACATATAGAATGGAGCAATTATGGAAGGACCTCTATCCTGTTCTAATTTCTAGAGATCTTGTGCATAGATAGCAGGAAGAAAATGAAACACTGTTCATATAAATCTTTCAAATATCAAATTCAAAGAAGACAGAGGAGGCAATGAACTACACAGCAGTATCACTCTAACAGTCAAGAAGAAATCATCCCCAGGGGGGAAAATAAAGGGTAAAAATCAATCAAACACAAAGCCCACCCCTTCCCCTTTCTTTTAGTTACCTTGATTGGCAGCTGCCATAAGTAATGAAAAGACCCAAAGTACCCATTACCTATGACTGGATCCACCACTAAGGAGTCCACAAATCAATAAACCAAGAAAACAACTGGAAATGGGGAGATTAAAAATGTGTTGGGGGGATAATTTTATTTTATTTTAATAGGAACTTGGCTACCGCTTCAAATCTCAAGGTGACAGGACTCCAGACTGAAACAAAGGGAGAACTTGAAAATATGAATGAAAAAAGTCATAATCCTAAATAATCCATTGAAAATCAAAATTCCTGAACTCTCCTAAATGCATCACATTTCCTATAAAGTCCCTTCCTTTCCTCTCCCCTACAAAACTGTCGTTTTTTTTAATTTTGTGGTTATGAAATTACATGACCAGTAGGTGGCAATATGGGTTAACATTAACTTCACTTTTATCCTCCCTTAATGCAAATGGAGGATCTATGGAAGGCAGTCTTTATATTCAGTGACTAGCCTACAGCTCCATATATCTTTGGACAATAAACTGTAATACGATTCTTTCCCAGAGACCAAATCCAGAATCAGAGTAAAACCTTGACTAGATAGGCCTGTGGTTTACCTGATTCTTGCCAAAGTTAGAAATCTTGCTTTCAATTTCACTATCTGATGAATTTCACCTTTCTTAACCCTCGACCCCATTGATAAAGGCAATGAGGGGAAATTAGTGAACTAAAGCTGATTCTCATTAATGGGGGAGTGGGGGGGGGGGAGAAAGAAAGCTAAATATTACTTCTCTCAATTTCCCTTTTCCAGGAACTTCCAAAGTGTAGAATTAGGAGAAAATATAGGGATAACAGGAGCATAGATCTAGAATGGGCCTCAGAGGGCATTTAGCTCAACCCCCTCCTTTCATAGATGAGGAAACTGAGGCCAAAAAGGTTAAGTGGCCTGCCCCAATCAAAAAGATAGTGTCAGTGGTAGGATGGGATTTTAGGCCCTGTGATTTTAAGTTCAGCATGCTTTCATTTGCACCTATTATAACAAAACAAAGCAAGCTTTATCTATTGCTTCTTTGCTGGCCAGGACTTGTAACATTTGAAGGCAGGTCAGGAGTATATTTTCTTAACCAATTTTATTTTCCTTAATTCATATCACTAAAACTCAGGGAGAACTGAATTACAGAAAGATTCACAAGTTGGTAGGTATTTGTTACTTGTCAAATCTCAGGAAAGCCTCTTTAAAAAGGGGGGTGGGGGCTAATATTCATTTCAGGATAGCAGAAAGGGCTAGAGTTCCTAAGGAGAGAGTTTCTTTTCTTCTCCCAAGTGGCAGATGAGTGGGGGAGAACCATTCTTTCAACTGTTTCTACACCTCATATCCTGCCCCATTCCCACATGTCTTCATTTTGGAAAGTGAAATAGGCATGAATTGAGAATATCTTTAGCTTCCCCCTACCCAAGTGCTAAACTACAGCAGACAAAAATAAAGAAGTTAAAAGAGCATTAGCCTTTTACATTAAGAGTTTCATGTTCTAAATTCAAACTTCTAACAGAAGCTTAGATTATCTACAGACTATTTTTCAACACCAAGTCAATGAGTAAAGCCAATGAGAATATATCAAGTACCTACTATGTGCTGGGCAATTTTTTTAAATTCTAGGAAGACAAAGAAAAGCAAAAACAGTCTCTGCCCTAAAACAACTCATAGTAAAACAAAGGAGACAACATGCAAACATCTATATACAAACAAGGCATAGTATACACAAGACAAATTGTAGATAATTTCATTGGGAAGGCACCAACCTTAAGGGGTGGGAGGAGTCAAGAAAAGCTTCTTGTGGAAGGTGAGATTTTAGCTGAGATATGAAGGAAGTAAAAGAAAGGAGAAATAGCATTCCAGACATGGAGGACAGCTAACGAAAATGTCCAGAGTCTGGAAAGGGAGTGTCTTATGTGAAGAATAGCAAAGGAGGCCAGTGACATTGGAGTACATGAAGGTAAGTAAGGTTCAGGAAAACTGCAAAGGTAGGAAGGGCCCGTGTTACAAAGAAATTTAAAGGTTAAATAGAAGATTATGGATTTGATGAAGGAGGGAATAGAGACCCACTTAATTTTTATTGAATGGTGTGTGTGTGTGTGTGTGTGTGTGTGTGTGTGAGAGAGAGAGAGAGAGAGAGAGAGAGAGAGAGAGAGAGAGAGAGAGAGAGAGAGAGAGACTTCTGTTTTAGAGAGACCATTTGATAACTGCCACTAACTGACCTCCTCTGTTTAATATGTGAGAACTATCAGGATAACTGGAAAATAGTCTATCCAGGTTTGTAGCTAAATTAGGAATCCTGAGTCACATTGTAATCCTTTAATTTCTTGAGCTTTGCAAATTTTACTTCAATGGGGATGGAGAATACAATTTAGGAATATGGGGTTGAAAATGGCAAGGGGTCTTTGAGATAGTCTATTCCAACATCATCCTCTTTTACAGATGAGGAAACTGAGGCCCAGAGCTCTTAAATGACTTTTCCAAGATCACACAACTAATAAGCAGTAGTGTTGGAATGGAAACCCAAGTCCTCTTTACTCCTAAACCTATGTTCCTTGTTCTTCAACATGCTGCGTCCCTTTTGGAGTACTCTAGCCCATGGAAAGAAGGAGGCCCTACATGTACATAGAAAACATGGTTCTGGAAGTGGGGCTTATGGCAAAGTCTACTTAGGGCCAGAGAATGTTTGAAGGCCCGTGCGGGTCAGCTCTGTTGTTATCAGTGGGTATTCCCTACTGTTCCAGGGCAAGAGGATGAAGATGATTGGTGATTGATTGATTGATTGATTGATTGATTGATTGATTGATGATTGTGATGCTGATAGCAATGATAGCTAGCACTTTAAAATTTGCAAAGTGCCTTACAGGTATTATCTCATTATGTCCTTACAATAACCTTAAGGGGTAGATGTTATTATTATCCCAATTTTTACCAGTAAGGTAACTGAGACAGATGCTTATCCCCTCAGTGCTTAATAAATGTTGAACTATTGAATATTAATTGCATTTGGATTGGATTTATTCATATCCCCTTATCGCATACCTGAATTTGTAGCAAAATACTGGGAGATAAAAATACTACAGAAGACTAAGGAGCTATTACATACAAATCTCTGTTTTGTAATATTTGAGCCCTACAACAGGGGGTAGAAAAAAAAATATATATGCAATAACTGGCCAAAAAGAGGTAGGGAGGTGGCAAACACAGAGACAGTATATGAGAAATGCAACTAATTTTTTTCCCCTTAAAAATGGAAGGGAAAGGAAGGGGCAAGAGGAAAAGAATTTAGAAGACATTTTGTAAAAAATGAATGTTAAATTTTTTTTACATGTAATTTGGAAATATTATACAAAATAAATTTTAAAATATGCTGACAAATAGATTTATAGTTCAAATACAAATTTAAGAAAGAAAATAAAATGCATTAAAATTTTTTAAAGGAGAGAAAGTGGGGAAATCTACAAAGAATGCCAACTACCAAAGTAGAGTTTAAAAAGAAAATAACTGTTCTCTGACTGAAAGAGTCCTAACATGCTCTGACAAATCTCTTCCCACGTATAAGGCTTTGTCCTGCCACAAACCTATCTACTTCACATTTACCGTGTGAAGGTATGACCAACTGGCTATTGCCACCACCAACTGCAGGAGCAGCTGGTAGAATACATTTTAGCAGAGAATTGTAGTGAAGTGCGTAAATCCCATACGGAGAGGCAGCGTGCATAGCTATCATCAGCCTTGCTGTGCTATTTTGGGAACAGTCTTATCCGATTCTCCACCTCCTGTGGCTGTTTTTCTACTCCAGTCTTTCCTTCTCCCTCCCTGACGAACTCAGATACTCAGGATGGATCGATCAATAAAATGATAAACAGATCAGACAGCCTAAGGGACCTAGTAAAAAACTGACATAACAAGATAGATTCAAGAGTGATACACATTGCATATAGCATGATTAAGGCTAGTAAACCTTTCAACAGATGCACAGAGTATCTACACACTACACAGATGGACTGAGGGGGAATGGCGAGCCAGCATCACAAGAAAAATAATTATCAGGAACGCCTTTTTATGCTTCTTCTTCTTTTTTTTAATCTTTGGTGAAGGGTGGTTAGTTTTAGTTTTTCACTGTTAATTTGTTGTCTTATACTCCAAAGCACTTTATTTTCTGCCTCAGCTTGGCTTACCCTGATCAAAACGATAGCCTCCAAATACTGTTCAGTGTTATTTACAAGATAGGAAAGAATGTTCAGTTCTGAGTATGTGATAGATCCACGCCAACTGATCCTAATAGAACCAGAAGATGCTGAACCATGATCCTGCTATGGAGTTTTTAAAGCTCAGTCACCTAACTTTGAAGTGGTTTCAAATGTCATTAGACACCTATATCAATCATACATCTTCAAACAGGACCTCAGTTTCCCATTCATATATGGTGCTGAATTTTGCTTCAGCCATTGTAGGTCCTATTTTCCCTATTTCTATATTCATCATTTCTAATCATTTAACATTTGCCTTCTGTGAATCTTCAAGTCACTCATCTAAGAGAGAGGTAATGCAACTTAAGTGGGTAACTTAATGAATGACTTTCTGTAATGAACTTTTTCTAACTTGATGGGACATCAAGTCTCCCATCCCTTTCAAATGGTATCTGCAAATGAATCTGCCTATCCTCTTGTCCTCTTGGTATCTTGCAAGAGCACTGATATTTTTTTTTGGTGGGGGGGAGGGAGGGTGGAAGGGAGGGAGAGGTAGTTGTTTGGTTCAAGTCTTCATGACCCAATTTGGGTTTTTCTTGGCAAAGATACTGGAGTGATTTGCCATTTCCTTCTCCAGCTCATTTTACAGATGAGCAAACTGAGGCAAAAAGGGTTAAATAACTTGCCCAGGGTCACATAGCTAGTAAATGTATGAGGCTAGATTTGAACTCATGAAGATGAGTCTTCCTCATTCCAAGCCCACTGATTCCTATACACTGAGCCACCTATCTGTCCCCAGGGAGTAGAAATGTATATATGTATGTGTGTATGTGTATATGTATTATGTGTATGTATATATGTGTGTATATGTATATATATACATATGTACATATGAAAACTCATTGACATAAGCATAGATTGAAATTAATAATGTTTGGTTAAGATTTTCTGAGCTATATTTTTTTCTTTACTTTTTTATTCTTTGTTACAAGGGATGGCTTGCTAGATTTGGAGGGGAAGGGATATATTACTAAATGGAGGTGATACAAAAGTGAAAGAAAGAAAATTAAGAAAAAATGAAATTTAATCCATGGGCAGAAATAACTTGGAAGAAACAAATTGGGACATTGCCACATTTTGGGTTTTTTTTTAAATTATTATTATTTCCATTCTTATATAGAGAGGCTAAAAAGCTACCAAATAATGGAGTCATAATATAATTTCTGCTGACATGGGGTCACAGGGTGACAACGCTGATTGTAATCTCTAAAGACTACCTTGATAAAAGGCCTATTGGGACAATTATTTTTCATCTCTTTTCCTAATAGTATTTTATGTATGTTAATCTTGCTTTTTATTTTAAACTTTTGTGGGATGATAACTATACCCCAGCAATAACTAGCTTAGTGGTAGGGACAATTTAGGCTCTCAATAAATTATTGCTCTTTTAAAAAAATTGATTTACAAAATCCTAAAGAATAGAACTAATTCTTTCCGCCTTGCAAGCAAAAATGATAGTTCAATCATAGACTTAGACATAAAAAGGATTATGAAAAAGTTGCAAGGAAATGGGATAACGTATTTATCTCAATTGTGGAGGGTAGGCACATTTTTGTCTTATAAATACACAGAAAAAAATGATTGGGTATAAGACAGATGGATTCATATCCATAACATTTAAAATTTTCACACACAATATAATTAAAAGAAAAAGAAAAATAACAGATTGAAGAAGATATTTGAAGCAAATCTAATAGATGCAAACTTAACACCTCAAACATATAAGGCACAAGAACTATTTGAGGGTAAATCCAATTTGTAGTGCATTAGTGGCCAAAGCATATGAATAGATAATTTAAAGAGGATATGTGAAGTATAAACAATTGCTTTAAAAAGTTTCACCCATAACAAGAATCAAAGAATATAAATTAAAATAACTTTGACGTACTATACCCTCATCAATTTGGGGAAAGAACAAAAAAAAAGACAGAATTAAATGATGACAGAGTTGTACAGAAGCTGAACACTCAGACATTTCAGATGAAAATGGAAATTGAGTCTTTTTGAAGAACAAGTTGATAGTATACAATAATTTGCCATTTGATCCACTAACCTCCTTATTAAAAACATATCCTTTGGTTTTTTTTATTAAAAGTAGCTACTTGTTCAAATAATATTTGTTGTAACAAATATGTCCAACAGTTGTGGAACTGTTGAATGAATTATGAAATATCAATACAATAAAAAGAGAAATATCAATAAAATGGAATGCTATTATTTTGCATCAAAGCTGTGACTTCATTGGCATAGGGTATTTCCAGGGAGCAAACTCCCTCTACTAATGCAGGCTAGTAACTACTCTGCAACTTAAAGTATCAGAAACTTTCTTAGGGGCACTTAGAGGCAGCTAAGTGTTGAAGTGCATAGATAGGGTGATGGAATTGGAGTAGACTCCTGACTCAGACATTTAACTAGCTCTGTGACCATGATGCCAATCTCTCCCAGCCTTAGTTTCCTCATCAGTAAGACAGAGAAAACAACACCACCTACCTCTCAGAGTTGTTGAAAGTAGAAAATGAGATTTAACATCTGTAAAATATTTTGCAATCCCAAAGCACTATATAAATGCTATTATTATTATTGTTATTTTTTATCATTAAAGTCCATAAAGTATTTGTGATATGATATAATGTCATATTATGTCACATGTCATGTCGTGTCATATCATAGCTTAAGTAATGTACTATTACTATGTGTCAGAAACTATACTGAATGTTACGGGTACAAAGAAAGGCAATGACATTCAGTCCCTCAAGGAGCTCTTGTGCTAATGGGGAAAGAGAATATGTAAATAGCTACCTATATACATATACACATATCTATATATACATACGTGTGTATATACATATATACACATACATACACACACACACACACACACATATATATATATATATGGCACATACAAAGTGAGTGACTCGAGCCCAGATCATCCTGACTACAACACTACTTTACTTTATTATAATTCAACTGAAATGATAAGTATGTGGACTATAGGGAGATGTGTCAAGACCTATATTCCTCCTTCTTTCTTCCATCACTGTCACTACCACCCCTCTCTCATGCAGGCTCTCAAAACTTAATGCTCAGACATGGCAAGAGTCTTCTGGTTAGAGTCTCTGGCTCAGGTTTCTCCCCACTCTGGTCTCAAATTAATCTTCCTAAAGCCCAGATCTCACCATGTTTTTCTACTCTTCAATAGACTCCAGTGGTTCCCTATCATCTCCACAATCAAATGTAAGCCTTCTGTTTGACATTCAGAGCCCTTCACACACACACACACACACACACACACACCACCATCTTCCAGTCATTTTACACCTTACTCCCCCTCCCCCACACATTCTTCATTCCCGTGAGTATGAACTTCTTGCTGTTTCCCCCACAAGACCCTTTATCTTCTGGCTTCGGGCATTTTCACTGACTTTTCCCTATTCTAACAATTCTCTCCCTCCTAATCTCTGCCTTCTGGCCTCCGTGGATTATTTCAAGTCTCAACTAAAATCCCACCTTCTACAAAGAAGTCTTTCCTCATCCCCTTTAATATTAGTGCCTTCTGTCTATTGATTTATCTCCAATTTATCTTGTATGTGTCCCATTTGTATGTAGTTGTTTGTATATTGTCTCCCTCATTAGACTGTGAGCTCCTTGAGAACAGTGACTGTCTTTTGCCTTTCTTTATGTCTCCAGTGATTAATGCAGTGCCTAGTTAGGTAGGTGCTTAATAAATGTTTATCAACTAACTTACTGCTTTATATGAGGCAACATGAAACACGGAAAGCAGAAATAGAATAAAAGTATATACATGACTACAACTATCTAAAAGGTAAAATTCACATATACATAAAGGAGGAAGGAGAGCAGAAGGGGACACGGATTCATAAGCTGCTTTTCATATTTCTTGTGTTGACATTTCTTTTAAAAATATAAATATGTATAAATATCCATTTAATTGATTTTGTTGTTCAAAGTTAAATGAAAATATGTTATTTAATTTAAAAAGAAAAAACATGAGAGATCAGTTTATTGGAGGAACAGAATGGCAGGCATACTGATAAGAATAACATTTCTTTTTTTTCCCTCTTCCTCGATACTGAATGTTAACTCGTTAGCTTTATTTAAACTCTAGCTAGGACTTGCTAGTTTTCATTGCTTGAAAAAGCACAGCAACTGGGAAAGTGCTTTCTGCTTACAGTAGTTCTTGTCTTTGATCCAAGCACTTGCAGGCATTCATTAATCCACACTTCTTCCCTCTCTTCCCTGCTGAGAGTAGATTAGTGTTGTCTACAGCTATATAGCAAGCCAAAGTGAAGCTGTCTCCAAAGCAAACAGTCATCCGGGATGAGGATGGGAGACAGTTGTACTCTGATTTATCACTTACTATGCTTGTAAGACACTATGCTATTTTGTCAGCAGTCATTAACATTATTATGAAATACCTGTATTCTGTGTCTTTTATAGTAAAGGTGTCAAACATGGGGCCTATAACACTCCAGAATGAGACTCAAAACAGATTAAAATGTAACTGGGAAATATTTAACAAAATAAATAAGAATGCAATAGAACATAGATAATGTCAATATGTGGTTTCCTAAGTCATTATGGGAGCCCACAGGAGTTTAATGGATCCCATTTTTATTTAAGTTTTATACCACTGCAATATAACAGTTTGATGTGAATAGCTGATTTTTTGCAAAATGAAAATACCCAGGTAACTATCTCAGAAGGATTGAGTTTTCACATAAAGAAAAAAATAAATCAATGATTATCAATGTGTTTTCTTTTGCTCAATAATTTATAGTTTTATGGAACTTGAAAGGTTTTTATTTAAACTTTTGTTATTTTGGACCTAAACACCAAAAGAAAGAAAATAGCATCTCCATATGTATAGCATAACAAAATAAGGTGATTATATATGAGATTGTGAATCTCTATTACATATAGCTTGCTTTTTAAAAAGGTACACAATAGGAGGCAGCTAGGTGGTGCAGTGGATAAAGCACCTGCCCTGGATTCAGGAAGACCTGATTTCAAATCCGGCCTCAGACACTTGACACTTACTAGCTGTGTGACCCTGGGCAAGCCACAAAACCCCCATTGCCTTGCCAAAAAACAAACAAACAAACAAAAAGGTACACAATAAAGCATCAGCCCTGGATTCAGGAGGACCTGAGTTCAAATCCAGCCTCAGACATTTGACACTTACTAGCTGTGTGACCCTGGGCAAGTCATTTAACCCTCTGCCCTGCAAAAAGAAAAAGAAAAAAAAGTATACAATAAACCTAACATTTTATTTAAAAAAAAAACAATCGAATGAATGAATGAATACTACATGTAAACACACTTCCTGGATACTCTAATAACTTTGACTTGCTGGTTGTATCACATGTATATGTCTTCTGTCATTTCAGTCAAATCTGATTCTTTGTGATACCATTTGGGGTTTTCCTGACAAAGATCCTGGAGTGATTTGCCATTTCCTTCTCTATCTCATTTTGCAGATGAGGAAATTGAGGCAAACAGAGTTAAGTGACTTGCCCAGGGACACACAGCTATTAGTTTCTGAGGCTACATTTGAATTCAGGTCTTTCTGTCTCAAGGCCTGGCACTCTATCCACCTGTGCCTCTAGCTCTACAGTAGCCCTCACATACTTTTCCTCTCTGCTCACATGACCATTACCTTAGACCAAGTCCTCATTACTTCTCGCCTGGACTAATGTTAAAAAAAAAAAAAAAAAGTCTTCACTGGTCTCTCTGCTTCTATTCTCTCTCCTCTCCCATTTATCCTCCATACAGCTGCCAAAATAATCTTTCCAATTCTGACCTCGTTAATCCCTTTCTCAAAATTCTTCAGTGGCTTTCCACTGCTGATAGCATCAAATGTGAACTCCTTAGCCTAGCATTTAAAGGCTTTCCCTAAACTGGCTTCCAGTTACCTTTTAAAATTTTACATCATAAAAATCCCCTTCACGACATATTTATTCTGGAAAAACTTATTGATGAGCCAACTGCTGAACTAGAATCACCATTTCCCACATCTATACATTCATAGAAGCCGTTGTTCCTTGTGCCTGGAATGAATTCCCTCTTAATCTCTGCTTGGAAGCTTTGTCTTCTCTGGAGGGTCTCAAGGTAACTGCAAAACTTTCCTTGATCCCTCTAGGTGTAAGTGCTTTCTTACACTCCAATTTTCCTTGTACTATACTTCTTAGTGTGCATGTTTGCAAACTCCTATCCCCACTTCTACTTCCTCAAAGGAAGCAATGGTTTATTAAGCACCTTCCATTAATGTTTTTACAAATATCATTTCATTTGATCCTCACAACACTGGGAGTTAGGTGCTATTATCATTATTCCCATTTTACAGTTGAGAAAATTGAAGTAGATAGAAGTTGAGTGACTTGCCCAAGGTCACATAGCTGGTGTCTGAGGCCATATTTGAAATCCAATGCTCTATTCATTGTGCCCACTAGCTGTCTCTTTCCAGTAGAATGTAAGTTTTTTGAGAACGTGGACTGGTTCATATTCGTTGTTATTTCCCCAGTGGGTAGCACAGTATCTTACGTATAGTAAGTGATTAAGAAGTGCTTAAATACTTATCAAATTGAATTAAATTGAAAACTATAATTTGCAAAGTTGATTTCCCAATGACATAACTTAAGAGTCAATAATCATTTTTGATTCAACCTCTCCTTCTTCCCTCCTCACAAAAAAATTGAAAGCCACATCAGAAAACCTGATCAAAGTATATGTATTTTTTAAAATTATAATCCCTCTCTCCTCTAAGAAGCCTTCTCTGATTCTCTGAGACAGAACACTTTCACATTTGTATCTTATGTTAAAAGTATTTGCCGACATATCTATATCAGGTCTGGAAATGAGTCAGGCAAGAAAAGTTCAAATTCTGCTTCCAACACTTAGTACCTCTGTCACCTGAGGTAAGGATTTAAACTCTCAAGAAATGTTAAAAAGTGTCATAATTCCTCAAAGGGTTATTATGAGGCTCAGAGAAGATTATATATTATATAGATATAGCTATAAATATAGATATATACACATACACATATATGAAGTATAAAAATTAAAATATATGAAAATTCCAAAGTACTATATAACTTCCTGCCACTATTATGATTACTATTAACAGTATATTATATAATATATATATATTTAGCATACATAATAAGTCTTTGATAATATGAATGATGAGAATGATATGCTTCATGAGATCAGAGAACTTTCTTGTAGACTGTTAGGTAACTAGCACAGAGCTCTGAACATAGTAGATGGTCAAATATTTATTCAACTAAAATTCATTTACTATTTTAATGATCATTTCAAAGCCAAGTATGGGAGACAGACAGCTTACACAAAATAATTATAATTATAAGTAGAATCTCTATAGCATTTAAGGCTTGTGACATGATATGCATATATTGTTTTATTTGAACCTCAAAACAAACCTGGGAGGTAGATATTTTCATTATCCCCATTTCACAGATGAAAAACCTGAAGCTGACAGCACAAATGACTGGTTCAGGGTCACACAGCTAGTAAATGTTTACGAAAGGATTTGAATTCAGGTCCTCTTGACTCTTGAAGTCCAGGACTCTTTATCTACTGTGCCACTTTATTGCTTACATGACACAACAATGTGATACTTAAGAGGAGAACAAGGACAAAGCAAATCTGAGCCCCAGGCAAATACTGAAGTTTGCTTTCCCATGTGTTTGAAAAAGTCTCTTGTATGCTGATCCTTGCAGGTATTGAACCTTATTATCATGCACTCAAACTTACAAGGTAAATACCAGTACACCATTGGAGATTGGAAGAGTTTGGGGGGTTGCGTTATGTGGTACAGTGGATAAAGCACCTGCCCTGGATAGAGGAGGATCTGAGTTCAAATCCAGCCTCAGACATTGGACACTTACTAGCTGTGTGACTCTGGGCAACTCACTTAACCCTCATTGTCTACCCCCTCTGAGAGAGAGAGAGAGAGAGAGAGAGAGAGAGAGAGAGAGAGAGAGAGAGAGAGAGAGAGAGAGAGAGAGAATTGGAAGAGTTTGGGATAAAAAAGTGATTTTTCTTTTTTTAAAGTAGGCAGTATGGTAGAGATTCAGGTCTTGCCTCTGACACTTCCTAGCTTTCTCTTTGCCACAGTTTCCTCATCTATAAAATTAGGTGAAGAAAATGGCAAATCACTCCATTATATTTGCCAAGAAAAGCCCAAATGGGGCTACAAAGAGTCAGATATGACTGAAATGACTCAACAACAAAAAGCATATAATTAGTTTATAATTAATAACTTATTATACTAATAAGTATAGTAAAATGGGTAGCATTTATATAGTGCAGTTGCAAGCTCTCGGTGATCCAGACAACTCTCTGATATCATGTTGGAGGCAAGTCAAATCTAGTAAACAAGTATTTATTATGCTCCTACTATTAGCTAGGCAAAGGGCCAAGCACTGGATAATACAAAGAAAAGAAGAAGAAAAGAGGGTCCCTGTTCTCAGAGAGCTTACAGTCCAATGGGAAAGACAACCTAAAAACAACTATATATATATATATATATATATATATATATATATATATATACACACACACAAATAAGACATTTACAGAAAAAAATGGAGATCATCACTAGAGGGAAGGCACTAGCATCATGGGAGGGCAGGAAAGGCTTCTAGCGGAAGGTGAGATTTTATCTGGGACCTAAAAGACATCAACAAACCCAGGAATTGCTGAACTATATTGATGGAAGAAATATCCAACACTAGGAGTTCCCCAAATCAATGAAACTACACAATTTGTTCCCATTCCAAAAGTAATATTTTAAAGTATCTCTTTTTCACCCAGTGTGTGTCATGCCCTCGGTGGCTACCTACTGTACCTATCTGAGTTCTGGTTAATGGAGAAAGTCATAAAAAGATATAAAGCCCTTATCTATTTAAGTGATAGTTTTACCATCAATAAATAAGAAAACACAAAACATTTGTTATTATATTAAGTAAGTTTCCTCCATATTATTATTATTAAAGCAAATCAGAAACTAAGTTATGGCTATGTTAACATAATAAATGATGACTTGGCTAAAAGGCTCAGTGAATAGAGTGCTGGACTTAGAGTGAGCAAATGAATTATTTCAAATAGAAACTCAACCACTTCCTAGATATGTGGTCCCGGGCCTTACCAGAAGATCTGTCTGCCTCACTTACCTCATGCGTAAAATAGAAGTGAGAATAATAGCACCTACCTCCCAGGGTTGTTGTAAGGATAATATATAATATTTATAAAGCACTTTACAAATTTTAAAGTGCAATATAAATGAGCTATTATTATCATAAATTATTAATAATTAATAATGAGTAGCTAATTATATGTTGTTGTTGAGTCATGTCCAACTTTTCATGAACCCATTTGGGGTTTTCTTGGCAAAAATACTAGAGTGATTTTCCATTTCCTTCTCCAACTCATTTTACAGATGAGGAAACTGAAGCAAGGAAGGTAAAATGATGTGTCCAGGGTTACAAAGCTAATTAGTGTCTGAGGCTAGATATGAATTTAGGTATTCCTGACTCCAGGGACAGCACTCTATCCATTGTGTCACCTAGCTTCCCCTAATTATATTAATTGATAGTATTATATAGTATCATATTATGTGGTATTAATTATAATAAATTCTATTTTATATCATATAACTACATATTATATTGATTATGCTAATGATTACTAATTAACTATATTAAATTTACAGAAATTATTACTATCTTGCATCAGGTAGCTTTACAGATCACAATGCAGCCCACAACATGTCTCAACTCCATAAACATTTATTAAGTGCTAACTCTTTTTTTGTTAAGGAGAGATACAGAGATAAATAAGACCCAGTACCTTCACTCGAGTAGTGGATAATCTAGTTTGAGAGATTAAACATATATACAAATAAATTCCATTCAAAATCCAAGGTGGTTTTCATAATAGCAATTCAAGGAAAATGTTATAAAACTTAAGTAGCAGATGCATCATATTTTGGTTGGGGAAAAAATTGAATGGTTTCATTCATCGAAGTGGGAGCATGAGATTTGGGCCCTGACAGATAAATAAGTTACAGTCATGTACAACTATTAGGCTCTAATTTTAAATAACAATAAACACAAGTATGCTTCGGTAAGGTTTGCATAGTGCTTTATATATACTGTCTCATTTTGATCCTCACAATAACACTGGGAAATAGGTAATATCCTCATTGTATAGATTGAGTTAACTGAATTTTGGGGAAATTAAGTGACTTGCCTGTGGTCATATTTCTGGTGACCAATCATCTATATGATAATAGATGAAGAACTGGCCTCAAAGTCATGAAGATGGAGTTTTATGTCTCACCTGTATCATATATTGGCTTTGTAACTCTGAGCAGGTTAGCCCACAGCACTTTAGGCAACTCACTAAGACTGGAAGTTGCAGAGAAAATGCCTCCTCTGGAAGTTAGATACATTTTACAGCCTCTTCCACAAGTAAACAAACTAATTAACTTTGTCTAAGGCATCACATTCAGAGCCCTAGTTGTATTAATGTCAAATATGTTAAATATTTGCTAAGCACTTTACGGTCCTCAGCTGGCAGCCATTAGAATGTCTAAAGTCGAATTATCCCCTCGCTGTCAGCAGACTAAATCTGGATGCTGCCCATCACATAGCCATCCTCATGAATATTACAGTCAAAGTGATTATGAGCCATAAAACAAAATGATCCCTTTATGGAAGGTGTGGCTGCCAACTCCTGGGAGAGTGGTTCAAGGTACTTAGAGAGAAATACATCATTCCTTCAAAAGAGAAGGGAAACCCAGAGAGATGCTTCTAAGTGAAGGCATGGGTTTTCAAGACATGAGATGTAAGCATAAAATCTCCTTATTTTGTTGTTCAAAGATTTTTTTGAATAATCTTCCTAGACACATGTTTCTCCAGTATTAATTCTGCTAAGTAAGACTTATGAAGCTATGCAATATAGTAGGTAGAAAGTTAGCCTCAAAGCCAGGAAGAACTGAGTTCAAGTCCCCACCTCTGGCTGTGACACTGACGAAGTCACTGATACTCTCAGTTATCTAGGAAATTCTCTAAGAGTGAGTTACAGACAAGGTGATGGCCTATATTTG
Organism: Dromiciops gliroides; assembly: GCF_019393635.1. Classification (NCBI taxonomy): domain Eukaryota; kingdom Metazoa; phylum Chordata; class Mammalia; order Microbiotheria; family Microbiotheriidae; genus Dromiciops; species Dromiciops gliroides. The sequence continues at coordinate 231,258,064 of NC_057862.1, forward strand.
TAGAGGAATTTTCCTCATCTGGCACTTCCCTATAGCAAATGAGATCACAGGTTCCAACCCTCTCTCTAAATAAGACCTATGATATCCTTTTACAGTCATCTGATTTCAGAAAGATCAGTTTGAAACAAAATGATAGGCTATAACTTCATATAATCTTGACCAATATTCTTCTTGAAGACTGAGAGACATATATCTATACCTATATCTTTATCTATATAATTTTATATATCCATATAACTTTATCACTGTATCTATACTCCTATCTATATCTATAAGCTATATTTAATCTATGGTATATAGAGATCTATATCCATCTGCATAGCTATAGGTATCTTTATTTAAATATTTCCAGATATCTATAGGTCTATATACATTATAGATTAAATAGATAAATATCTATAGGTCTATATGGACATCCAAGTGGCACAGTGGATAGAGTGTTAGGCTTAAAGTCAGGAAAACTCATTTTCTTGAATTCAAATCTGGCCTCAGACACTTACTATCTGTGTGATCCTGGGGAAGTCACTTAACCCTGTTTGCTTCAGTTTCCTCATTTGTAAAATGAGCTGGAAAAGTGAGATGACTTGCCTCATGTCACACAGTAGTAAATGACTCAAAACTAAGTTCTTTTATACCAATTTCAGCTCTCTTTCCATTTCAGTACCCTCTCATATTTTTACCATTTTATTAATAAACCTCAGCTGAAAGATAAGAAGTACCTGCCAATTTCATTTTATGTGCGAGATTCTTGAAATAATAATAATAACAACAACAACAAAATAAGCTTTAACTAATCTTGCTTAAATGATTCATCTATTTATCAAACCATGGATTTAGACATAGTACAAACATAAACTTCAGCCCATTCCCTATATCTTGTATCCCAAATCCCCATAATCACTATTGAAGAGGTTGTACTACTTATAGATGGAGGTCTAAAAGCTAAATACAGGGGATGCTGTTTATGGAATCCTGTCAAATGTAAGTTCCTTGAGGCCAGGGCCTAATTTTCATGCTTTCTTTCTATCCCCAGTGCCTACAATCTTTCCATGAATAAAAGAGGCTCTTAATAAATGCTTAGGTTTGATTTTTAGATTCAGACTCTTAAGATACCTGTGAGGCTAGGGGGATGAAACCTGTGGTCATATATTATGATAACAAGACTATGTCTTTCCCTATACTTCAAACTTTTAACTGAGGTCTTCTGACAAAATATAAATTCTTTGTGTGTAGGATTATTTCATTTTTTGTCTTTGTATTCTAGGACTTGTCATTATCCCTGGCACATTACTAAATTATTGCTGATTAATTTATTGATTGTTTTTTAAGCAAATGAAGTACACTGTATGAAATTGATTAGATGGAAGCAGTATAATTCTCTTAAGTTTCAATTCAACAACCATTTCTTAACTGTCTGCAATATTCAGAATAAGGATGAGAGATAAAAAAGACAAAAATGAAATTAGTTCTTGCTGCAGACAAGATTATCTTCTGCTGATTATTTTTTTTATCAATAATAAACAACTGTTGTTTGTCCTTCATTCTTGAAGAGGACTATGACCTCGGGCTGATGTCATGACTTGCACTGAATTGGATTTAAGTGAGGGAGGGCTGTGCAACGTCACTAACCTCACTCTCTCCTCCAAAGCCATCTGGGTCCAGTGGCAAAATATATATCAGGATGACTGGAGATGGCCCCAGATGTTTAAGGCAATCCAGGTTCACACAGCTAGTGTCTGCCATAAGATTTGAACTCAGATCCTCCCAACTTCAGGGCCAGGGCTCTATCCACTGTGCCACCTACCTGTCCCAATATGATTATTAAGAAGATGACATATCATAATCCAATAAAGCTTTCTATCTATACATGATTCTGATAATTCCCCTCTCCTAAAACCTTTAGTATACTCGGGGGTAGTTTAGTCACTTCCTACACCAGGTAGGCATTGACACAGCTCTTCTCATTCAATTTAATTCAATAAATATCTTTTGAGTCTATTATGTTCAAAGCTCTGTGAATAGTGTTAAGATTGAAGAAACCCTATGTAATTTCTTTAAGTGATGTAGACCATGAATTAAAAGGCACTATTCTCCTCTATGCCTAGATGCTCCTTGATAGTAAGTTTGTCACTAAAGGAACCAAGTCGACTTTTAAAGTTTCTACAGTGTACAGTAGGAGGAGTAGTAGGAGTAGTGGTGGTGGTGGTGGTGCTGGTGGTAGTAGTAGTAGTAGTAGTAGTAGTATTTCAGGTTTTCAGTACCTTTCGAATAATGATCTTTGGAGTTACGTAGTACAATTATTATTATGCTCATTTTACATATGAGAAAAGTAAGGCTCAGTGAAAGGTAAGTTGCATATGCAGGATAATTTTGTCAGGGGAGGGGAGGGGAATTAAACCTGTAATTTTATATGTAGGCCTGTAAGTGACATGACTGGTTATCCCTTCCAGTTATCTTTTAGCAAACGAGGAAACTGAGGTTGAGAAAATTTAAATGACTTTACTGAGGTAACTCGGGCAGTAAGTCACAGAGACAGGATTTGAACCCAGACTCTCAGACTCCAGACTCAAATGCTCTTGTCACTGCCTGGGGTCACATAGCTAGAAAAAAAAAATCTCTGGAAAATTAAAATTCAGACCTACTTATCTTCAATGTAGTCATTTTTCCACTATGCCCTGTTGCCCCTAGTAGGGAAAAAAGTAGGGACTTGAAAGAGCTGGTTTGCCACCCTAAACACTGAAAATGTCACTCAAGGTTTCACTTGGAATATTATCTATTATCCAGTGAAACACTTCCAACTCTAAATGAAATCCTGAGTCAAAAGGCAGCCAGAAGCAAACCATGAATAAAGCTAGAGAACTGAGCCTATTCTTTGGATACTCATTTCTATCTTTTTCTTTTCAGTATGGAGAGTAAAAGTCTTCAATTCCTCAATAATTTATGGTTCTGCAGAGTTGCCTGGAGAACTGAGAGTTCAGATGACTTGATCAGAGTCACAGAGCTAACACATGTCAGAGGCTGGCCTTCCTGACTATGAGGCCAGGTATGGATCCAATAAATTACACTGCCTCTCATTGGTTAGATACTTGGAGATAACAAGTCCTCTGCTATGAAACCATTTGAATTAGCCCCAGTTCAGAGTTCAGTGCTCATCACTTTGTTGTTCAGTAGTTTTGGTTGTGTCTGACTCTTTGTGAGCCCATTTGGTGTTTTCTTAGCAGAGATACTGGAGTGGTTTGCCATTTCCTTCTCCAGCTCATTTTACAGATGAGGAAACTAAGGCAAACAGGGTTAAGTGACTTTCTCAGGGTCATATAGTAAGTTCCGAGGCTGGAATTTGAACTTAAGAAGATGAGTCTTCCTGACTCCAAAACCTGAGCGTCGCTGCCCTCATTGATCATACACTTTCATAAACTGACAACTCACATCAGCATAATCTAACTATATTGTAACATGAAACGAAAGGCACCTTGTAACTCTCTACCATGAATACAAGTGCCACATAAATTCCTTTCCATTTCCTGAAAAGATGTCATTTTTCTTTGACACTGTTTTGAGTGAGAGCTTGCTACAGCACTGAGACAGCCAATAGAACAGGATGTCACTTTCAACTGCAATGACCCAAATTTGTAAAAAGGGTAGGGACATGGCAAACATGTAGCTGCTGCTCTGTGGTAACCCACATGATTTATACTTTCCAGCAAGACACTAAAACATGGCATAGCCTGCCAGAATTTAGACCTGGTGGTTATTATATCCATGTTAAGTGTCTCACTTACTAACTTTAAACCAATTTGCTCCTGTTTGATTCCAAAGATTGTATAGATTCTGTGGCCATGGGACATAGAGAGTTATACTGTTGGAAGCTTTTCCTTTAAGATTCTGGCAAGAGCCTTTAGCATAATTCCCCCACCCCTACCAGACTTTATCCTATCCACACACCTCTGCTGATAAGAATTCATTTCACCTATCTTCAGATTAGATAATGGGGAGTGATGGAATAACCAATCTGAAAAGGAGTCTAGGGACACCAGTGTTCTAAAGGTAGGAAATAGACAATTATTTCTGAAATGTTTATTCCTCCCCTCCCAGACCTTTCTCCCATGGGATTCCAGTGGCAACAGTAAATTAGTGTGATAATGTTCCCATTTTGTTTGCTGCTAGATGTCGATTCACTAGAGACATGGAATGGTAATTTATCCCCTCAAACACTGAAGATAATTAAAAAATGTGCAAGTGGTTTGACCTCCCATTCATGATAGGCACAAAAGGGAGATATTTCCCAGAAGGGGAAGGTATGTAAAAATGCATATGGATGACCGTTTAAAATCATGGTCACTCAGAGAGAACTGATTTTGCTCCCCAAATTATGCTATCTATGTATTCAGACCTTTAATATTTAACATTCAGGATTAAAGCACAAGGACTCATACATTTTCCATTGGCAGCAAGATTTTGTGATGGAAACTAAAGACCATCTTTTTCAATAAAGGTTGGCAAAATGAGATACAGTTATCTAAGATTTAATTCTAGCCCTGTTCTTCTGCTTTTTTTTTTTAAGTGAGGCAATTGGGGTTAAGTGACTTGCCCAGGGTCACACAGCTAGTAAGTGTTAGGTGTCTGAGGCCAGATTTGAACTCAGGTACTCCTGACTCCAGGGCCGGTGCTTTATCCACTGCGCCACCTAGCTGCCCCTGTTCTTCTGCTTTTGAATGAAGACCAAGATTAATCAGGAGTCTTAGCAACAGTACATTTTGAAAATAGTTACTAAAATTTATAACATATACCAAGTGATATTTTATAAAAACACACTTAGTTTGAGTGAATAGTGTGTGTACATGATGTGCTAATATGGGTTCATCAAGAATAGGACATGCCACATAAACTTTATTTACTATGTTGTTGGAGCTAATAGACTAGTAGATTAAGGAAATGCCACAGACAACAGTGTTCCTGAATTTCAGCAAGGCATTTGACAATGACCCTGTCAAGTTATCCTCTTGGACAAGATGGAGTCTGAATCCTAAAGAATCTTGTTGGTTTTGAAGGATAGCCCCGAATGTAATAACATGAAATTGAATGGGGAGAAATGTAAACTCCTATGCTTGAATCGATGAAGCAACTGTACCAGTGTAGGGTGTGGTATTGTGATTAGATAAAAGTTTGATTAGAAAAGATCCAGGAGCTGGTTATAGTGGTGAACCCCTGAAATCCCTGCTCCTAGGGAAGGCTTAAAGGTCATAGATTGCTTGAGGTTCCAAGCTCTAGTATTGCTAAAGCATTGGAAGTCCACACTAAGCACAGTGACAATACAGTGGGGTCCTAAGAATGGAGGACTAATAAGCTACCTAAGGAGGGATAAAGTGGCTCAGGTCAGAAAAATATAGCAGATTAAGACTTCTATAGCAATCAACATTAGGTTTGGGATTAGGCAACAAGGGGAAGAAAGGAAGGAGGAGAAGGATGACAAGGATGAGGAGAAGAGAAGAAGGAAAGAAAGAAGGAAAGGAGGGAGGAAGAAAGGAAAGGGAAGGGAAGGGGGAGAAGGGAAGAAGGAAAGAAAGAAGGAAGGGAGGGAGAGGAAGGAAGGAAGGAAGGGAGGGAGGGAGGGAGGGAGGGAGGAGGGAGGGAGAGAGGAAGGAAGGAAGGAAGGAAGGAAGGAAGGAAGGAAGGAAGGAAGGAAGGAAGGAAGGAAGGAAGGAAGGAAGGAAGGAAGGAAGGAAGGAAGGAAGGAAGGAAAGAAGGAAGGAAGGATGGAAAGGAGGGAGGGAGGGAAGGGAGAGAGGGAGGGAGGGAAGGGAGAAAGGGAGGGAGGGAGGGAGGGAGAGGTACAAAGTAGAGAAAAAAGAAAGATCTTGGGGTTTTAGTGGAATGCTAGTTCAATATGAATCAACAGTATGCCAGGACAACTACAAAATTTGATGTGATCTTAGACTTCACTAATAAGGGCTGACATTCTAAACTCTGTCTTGGCTAAACAACACCTGGAATATTCTGTCCCATTCTTGGAGCCATCGTTTTGGAAGGTCATTGACAAACTGTAATAGTTCCAGAGTGAGATAATCATGAAGGTAAAAGGACTAGGAATATTTAGTTTGGAGAAGAGAAGACTTAGGACGTATATGCCAGCTATCTTCAAGTATTTGAAAAACCATCTTGGGGAAATATGATTACACTCGTTCTTCTTGGCCTTAGAGGACCAGACATGGGACAATGAATGGAAGGTGTAGAGATAGAATCAGACTTCATATAAAGGAAAGCTTCCTAACAATTAGAACAGTCCAAAATGGCATGGGTTGCCTCATATAGTGGTGAGATCCCCTTCATTGGATACCTTCAAACAGAAGCTGGATGAGTACTTTTCATTGAGATTGTAGTACGGACAAGAATGGATGACCCCTGAGAACACTTACAAGAACAGGGTTGCCTGTACAGTTTTGTGAAATGGAGATCATAGGAATTTCTCAACTTTGCCACTGAAAGGTCATTTAGGCTGTTTGGAATTGGTGGCTCGATTAGGGAAATCTTCCTTTTATTGAGTTAAATCTTGCTCTTCTCATTTAGGCCAAGGCCTCTTAAATTTTTTGTGTCATGGAACCCTTTGACAATCTGGTAAAACCTTCTATGAATAATGTTTTAAATACATAAAATAAAATGCATAGGATTAGAAAGAGAACCAATTTTAAACCAAGTTATCAGACCCCAAGTTAAGAAGGTTGGCAAGTTCTGCCCCACATACTCTTTCTTGGTAATCTCATTAGCCCCCAAGAGGGGGCTAGCATCTTGATGCAGAGGACTCAGAATATACACCCAGCCTTAATCTCTCCCCTAAGTTTCACTTCCACATCACCAATTGCCTATTAGACATTTCACCCTGGGTATTCCAGAGATATCTTAAGCTTAGTATATTGAAAGCTGAACTCCTGAAAACTCTCCCTTCTTCCTAATTTCCCTATTTCTGACAAAGGCATGATCATCTTTCTAGTCCTCCAGGCTTTCTAAGCTTGGCATTGTCCCCAACTCCTCAGTCTATCTCACCATAGGTATTCACTTGGTTGCTAAATATTGCCATTTCCACCTTCTCACATCAAATGTTCTCACAAAAATGTCTTACATCAAATCTCTTCTCTCTAATCACATAGCTACGTACTTAGTTCAGGCCCTTGTTACCCTCATTACCTAGACTATTACAAGAGCCTTCTGATTGGTCTCACTATTCCAGTCTATCCTCTATACTGATGCCAATACAATTTTCCTTAAGTGCAGATCTGACCATGATACCTGCCTACTCAGACCTTTCCATTGACTTCCTAGTACCCCTAAGTTAAAATTTAAATGCTTCTGTTTAGCTTTTAAAGCCTCAAACCACCTGGTCATAGCTTGTCTTTCTAGTCTTATTAGATGTTACTCTCTCTCTCCCATATCCTGTGATCCAGTCAAACTAGACCTTATTCATCCTTATATATGACATTCCATTTCCATACCTGGAATGTTCTTCTTCTCCCTACCTGAAAATCCTTCTCTTTCTATAACATACAGTTCACATACTGTCTTCTGCATCAAACCCTCCAACTGCTAGTGCAGTTTAAAAAATTATTTAAGTAAAATTCAAGTATTTATTAAATAAAATACCTTGTATTCAGCTTTTTCTTTTGTTTGGTCATTCTCAGTTACGTCCAATTCTTCATGACCCCATTTAGGGTTATTGTAGCAAAGATACTGGGGTGGTTTGCCATTTCCTTCTGCAAGTTTTTTTCCATATGAGGAAACTGAGGCAAACAGGGTTATGTGACTTTCCCAGGATCACACAGCTAAGCATTGGTATCCAAATTTGAACTCCTGAAGATTAGTCTTCCTGCCTTCAGGCCCAATATGCCACCTGGCTGCCCCAGGGTATCTTTATATTGCAGAATAATTTCATATATTTCTTACTTCAATTCAACAAACATTTATTAAGCATCTATTCTATGCCCCATAAGAGAGGAAGTATGCTAAAGCAGTTAGAGTTGGCTTCATAGCCAGGAAAATCACAGTTCAAACCTTACCTCTAATATGACTGACAGGCACCCTGGGAAAGTAATTTAACCTCTCAATTCTCCAGACATTTCTCTGAAACCATAAGTTGCACTAAAAATGGTGCTGACCTGTATTGGGAAGAGGGAGTGTCCTCATCTGACAATTCTCTGCACTAATGAAATCACAATCTACTACTTATCCCTTGGAAAAAGGAAATGTCAAACCACTCCAGCATCTTTGCCAAGAAAACCCATGTATGGTATGGTCCATGGGATCACAAAGAGTCTGACGCGATTGAACGAATGAACAACAACGACGACAACCGTACTCATCCCATATACCAGAAGATGTAGTTGGAACTAGCAAGACAAAACCAAGAGCTTAAAGAACTTACATTCTACCAACAAAGATACTTTATTTCATTACCTAAATTATCACATTTCATCTTGACATGAGTTCTTCTAGATGCCAAAATTTATTTTTATAGATAAAACACTGGAGAAAAGAAAAAGGAAGACTGTGGTTGATCCCTGATGTGATATTCAGGTGGACATGTTAATTCAGGGACTCATTCTTAGAGCTAAGCATTAATAAATAGCATTAGTCTAGAAGTTGCAGAAGTTATACCTCTCTTTTTGGAGAATCAAACCATCATTCCTCTTCTGACTGGTGAGTGACACTCATCTTTCTCCTAACAAGACAAAACCTGTTGTCAGAAACTTTAAACGCAAAACCAAAAAAACCCCAAACAAACAAACAAACAAACAAGCAAAAACCAGCCCTGATCTTATTTGATCATCAATATTTTAGTCTCTAAAATAAAAACGTGGGGCAACTAGGTGGCACAGTGGATAAAGCACCTGCCCTGGATTCAGGAGGACCTGAGTTCAAATCCAACCTCAGACACTTGACACTTACTAGTTGTGTGATCCTGGGAAAGTCACTTAATCCTCATTGTCCCACAAAAAAAAAAACCCCAAAACAAAACAAAACAAATACAACGTCAAATGTTTGATCAATTGAAACATGAAGCTAGCTCTTACATATTATCACAGTGTCTGGCTCATCATTTAATAAATGCGTGCTGGCAAGTTCCATTGGAGCATATTTATTTAGGAGTGAGATTTATATTTTTTACCTCTGCCCCCCTCAAAAAATATTCAATAGCCTTAGAATCTTTAGATTTGGAAAGCACCTTAGAGATTTTTTATTTTTCCTACTTATAAAACTTATTACCTGTTTGACTTTAGGCAAGTCACATGGGCACTCTGGTACTTAATTTCTTCATCCTTAAAATGGTGAGGTTGGATTAGTGGACATTTGTGGTCCTTCCAAGCCCAAGTTCCTATGAACCTACTAACTATTGTTTTTGAGTCAGATCGAGTACCACAATGGGGCTTCCCAAAATTAAACCTTTTAAAAAAAAAACACCATAGTTGTTGAATTGATCACATTGCCATGAAACTTGAAATTGTAGTTTAAAAGCACGGCCATGAGACCATAGAGTTGGGGGGCGGTGGCAGCAGGGGCAGGCCTGGTGAAAAGAGATCTGTGACTTTATTAGTAAAGGGAGCTACCAGTATAGATATTCCTTTCATGGACGTAGATCTTCAACTTCAAGTTTTTGAGAATTATGTATGACATGTAAAAGTGGAGCAATTTTCCCATAGTCACAAAACTAGAGTTTTGTGGTCTGGAAAAACCTCTAGTTTTCTGCCCCAATTTTTCTTTTTCTAACTGTCTGTTTCTCAGCTATGTCCCCATCTCCTACATGATATCCCTTTACTCCCACCCTGTTTCTTTTCTGGGCTCTCACAGCCATTGTTCATGGAAGCAACCCATATAGACACATGACTTGGCAACTGCCTCTGAAGAAATGACAACGATCACCTCATCAACAACAGTTACTGAAGACCCAGAAAACAAAATTGATGCCATCAGTCTTTAGCACCATCAAATGGCTCAGCTTGATTTTATTAGTGGAAATGACACTAAAGATTATCACCATCTGTGATGCTGTTGTACCCTAAGGACCAGGAGACCTTTCTATGACTAGGTATGTTGGCTCTCCTAGAACATTGTGGGTTCTCTTTTCCTGTGTTGGCTTGAAGACTCTTGTGCCTAAGACTCTCAGGCAGCATCTCTGGTTGTATTCCTTCCCAGTCTGGCTTTGGAGGTGTTCAGTTTTGGCTTCAGTTTGAGGGAGGTTAGTGGACTATTCTACTTTAGAATTATTAATCTCAGCTTCATTGTAAGCCTCAATTGTCTTTCCTAGCTTGGTGGTATTAGTCCTGGTCCCAGTGTGAGGGGCTCATTGGCTATTACCCTAGTACATTTCCATTGCTTTTTGTTCCCTTGGGTGTCTGCATTAAAGACACATGACCTTCCCTTAAACACACCATATAAAAGGACATATTACCTTCATTAATGCCAGGCTCATTTAATCCTTTTACCAGTTTCCTTTTAGTGTCTATAAAAGATCTTGACCCAGAGCCAGGATTTTAATCCAAACTTCCTGTACTATAAAGCTGGACCTCCATTTACTATGCTATCCTCCCTTTAGGATCCGTCATAAAGTGGCAAGGCAAGAAAAACCCAATGGGAGGTAGAGAAACCTTTTTCCAACTCAAAACAATCGCGCACCTTCTACTGTTAGAGAGAACTTGTAGAAAAGGCATCTGACTAAAATCTGAAGGCTCTTTTCCTCCAACATGGGGAATGCGAAGGGAAGCACAGAAATCATATTTAATGGATATAATTTGACAGACCAGTGTCTGCAGCCAAAGAAGAGGAAGGAGTTTAGAAATATAGGTGATAGAGTGTGAGAATCAGGGTGCTACCTCCTGCTGAGAAAGACATTGCGAGAACCAGGGTGCCGCCCCCCTGAAAAGAAAACATGTGACTAGCTTCCTGAAGCTGCCTGGCATCTGGACTGCCTGTAAGTCATGTCAATCAATGGACCGGCCAATTAGCTTGGAGCTGCGTGTGGGGACTGCCCCTCTTCCCGTCCACAGGAAGCTTCCACTGGAACAGACTGAGGATCACCCTCCTTTGGAAACAGGCCTGTAGTGGCAGGGGCAGGTGGAGTAGACAGATCTCCTATCTTTCAGAACTTCAGGTGTTCCCTTTGGAAGCGTGGATAGCTAGGTGAAGGCGGCTTTCTCTTTCTCTCTTTGCTATCCCCTAATATACTTTAATAAATGCTTAAAAGCCTAAATTGTTGCCAAATTTATCAGTAAACTTAGTTCTCCCTCACACACAGTGGGTGGGAAGAAAAGGCGATCACACATTAGATTTTAAACATCACAAGAGACCATAAATCTAGAGCTGGAAGGGAATATCCCATCCAAATGCCTCATACTACAAAGGAGGAAACCAAGGTCCAGAAAAATTGAGCCAATTACCCAAAGTCATACAGGTAGCAATCATCAAATTGAAGTCATGCTACTGAACAGATTTGAAATGGACTGTGCTTAAATAGGAGCTATTAAACTTGTCTGGATAATGGAGTGGATAAGAGATTTGAAAGCCATAATCACTATCAGCTGATGATATATTAAGTCACATTTACATATCACTTTGCACTTTCCAAAGTCCTTCCTTTACAATGGCCATGTGAAATAGCTAGAGTAAAGATGATCATCTCCAGTTTGCTGATGAGGAAACTGAGGCTAGGGCATGGTTCCTAGGATATCAGATTCTAGATTACAAAGCAGATCTCCCCTGACTACAACCCTAACTACTTTTCCACTATACCACAGTGCTACCAGCACGTGCACTTCTCCACAAGAAATAGGAAATGACTTGTTTTAAAGGCTAAATGTCTCCTATATGGAGGAGTCACAGAATCTCAGAGGTGAAAGGCCATTTAATCAAAATTGTACCTTCCCACTAGTTGTATGACCCTGGGCAAGTCACTTAACCCTTGTTGATCCCCTCCCCCCAAAAAATAGATTTACAAAATTGTACCTTCCCATATCAGGCATCCCTTCTTTGGTCAATCAATGAGCAAATACTTATTAAATACTCACTTTGTGCCAGGCACTGTGCCAGGCACTGGGAATACAAAGACCCTCAAGGAGCATATATTATATCTGAAGAAACAACATCCCCAATAAGTGATTATCCAGACTTTCTTCAAGAGTGAGGGAGATTCCACTATATCCCAAGATAGATCATTCGACTTTGAAATGATTCTAATTGACAACTTTAAGCCTAAATCTGCCTTTCTTCAACTCCCACCCATTGTTCCTTTTTTCATCTCTAGAGCCAAGCAAAACGGGTCTAAACTTTCCACATGAATACCCTTTAAATGCATGAAGACAGTTACCATTCTTCTCTTCTGCTGTCTAACCATTCTCAATTCTTTCAGCACATCCTCACATTACATGGCCTCTGAGTCCTCTCCTCCCGCCCCCACACACTCTCTTTGACACCTTTTCTGAATGTTCTCTATACCAGGGCTTCTCAAACTTTCTCCACTTGTGACCCCTTTTCGCCCAAGAAATTTTTATACCATCCTGGGTAAACAGGTATATAAAACAGGAATACATAACCTTTTACTGTTGCCAAATTTTTCACAACCCCCCCCCCCCCCGCTATTCATGACCCATTTGCAACCCACAGTTTAAGAAGCTTTCCTCTACACCATTCTACCTGTTTTCCAATCATGAATCTCCTTTTCTCTACCTCTACTGTAGAACTCTGGACTCCACTCTGGGACCCTGTGCTCTGGTAGATTATCTTTCACTTATACTGCCTAGAACTAGGTTTCCACATCACTTCTTGGCTATAGCCATGCATACCTTCTCCTCATTTCCAGTCCTCACTATATGTTGTCTCTCACTCCCATCGGAATGTAAACTTCTTGGTGGTGGGGATGGGACAGTCTTGGTTTCTTGTCTTTTTATAGTCAATTTTTAGTACAATGACTGGCACATGCTTTCCTTCTCTTTCCCCTCCTCCCTCCCCCTCCCACTCCTCCCTTCTCCTCCTCCTCTTCATCTTTCTCCTCCTTCTCCTTTCTCCCTTCCCCTCCCCATCTGTCTCCCTCCCCCTTTCTTTTCCACTCCCCTTTTCCTCCTCCTCTTTCTTCTTCATCCTCCTCTTCCTCCTTCTCCTCTGTCTCTGTCTCTCCACCCCCCATATACTTAGTAAAATGTGGTGCACAGAAATTAACAAAGAGCTCTAGATATGTTTTTATCTCATGGAGTACTTTGAGACCATCACCTCTTATTTTCTGGACACAGTCCCTCTCTTAATTCAGTATATGATAGCATTAACCCAGACATACTTATGCCTCATAATTCACTTAGCATCCATTATTAACTGCAGGTCTTTTTTTCCCCATACAAACAAGCCTTCAATCTTAAAAAGGGTAAATCCTCAGTTCATTTTTTTCTTAGTAATCTATTGCATATAAATCACTAAAACTACTTCAATGCCAGGAGCTCTGTTAATATGCATATTGCATTTAATCTCAGTAAGTGTTAATGGGATCAAACGGAAAAAAATAAAGCAGGGGATGATTATCCTAGGCAGATCCATCTTCCTTCCTGTAACTCTCCAAGTATCATAAAAATTATTGCCAAGTCTATATATTATAAAACTTGGAGGGGGTGGGGACAAGAGAGGTGTTTGATGTTCTGACTCTTAGGCTGGTGCTATCTTGGTACACTAAGAAGAATTGGAAGGGTTATTAAGTACTGAAATAACTTCCTAAAGATTACTATTCCACTTGCTTCTCTAGGTGTCTTTAAAAACCAGTTAACATGGGGGGGCAGCTAGGTCACACAGTGGATAAAGCACCAGCCCTGGATTCAGGAGGACCTGAGTTCAAATCCAGCCTCAGACACTTGACACCTACTAGCTGTGTGACCCTGGGCAAGTCACTTAACACTCATTGCCCCACCAAAAAAAAAGAAAACCAAAAAAATCCCAGCTAACATGTTATCTGTATTTAACCCTCTTATCCCAAGAAATGTTGATTAGTTTATCATCTCCCCCAATTAGAGGGTGAGTTCCTTGAGAGCAGGGACAGATTTATTCTACATGTATCTTTGATGCTTAGCACAGTGTTTGATTCACAGTAGGTGCTTAATAAATGTTTTTTTCATTTGTTCATTCAAAAGAAAGTGCAAAGTGCCCGCCAATGTTAGTCCAAACATGCTTCAGGTTATTGAGGGTACTTGTCATCTACTCATGTCAAGAATTTGTCTTTTTTTTTCCTCTGAGAATAGACTTTAAAAAAAAGACAAAATGGGGCAGCTAGGTGGCGCAGTGGATAGAGCACCGGCCCTGGATTCAGGACTACCTGAGTTCAAATCCGGCCTCAGACACTTAACACTTACCAGCTGTGTGACCCTGGGCAAGTCACTTAACCCCAATTGCCTCACTTAAAAAAAAAAAAAAAAAAAAAAAAAGACAAAATGTGGGCTGCAAAGGGTATTTGGGATCCAGAGTTGATTCTGTAGATTAAAAAGATCATGGTCTCTAAAATGAACCCAAGAGAAAAGCATCACTTGGTACTAAAATTCACAGCAGGGTAAAATGTGGAAAAAGAAGAGGAGGGGTGGAAGGGAATAAGCATTTATATAAGTACTTAGTATGTACCAGGTGCTGTGCTAATTGCTTTTTATAAATATTATCTCATTTGATCTTGACAACAACGCTGTGACACAGGTGCTATTGATATCTCCATTTTACATTTGAGGAAACAAAAGCGAACAGAAGTTAAATGACTTGTCCACGGACACAGCTAGTAAGTGCCTGAGATTGAATTTGAACTTAGGTCTTCCTGATTCCAGGCCCAGAGTCTCTATGTACTGAAAAATGTATTGATTTCTAGGAGTCCTAAACCAGTTGTGATACAGAGAGAGAGAGAGAGAGAGAGAGAGAGAGAGAGAGAGAGAGAGAGAGAGAGAGAGAGAGAGATGATAGAGAGATAGAGAGATAGATAGACAAATATCTGTAGACATAAGTAAATAACTAGGAGAGCTAGAGTTATGTGTATAGAAGGAATCAATAAAGTGTCATCACTTGAATCAACCCTCCATGATCCCAAATAGAAGAAAAACTAACTTTTTAAAAAAAATTTCCTTAGTAACCTTTTTTTTTTCTTCCTTTTTTTCTTTTTTGGTTTAACAATCCACCAGGATGTGCTCAGTGTGGTGGAAATACTAGTAGAATTGGAATTAGGATACCTGTGTCGTTTTTTGTTTTTGTTTTTGCTTGTAAACATTAAATTGTGATCTCTTTAAGAGAACAAGGACTGGAAATTTTTTTTTAACTCATTTTATACCCCACCCCCAGCACTTAGCACAGGTTCCTGACATGCAGTAGGTATGTAATGAACATATACTGATTGACTTACTGACCTATGTTTATGTCCCAGCTCTATCACCTACTAGCCATGCAACCTTGGACAAGTCATTTAATACTATTGAGGGAAATAGAATAGCAAGTGGTAATAGGAGTTGATTGAAACATACTGATGCCATTTTATGACTTAATTCTGGAGCTAGTTCAGTTCCCTTTCTATTCAGTTATGAGTCTAGTCCAATTTCTGTCTTGTAAGAAAACTTTATTCAGTTGTAGGAATTGTGAAAACCTTATTGCATCATTTGAACCTAGCCTTGCATGGCTGGGAAGGGGGAACACCTCTACCTCCTGCTTAGAGACCTTTAACTAAGGACCTAGATTATGCTAACCAGAAACCCTCAGATCCAAGGACGGCAAGGAGTTTTCTCACAATTATATATCTTAAGCAACCCATTAGTCAGATATGTCTTATCTGAAAAACGACCCTCTGCTGGTCAATCAGTTATTGTTTCCATATTCCCATGACTAAATACAGACACTTGAGGGGAGTGGGACACCTCTTTTTCTGATTTCAGGGAACTGTACCCAATCACTCTTACCCTCCCAACTTGGAAATTCCCTAATCTTTTCTCCAATTACAAATTAGATGACCTATTTTTTATCCTGTTAATTGTTTTCTTTTAATTACTTGGCCTTATTTTGTGAATTATTTTTAATGCAGAAAAATGTCTCCTCCTATATTTGGGGTCCAGCCCTAAAATAAGGAGATCTAATCCCAATTTCTTAGGCAATTGGCATGCATTACTTAATAAATCACTATGCTCAGAAGCTCAAACCTCTGTTTCCTCAGTCATTTCATCTTTTACACACTATACTCTGAGACTAGCTTTTCACCTCTGTAAAATGGATCTGACATTACACACATCACCTAATCTCTCAGATTTGGTGTGAGCAAAGTACTTTTCAAATTGCCAAAGACTACATTAATGAATACTAGTAAGTTGATAAATACATGGTGCTTTTGCATCCATTTCTTTGTAGCCTGCTCACAACAAAAACAGAAAATAAATATTTTTATGACAGCCCTTTAAAATAATTTAAACCTTCCCCAACCACCAGTTTGTTCTTCCTCAAGGTCAATAATCCCAATCCTCTGAGCCTTTGTGAAGAGGTCTTATTTTACAACCTTTTCAATCCCACTTGCCAAATATTCATTGAACACCTACATTCAAGGTACTGTGTGACTGGCACTATAGAAAGATGAGTAAATAATCCCTGTCTTCAGGGAGTTTGCACTCTACTACAGAGGGTGGTGGGTCTCTCTCCTTTGCATTCTTCTTGCATTCCCCATCTCTCCTTAGTTGCAAAATCTAGAAAGTGACATTTTACTTTAAGATATAACCAGTGTTGAGTACAACAGAAATAAATGTATTCAGTTAATAAATAAAATAAAATAAATATAAATATAAACAGAAATAAACAGAAAGACAAGCAAATAAATAAATAAAGGAATGAATGAATAAATAAATAGATAAATGAATAAATAAATAAAAATATAAGGTTAATAAAATAAAATAAATGCACTGTTAATAAATGTTAAGAATTTGCCAGGAATAGAATCCCTAACTTTGTTCAAAATTCAATTCAAATCCCACCTTCCATTTACATGAAGCTTTTACTGATCCCCTCAACTGCAAACACACCACCTCCCTAAACTTCCTTGAAAAATTAGTAAACTCCGTGTTATTACAAATATCCAGTTTAGGTTTTGATGGCTTAGAATGAGTATGAATATCAATTGTTTTCTGTTCTGGCTAGAAACTTTGAGGATCTTCCCCTCTTAGACTGATATTTTTGTGATAGTAAATTAGTACATCTTTTGTCTCAATTCTTGCCTAGCCCTTAATCATTGAATAGGCATTGCCTCAGAGAAACTGAGGCCTGGGAAACAACCTTGATTTAGAAAGGCCAACTTCACCCACTTCATCCTGGGCTATGGCAGGAGTGTTGACTTTTGTCTTGCCACTGGACTTCAACTGACTCTGGAGGAGAGAGCAAGGTGATGACTTGTGCAGCTCTGCTTCACTTAAATCCAATTCACATGCAAGTCAAGACATCACCCTTATGAAGTCATTGGCCTTTTTGGGAAACAAAGGATGAACATGAACACCATTCTGAATTTATTTACCCAGCTACCTGTTTCTTTCTCTGATAGAATGTAAATTTCTTGAGTGCAACTGCTGGGAATCTTTGGATTCCCAGTGTCTAGTCCATCATAATGCTTGTTGACTGATTGATTGACATAAATTCCAGTACTAATCACATATTGCCAAAGGATAAAATATTTAAAAGGGAGAAAAGAAGTCCCTTTATAAATCTACAGGATCCTTGACTTCAGCCTATATCTAAGATGGGTGTTTTAGAGACTGTTCTAACCTCTCCCCCTCAAAAACAGGAGGTCAACTGAATTCATACTAAGACTTCCTGCTTATTAAGATGAGAAGAAAAATTACAGAATGTAAGAGCACATTTTAAAAGTACTTTATACAACTCAGGTTTATAAGTCATCTCTACTTCCAGCACTTACTGGTTTCATAAACACCAACATACTTTCCTAAGCAATTGTATTCATATCATTAAGATATTCTCTGCCTATCAAGTAAAGCTCTACTAGAAACCTATAGAAATAAAGGATTTTTAACAAGTGATCTTAGCCCCAGCCACTGAGTAAGAAGCTTCTTTTTTGGTGTCCCCTTCCATGTCATTCTACAAAAGTATTATAAGACCTGGGGTTTGCAGATAAAGCTATTTTGGACTCCTGGAGGATCATAATTGGATTTCTACAGAAGTTTCTCTGTCCAACCAGTAAATTGCAGGCCTTTTAGAGGAAAAGCCAACAAGGTATTCCACATATGTTAATTAACTTTTTCTCACTAAAAGGATCAGGTGCCAAATTGTAACTCTGAAGTATGAAACTGCTAATCTGATTTTCTCTCCCCTTAAGCCATTCACTCTCCATGGAGTCTGCAAAATCGGAGGGTCGCAGAAATGAACCTCAGAATTTAAGGTTGACAAGGAAGGGGATAACTGTGCTTAATGATGTACCTTCCCTTCCTCACCATGGACTGCACTACCAACCTACTGTCTTGTGACTTTTAAGCCCAGAGATTCAATAGTTCTCTATTTCTAGAGAGCTATAGACATGCTAATGTAATAGTCATATAACTGCACCATTCCAATAGGACTTGATAATGACTTACTATTGTTTCTCATCTCTTTCTTAGATTACATTAAATTGACATAATAAGATACTAAAGTCACAAATATTATGGGAACATCTAATCAAATTAGCATGCTTTAAAGATAATATTTTCACAGTAGAGAACTATTAGGTTTTTGTTATTTTATTATTATTATTATTATTATTAAAAGGATGGCAAGGTTCCAAACAAACAGGCTTGAAATATTTGGATTAGATCTGGGTTAAAATCATCTGTTTGTTTATCATAATGCACTGAGGGAAAAGAAAAAATCAGCTTTCAACTTCTATCTTTTTTGCTAGCTCCACTTCCTGTTCCATTAACGGTAAAGTTTTTGTCAAGACTCTGTGCTTGGTCCTCTTCTTTCTCTCTACTCACTTCTTTGGAAACTTCATTCATTCCTACTGCTTAAAATTAGCATCTCAAACAATATGACTCCTCATCTTCTAGGCCTGCATTCCCAACTGCTTATGTATCTTCCCCTGACTGAACTACCAACACCTTAAATTTAACAAGAACAAAAATGGATTTATTATCTTCCCTCCCCCCTCTCCACTTTGCTCTTCTCTTTGATTCCCTATTTTTTGTCAGTATTGATGCTCTTTTTATTTTTGCCCCTGTTTCTTCCGTCAACTGTACTGGCACTCCTCCAGTCTCCCATGTTTAAAGCTTCAAAATTATTTTTGGCCCTTATGTCTAATGTCATTACATATATCTGTTCACCTTCACCTTTTACCTTATATTTTACCTATATATTTTACCTGTATATTATGCATACACACACACACACACACATATATATATTATATGTATGTGTGCTAGAGTCAGCTCATGCCTAGTTGGGAGAGCTAGTCTTAAATTTTTAGTGATTTAAACCTTGGAAACTGGCAAATATTACAAATCAGACTTGATTATTGTTTTGTCAATTGTCTAGATCTAAGAGAGCAATAGATAAAATGTTAATATGCACATAAAAGTATGTCATAGTTACTTCCCCCCATCCTCACCCGCAGGGAACTGGCTGTTAAAATTTACTAGAATATCCCTGCACATATTTGAGTGTGTGTATACGTATATATGTATGTATATTTCCCTATTATCAACATAGTACCCTTCTTCGCCATATTGAGTAGTTATATAATATAGCTGCAAATCATGAAATGCCTCAAACAAAGAAAAGTCAAAATTGAGGATCATCTAGTAATTATGGCACTTGAAAATTGGCATCAGCATATGAACAATGATAAATTTCATGCAGGAAGTAGCATAAAATATAATCACCAATTAAATTCATGACTGCAAAAGGAAGTGGATAAATCATAGAGGGAGGGCAAGGGATAACAAATAGACAGTCCACATGTCACTTTGGTACCTTTAACATCTGAAGAGATTTAAAAGAAACTGAGAGAGCACTGAGTAGACAACCTTGGACAGTCCTGGACAGCACTCATATAGAAAAAAAAGCATGGACCCTGTGAAGTAATACAATAACTTATCATGTTAATAAACCTTGATATATTCATATCTCTTTTTTGTTGTTGTTGTTTTTGTTTTTTTTGTTTTTTGTTTTTTTTTTTGCAGGGCAATGAGGGTTAAGTGACTTGCCCAGGGTCACACAGCTAGTAAGTGTCAAGTGTCTGAGGCTGGATTTGAACTCAGGTACTCCTGAATCCAGGGCCGGTGCTTTACCACTGCGCTATCTAGCTGCCCCCCATATCTCTTTTTAGGTATCATTGCCTATTGCCAAATTCAAAAGTATACTTTAAGAAATACCAAATGGAAAATAAGTGTAAAATCCACCAAATCCTGCTCATTCTTTTTGTATAGTGTGATGAAATAATGGGATTTAGCAGATACTCAAAGACCCACCTGGAGATTAATCAAGACTGATTAAATCAAGTGAGAGTGATTGACTGCTGATTAAGCCTACTTCAAGTTAATTGGATTGTATCAAGTTAATTGGATTGTGATCATACCTGGCTGTCCCTTCGTGGTCGCCAAACTGTGAGATTTAAAATTGGATATTAGATCATAAATCTCCCCTACTTAACCCTTCCCTTAATTTATCTCCCAGACTAGTAAATGGAAGAAGCTTCTGGTTTTCTAGATAGAGCCTTTATTGTATACAAGGTGTTGTTGATCTCACAATAGTATCTCTTACACTCATTTACTATTCTCTAGTCCAACTACTACCACCCTAGTACAGACCTTCATTTATTGTTCAGGTAATTATAGACTTGTAATAAAATTTTCCAAAGGGCTATAACATGTTTTAACAAATATGATATACAAAATACTATGAAGTAGGTGATTTGTAGATGAAGGAATAAATGAACTTGTTTCATGATAGGTTGGTTTCTTGGTCATTTCATTGATTCACAGCTAACTGCAACTTCAATGACCAAGAAATGGATTTTCATAGATGCTAGGGGTTACCTAGCAACAAACAAGACCAAACCTCTCCCTAAAGGTTAGGGAGCTCTATGCTATTAAAATTATATGACTAAAGTTTGGTCTAATACAAATTCCATTAAACCACATATAAGGGAATTTGAGGGCCATTGTATTTCTGTTAGGCTAAAAAAGTAAACTGAACAACTATGTGGCATGGTAGATAGAAATTGGAATCAGGAAGACTCATCTTCAGAAGTTCAAATCAGACTTCAGACACTTACTAGCTGTGTTACCCTGGGTAAGTTATTTAACCCTGTTTGTTTCAGTTGCTCATCTGTAAAATGAGTTGGAGAAAGAAATGGCTAACTACTGTAGTCTCTTTGCCAAGGAAACCCCAAATGGGGTCATGAAAAGTCAGACATGACTGAAACCACCACAACAAAAAGTGAGTTAATTGTTATAAAGGTGTGATTGATTAAATCTCTAGAGAAAAATGAGATCAAGAAGAGAGGCAAAGAAAAGGTCACACCCTAAACCAACCTTCAGGATACGAAAGACCTGGGAAGAATTCAATTCTGTTTCTAACCAGCAAAAAGGGAAAAGGATCAGGTGAATGGTTAGCCAAATCTATATTTCCCAGCAATTATTTACTTACAAATGATTAATCAAAAGAAAATGTAATTGATAAAAAGAAAATGGTCAACTGTTTTCATCGATACCTTTCAGGGTATTAATATGGATGCTCTAGTAATCTATAGGAAATTTAAGAGCCTGAAGAGATATTCTTTTATTTTGGAATACAGAGATGCCAACTGGGGTCAGTTGGGATACAAAGAAGCTATTTATAGAAAGTGGTGTGGTAGAAACTTGACTGTAATTGCACTCAGATAACTGTTCCCTCTGCTATTTTTCTATTCTGTGTCCTTGGACAAATAACTTACCCTAACTTTACTCTATAAAACAGAAACCATAATATATAATTTTGTAAAGATGAATTAAAATTATATATATATATATATATATATATATATAGTGATATAAAATGATATATACTTTGTGAGGTATGGTTTGTGATTTTTTAAAAGCCCCCAATACTTCTGTTGATTAAAAGAAGGTTGAAATACAAACTATTATTGGAGAATAGATTACTATCCAAAAAAGTTCCAGGATGAGTGTTTACTTGGACAGTGGAAATCTCTACAGTATACATTTTAAAAATCTATTTTATATGTATTATGAACTTGAACAACTTTTCAGAAAAATCCCTGTTCTGTCACTTGGTCACTGTGTGGCCTTGGATAAATTTACCCTCTTTGGGGCATACTTTATATAAAAATAGCATATAAGATCACAGATTTAGAAATGGAAAAGACCTTAGAAGTCTATGAAATTATGATCCTAACCCTAAAGCACATATATGATCGGTCCCATTATAAATGAGACTCCTGACTTTCAAAAGAAGAAAGAGAAATGGGGTCTATAAACTCTGTTGGTGAACTTGACTTTAATTACTGAGAAAAAGTGAGATTCAATTATTTAAGAGATGGTTGGTGACCATTTAGAAAAAGAAGAGGTAATAACAAAGAATAAGGATAGTTTCCAGAATGATGGCCTTTGGAGGGCTCCTTACACATATTAAATCTCTATAGTCCATGTCTTCTCATGGGCCATTCTCCCATGTCTGGAATACACTCCTTCCTGACTTCTGATTTTTAGAAGCCTTAGATTCCATTAAAGGACAGATCAAATATCACTTCCTACTTGAGATCTTTTTTCATTTCATCCAAATCCTAGTATATGCCGCTCAAGATTACCTTCTATAACATGCCTACTAAAGCTGTAGTATTGCATTCAGTTCCAGATGCCAAACATTAATGGCATTGAAAAACAGAAGAGTATCTAGAAGAAGACAATCAGGATGGTGTCCCTGTCATATGGGGATTGTTTGAAAGAATTGGGGGTGTTTAGTTTAGATACAACAGCTGCCTTCAAGTATCTGAAGACTTGTCATGTGGAAGAAGAATGGGGGAGGATAAAAACAAAACTCCCCCAAATTAGAACTATTGAGAAATGTATAGTTAAAAATGACAGATTTACCTTTTTGGAAGTCTTTGAGGAGAAGGACTGCATGACCACTTGTCAAATGTTATAGTAGGATTTCCTTTGAATGTGGTTTGGAATAGATGGCTGCTAACATCTCTTCCAATTCTAAATTACTTGATTTGTATTCTTTGTGTAAATACTATTTTCATTCAAATTTTAAAATAATTTATACATATATACACACATTCATACTTCTGCATTTGAATGTAGCACAAATAATTGTGTAGATTCTATATAAGAGATTTATGAGAGGACATGGCAATAATCTCCCAAGATGACAAGGTGTAGATGGGTTATTATGTCCACTGGGAGAAGGAACTATCCAGTGAGATTATAGATCCATTGAAGTATCAAAGCATAACAATAACACATTTTTCATACCTGTCATTTTGAATAGCTATATAATATTTCCATCACTCTAATAACATAATTTGCTTGGCTAGTCTCCTATTGTTGGATATTTAGGTGGTGTCCTTTTTTTTGGCTATTATAAATAAGGTTGGTAAGAACATCTCTGTACAAATTACTTCCCCCCCAATCTTTTTTTCCCTTTGAGATATATTCTCAAGAGTAGAATTATCAGGTCAAATTGCAGGAGAATTTTTATAGCTCCTTTTAGGTCCTGCCAAATACTGCAGCACATTTAAAGAAATACAAAATGGAAAATGTCTGACTTAGCACATAAGCGAACGAAAAAAAAAAAAATCAGAATCTGACAGCCCAAATTGACCATGAGCTGGAAAAGAGAATTGTAAATGAAAAAGTCCCTTTGACCTTGGTATTTATTAATTAAAGAAAGCTCCTTGCCAGTGTTTCATCCAATGGACTTGTTTCCCCAGTACCTAGAAGTGTCTGGCACATAGAATGCATTTATTAAATGCTTGTTGACTGAATATTCCCCAATTAGGAAATGACCTGCTACTATTTTGAGCACTGGTCCAGCTGTATGTCTATTTTGTCATTTCACACTTTAAGAGGAATTACAAGAATCTGAAAGAAGAGCAACAAACATGATTTAATAAAACCTATCCAGAAAAGTTTAAAGAAGATGATATAATTTTTTTCTGGGGCTGAAATGACTGCTGGGGAAAAGAGAGCCTTTCTGTAGAGTCTGATAAAGGATTCTAAATAGGGCGATAGTAACTGATTCTCCCATCTAAAAGAGGTTCAAATCTAAGTCAGTCTTGGATTCAAAGATCAGGGTCTAAATGAAGGCTTTTCAAACAGTGAGACATGAGAAGAAGGTGTGAGGTTTCTTACTCAAGACATCTTTAAAAATTAGAGAAAGATAGCTACTTGGGGCTACTCAGAGGCAAGTGGTTCAGGGTTTGAAGCATGTTGCTAAGTTAAATGATTACTTGGGGTCCCTTCCTACTGAAGGGTTCTATAATACGGTAATTTTTCTAGGGCCAAGGGTGAAATTTCTCACACATACACACACACACACACACACACACACACACATGCCTGATAAAAAAGTGTAGGTGTTCATGGTTTACTTAGCTATGTCTAAAATTAAGCTAGAACCGCCCACAATCCCGTAACTTGCCAAAAGACTGGAAAATGAAGCTATCTTCCAAATGAAAGACAGAGAATGTAAGTCAAAAGTTAGAAGACGGCCACTGGACAATTAGAAGAAAGAACAGGAATATTGGATATGATGAGGAAATGGACAGAAAAGCATACAAAGGTATAATGTGGGGATGTCATTTCTCTCAGAAATTGTCAGAAGATTTTGGGGCATAAGAGCACATTAGGTCACTTCTGCTATGATTTAAGGGTGATAAAACATATAGGTGAGGGATAAGATCATCAACTCCCGCAAGTAGCTCCATTTTAGCATTTGGCTTTTTGTAATGTCAAGAATATATAAACTTTATAATGTCTTTTATTTACCCCAAGGCACTCTATTTCTTCTCTCCCCTGTTTCCAGGCAGGCATAATGAACACATATCAATTTGGAAAACATTCAGCAGAGTCCCTTTACATGATCTTCAAGTGAAAGTGTATCAGTAAGAGAAGGAGAATTCATGCATCTATATAAATATACATATATGTATATATATGCACACTCCATCTTTTATAGAATGACTAAATGCATATATTTAACACAGGGCATTTGGGCTTCTTATTAAAATGAGCTTATGAAAGCAAGGGGAAAAAGAAACAGGAAAGAGAAGGGTGATATTTACTTAATAAATGTGAATTTTGTCAATGCATATCATGTGCAGACATATATATGTATATATATATGCACATACATATACATATATATATAATCAAAAGGAAGGGTACCTGCTTTTAACAAGCTAGTTGGTCATTCATTCTGCCATTCAAATCAAAAGGGACTCAAGAAAATGATGGAAAGGAAATAGCAGAAGAAGGTTACATTAAACATAAAGGACTTACCGGAAATCTACAAACTTGTCCCAGAATTCTCTTGTATTAAGCACATGAAATCATAAAAAGGATAAAGAGAAGTCCTTACCTGCCATTCTCTCTGAAAGTCATCTTTGGTCACTGTCAGACTTGTAGGATTTGTTGCCCTAATCAGAGTGTGTTATCTTCTGTTAGAGTCCCCTCACACACACCCTTACCCATCCCAAAGAGCAGCACTGTTTTCTTTTAAATGATATTACCAGGTTACCCAAGTTGTTCAGTTCACTGAAGTGACTGCTGATTCTGTTACCTTTCCATGGGATTTTGAAAAATTCTTATTTTAGCCCCCATGCAGCCTGCAAAACTCACAAGTGTGGCCTGAACCAGATTAAAATATAATTGGTGAATATTTAACAAAATTCATAAAAATATAATATAACAGAGATAATGTTAATTTGAGCTTTTCTAACTCAACATGAAGCCTGCAGGGACTATTTCTATTCTAGTTTGACACCATTGCTAGGCAATACTTGGCTTACTCATTTTTATCATTTATACCAATCCCTGATGATTCAAGCCCAATAATGGGCCCTTTTCAACCAAAGACATTGCTTTATTACTTCACTTCTATGTGTGATAGGGTTGGGGGTTCAATAAGAATTTGTTTCTATTGGGTATCTGTGTTTGAGGACATTATAAGTCAAGTGAGTGAGGAGATGAGAGAAGAAGCTAAATACAGAGACAAATAGCAGAGAATGATGGAGTTTTGTTTGGGGTTTGGGGTTTTGTTGTTGTTGTTGTTTTTCTCCCTCTGAATAGGCAAGTCTCAGAATGAGGTATAGACAAGGTCATTGATTATTAAAGTTATCAAAGAGGACATAGGAAAACCAGAAGGAAGAAATTATGTGCCATAACTCAGGGCTCATTGTCCTATGTCATGGCCAATATCTTCCTTTTTCCACTTGAAAAATATCCTTCTCTTTCATATTTTCTTTCTAATATAGTCAGCCTTAGAAATAACTCCTTGACAATGCCAAACAATACCTACTGAAAGATAAGTGGGCTAAAGGAATGCTGATATCATTCACTATAAGCCTATGAACTCTCAAGGAAGATGATGGGCCAGAAATATATGTAAAAGAACTGTTGGAAAATGTCTTGTATGTATTCATAATGCTGACCTAAACCACAATAGATGTGTTCCCTCAAGAGAAAAGAGGAACATCATTCAAAACTTTTGCAAATAGATTCCAAGGACTCTGTTTAAATGACAGTAGAGATCAAAGCTGAGAGCAAAGAGGAAGCAGTACCACCTGGGGAGCAAGTCAATCCAAAATCAATCCAGAATTTTTTCTATAGCCTTCACCATGGCTGTAGAAAAGTAGTGGCGTATGATCAAACATACCTATCTACTAAATCTCCTATGTCATCAAAATTTATAGTAGTCTACTTGTGAAGCTTCTATGAATTAAGACAGGAAATCAAAGGACTATTTAAGAAATTCCATTTCTCAATCTTGCTCTTCCCTTCAAGACTTCTACTGATTGGCCCTTCAAAATCTTAGGTCACAGTACAGAAAAGTTCTCCTTATTTTATCCACACATTGTTTAGGTTCCTATCTCTACACCTGCATATTTAGTTCTGAGAGCCCCATTATAATAATCAGGGGGGCTCAGAATTAGGAATTTATTATGTTAATTTTAAAATGGTGTTATAGACAAAGAGATAACCTCAGAATCAAGAAGAATGCAATCTTTGTCCTGTCTCTGACAAAAGCGAACTGGCTAACCTCTCAGTGTACTAAACAGATCTCTCAGGCTATAAAATTACAGAGCAGTTTCCAATCTTCATTGTAGAGGGATTTTTCTCAACAGAAGTTCTCTATACCAGTTAAATCATAGGTGCAATACAAATTATTCTTTCTTTCAAAATGATTTCTAACATTTAAACCTGATTCTTTACTTAAAGCATGAATTAAACTAGACACCTATTCACAAATGTATTAAGATAAAAGTTAGAACACTATTTTACTGCTAACTTTTCTTTCTTAAAATTGTCTTAATTGGTTCTCAATAGAAATCTTTAATTCATATACAAGAAACATGATGACATGTGTGAAGCTGCAAGAAAACACTCTGTCCAAAAGAGAAATCTGAAAGTTGTATTGTATCCAACTTATATAAATGCTCAGAAAATGGAGGAAAAGTTTCATCAATGGAAAGTGTAGAAAGATAGCAACAAAGCCAAGCCTTCATTTCCTGATCAAAAATAACATGCTTTCTTCACTCTCCTTCTCCTAAAATAGTTGTTGGATGCTAAAAGATACCCATTTCTACTATGGTTTGGGTAAAAATTTAAAACCTCAATAAACTTTTAAAATAATGTACATAATATCAGAAAATAAGCTGGCGAATTAGAAATGTTTAAGAATACCAAAATAGGGCATTGCTAAAACTAACTGAAAGAGCTTTTAAGACTTATACAAAACATTCTGCTTGAAGATTTTCTTTGTGTTGCCTTCTTTCTTTTTTCATTAACTTCCCAGAAAATGGGATTTAGTTTTTAGCAGTTTGTCAT
The DNA here is from genome assembly GCF_019393635.1 of Dromiciops gliroides. Taxonomy (NCBI): domain Eukaryota; kingdom Metazoa; phylum Chordata; class Mammalia; order Microbiotheria; family Microbiotheriidae; genus Dromiciops; species Dromiciops gliroides. Next base: position 231,286,113 of record NC_057862.1, read on the forward strand.
TCATAGTGGCTCCTCCATGTACTAAATATTCTAAATTTGAATAATCTTATACTTTAGCATGATGGAAAAAGCGATTCAAAAGAAGTACAATTTTCCTTCCTTCCTTTTTTCATTCTTTCCTCTTTTCCTTCTTTCCTTTCTTCCTTTTTCCTTTTTTTCCTTCCTTCCTTTTTTCCTTCTTTCTTTCTTTCCTTTCTGTTCCCACTATGTCTCAAAAACAAACAAAAAAAAAAAAACAAGTGATACCTGATTGTATCAGACAGGACACAGAAGAGTCTAAGTAGTTAATTATTTGGGAAGAACAGGAATTCAAGCCCCTCTACTTATTCTTCCTTTTTCCTGTCCATCATCCAATCTTATCTCTTTCCCACTACCCATCAATTCACATTCTCTATCTTTTCTCTCAGTAATGCCAGATAAATTTTATGTTTGCCCCCAGGATTGGTAAATTTCCAATCTACCCATCAAGAACCTTCCTTTTTTAAAAGACATGTCAGATCAACAAACAAGTAGATTGAGAAAAGATACTCTAAGATTTAGGGCAGTGAAATCAAATGAATGAGCTAGAATCCTTTCTTCTGTCAAGTAGCCATGTCTTTGGTTGAAGTTTTCCATTCTTGCCAAATAACTATTTTTCCCCCACCACCCTGAGAACCCACCAAAAAGACAAAAGCTAATGAAGATAAGCCAGATTCAGCAGCCACAATCTGTGTCATGAACTTTACTTTATTTATCTTAATTTTTTTTTCAGTAGTGGAGAGGTATATGGCTGTTGCTATAATGGTTTCTACAAGTGCCTTAGGACCATTTCCCCAAACTAACAAATTACCATTTAATTCATTTTCAGTTTATCACACTGTCCAGATATCTTCCCCTCCTCTTCTTCAGAGTATAACAATCACAATGAGTGAAGAGGGAGGGTACCAATCCCATTCCAGAAAGGATATTCTGAGTAGCCCACCCCAATTATTTTCATCTTGTAGGTCCCAGGTCCCACCCAACTCTGTATTTGGAAAAAGAAAATTAAAATGAAAAACAGCTCATAAAACAGCAAACAAAATAAATTCAGTTTTGTTTTTTGTTGTTTTTAAAGAACAAAATGAAACTTGAGGGAAAACTTACTGGAGTTACAGTTTATCCTGATACAGTCTAGATGGGGAAAAATAAATGAAAGATGAAATTGCATCCTTCAAGGTAACAGCTGCAGACATCCAAAAACAATCAGTCCACCCTTCCGGGGACAGACACACGCAAGAAATGTGGCCATTTTATATATATACAATATGTACAAATTTAAGGGTGGGTGTATATGTACAGTATATTATATAGAAAAATCAAATACATATATATATACACACACATATATACACATATGTATAGAGATATATACTGATATACATATATATCCACAGATAGACACAGAGTATGTTTCTCTTTTGCAGAAAACCTATGCATTTATTTATTATGTATTATCTCAAACCTCAACTTGAAATGTTATTTTTTTAAAAAAAGCTTGACAAATCAGGCACAATTTCCCCACCACCACCAAATGCAAGTTATGCCCCACCTCTCAATCTACATTAGATCTTCTTGAATTTTATCTTTAAAAGCAGCCTTAACACTATTTTTATTAGTATTTGTATTATTATTCCATAGGCACATCATCTGTCTGACACATTTTATCCTGGGAAAAAAAAAACAACTGCCTATGAGTTTCAACAATGCAGTATTTAACCCTTTCTCTTTTCCTAAGAACAAACTTCCTCCTCCCTCTCCCTATATCACCCCACAGATGCTCTAGCAATTTACATTGGCATATTGCCATTATTCATAAAGTAAGGAAAGGGTTAATACCACCTGATCATTTCCTATCATAAAATGGCCACTTGCAAACAGCTAACCACACAAACGCCCATCCCAGATTTCAGAGAGTTAAGGGCCAGGAGAGGGAATTGGGAAGGGCAGTCATTGGATATTATTATTTTTGATTAGGTTAACTAATTCATTTGGGGAGAGGGAGAGATTGCTTCAAAGGTCCCCAGACAAGACCCCTCACTAAAACCAAACCTCATCTTGCTGCCTGAATGCTCTGTACAAATGAAGTTTCTATAGCATTCAGAGAGAAGGTGAGACAGGTAAGAGTAGAGGCAGTACTGAGAGTCCTTGATCAATCCATTTCAATTGGTATTTCTAGGTCCGACTGTAAAGAAAGCAGGGACAGTATGGGAGTCAAACAAGTGACTTTAAGTACCAGGGAGAGAAGGCTGTATCTTCATTTAAAAAAACCAAAGTCCCCTGACTCTTTTTTATAGGTTGTGTGCTTTCAGTCAGAAATATTCCTTCATGGATTCATTGGAAGCTAAAACAGGGGACTGGGCAGGGACGGCTATGGAAAATGCTTCAGTTTCCACCATACTATCGGTAATGCTCTCCAATATAAATGGCAATCAGTGTTATAGTGGATGGAATTCCAATAAGAGATTAAAGAGAAGGGAAAACAAACAAACAACAATATTCTAAGGAGAGAGGAGAGTTTTCCTTTTGGGGTTTTTTATGTTTGTTTTGTTTTATCTAGTTTTAAAGAATATTGGAGGAGAAACAGAAGAAAAAGCAGTTAAGAACCTTGCTCTACTTCAACATTAAGGTGTCACATGTCTTTTGAAGTACAGAGACTGTCAGCTATTCATTTTAACCTTTAAAATCTTTCATAGAGAAAGGACAGAAAGGGTGACAAAGGACAAATTTAAATCCAGACTGGGATAATTTAGAATAGCCAATCATCCTGTGGAAAGGGCATAAAGAGGGTTTTACATCTCTTGAAAAAATCTGGGTTTGGTTTCATGCGATTAGGTTTGTCATGTGTCGTCAACCGCAACAGAAAAGTGGGAGCAAACAGCTCTGGAGCATTCGGTACGATCACCATACAGTGGCGGCTATACCCCTTGGTGAAGACTGTGGGTGAGGGACAGTGAGGTGGGCATGAAGTTATGAGGGACTTTAACATTTTATTTTGTTCCATCCCACACGACTGAATAAGTACCCCTCCCTCTTAACCTATGCATAGTGAAAATGGGACTGAGTTTGGGAGGAGGAGAAAAACAGAGGGAGAGAGACAGAGAGGGAAACCATGAGGCCATCCAATGTTCTTTTGGCTTTCATACATTCTCAAGCAAGAATTACTGTGGAAGGAAAGCCAGGCTAGATTATACATTTCATGCTTTATTCCACTCTGATTCATGTAGAATGGGCTACTTGAAGTGAAGGGGACTTTGAAACAAATTCCAATAAAGAAACTTGAATGATTCAAGGATGGCCAATGATTTGATTCTTTCAAATGTCATCAAGGAACATATTATGTCCTGAGGAATCAAAGGGGAGAGGAAAGAATGATACTGAGATATCTTGACAATCTTTAGCTATTGTGTTGGAACCCATCCCTCTTTCAGGTCAAAATGCCCTGTAGAGATTTGAAATCTGAATGAATAGCTCTCCTTGAGGCTAGCTAGTTATGAGTCACTAGTCATTGGAAGATAGGGGATCCAAACTCAGGGAATTTATTTTAGACAAATCATTTTTCCAAAAATTTTCAGTAGTTTCTGAAACTTGGTATTTGTTAGCTTTTTTTTAAAAAAGTGAATGAGGGAAATTAAGTTTTTTTTTTTTCCTCCCCTGCCACATGGTTTTGGATGAGGTATAGAGGAAATTAATATATAAATGTTTCTAACTACTACATTTTTTTTCAAAAAGGGGTTATAAGGTGAAAAGTACTAAACAGGTTCAAGTTTTAATAGATGTTCTACCAAGCATTCAACTACAATTTGTAGAATGCCCTGAAACTCTATCAGAGTCTACACCACTGGAGTATGGTTCTCAATAATTCTTCCAGAGGACTGTAGATATAGTGTGTGGGTTCATCAACAAACTTTTTTTGTAGCTTTTATGTGCAATGGACTGTCCTATATGCCGGGGATATAAAGACAAAAAAAAAATGAAACAGTCCTTATGCAACAAATAGCATTTGTTTTATTTCAGTCTGACACAGCCCAATAAGGAGTATAGGTGATATACTGGGTGAACATGCAGTCTCTTTGAAGCAACCACCTGCCGGTAGGCTTTCAGGAGAGGAAAATGAACTTCATGATTGATAGAAAAATAAACTATTTATATAAGCATAGAAGAGAAAACAGACATGTAAAAAAAAATCTGAGTATAGGCAATGTTTGAATGTGTATGTTTTGAATAGAAAAGGAGAACATAACTTGGAGCCCAAGAGGCATCAATTCTTTAGGAAATAAAGCAGACAACATGACTGGTTCCCCAGAGAGTCCAGTTCTCAGGTAAGAGTCAGCACTAGGTCTGTGTCTGGCACTGCCCAAGCCAGGAAGATTCAACTTTTAAGAATGGAAAGGTAATGATAAATAAAAGCTGGAAGTTCTCAAGAAATGGGAGGATTCTCTGACCCCAGAAAAAATAGCCAAGATAAAACTGCTCATCTCTTGATTCTTCCATTGGCCTGAGTTTGAAAAACTTTTTTAAAAAAGGATATTAGATTTACATATGGAAGCTGTGACTTGTTCTGTGTGCATATGTGTGTGTGTGTTTCTGTCTCTCTCCTTCTCTCCTTCCAATCATTCTCAGCTAAGATGTGAGATCTATCACATCTGGTCTGCTAATCTTTACAAAACAAACATTAAATAAGAAGTCCCTGTGGATCTGAATCATCCTTTCTCCACTTCTCTCTCATCTTTTTTAAAAATGAAATTCACAATAATTATTCTTTTTTGTGGTGGGAAAGAGTTTCATTTTTTGTTCCTTTCTCTACCTTAGATATAAGTAGACTTTTTGATTATTATTTTAAATAGTACATATATATATTTTTTTTTCTTTGCCTTTTCTTTTTTCTTTTTTGAGGAGGAGGATGGCTGGGGAAGGGGAGGTGATAATAGGCTGGGGTATGCCTGCCCCCTGCAGGCTGCTCAGTACACTCTGTTCTCAGGGCTGTTTACTATGCGGGCCGCAGGCTTTGGGCCTTTGAAGGGTTGAATACCATCTTTTGATTTACTATGGTTGATGGGAAAGAGCTTAAGAACTCAAATACATGGAGAAAAAACCAGCAAAGAGTAAAATAAAATCTAAAAGAATAAAACAACAAAAAGAGACACAGAACCAATGGATATCAAATGATTTGGAGAGAAAATACATTTTATTGTAAAACTGGAAATAAAACACAGTAAATGAATGAATCACTACTCAAAACAGTCCTTTGTTTCCTAAATATTTTAAAATTCTAATTTAGTTTGTCTCTATGTTACTAACTAACCTTGATCAGACTGGTAGCAACTCCAATTCACATTATGTTACCATCAGAAATCTTATGAGGTTTAGGGATGGGTCTGGAGCTTAGTGTCCAGTGTCTCTGTTGTTTCAGGTAAGTTTTAATTTACTCATGTCTTTTACAGATCTTGTCACTAAAATCTTCTTCAAGTAGCCATGAGCCCATCTTCCTCATATATTTCCCCCATTATTCAACACTGAATAGCTGGCCTGAGGTTCTCTAGTAATTCAGTAAAAGATCTGTTGAATGTAAGGTGAATCAGAATATAGTTTTCTCCAAAACCAAAAAGGTCACCACACACTTTAGAAAGTAGATAGTTGGAAAAAATGGAGAAAAGCGAATCATTCAATTGAAGGCCATGGCATTAATGACTATATCCCAAAGGTTCCTGCTAGAGGTAAGTACAAGTGAAAAAAACAGAGCTTGGACAACTCCCAGGAAAGGTATAATAACACATTCTGTTGCCACTAACCAACAGTAGAGAATAATGTATGTATATTATTTGAAGAGAATACAGTGGTGGGGGAGAGTATACAGCAGATCACCTTAGCACAAGTGCTGTTGGTTGATGGACCAGAGCCACAGGGAGTGACAGCAAAGACTCATTTTATATAATAATTCAGGTCAAAAGACATAGTCTTGTGGAATCATTCCTCCAGTTTGGAAATCAGAGGCAAAATGTTCTGTCACCTCATTTTGGATAGATGGGGAAGGGGATAAATGTCATTAAATCACCAGCCTTTTCTAGTACACATTATGGTAGTTAAAAATAATAAATCTCCCCATGGGCCTATGCAACCTGGATCTTCCCTATTCCTATGTCCCACCTTTGTTTCCATTCCCTTTTTTCCTGCTTTCTCTTTACCCTCACATTGGACTGTTTTGGGTGGTGACTAAGTAGGCTGTTCCAATGAGGAGGTGATTGATCAAAAGATGGACCAAAGTAGCATGTCTTACACAAAGCTAATCGATTCAAAAGACCAAGAAAGGAAACTTAAAAAAAAAAAAACAGACATTAGTAAAAAGGAAAAAAAAAGGAAATCACCACTATCCATAACCAGTAATTAATATCAAAACTTCATGCAGCAACACAGAGAGGTGTTATTGTTTAGGTTTTTTTTTTTTTAATAGGCTTGGCTTTATTAACGAGTTTTCAGCAGCTAACATTTCAAAAAAAAAAAAACCAAACCAAAACAAACAGAAGGAAACCAATCCAATTAAAACAATTGGGGAAAAAATGAAGAGAAGGAAAGAAAAGGAACACAAGCCCAAATTGAACGGCGGAGGTTCTTCATACGATACCTAAGTTAACCATGAGCTTGACACGACCCCCATCCAGCTCCAAGCGTAGAGTGTCGGCTGAATCCCTGGAAGTGGTGGCAACCAGCAGGCCATAAGCACGCTGGGACATGAAACGGAAAGACACATCCTCAGCCTCAGTGTGCATGACCATAGGCATGATAATCTTCATGTACATGCTGCCATCGTAGCTCAGGATAGAAGCCTCTGCCAAAGAGAAAGGACAAGGTTATCAGAAAAGAGAGAGATAAGACGGAGTCAGAGAAATCATGTTTTCCTTCTATTTCTTGCTCCTATGACTATTTTTTCAGACTAACTTACAATCATTGTTCTTCACCCATTCTACATTCTAATCAAGCCAGGTTTCTCAGTGGATAGAGTGGGTTCATCTCCAGCCTCAGGCACTTACCAGCTGTGTGACCTTGTTGGGCATGTTATTTACCCTCTGTTTGACTCAATTTCCTTAACTGTCAAATGGAGATCAAAATAGCAACTACCTCCCAGGGGGCTGTTGTGAGAATCATAGGAGATATGGCTCTGGAGTCAGGAGTATCTGAGTTTGAATTTGGCCTCAGACATTTACCAAGCTCTATAACCCTGGGCAAGTCACTTAACCCTAATTGCCAGAGACAGAGAGACAGAGAGACATAGAGAGAGAGACAGAGACAGAGAATCTTATGAAATAATATTTATAAAGTACTTAATATAGTGCCTGGCACATAGAAGGCACTATAAAAATGCATATTCCCTTCTCCTTCTCCTCCATATACAACATTCCCTCTCTTGTCTCCTCTCCCTTACAAGGTGCTCCAACCCCCATGCTTTGAATGTTCCTCCTTCTAACCTCCATCTCTTAGAATTCCCAGGCTCCTTTCCTGATCCTACCAGTTACTAGTATTCTCTCCATCTTGAAATAATCTTCAGTTGTTTCAATTGTGTCCTACTCTTTGTGAGACCATTTGGGATTTTCTTGGCAAAGATGGAATGCTATTTCCGGCTCATTTTATAGGTGAGGAAACTGAGACAAACAAAGTTAAGTGACTTACCTAGGGTCACACAGCTATTAAGTGTCTGGGGTTGGATTTGAGCTCACAAAGAAGAGTCTTCCTGACTCCAGCCCAGAACTCTATACACTGTGCCACCTAGCTGTCCACATATATACAACACACATGCATGCATAAACACATACATACACAAATACACCCATACCCACATATGAGGGTATACACAGGGGTGTGTGTGTATACATATACAAATAGGGCAGAAATAGTCCATCTTTATCTTGTATGTACTGTTGAATGTATATATTGTGCCCCTTATTAGCATATAAGCTACTTAAGGAGAAAGACTGCTTTTTATTTGTCTTTGTATCCTCAGAACTTTGGACAGTACCTGGCTTAATAAATGCTTGTTGATTGATTGAAAATCAAGACAAAGTATCCCATTAAAAAGCTATTATAGGGGCGGCTAGATGGCGCAGTGGATAAAGCACCGGCCCTGGATTCAGGAGTTCCTGAGTTCAAATCCGGCCTCAGACACTTGACACTTTACTGGCTGTGTGACCCTGGGCAAGTCACTTAACCCCCATTGCCCCACAAAAAAAAAAAAAGCTATTATAATAGCCCTAAACTCATTACAAAAAAGACCCCCTTAAGAACTATGTAAATAAGCCTATACCCATATTCCCTTGAATGTGATTGATATTTTACTACATTGACACCGTAACCAACATTTTTCCAAAACTGAAGAAAAATACTCTCCAGTCTTATTCTATTAAAAGACTATCAGGGCAGCTAGGTGGCACAGTGGATAGAGCACTGGCCCTGGAGTCAGGAGTACCTGAGTTCAAATCTGGCCTCAGACACTTAACACTTACTAGCTATGTGACCCTGGGCAAGTCATTTAACCCCAATTGCCTCACTAAAAAAACAAAAAACAAAACAAAACAAAAAGACTATCTATTGGGGCAACTAGGTGGCACAGTGGATAAAGCACTGGCCTTGGATTCAAGAGGACCTGAGTTCAAATCTGATCTCAGAAACTTGACACTAGCTGTGTGACCCTGGGCAAGTCACTTAACCCTCATTGCCCTGCCCACCCCAAAAAAAATATATATAGAAAAGACTATCTATCTTTTAAGGCCCAGATCAAAAGTCCCCTTTTCTATGAAGGATTCCTTGGTCTCACTTGCTAAAATTGATGGCTCCCTGTGTTCAAATCCAGCCTCAGACACTTGATACTTACTAGCTGTGTGACCCTGGGAAAGTCATTTAACCCTCATTGCCCTGCAAAAAACAACAACAACAACAACAATAATACCAAAACAAATAAAATTGATTGCTCCATTACCAGGTCTCATAGTATTTTATGGACTCCTCATGTAAATGTCCTATTATAATTTATATCATATTTATCTGTGTACATGATTGACTACATAATAATAATAATAATAGTAAGTTTCTTGGAGAAACAGTCTTATTTATCATATCTCCCAAATGTTGTGTGTGTGTGTATAGATACATAATCTCTCTCTCTCTCTTTCTCTCTCTCTCTCTCTTTCCCTTGTAGAAGTTAAAACTCTTTGAGGGGGGGGCGGCTAGGTGGCACAGTGGATAAAGCACCGGCCTTGGATTCAGGAGTACCTGAGTTCAAATCTGGCCTCAGACACTTGACTTACTAGCTGCATGACCCTGGGCAAGTCACTTAACCCCCATTGCCCAGCAAAAAACAAAACAAAACAAAAAAAACTCTTTGAGGATAGAGTTTCTTTCATTTTTTTTTCGATTCCAGTACTTAACCCAGTGCCTTGTACTTAGTAGGCACTTAATAAATGTTTATTGAATTAAACAAATGTTTATCAAATGGATAAATTTATTTAATGCATATCACACCAGGATTGGCTAATGACTTTCAATTAGGATGTGTATAATGTCTACCTTGGCTTCCGATTTTATCCCATAACATTTCTTTTCTCTGTTATAAACTCTTATTTCTGATCAATCATTTTGCTTTCAAGCACAAGCTTCTCTTCCAGCTGGGAGGTGGTGGTGGTGCAATAATTAACATGATTAATTATTGTGACATTTAAATAAATACATTTGTGTACTGATTATTTATTGGCTGGTAAAGATGACAAGAATGTTCATCAATTCTTCTGCACTATTATAAAATCAATGGTCTCTCTGTCAAGTCTAAAGTCCTTTGCCAGTGAAAAAAAGAAGGCTATACTTCTACAGAATTTATTCCTACAATGAATAAATTGGTCTGGGGCCCAAGTACTGGGCTATGGGGTAGAACTTAATGTAAATAAAACATTGCATAAATTAAACATTTTGAGATAAGCAATGAATCAGATAAAGGAGAGAGTTCTGACTTCCTTTTTAGAAGTAACCAGGCAATTTGAGTCCTGAGGTCCCTACTAAAATTCTCAGTTCTCAGTTTTATTTATTGTTTGTTCTTCAGTTAAAAATTTTTGGTCTTTTTTTTTTTTAGCAGATTGTTTCAGCATATCAACCTAGTCTCCCTTAAAAATAGTTCCTTCTTGGGGCAGCTAGGTGGTACAGTGGATAAAGTACTGGGCCTAGATTCAGAAGGACCTGAGTTCAAATCCAGCATCAGACATTTAACACTTACTAGCTGTGTGACCCTAGGCAAGTCACTTAACCCTCATTGCCCCACCAAAACAAACAAACAAAAAACTAAAAATAGTTTCTTCTCTCTGAGATTACCACCACCTGTATATATCTTATATGTACATAGTTAACATATTGTCTTCTCCATTAGAATATGAGTTTCTTAAGGGCAGAGACTGGCACATAATAAGTGCTTAATAAATGCTTGTTGACTTGACAGAAATGAAGGAAAAAACGTTGAACTTCATGACCTCTGAGGTCGCTTTTAGTTCTAAGGGGCTAAAGATTCCATCTCAAAATCTTTCATCTTGCAGTGAGTATACTGCATGGGTATTGCTTTGGATTCAAGCAAACCCCACTCAGGAAGACTGAATGCTGTATAAGAAATGAACTGTGGCAGATGAATGGTGCAAAGGGGCTCTTATTCCTTAAGCCTGCTAGACATGTCTGACTAAGTATAAATCTAGTCATGGTTTTACTCCCTAGGAGAGAGAGAGTTTTCAATACTTCTAAGGGCCAGGAGCAGAAGCACCATGATTCTGGAAAAAGAGTGAGGGGAAAGGGCCAAAACTGAAGTGTCAACACACAGTTGATGTGAGTTTTCTGACAAATGCTAGATAGGGATGAAAATCAATAGGTTATTATGATTGATTAGGTTCCTATTCTTCCTAGATACTTGGGCTTTCCCTGTTCAATTTTTGTGCTGGGCATATGAAGCAGTGAACCCTTCATTCCCCTCCAATGAGCCCAGTAGGCCCAGCAGCTACTTCTGGGAAATAAAGGTAGAAATTATCAAGGACTAGGCTCCCTTCTTTAACTCTAGGTCCCTCATCAGAAGATAAACCGGGGGCAGCTAGGTGGCGCAGTAGAAAGAGCACTGGGCCTGGAGTCAGGAGTACCTGAGTTCAAATCCGGCCTCAGACACTTAACACTTACTAGCTGTGTGACCCTGGGCAAGTCACTTAACCCCAATTGCCTCACTAAAAAAAAAAAAAGAAAAAAAAGAAAAGAAAAAAAAAGAAGATAAACCAGACAATTAGAGCCAAGGATCTGGGGAACACTGTCTTTACGTGTCTCCCCCAAATCCCTAAAACTGACCAGTAAATTATATATTTATGTCAGACTAAGGATCATCATGTGCCAATACCACCCATGTTCACATGGTATCTTGATATTTTCTCTGTAGGCCTAGAAATCTCACCCAAGCGAACCTGCCTTGTTCCTTGTCGGGATTAGTTTCTGGGAATTTAGTGAAATCTCACCCTTCTATGTATGCAGCTCAAGAAACATCTTCTGAATTAATACTTTCCTAATCCCCCCAAATGCTAGTGATGTCCCTCCCAAACGTGTGTAACTACTTTGTGTATGTGTGGGTGTTAATGATGTGCGTTTGTCTCCCCTGTTAAAAGGTGAGCTTCTCGAGGAACTATTTCATTGTGTCTTTGCATCTCCGGTTTCTAGCACACAGTAGTATCCTCAAGAAATGTTTGTTGGTTAATTGATTTGGGGGAGAACATCTTTTCCCTCCCTTTCCAGGTCAAAATTCACATCCTTTCAACCTGTCATCTTCAAAACAATGAGCCAATTATACCTCTGGACAATACCTTAGCTTTAGATAATACCTCTAACTTTAGAAGGGGTTTTGCAGGCCATTTAGTATAACCCCTTCATTTTACAGATAAGAAAAGTTAAACACAGGTAAATTTAAGTGACTTAGCTACAGTGACTACCTTACACAGGCAATAAGATAAGTCACAGGATTTGAAACCACGTTATCTGAATATTGGCAGAGCCAATGAACTTTCTCTTATGCCACCCTCCAATAGAATACCACCTACTTTAGAGATCCATGACTTTAACTCTTTCCAACCAAGTTTCCATATAATGAGATATTGTTCCATAAAGCATGTATAATAGCAAAGTATCCTGCACATTGTAGGCACTAAGTACATTTTGTTGAATTTGAAAAAATCACTTTCCTCCCTCTCCATGGAACATTTTATTCCATACTAGATGTGGTTTTTAACCTTGACTTTTTAAAGCTTCTTCTATAATTCCTATAAAACCCTAATCTACACTAGATGTTGTTTTTACCCCTGTTTTTTAATAATAAACATTTTTATTTAAGGTTTTGAATTCTGAATTCTATCCCTCCTTCCTTCCCTCCCTCCCTGTCCCCCTCCCTGAGGTGGTAAGCAATCATATATAGGTTATACATGTGCAATTATGTACAACATTATCAAATTAGGCATTTTATATAAGAAAACTTGAATAAAAGAAAAAAAATGAAAGAAAGTGGAAAAATATCAGGCTTCAGTCTCTGTTTAGTCCATACCAGTTCTTTTTTTGGAGGTAGATAGTATGCGTCATCAGTCTTTTGGGATTGTCTTGGATAAACAAAAGCTACATGTAATAGAATTGCGATGTCATATACAAGCCTCTTTTTCTGTTCTTCTTTGTATAAAGAAATGTTCATACTTGTTGGTGTTTGTCAAGTTCATAATACTTGGCCAGGTTAATTCTCCTTCTAGTTCCACTTCTCTTATTTTTTTAGAATTATCAGGAGATTACAGACAGGTGCTTCAATGGGATTATAGTTTTTGTTCTTTAGAGCTTGAAAGGACTTTAGAGGGCATCTAATCCAATTGTCTCAATTTATAGATGAGGAAACTGAGACCCAGAGAAATGATACTAGCAGTAATGTATAAGAGCCAGGATTTGAATCCAGGTCTTTTTATTCTAAATCCAGGACTCCTTCCATTTAGAATATTTTCATTTCTCCCCCCCCCCAAAAAAAGTTGTTTTGAATGTAAGATTTTAGCATGCATGAAAATCATTTCACTTTTAACATCCATCCTTGAAATGAAATTGGCCATTCCATACATGGGGTTTCCATTTTGCCAGGCTGAAACTGGACATCCGCTCATCAGGAAGGTTATAGATAGGCAATGTTTTAGTTTTAAGTTGGACTTGATGGCCTTTGAGGTTCTTTAAAACTTTGAGATCTTATATCCCCATTTGCTTCTTTCTTCCCATATGACTTTTTACCATTTGGGTGAAGGCTTTTTGTGTGTATTTGTAGGCAAAAGGAAAGAAAATGGGAGAGGGTGTTTTCCTCAAGTCTGTCTGTCTCTTGATATGCATGTGTATACATATATATACACACATACACACAGAATCAGAAAATCTAGAGTTAAAAGGGATCCCAGAAATAATCTGGTTTAACCATTACTGGAAAGATAAGCCTTCTCTACAACATCTCCAGCGACAATGAACCCATGGTTTTTTTTTTAAGAGCTCCTCACAATAATCCCTGCCTAGAACATGATTTTAACAAGTTCCAGGAACATCTTCAAAGGAGTTAAGGCAAGTACCATTCCTCCGGAAAACATCATCAAATTGAGGACTTAGCATTCATTGTCCATTCATTATTTCCAAACTATGGTCCCCTTCCTCTGTGGTTCCAGTAAGTTAAATGACTACTCTCTGAGGATCTTTTCTTTCATCTAGATCATCTATTTGGTGACCTAGCAACTACTACTATTACATACTCTCCAGTTCTATCACATTTCATTGCTTACTTCTCTTCTCCACTAAACTAAACCTCCACCCAGAATCCCCTTCAATAATGTTTGTCACTTTGAATGATGATTCAAAGTTCCAAGGAATTCAGATTTGGGATTGTTCAGGATTTTTAGTACAGATAGAATAAACTTTTAATATTTCATTCACTTAATAACAAATATGACCTTATCAACCTGGTCCCAAGCAGGATGGCTCCCGCAAAGAAAGGTGGAGAGAAAAAGAAGGGATGTTCTACTATCAATGAGGTGGGGACTAGAGAATATACCATCAACATTCACAAGCAGATTCATGGAGTAGGCTTCAAAAAGCGAGCTCCTTGGGCTCCCAAGGAAATCTGCACATTTGCCATGAAAGAAATGGGAATTCCAGATTCAACAAAGCGGTTTGGGCGAAAGGAATAAGGAATGTCCCATACCGTATCCGAGTGCATTTGTCCAGGAAACGCAATGAAGATGAAGATTCACCAAACAAGCTTTATACCTTGATTACTTATGTGCCTGTCACCACTTTCAAAAGCTTACAGACAGGGGGCAGCTAGGTGGCACAGTGGATAAAGCACTGGCCCTGGATTCAGGAGGACCTGAGTTCAAATCTGACCTTAGACACTTGACACTTACTAGCTGTGTGACCCTGGGCAAGTCACTTAACCCTCACTGCTCTGCAAAAAAAAAAAAATCTTACAGTCAATATGGATGAAAACTGAATTGAACTTTGTTTAAATAAAATTATAAAATGCCCCCCAATAACAAATATGCAGATTTTATCTAAGTATAAAGAAAAATCTCCTAATAAGTAGATCTGTCCAAAAGTAGAATGGGCTGTCTCTGGAAGTAGTAGTTTCCTTATCACTGGATACCTTTGAACAGAATATGGCTAATCATTGTGGGTCTATTGTAGAAAGAATTCTTGGTCAAATAAAAGTTGGACTACATGACCACGGAAGTTCTTTCCAATTCTGATATTCTGTGATCCTAAGAGGAATAAGGGTATGAGTGGCCAGGACCTGGGAGAGACAAGTCAGGAAGCCCAATTAGGAGTCTAGACAAGTGCCTAAGCAATGGAGGTGGTCATGTGAGTAGTCAGAAGGGGAAAGGTTCAAGAAATATTATAGAAGTAAAATTGACAAGATTCAGCAGTTGATTGGATAAGGAAATGCAGGAAAGGCCCTTTGCTACCAAGAAAGAGCCCTACTATGATATAATGGATAAAAATTTCCCCAAAGATTCAAAGTGAGTCTCTTAGGTACCTGGAGAGTAATAACTTCACATAAAGCTCATTCTCCTCCCTCCTGAGTAGGGGGATGACAAAGACCAGGGCACTGAGGATACCATTCTAGGAGATCTCAAAACCCCTCAGCAGGCCATGTTCCTTTTATACCACAGGAGATCATCCATGACAGCTGATGACTCGCCTATTATTGCTTTGTTGTTGTTATTAAGGCATTTTTTTAGTCTAGTCTGACCCTTCATGACCTCATTTGGGATTTTCTTGGCACAAAGACTGAAGTGGTTTGCCATTTCTTTCTCCAGATCATTTTATAGATGAGGAAACCAAGACAAACAAGATTAAGTGACTTGCCCACGGTCACACAGTGAGGAAATGCCTAAGGTCAGATTTTACTTCAGGAAGATGAGTCTTCCTGATTCCAGGCCAGGCCTTTATCTACTTGTACCACCTAGCTTCACCATTAATGCTTAATACCCCCTAAAATATCCACCCTTCCAAAGAGGATACTCCTGGTGCTGTCATCACATCCTACCAAGCTTGGTTGTTGTTTCCAGCCTAAAATGACACACACCACCTAACACTTTTTAGTCTCCTTATTTCAGATTAGCTTGTGGGACATAACTCTGTTTATCCCGCATTGCCTCGTTGATCCAGTTATATGATCTAGACTCTACATCATTTATCCCATCCTGCTTAATTCCATCTCACCTCCTTATTCCTTCTAGTATTAGACTGGTTTCCTGAGGAAACAATCATCTACAGCCCTGACTTTATCTCAGACTCAGCGATCTAGTAACCACTAGGCCTGAAGTTAACAGCTGTAGACTTTTCTGTATTTCACTCCTTACCACTGAACAGCCATGTGGCAGAACTAAGCAATTAGCACTACCTGTAGGCATGCCCTGCTCATCCTTTCTCAGACTCATTTAGGGGCCCAAATATAGTCCCAAATATTGAATCTTTAAACCAAAGGATGATAACATAACCTCTCCCTTCCTACTCCACTTCTATATTTCCTGTACATACAAGAAGACTTCTTACAATCTTCCTGACATTGTCTTTACCTACTCTTCTGATTCATGCTTATTTTCTGTTCTCAGAAAATATTTTCCCCAAAGAAGATAGCCACTTCTCCAGCCCAAATTGGGCAGCTCTTAAACAGTCCAGAAGCCTACTAGGGGATGGCTGCCAGATAATAAACCTGTGTTTTGAACCAACAATACAAAACCTACAACTCTTAGCAGGCAAGGATGTAAACAGAACTTTAGTGAACTTGGCAAAGTCATTGCTAGAGGTTACACACACACACACACACACACATATCTTGTGGGACAAGAAAGTGAAGTACTCATCTACGATAACATGATGCTAGGAAGAGACTAAAAGCTGACCTAACAATACATCGGGGTCTTAGGTGTGGAATTCACAGGACTCATAGAAGGAAAAGACCATGGAAATAATAACTTCTTCACTCTGAGGTACCTGTCATGGTAAGCAAATCCATTATTTTGGTTTAACTGTAGGCCTTGTTTTCACCACCACCATGACAGGTAGAAATCAGTAAAGTCAGAACTTGAATCCAAATCCAGAGTCCAGATATAGTGCTCTTTTAGCAACTAAAGGACTAGAATTTTATCTGTGAAAATCTTTCTGATTGGTGCACAGTACCTCAGAGTTTTCTAGCAAGTGATGTTGGTTAACAATTTACCAGTAGAAAAGGAAAGAATACCTAGTAAGAATGCTGATTCTGGAAGAACAATTAATGAATGGGATTCTTTCACTGTGAAGAATTATCTAAATCACTCTCCTAAACATGATAAAATGAGATAGATAGATAGGATAGTGTTGGGCAGTGACTGAATTCAGAGGCATGGGTTCAAATCCCCACTTTGTTCCTTATTACCTGAATGACTATGTGAATGTCAGTGATGAATGGATGAATTAGATAAGGGGTCAGCAAACTACGTCCCACAGACCAAATCCCAAATTGTCACCTATATTTATACATCCATTGCAGCAAAAGATGGTATGTAGTGAAGTTCACATTTTAATTGCACTGCAATAAGTAACACATAGTCAATCATTTATTGTACTGAGAGGCAGGTAGGTGGCTCAGTGGATAGAGCACTGGAGCTATTGTCAAGAAGACCTAAATTCAAATTCAGCTTACTAGTTGTGTGACCTTGGGCAAGTCACTTGACCTCTGTCTGCCTCAGTTTCTTTATTTGTAAAATGAGCATAAAAACAACACTTATGGCACAGCTAGGTCGCACAGTGGATAAAGCACCAGCCCTGGATTCAGGAGGACCTGAGTTCAAATCCAGCCTCAGACACTCGACACTTACTAGCTGTGTGACTCTGGGCAAGTCACTTAACCCTCATTACCCCGAAAAAAAACAAAAACAGAAACAAAAACAAAAAAACAACACCACTTATCTCCCAGGGTTGTTATGTAGATCAAATGAAATAATATTTGTAAAGCTCTTAGCATAGTGCCTGGCTCATAGTGGTAGGATGTGTTTGGGCTGTAGTTTGCCAATCTTTGAAACTATATCACAGAATTTTAACCTTTTTTATATCTTGGACCCATTTGGCAGCACAGTGAAATTTATAGACGCCTTCTCAGAATGTTTTTACATACATAAAATAAAATATGTAAGACTACAAAAGAAATCAATTATATTGAAATCATCAGTTTATCAAATCAGTTGTAAAAACAGTTATCAAAATAGTTTATGAAAATATTTTTAAAAGAGAGTTAATGGACCACAGATTAAGAACCCCTTAACTAAATAAGCCTCTATTCAGGTTCTACATTTTATGATTCTATGAAAATCATGCTAGGGTCAACAAGATAGTGATCTCAGCAGGACTAGAACACAGGTCTCCTAGGAGATTTCCCCAATTCAATGCTCTTTTGATTATAGCCCCTCCCTAAAATCAAACCAAAGCAGCTAGGATACAATGTTTTCCAAGTTGCACTGAGTAAGTGAGAACATTAAGTTGAGACTTTTGTCACTTAATTTCTGTTTTATCTAACTTTGGAGAAAGAATTTCAGACCTCAAAAAAAGTATGGTGTCAATGGTCCAATTGTCCTTGTCTGTAAAATTGGGGAGTGGGAAGAGATTATTTCTTTTTGTTTGTTTGTTTTTGCAGGCAATGGGGGTTAAGTGACTTGCCCAGGGTCACACAGCTAGTAAGTGTCAAGTGTCTGAGGCTGAATTTGAACTCAGGTACTCCTGAATCCAGGGCCAGTGCTTTAACTACTGTGCCATCTAGCTGCCCCCTGAAGAGATTATTTCTAAGGCCAGTTTCATTTCTACCATTTTATGAAATTTAGAGAATTGTCATATATATATATATGCATGTGTATATATGTATGTATATATGTGTGTGCACACATACATATATACACATATGTGTAAACATATATAGATAT
This sequence comes from Dromiciops gliroides, assembly GCF_019393635.1. Classification (NCBI taxonomy): domain Eukaryota; kingdom Metazoa; phylum Chordata; class Mammalia; order Microbiotheria; family Microbiotheriidae; genus Dromiciops; species Dromiciops gliroides. The sequence goes on from NC_057862.1 coordinate 231,304,631, forward strand.
GTACATAGATATTTGTATAGGCATATATAAGACATATATGTGTATGTATACACACATATACATGTGTATCCCCAAAAGTTCAATTAAAGAAAGCCTACGCATAATGCCAAAACATTCAATGTATCACTTTTTTCTGTAATAACAAAGAACTAGAATAAAAAGTGGATACTTTTGATTGAGGAATGGCTGAACATTATATGTGAATATAATGGAATAAGATAATACAGTAAGAAATTACTATTCTGAAGAGTTCAGAGAAACATGAGAATTGTATTATGAATTAATGCAGAATGACAGAAGTAAAACCAGAACATATAGAGTGACTACAGTATATAAATGAAAATAATATTGAAAAGAAACTCAAATATCAATAACTGCAATGACCAATCTTGATTCTAGGTAACTGATAATGAAACATTACTTGTTTCAGCAAGGAGGTGGGGGATGCCAGGACAGAATATTGCATACACTGCTAAAAATAGTTATTCTATTGGTTGTTTTTGTTTAACCAACCTTTCTATGTCATAAGGGAGGATTCAATATGTCTCTGTATATGTGTATCCTATATGTGGAAATGACTGACATAAAAGCAAAGGATCAAGAAAACTAATTTTAAAAATTAATTTAAAAGAAGAATAGTCCTGGGATCTTTACATCATTTATGATATAAACTGATAAAAGCATAATAATGATATTTAATATAACTAGGACATACATTCAGTTATCCTGGTATAGTGAATAGTCAGTTGGCCTCAAAGCTAGGAATACCTAGTTTCCAGGCCCACCTCTTGATATATGTGGGCTGTGTGACCCAGGGCAAGTCACTTAACCCCTAAGTACCCTCAGCAATTCTCTAGGACTTTAAGTTGCAGAGAAGGCACCGACCTGCATTAGTCATGAGTGTTTCCTTACCTGAGAGTTCCCTATATTGATGAAATCAAAGGCGAAGTTTCTATCCATGATTTTACTATTGTTATTCTTATAACATGAAGTAAAATTCTATAGGATATTCTCTCTTCCAGAGAATTGACTCTCTGAACTCATTTCAGATGTCAGTATCAGTCAACATATAATTAATAAGGACCTTCTGTGTGCAGAGCACTTTCCTAGGCATCTGACATAGTCATTTAGGAATCAATAACACTGACAAAAATACCTTGGAAACACAAGCTAGGAGGGCATGCTTTTGTTCATTAATCACCTTTCTCAAATCAGCATGATGCTATTGTTTAACCACAATTCTAGATAAAACAGAGGTGATGCCAATAACTAAATCCCATTTTATGCAGACCTATATTTCCATCCAAACATCCTCATCAGTGACTCAGAACCAAGGCCCCTAACTGAATTGTGCTAACCAGACATCAAAAGATAATAAGCCAATTTACTCTCTGGAAGACTGACAAGAAAGAATATGACAGCAATGAGGCATCAAGCTTCAGGCCAGAATTAAAGTCTACAGAAGTAATACTGTCTGGTCTTCTGAACAGATGTGAGGTCTGGACCTGCTACCATCATCACATTCAGTTACGGGGCATCTCCTGCCAGTGACTTTTATGAGCAATACTTAGCATCAAATGACAATACAGAATCTTTTAACAACAAGGTCATAGAGAGCAGTCATGCCACAATTGTGAAGGGAAGAAGAAAAAAAAATTAGATCACTGGAGCAGGGCATTTGTGGACGAAGAGAGAAATCAGTCTGGCCAACTTGCTTCTGTGGTGAATTAAATCATGGCTGATCGTGAAGATGAACAGATGAAATGTTATGAAGATATGCTAAATATAACCTGAAGCAATCGTCCATTTCTAGACAGCTGGGAAATAAGTGCAGATCCCCAAACATGCTGGCCACTGACTTTATATGCTGGTAATGTTGACAGGGTTGACTGCATTGGAATGTAAGTACCATTTGATTCCTGTGGATAAAATGGAGAGCCCTAAGCAGAACCCCACTGCCCTCAGGACAAGGAAGTCTGTCTCAAGTGTGTAATCACTGTACCAGATAATGTAGCCCACATATTTACTTATACACTCATGCTTATTTTCATAGGGCATACCACTTTTACAATCATCACTTGCAAAGGTTTGAGGTTTGTAATTTGGTAGTGTTTGGCTGTTTGGAAAATGACAGTGATTGCCTACTGCTGAGTAAACACAACTGTTTTCCATGTGGGAAATGCTAGTGGTGGCAAAGAGCTGTCCACAGTTGAAGTTTGTCGGAAAAAATTAGGGGAGTCAGGATAGCCCCAAATGTTAGAGCTCTAAAGGATGTGACTGTATCATTGTGACTATATCAAAACCAGAGTAGGGAATCCTGGCCCCTGTGGGCAAACTGGGGGCCAGTGGAGGGAGCTCAAGGGTGGCATCTAAGGGATGTCCACATCTGTGTTGGATGAGGTAAACTGTAGATGGAAGTCATAAGAATTGAGGATACTTAGACACTGAGAGGTCAGAATGTTTGAACAGAGCTAGTGATAGGAAGGAAAAGAAGATTAGGGACCCAGTATCAAATTTATTGAGGAGGAGGGAGAGTAACCTAAACATTTGTGACTGCAGCAAGGATTTGAACAATGATGGAGTGAGGGGCAGCTAGGTGGTGCATTGGATAGAGCACCAGCCCTGGAGTCAGGAGTACCTGAGTTCAAATCCGGCCTCAGACACTTAACACTTACTAGCTGTGTGACCCTGGGCAAGTCACTTAACCCCAACTGCCTCACTAAAAACAAACAAACAAACAAACAATGATGGAGTGAAATTTAAAAGAAGAGAGATGGTGGCTGAGTGAATAGGAAATAGGAAGCATTGGGAAGTGACAGTGAGAAGCAATCGTGAGAAAAGGAGCAGCCCTCAAAATACAAGACTGGATGAGTTGAACCCTGATTTGCTTCTTAGACTTGTTCCTACTTGTGGGGATAGGGCTGCGATAGAGGGAGGCAGCATCTAGTTGGGAGTGACAAAAGGACTTTGGCAAGAAGGTTGATTTGAAGGAGGGATTCCACTGGTACCCTGGCAAAGAAAAGAGTATGAGTTGGGGGCAGGGGGCTTCAGTCTCCTATGACTTGTTCTTCATCCACCCCCTCAGATCTTCAGGTGGGATCCTGCCATTACCATATTAGTGATCTGTAACCCCAAATCTTGGGTACATCTCTTGTCTCATATTCCTGCTTTCTTGTTACCTTATAATAACTATGTTGATAACTGATCCTTTTTGCCTGAAATGACCAAAGTCTTACTTCTGATCCCTTGATGCTTGCAGAGACTCAGTCAAATTGGGACAGACCTTCTAGCACTTCTGCCCACAATACAAAGGTTTGGCTAGAATTCCTGGTAAGGACTAATTTGAGCTCTATCCCTACATAGGGTCTACTAAAATGATGTATAAAAAATAAATATTAATGTTCCTTAAGGACTAAGTATACTACACCATTTTCTTTGCATCCCCAACATACAGTACAGTGCCTAGTACCTGAGCGGCACTTGACAAAAGTTTATTGACAAGAGAGATGAGAAGACACCCCCAACCTACCCCTTCATGGAGGTGGGAAGTCCTCAGATGTTACACATTGCACTTTTTTTTAGCTTTTTTCAAGTATCAGTCAGTTGCAATGATTTTTTTCCTCTCTAAAATAATGCTGTTGTTATATGGGACAGCTCTCTAGGAGTGAGAGGGATATTTTGGATGACAGTGGTGATATAAGAAACAGAAAGTATAAATAAAAGCTTCTAAGAGCTTATTGACTGTATTCTAAAAATAAATATTAAAATTGTTATTTTAAATGTTTTATTAGCCATCAAAAATATTTCTTTGCACATATAGATTTATATCTCCTATTAAGTCCTTAAACTTTCCTATCATCAGATTTTCTTATCTTATATAAACTTACTCAAAATAATTAGATTCTTTGATAATAGCATCAAAGTAACATATTGATGAGTGTTTTTTTTAAACCACCCCAATTACTGTTTGAAATTAGTGATGAAGGGAGCACTGCCTGGGTCTTGGGAAGAGATTCTGGCAAAAGCTCATGGTGTGTATAACTTGCCAAATTGGGGAAAAGTTGTAACTGGATAGCAGAGTAAGAAGTATAATATACAGGTTTCTACTGCAGTAACAAAAAATGGAGAATACAAGTGCAATTAAGTCATAAACTCTTCTTCTTGACAGCATTCCATTCCACTGCAAACAAAAAGCCATTTTATGGCATTGGCAAAGGGTAGTATAAATTATACTACCATCCCACAGCTGATGAGTTTATAAGTCTACTGAGAGCAAGTTATCTGGCATCGTTGCCATGCTGAGCTTGCCAAAGCTGCATGTGAGACACACTGGCCTGCGATATTGCTAAAACTGAAGCAAGGAAGAGTTCAGAATAGTACCACAGTAGGGGAGGGAAGGAGGTGAGGTATGTGTCATTAATTTGTCATTAAAATTTTGTTTCCTTAGCCCTCATGACTCACCAATGCTGTTCAGCAATCCCTGATTCAACAATAAATTACAATGTAAGTCACAGGATAGTTAGAGATGTGTCTAAAGGAGAAATAGGAGAACAAACTCCCATAAAATAACCTCTTTTTGTCAGAGAACACATGAAACTCAACATTTATGGAGGTGAATCCTGAAATAGCAGAATAGGAAGGGACCACAGAAGAAAGCTACTGTAAATTGTACCTGAATAAGAATCCTCTTAGTCACATGTGTAATAAATGGCTATACAGCCCTTGGGGCAGTTAGGTGGCCCAGTGGTTAGTGCATTGGGCTTGGAATGAGGAAGACTTATCTTCAAGAGTTCAATACCAGTCTCAGACTGGGACCCTGGGCAAGCCATTTAACCTCATTTGCCTCAGTTTCCTCATCTGTAAAATGAGCAGGAGAAGGAAATGGCAAATCACTCCAATATCTTTGCCAAGAAAACCCCAAAATGGAGTCATTGAGAATTGGGCATGACTGAACAACAACAACATTCAGCCCTGGCCCTAAGACCTGAAATGAGGGGGAATTCACTATCTAATAAGACAACTCATTCCACTTTTGTATAAAATATTTGGAAAAAAAATCTTCCTAACATCAAATCTAAACCTGCTTTTCTACCAGAACAAGTCCCTTTGACAACCGTTCAAATCTGCAATGCATTTGTCTTGCTCATTCTTGTCTTCTGTTTTTTAATCTAAACATTCTGAATTCTTTGGACCTATTCTCAAATGTCATAAAAACATGTCTCTGGATATTCTGCAATTTATCAATGTTCCTTTTACAATGTGATGCTCAGAAAATGAAAAGTGATACTCTGGTCATGACCTGACTGACTTGGAGTACAACAGGACTACCATCTTTCTTTTCCTGAGTACTACTCATCTCTTAATGTAGCCTCAGTTTGTATTAGCTTCCCTGCTTGTCACACCATACTATTGTCTTTTATTTAGCTTGTTGTCCACTAAAACTCTCAGATCTTTTTTTGGACAAATTTCAATTTATCCATACTTTCCCCATATCATACCTGAGAGGATGATTTTTTTTTTAACCCAGTGTAAGTATTTACATCGAACCTCAGTTTCCTCATCTGTAGAATACTTGCATTACCTGCCTCTTGGGATTGTTATGAGGAAGATGACTGGTAAAACTGAAAGTAGTATACAAATATAATCTACTGCTATTATTACTATTTATTTTACCATTTTAAAATGTGCTTCCATATTCCTTTTGTAGATACAAGTAGATCCTGAGGATAATGAATCCCTAAAATGGTCTTCTCCACTGTTCCTTTCTGGTTTTCAGTTGCAGCTGGCCAAACCAGCTGTGTTCTCTAAATTGCAACAAGAAAAGCCATACTTATTGGGTTTCTGGGTCGGGGTGTGTGTGTGTGTGTGTGTGTGTGTGTGTGTGTGTGTGTGTGTGTGTGTGTGTGTGTGTGTGTGTGTGTGTGTGTGTGTGTTTAAAAAAAAAACGATTCTGGTGAGTACCCAGATTTCTTGTGATATTTCTCATCAACTTGAGGCAGTGTAACTGGAGTTTCCTCCAACATGAAACTAAATGAATGTACTTCACTTTATTATAAGGAGTAGATGTGAGGCATGAGTAATTAATATTTCCCAACTCAGTCTAAATTATGTGAGGGATGCCTAATTAAAAGAAAACCTAAACCTGTAATGGAAGGTAAATGTTAACATTACATGATGAAGGCTGTACAATCATTCAATTGCCCTCTTTAGGGCCCAGTCTAGTGAGGAACTGGAAGACTTTCCCATGGAACAGGAGAAATATTTGAAGACAGAGAAAACTGTAGCTTGTAAATGTTATTGCTAGCTCTGGGAGGTGAGGCTCACAAGGCTAATATTGCTTTGCTGAAGCTTAGCAAGCACCCGAGGGAGCCAAGAAGAGTATTCGGATCACTCTAGTCCAGTCCAAATGTCACTCTAACATTTGCAGAGCTGTGTGTAACTGCTTACAGAGAAGTCTCTGACGAGAAGGTCACGGATGGAAAAAAAAGTTGTTTGGGAGCTGGAGGATGAGTGAGGGTAGGGAGAAGGCTCAGGGATTTAATAGAAAATTCGTATTCATTTTCTCATTTGGTCCCCTTCTTTTTCAAATTTCTTTAAAACAAATTTCTCCACAGATTGGTGTTCACACATAGACCATCCTATGGCTAACTAATCTCTGGTCCCACTGAAGGACAAAGGGAAGAGCCTTTATCTACTGTTTCAGAAGTGTTTGCTTAGACTTTAGCCTTCTATGACCTCCTTTGGCTCTTTGTAAACACATATTTGAAACACACACAGAATCCTTTTTCACAGAAGGACTGTGGGAAAATGAGACAGAGAGACTAAGAGAGACACAGAGGGGAGAGAGAAAAACAGGGAGAGAGAGAGAGAAACAGGAAGAGAGAGAGAGGAAGAGAGGGGAGAAGGAGAGAGAGAGGAAGAGGGAGAGGGAGAGAGGGAGGGAGAGAGAGAGAGAGAGAACAGAAATTATCACTGCTACAGACAGTTAAGCTTCACCTAGACAAGAAGAGAAGTTCATTTAATATTGTCACCCTTTTTTCAAATGCACCTGAACCTTGAATATAACACCCCCCCCTCTCTCTCACACACACTCACACACACACACACACACACACACACACATACACACACACACACACACACCCTAAGGAGGTTTATTTGCTAAAATTGCAAGAATTTGACTTGGAAGTTCTGGTCAGAAATCAAACACCAAAGTGGTATCATAGAGAAACTTCAGTGTATGTTATCTATCTACCTATCTGTCTGTCTATCTTACCAGATCCAGGATTTATTTAGAGTAAGTACACCTTCCACTGATGTGCAGAGCAACTTCTTACAACATTTTACCCTGCAACATATTACCTTGTATCTAACTTACATATATATTGTCTATCTCCATAGATGTGCATGTTTTCACCTATCCGCCCATGTAAGCTCTTTGAGGGCAGGAATGGTTTCCCTTTTGGGTCTGTAAATACCACTCCAATATCCTCCCCTGCCCCAGCATAATGCTTGATATATGTTATTGTTGTTCTTCCTTTATTTTTGAGGAAGACCAATGACATCGGGAATGAGTTATGTCTAGACTTGCAGGTGAATTGCATTTAAGTAAGGCAAAGTTGCATCAGCCTCATTCTCTTTTCCAGAGTTATCAAAGTCCAATGGCAAGGCAAAAGTTAGTACAACTGATGATGGGCCCAGGGTGCAGAGGATAACCCTGGCATCTTTGATGTACTGTCAAGCTCTAAGTACTCCACAGCACTTGCTTCAGCCACCTTCACAACTACCCTTAACCAGGTTTAGCCAGTCAGTTTACCAGGATGTGGCTGCTGCATATATTGCAGCTTTTTGGAGCCACACAGAAGGTTTTTACTTGTTTGTTGACTGGTTGATTGAATAATACCTTACATTCTCATATGGAATGAGAAAATTTTCAAAGTATTTTCTTCGTAACAATCCAGTAAGTAATGTGTTATTCCCACATTACAAATGAGGAGATTAGACATAATTTATTTGGGAATCTCATAACTATTAGGTATCAGGGCCAGGATATCACACAACACAAAGTTTCCTAATTCCAAATGTAACACCTCTTTTCCAGTGCATCATGCTGCCTAGGCAGACTTTCCTCATGAGTTGCAATGGCCGAAAAAATTCATGACCTTTTGGCCAACCTGACCATGAGATTTTCTAGACTTGGATGGGCTGCTTTTCAGACAACAAATGTTAAATCTATTGCTGAAAAGTAGTTTGGGAGAACCCCCTAGAGCTTGGATAACACTTATACAGACTTACTGAATCTATTATCACTCCCAGACCATAGAGGAAATATTCAAGAATGACTTGGATGGAGGTATACACATCTATTTCAAAATCAATCAGTTAACCGAAAAGGTCTTATTACATATATACTATATGACAGGTACTTGTATAAGTGCTTGCAATACAAAGAAAAGCAAAAAGCATGATCTCTACCCTCAAGGAGCTCACATTCTAATGGGGGGGGAGGGGTGAAGGTGGGCAAGAAGCAACTATGTAATTTGCAAGATATATACAGTGTAAAGAGAAGGTGATAGCAGAAGGAAGGCTCTAGCAGTGGATAACTGAGAGGGAAACAAAGAAGTGGGGAAGAGGGGCAGCTTGGTGGCGCAGTGGATAAAGCACCGGCCCTGGATTCAGGAGTACATGAGTTCAAATCTGGCCTCAGACACTTGCTACTTACTAGCTGTGTGACCCTGGGCAAGTCTCTTAACCCCCATTCCCCTGCCAAAAAAGAAAAAAAAGAAGTGGGGAAGAGAGGGAAACCTGAGAAGGTGGGGTTTGAGCTGAGTTTTGAAGGAATTCAAGGAAGCAGAGAAGGTGACCATTCTAAATTAAGTGGGGGACAGCCAGTAAAAATCCTGAAAAACACTTTTTTAATGTCATGAGACTAAAAATTAATGTTTCATTTCTCAAAAAAAGTATATTTATCATGAACAAAATGTTCAAGTTCAAACTTTAGAAATAAGAAGAGACCTAAAGTCTCAGGAACTCCATTTTGAGTGATGATGCATATAACTACTCCAGGACCAGTAACAGAGTTTCTGCCATAAATGAACTCTGCTGGGACAACTATCAAATGCTGCCCAGTCCTAAGTGTCTGTGAGCAGATGCTGAGATCCCTTAAGCTCCCCATCCCTCTATAAAAAAAGGTCCCCCAAGCTGTAGACTTTCATCAAGTACAAAAGCTGTCTTTGCTTCTTGGACTTGGCTGTTATCAAGCACTTGGGAAGCATGATTGGCTTTGAAAACCTCTTTGAATACGGCCCTTAAGATAGCTTCCAATCCTTTTCTACTGTTGTCTCCCAAATTACTCCTCTACTGAGAAATAATCACAGCCAAGGGACATAGCACTGCTGGGTGCTGGGCTTTGTGTCTTTGGGAAAGTCTTAATATGAACACTTCTCTTCCTGATTTAACTTCTCCTCTAGTGCCTTATAAGCATTTTTTTTTCTGCATTTCAGCTCTGCTCTTTTCCTTGGAAGGATGAATCACCTCAAACTTTTCTCCTCAATGACCAGGGGAAAAAATGTTGGGTTAACTGATGTGTTGACTATTATCAGGCAAATTGAAACTGTGTAGACAGCCTAGTGAGGTAACTCAGCATTTATCTGGATTCAATTCACTTCTACATGTCACCTGGAAGGACTGAATTGTACCTTCTATAGAAAAGTGCAGATGAATAAAACAGTTTATCCTTAACTAAACTTTACTGAGTTTTGAACTCCAAGGAAATGATCAAGCTTAATGGTGGATTCCAAGGATTCTGAGAGTCAACACTGGAAACTGCTAATTTTGGCTTTTGCCTACACTAAGGGGATGGTGGGGATCATAGGACCACAGCATCACAGTTTTAGAGCTGGGAAGACACCTTAAAAGTAACATCTCAGGGGGCAGCTAGGTGGCGCAGTGGATAAAGCACCAGTCCTGGATTCAGGAGGACCTGAGTTCAAATCCAGCCTCAGACACTTGACACTAGCTGTGTGAGCCTGGGCAAGTCACTTAACCCTCATTGCCGAACACACACACCCCCAAAAATGTAAAACCTCTTCATTTTCCATGTGAGAAAACTGAGGCCCAGAGAAGTTAAGTGTCACAGAGTGACAGAGTTTGGATTTGAATGGAAAATGGCACTTGGAATTATCAAAACCAAACCTCCTATGATGTAATTTACCCATTCTAGAAAAAACATGCTATCCAATGTTTTTCTTTGGAAACATGTGGCATGAGGGAACACATATTTTTTTAAGTATAAAAATGAATTGAAAATAAACAGATCTAAGCTTATGAGGTCTAGTGTATTTAAAACCAAATAGGCACTCAAATGAAAAAAAAGTAAATTAAATATAATGCATGAATGGACATTTCTCACAATTATGGGATTAAGCTCCCCTAACTCTTAGGTACTCTTGCTATGAGACTATGATTGTGTCTACCATTTAGAAGAGAGGGAGCACAATGTAAAAATTTAGTGAATGTTTAATCTAATGATTAATGGTGTTAATATGAATATATGGATCACCTGGATTTGATGGAGGTACCTTATTATCCAAAAGTATTTTTTTTTATGAAACCCTAGTTTAATAGGAGCAAAATGTTCTTCAACTGAACTCCAAACTGAACCCAGGTAGCTAGCAGATAAAAGACCCTACCTAGTGACTTCTTTTCCCTCTGGATAGTAATTCCCTATCTTATGGTAACATCTGAGCTTCCTCATCCTTGCCAAACCCTTTTTTGGAATCCTGTAAACTTATCATGATGATTCTATATTTCCTCCATACTTGTTATAACTGAAATTGTTAAACTGCTTTTTGCTTCTGGATTAATTTCTGTATCATTCTATTGAAACTGACAATGCCCTGTAATCAATGGACTAAAACCATATATACCCTCAGAAATGGGGAGTCCCCTGAGCTTCACTCTTAGGAGGGGAGTCTTCGTATGATCATGTGTTTTATACTTTTTCTTGGGACAAAATATTAAATTGTTATTATGTTTTTCCTATACATTCTCTGATCTGGTTTTTGTGAGGTACCTTCTTCCAGTAAGAGAGGCAGAAATAGACTTCTCTGATTTGGGTGAACAAATTGTCGGAGATATTACTGTTGTCTCTTACCTATTTATTATCTTGTAGGAGGATGGATATGAAAACCATATTTAATATTCAACAATGGTAACCATAAAAATAATTAGGCAAGTGTAGTCCACAAAATCAATTTCAGAATCTTTAAAATGTAAGGCACCAGCCCTGGATTCAGGAGGACCTGAGTTCAAATCCAGCCTCAGACACTTGACACTTACTAGCTATGTGACCCTAGGCAAGTCACTTAACCCCCACTGCCCTGCAAAACCAAACAAAACCATAAGCAAGTGTGTGGACTCCACAATCCACAATCTCATATCTTGACTGCTGAAATATAAGTTAAGAAATTTTTCCTTGAGTTCTTTGCAAAAACAACTGTTAAGAGTTTAATACTGGGGGCAGCTAGATGGCGCAGTGGATAGAGCACCGGCCATGGATTCAGGAGTACCTGAGTTCAAATACGGCCTCAGACACTTGACACTTACTAGCTGTGTGACCCTGGGCAAGTCACTTAACCCCCACTGCCTGCAAAAAAAAAAAAAAAAGAGTGTAATACTTTAAGAACCTATCCAATCCAGCAGATGAGAGTCTTAGGAATTCTGAGAATAGTTTACTCAGGAATTTTTTTCAGGAATAACTGTTCTGTTTGTGGTATAACTGAACATAACTCAACCCTCAGACTGATGTTCATCTGACACTGTTATTAAAATAGTGAGAATATAAATAATGGCATTAATAATGGCTCTCTGCATAATCAATTTAATTTGAGAAGTATTTATTAAGTACCAACCATGATATGTGCAAAACACTGTGCTAGGGGATACCAGGGATACAAGAAAACTTTTTAAAAAATAGATCTTGTCCTTCAAGTATATGAGATGATTGTGGATTTGAGTCAGATTAAACTCTGAGGATGGGGTCTGGAAGATACCCAGCCCCGCCCCAGTATAGTTAGTTTAAAAGTTTATTGCTTGTCAAATTCTCACTGTCTCCTTTAAGTTTTATCGCCAATTAACAGTATTTTTACCGCCAATTAACAGTATTTTTACTTCTGCTCAGTCTCCCCACTTGTCAGCTACATATTAATTTTATCTGGAATCCATCATGTGTCAGAACCCCAGTCCCTGTTGAGTGGGTCAGGGAATTTGTCCACCAATTCAATACTCAGGACTCAAGAAGAAAGGACAAGGCTCAGCACAGGATGCGGCAATTAAGTTGAGACCAGATGTTAAGTGACATGTCTCTTTTTCTCAGAGCAGAATCCCCTTGACCCTAGGGTCCCAACAATGGATTATTCTTTTATTCTTTATTCTATTTCTTTGATTTCCCAACATAGCCGAAGATAAATTTTAACCCTGTCATCCTTCTAAAATTAACATGACTACAAAACAATGCTGAAACACCTGAGTGACTCTTCCTGTTATTCAAGTTGAATATCTTTAGAGATGGGGGAGAGGGGAGTCAGTGGGAACTGTGAGATCTGAAACATCTGACTGTCACTCCCCCATTCCCTCTTCCTTCGGTTTGACCTTGTTCCCCCTCCCCTTTTCCCCCTTGTTCCTGGAACACGTATGCATGTCTCCATACATTGATCACGAGCTAAACATGCACCCTGGGTGAGACAGGATTGGATGTTAGATTGTGAGCTCGCCCTAGTGTGCGTGGGGACTTTCCCCCTGACCAACATTCCTATAAAAGGTCAAGGCATGTATTAGCTATTGCGACTCAGTCATTGAATTTGCCCATTCCTGCAGGAATGTAATAAATCTGTCTCTGCTTGACTTGGTGGTCTCCTCGAGTTATTTGGGTAAACTGAGGCAGTTTGCCCCAAACACAAGGAATTCATATTTTACTGTGATTTATCTATTGAACACTTTGCAGGAATAGGCCTGGAGGTTAGAAAGTATGGGGAGGGCAGGTAGGTGGCACAGTAGATAAAGCACCGACCCTGCATTCAGTAGGACTGGAGCTCAAATCCAACCTTAGACACTTGACACTTATTAGCTGTGTGACCCTGGGCAAGTCACTTAACCCTCATTGCCCCGAAAAAGAACAACAACAGAAAGTATGGGGTATGTTTGGGAAACAGTGAATGAGTAGTCAGACTGAGTAAAGGTAGCTGTCTGGAAAGATAGGATGGGATTGTAGAGGGGAGTGTAGGGTGCCAGACCAAAAAATTCATGTTTCACATAGTTGGCAATAGGGAACAATTCATTTTGTGAGTAGGGCAATGATATGATTGAAGTTTTGTTTTTGGAAGATTTCTTTGGCAGTTGTATGTAAAGTGGACTGGAAAGGGTCAGGAAAGACTAGCAATGGGGAAACTAGGCTGTTATCATAGTCTAGATACAGTTGTGAGGAAAATGACTCCTACAATAATTTTCTGGAATCCAGCGGCAGTGACGTGTCAAAGGCTCATTTATTGTCATTGTCACAAGAATGGGCCACCCAGTGTGCAGCTGGAGGGTGACCAAAAATGGAGGCTTGCAGGCCCCCTTTTATCCTTTCATCTCTAATGTGAATGGACCCTCCCCTTTTTCATCACTGGTCCAATTACTCAAGGGTTACAATCTATGCGCAAAAACTAATTGGAATGCAGTATTTCTTAGCCAATGGGGGAGGTGATGCAGGGACAATTTTTCAATTCTTCAATTCCTCCCTTATTTGGACACAGCTCAGGAACAGACCTAATTGCAATCAACTCAGGATTACCCTGAACCATGTGATTTTGTTTGGGGGGTGAGGGGGAAGGGGAGAAAAGGAGACCTTTTTCCTCAAACAGGTCCGGATTGAGAGAACAATCCCCATTTCCTCACACAATGTTGTTGTAATGTAGTGGGACACCAAGAAATCCAAAAGATTCTAACCCCCTCTGAGGTGTGGCAGAGTATGATCTCAGTATGCTGATAAGCAATACCAAAGTCTGCAAAATGATATGCAAGATATGGATGGATGTTATTTATCTTACTGACACCCGATTATTCCAAAAACCCCTCCCTGTTTGCATTTCCCTCCCAGTTGCTTTGTAATTCCCTCTACTTTATTTGTTTTGTAAAGATACAAAAGGCCAGGTCTTCTCTTACTCCAGTGGGACAAGTCACCATTGTGATAAGCTTCCAATTCTTTGGGTGAGCTAGCCCCCTGAACCAGGTGGCAAGTCCCCCCAAACAAGAAGATAGTGAGGATTTAAACTAAGATGATGGCAACAGGAACAAGGTTGTTTTCTAAACTAATTGTAAGACCATTCTCAAACTCATGAAGATTTGCTATAGACCAATAAATACATAAATAGATAAACAAATGCATGAATGAATAACTTGACTGTTTCTTAAATTTCAAAACAGGCTCTTCTTTTTGTTATGCAAACTCTTGCCTTCCAGTTTAAACATAGTCTGGCCTATTTACAAAGGATGGGTTTTTGCACACTCAATACTTTAATTAATTGACAAACTCATCCATGTAGGCATTCCCTTCAAACATGCACATCAAGATTATAACATATTGGGGGCAGCTAGGTGGCGTAGTGGATAAAGCACTGGCCCTGGATTCAGGAGTACCTGAGTTCAAATCCGGCCTCAGACACTTGACACTTAACTAGCTGTGTGACCTTGGGCAAGTCACTTAACCTTCATTGCCCTGCCAAAAAAAAAAAAAAGATTATAGCATATCCATGACTTCCCAGGTCATGGTTGTCATCCATATCCTCCTATAAGATTACCATAAGAGGTCCACCCAAAATTCCAGGGCCCTTCTTATCACTCTCTTGAAATCAAGACTGTACCAATGAAGCAGGCAACTATCAATTCATTATCCCTCTCTCTCATCCTGTGACCAGCCAATGGTTCTTGTTTGGGGGCTTGTTTTTTGTTTTTTTTCCAAATATACTTCTTCTTTGACGATATCCTCTGGCAATTAGTGAACAACACACTTAGCAAGGCATTGGTGTCACCACAGTTTGGATGATTTTATTGGTCCACAAACTGACAACATTATCATGAAAGGAGATCATCCATTTGTGCATATTGGCTATAAAACCATATAACCAGTGGAAACATGATGGATTGTTGCTAGCTAATTGCTAGAGGGTGGTCACAGAATCATAGAATACAAAAACTCAGAATGGAAAGAGACCTTTGAGGTCTGTATCTGAAGAGGAATTGTCTCTATAACATTCTTTTTTTTTTTTTTTAGTGAGGCAATTGAGGTTAAGTGACTTGCTCAGGGTCACACAGCTAGTAAGTGTTAAGTGTCTGAGGCCGGATTTGAACTCAGGTACTCCTGATTTCAGGGCCAGTGCTCTATCCACTGCGCCACCTAGCGGCCCCTATAACATTCTTGACAATCTCCATTTGAAGACATCCACTGAAAAGGAACCTGCCAGATGGAATGCCCTCCCTCTTCCTCTCTACCTTCTGGCTTTTCTTACTTCCTTCAAGTCCCAGTTAAAATCTCACCTGGGCTACTAGGTGGTGTGGTGGATAGAGTACTGGCCCTGAAGTTGTAAAGACCTGAGTTCAAATATCACACCTCAGACATTTACTAGCTGGGTGACCCTGGGCAAGTCATGTAACCCCACAATTGCCTTAAATATCTGGGATCATCTCCAGCAGTCCTGAGATATATATATCTTGCCACTAGACCCTGATAGCTCTGGAGGACAGAGTGAGGTTGATGACCTTGTTGAATAGCCCTCTTTTACTTAAAACCAATTCATTCTAAGTTATGACATCAGCCTGACAAACAACAACAGAAGATGGTGTAGGAACATGGAGGAGGCCAGGAAAGCTCTCCAACAGAAGGATAAATTTTTGATCTGGACAAACAACAAAAAATTTCACCTTCTCTAAGTAGCTTTTCCCAATTCCCCTTAATGCTAGTATCTTCCCTCTGAGATGCTCTCCCATTTATCTTATTTATCTCTTGTTTGTACTTAGGTGTTTGTATTTTGTCTCCTTCATTAGATTGTGAGCTGTTTGAGAATAATGACTGGTTTTAACTTTTCTTTGTATCACTAGCTTTGGCTTCTTAATGGCTCAGAGTAAGTACAAATAGCAACTGCTTCAGTTTCAGTCAGAAACCTGGAGGGCCTTCCTTCCCCTCCCAGATTTTTTTTTTCTCTTCCTTCTTTCCTTCTGAAGTGGGGTTTAGGACATATCAGGGAGTCAAGGGACTATGAAGTTTAGCTTGGCCAACTAAATATCAGGAAGGACACACCTGCAGAAGTAAGGGGAAATAAAATTCTATAGTAGGAAAGTCAGTTAGGTGTGGCTACTACCTGAGCTTTGAGATAGAGATAACCTCAGAGGTCAGGAGCATCATTCCAAATCGAAAATCTCCCTAACTCTCAGGAACATGACAAGCATCCCAGCTTTCTCCACCCCACCCCCAAAAGGAACTTTCCATTTTCAGGTGGTCATACCATCTATCCTCTATAAAAGCTTTTGCTTTTCTTCTGTTCTGGGAGGAAAATATTTCTAAGCCCTCTCCTCCCCTTGAGGCTGTCTTCAACTTTCCTCTGGATCACTTTCTCTAGCATCCAATAAAAGACCATTTTAATACTAATTGGACTGTGTGCAAGAGCATAACTCTTTACAGAGGAATACCTAAGGATCACCACCACCTATTCCCCTGTGACACATCCATCCTCCCTTCCTTCCTTCCTCCCTCCCTTCCTTCTTTCCTTCCTTCCTTCCTTCCTTCCTTCCTTCCTTCCTTCCTTCCTTCCTTTCCTTCCTTCCTTCCTTCCTTCCTTCCTTCCCTCCTTCCTTCCCTCCTTCCTTCCTTCTTTCTTCCCTCTCTCCCTCCTCCTTCCCTTCTCTCTCTCTCTCTCTCTCTCTCTCTCTCTCTCTCTCTCTCTCTCTCTCTCTCTCTCTCTCCATCCCTCCCTCCCTTCCATATATTTGTTTGTTACTGAACCCTGGGAAAGAACTCAGCTTAAAAAGACCAAGGTCTCCCACTGCATCCAGGCCATCTTCAGTTGTCCTAATGAATATCTTGCAATGGACCCAGGTTACTCAGGAGGAGAATGAGACTGGTGACTTTGCCCAGGCCTCCCTCACTGAAATCCAATTCACTGCAAATCATGACATCACCTCAGTGTTATGATCCTCTTCTACAACAAAGGACAAACAGCAGCAGTGGCTAGCACACATAGATGCCTAATAAATCCTTGCTGATTTCACTTGCTACCTGTAAGGTACCCCCATTACCAAAAAAAAAAAAAAAATCTAACTATAATTTGGACTTTCTATTTATTCAGCTACATCTAGCCATACTTTGGATTTTCTATTTATTCAGCTATTATTTTGAACCCAAGTTTTAAACTTTACATTTAGACCTTTTAAACTTTATTTTGTTAGACTTACCCAAAGATTTTAGCCTGTTGAGGTCCTTTTTGATCCTGAATCTATCATTCAATGAGTTCATCTATGTCTCTCAGTTTTATGTCATTTGCAAATTTGGTAATTATACAATCTATTCATGTAACTTATAACACATTTGAACACAACAAAGGGAAGGACAGATTCCTGGGCTGCTTCACTATACACATCCCTCCAGGTTGACACTGATTCATTCACGTATAGTCTTTGAATACCATCATTCTACCAGTTCCAAATTCACCGCTTATTATCTATCTAGTCCACATCTCTCCATCTTGTCCAGACATTGTCCAAAGCCTCATTGAAATCCAGAAATACCTTGTCTATGACATGCCCCTGATCTACTAGTCTATCATTCATGTCAGAAAGAAAATGAAATTAGTCTGACAGAAACTGTTCTTCATCAACCCATCCTGGCTTTTACTGAACTCTTTCTAAATGCTTACAAATCATCCCTTCAATAATATGTTCTAGGATATTTCAAGGAGTTGCTGTAAATTATTGGGAATTTTGTTCCTGAAAATAGCACTTACACAATTACTCATATACATCATGACAGAAAGCTTATTCTTCTTAGAAAAATGGAGATTTTTCTTCCTCAGGTAGACATCTCCCCAGATGACAGGTTAATGTACTTTCATTTTTAAAAAAAAAATCAATGGTATAGATATGCTTTCATAAGAGAGAAAACTAAAATATTGAGACTCTAGTCTAGTAGGTAAATGGGTAAAAGTAAGCATATGTAAATTTCCAAAAATCCAAAAAAGTATGGCTAAGGGTGAATGCTGCCGGTTCACTGCATACTGGAAAGATGGAAGAATTCTCGAAGCTTCAGAATAACTTTAGGCAAATCTCTGTCTCTCTGTCTCTGTCTGTCTCTGCCTTTGTCCTCTCTATCTGTCTCTATCTCTGTCTCTTCTACTCTCTTTCTATACATATATCTGTGTGTGTGTGTGTATATATATATATATATATATATATATATATATATATATACATATATAAATGTAAAATTTTATGTACCTGGTAAAGAACTTATGTAACATTCCCAAACGAGTCTCCTTCCTGTGAATCCAAAACACTTACTGTCTACACTGTCATTTGACACATTGTCATGTATGGTCTATAGAAGGATGGTGAGAAGGTCATGACCTGAGCAATGTTTGAAAATTTTCCTCTTATTTTATTGTATTCTGGTAAGAAGACTGGGCTCCCCCTCCATTATAATTTAGAATACAAATGAGGAAAAGACTTTATTCTGTGCATAAGTCCACAATGCAGGGTGTGCTGGGGCTAACTCATATTGACTGTCATGAGCTAATTATTAAATTTCAGAAATTGGTAAATGTTACAAATCAGGGAATTATTTGTTCTGCTGATTGTCTTGACTTGGGCAAATGAAAGAAAAAATGTTAATAAAACAGATTAAACTTAAAAGCATGCCAGATGTGCATTTCCAAAGAGCTAGTTTTTAAGTATTTATCAGCTTACTGGCTAGCTACATAGTTAGGCATTCACAAAGTATTTATTAAGTACTACTATATGTGCTAAGTAATAGGGACCAAAGAAAGGCCAAAAAACAAAAGTAGAGTGTAGATGGAAATGGGAAGATGGGGCTTGGGGCAGAGAGATGCAAGCAGGACATTTTAATAGTCAAGTGAGAGGTGATGAGGCATGACTGAGGGTGGCAACTTTGTGTACATGGTGTGAAGGGGGGATGTATATGGAAAATGCTGTAAAGGGAAAAGTGACAAGATTTGACAATGGGTTAAATATATGGGGTGAGTAAGAATGAAGAGTAGCAAGGTTGCGAGTATGGGTAACTGGGAAGAAAGTGGTGATTTAGACAGTTATAGAGTTCAGAGGAGGAAAGGGTTTAGGAAGAAAATAATGAGTTTTGTTTGGGACTCATTAAGTTTGTGATGCCTATGGGATACTGATATGTATAGATCATTTGTCTTAGCCAGAGTGGAGTTTGGCACAGTACTTGATACAAAATCAGCCTAATAAATGCTTCCTCATTGATTTATTGATTAAGTCATGATCATGTTTTATCTAAACTTTTCTCTAAATGTAGTAGGAGCTAAAAATCTTGGGTGCCATGTTAATTCTGCAACATTACCACCTGTGACATTGGGTAATGTTTCTGAGAACTCAGTTTCCTCTGTAAAATGATAGGTTTGGGCTAGATGGTCCCTAAGATCCATTTCCAACTCTGATCCTACTATGTTATGCAAAGGGTTAATTAACCATATCTACAAGCTGAGGCCTATAGTAGTGCAGATGGTGCACAGCTTGGTATAGAGACAAGCAGAGAGCTAAGTACTGGCTTCAAGCCTTGAAGGCAAGATCTTTTATTTTTGCCTGGGGTCATTTTTTAGTAGTAAACTGGGGAAGAGATACCAAGAAAAGTAGAAGTCAAGCGAAAATGTTTCCCAGGACAAGAAATATTAAATCAAGAGGGAAATGGATGACTGAAGTTCACCAAGCCAAGAGAGAAATTGAAAAAGGCAGCAAGTCAGGGTCTTATGGCTTATGAGGGCCAAACATGAAATGAGTTGGGTCAGTCAGTCAATAAACATTTATTAAGTGCCTGGCTAGTGCTAAGCACTAGCAATATAAAGAAAGGTAAAGACAGTGCCTGCTTACACTCTAATAAGTGAGATAAAATGTCATTAACTACATACAGAGCAACCTATACACAGGACTGGTAATATGACAAAACCAAATTATAACATGGAAATGTGGTATATCACACAAAAAGTTTTACTAGAGGTATGTGACAAGGGAGATGTAATGACATAGAAAAAGTATGTTGGAGATAACTGAAAAAAATTTACATGATAACTTTATTATATATTATATATACATATATTTATTATATATTTTAAAGGAATAGCAAGTTGTACATAATAGATTGGAAGTTTCATGTGTAATCATCTTTTTTTATTATACTTTGTTATGGAAATGCTTGCTTTAAATTGTTAAATTAAAATTAAATCAATTTTTAAAAAAAGTTTTGGGGAAAGGCTTCACACCAGTCAGAAATAATTGAAGCTGATGGCTCCTAGATGTCATGGCTGCCTTTTGACCTAATACTTAAAGGAGTTCAGCCTCACTGGGCCTTTATACCTGGCCAAGTTTTACAAGTTCTTTGGACCTACCAGAAATGAAAAAGATCAGAGAACAGCTAGATAGCCATGGTGCTAGATTACTGGACCTGGAGTCAGAATGACCTGAAGTCAAATTCTGCCTAGGAGTACTAGTATGACTCTGGGCAAGTTAGTCAACTTCTTTCAAGCTCTATTTTCTCATCAAACAGGAATAATAATAATTCTTATTTCCCAGGACTGTTGGGAAGATAAAAATGAGATATGTGTGTAAAGCACTTTATAGTTATTTAACTATTATTATATGGGAGGACGGGGCAAATACTTTCTAGATCAAGTTTCTTAAAATGGGGTCAAACTTTGATTTAATATTTTAATAACTATGATTTGATATGATTGGTTTCTCTTTTGAACCTATCTATTGTGTGTTATTCATTTAAAAGCATTTACTATAATAAGGGATCCCTAGGCCTCAACTGATTTCCAAAGAGGTCTGTGACCCAAAAAAGATTAAGTACCCAGTCTAGATTAGCCAAGGAACAGTTTCTATTCTCCCTCGTCCTTATCCTTATCCTTATCCTTATCCTTATCCTTATCCTTATCCTTATCCTTATCCTTATCCTTATCCTTATCCTTATCCTTATCCCTTATCCTTATCTTATCCTTTTCCTTTATCCTTATTCTTATCCGGATGTGTATATAGTATGTTTATGTATATGTGTATGTACAGAGTACATGTACAAGTACATGTGTATGTGTATATGTGTGTGTGTTTGTATAATTCTTGTGGCTTTACTCCCAAAGTCCCCTTAGACCACTTCACTTATCACAAATGGTGCCTAAGTCCCAAATAGCCAGGTCTAGGACATTAATTTTTTTAAAATATGAGGGTAAGTACAGTATCTGGCATGATTGAATCTGTGCTTAGGTTATCCTCTGGAAAAAAGCAGGGGCAAAAGCTCTGGGTTTTCATTTCTAACAGAAATGCATTATGATTAGGAAAACAAGGGAAAGAAAGTACATGTAGCTATTAAATTAATTGAAGATCAACAATCAAATAAATACATAATTGATTGGCTTCTTTTTTTTAAGGCTGGTAAAGAAGTTGGTTTTTAGGGAAGCACTGAGGGTAGTAATTATAGCCTAATGACAATAACCTACTAGAAAAAAAAATTCAGTAAACAATTTAATTTGAGGTTCTAAGATGCAGCTTCTAAACTTAAAATAAAAAATTTTAAAATGAAATAAAGCTAAGTACTGTTTATAACCCAGAGGGAGGGGGAAGATAAGTGAACATTTTTGTTTGTTCCTTTATTCTGCTGTCAGAGAGCTACCCATCCTCAACTCACTTCCTAAAAATGCTAATTACCAGGTTCTGAAGGCTGGCACTTACATAGGCTGGAAATTGCTTGACTGACTCTCCTCATGCTTTTCTTCATCACCTGGAATAGGCCAGGATCAAGAAAAGCAATGGTGCTAGGGACCAGAGGACTGGACATCCATGTCCTTCCTCTGTCCAAAGATTTCACTTTGAGGAATCCTTGTATCAGTGCATTGAGGGAAAGGAGGGATGGAATTGGGGAAATATAGCACTGTACACTTGGGGAAGGAGGAGGTTTAGAAGGTAGAGAGATTTTGTGACATTTATATTAATGAAGCAGCATGGCTTAGAGGAAAGAGGAGAGGTGGCTTCTGAATAGAATGACCTGGGATCAAGTCCTCCATCTGGTACTTGCTAGCTGTGTTACCCTTGGACAATCCTGAGAATTTAAGATGTAAAGCAACTGCTAACCTGCATTAGTAAAAAGAGTCCTTTATATCACTGAGCCACAGTTTCAGTTCATAAAAACAAAACAGTGGTTTGTGTGAGGATGGACATAGGGCAAGGAATCCAGGGCAGAAGTTTTGCTTCAAATTCATGAGTATTGAGTAAAGATAGAGAGAAGTGGCCCTCAGAGATGGGAAGATCTGGCACCTGTCTCTGACACATAAGTGCCATATAACTAGAAGCAAATCAGCCTCTGTTGCTCTAGCCAACTCTCTCAGACTCTCAGTTATAGAACAGTTGTAGATTTGCATTATTAAAAGGGAATTTCCTCGAGGGGCAGCTAGGTAGCACAGTGGCTAAAGCACTGGCCCTGGATTCAGGAGGACCTGAGTTCAAATCCGTCCTCAGACCACTTGATACTTACCTAGCTGTGTGACCTGGGCAAGTCACTTAAACCCTTATTGCCCTACCCCCCCCCCAAAAAAAAAAAAAAGGAACGAAGTAATTTGCTTCATTTAAGGGCAGCTAGGTGGCACAGTGGATAGAGCACCGACCCTGGAGTCAGGAGTACCTGATTTCAAATCTAGCCTCAGGACACTTAACACTTACTAGCTGTGTGACCCTGGGCAAGTCACTTAACCCCAACTGCCTCACAAAAAAAAAAAAAAAAAAGGAATTTCCTTATTAGGAGTTCGCTAAAAAGGCCTGGACCCCACAGATCCTCCCTCCCTTCCATCCTTCTCCAAAAGAAGACGTAAAAAAATTAAAAAAGGAGAAGCCAAAAGAAAAACACAGATTTTTTTTTTTAGTGGGAGAATTCATTACTGGATTTGTCTCTGCTGGGAAAACAATTGTCTAGGGTTTTGACGGCAAAGAAAACAGGAAAAAGCAAATTCTCCCACTAGCCATCCTTTTTTGAAAAAAGATTTACATTTTCAACAAAGTCTCTAGGTTGAGAGCTTAGGTCTTTAAAAAAAAAAAACTGGACGGCTAGGTGGCGCAGTGATAAAGCCTGGATTCAGGAGTTCCTGAATTCAAATCCCGCCTCAGACACTTGACACTTACTAGCTGTGTGACCTTGGGCAAGTCACTTAAGCCCATTGCCCCACAAAATAAATAAATAAATAATAAAAATTAAAAATAAAAAAAACTTTCTGGGGGCAGCTAGGCGGTATACTGGATAAAACATTGGACGTGGATGAAGGAAGACCTGAGTTCAAATCAGCCACAGACACTTGACACTTAGCAGCTGTGTTACAGCTAGGCAAGGTCCCTTAACCCTCAGGTTGCCCTGCCACCCACCAAAAAAACCCCCAAAAAACAAAACAAACAAAAACCCCCCCTTTCTCCATCATCCATATCTAAGTCCTGTCGTTTCCTTTTTCTTTCTTTAAAAAAGAAAATTTTAATTTAATTTTATTTTTGTTACATCTTAAGTTCTAAACTGTCTCCCTTCTCCCCTACATCATCCTGTATTTTCTTTCTTTCAAATCTCTTTCCATAACTATTGCTTTAAGTACTATACTAGTCCAAGTTAGTAACAGTCTAAAATTCTGTAATGATCCCCTAGCTGAATTTCCTGCCACCCAATTTCTACCCCCTCCAACTTGTCTTTCACAGTGCTGTAAAACTTTTATTATCAAAAACACTTCTTTGCCCTTCATCAAATCACTACTCCGCTTCAACATCCATGATAGGTCTCTCTTAGTTATTGCATGAAGTATATTCTACCATTTCCCAGCATACATCCTGCATGAGTCAAACTATATAGAATGTGTTGTTAGCCCCAAAGCTGGAGTTATGTTCTTCAAAGTATTTAGGGGAAGAAAGCAATGCTTACCTCATTGGTGGAAGGGCAGCTCTAGATGTTTCCTTTCTAGAAGGGAGTTTCTCATCCCAAGACGCCAAACTCTTTAGAACACACACAAGATAGAAAGATGATAGATAGATAGATAGATAGATGATAGATAGATAGATAGATAGATAGATAGATAGATAGATAGATAGATATTTAGATAGATAGATATAGATGTAGGTATAGGTATATAACAGAGTGTTTAAGGTTGTCTGTGATTTTATTGTTACTGATGCCATTTTACCTCTCATTTCCTGGTCACCAAGGTCAGCATCTCTATCAAATCACTGTGACTTAGGGTGAGATGTTACTATGGCTGATTGCTAAGCTATACCAAGTCAATACTCATTTAAAGTCTATCCTTCCAGGAAATTGCCAAGGACTTTGGAAATTCTCAACCCTAGTTTTTCCTTCCCCACCAGTTTCTTAACTCCCCAATTCTTTTGGCCTCTGATGTAAACTTAGGTGCAGTGGATAGAACATTGAACCTTGAGTCAAAAAGACCTGAGTTCAGATCTGGTCTCACTTAACTAGCTGTGTGACTCTGGACCAGTCACTTAACCTTTGTTTCTCTCAGGTTCCTCATCTATCAAATGAGAATAATAACAGCACCCACCTCCTAGATTGTTGTGAGAATAAAATGAGATCATAATTGTAAAGCACTTTGCAAACCTTCAAGAACTTAAATACTAGCTGTTATTAAATGAATATATATGTGTGTATACATATATATGTATACCTGTGTATATGTACATACCTATGCCCATGTATTTATATGTATACACATACATATGTACACGCATGTATATATACATGCATACACACACACACACACACACACACACACATATATATATATATATATATATGGAAGTACAGGAATAAAACTAAACTCAAGGGGCAGGGGTTAATAATGTCATGGGGTGCAGAGCACCCCAGAAGTTCTCTGGGGCACATCAAGGAACCTTTTCCTTGAGAAACTAAACCAGAGGACAGATAACGCCTAGAGAGATAAGTGGAACCAAATTGGACTGAGCTAGTTTTGGATTCCCACCCTTCATTCTGGTCTCCCTTACCCTGGGGACATAAATTTGGGTGTGGCTATAGCCTTTGTGTCCTGAAGAGAGAGATGTCTTGAGAGATCTGTAGCCACCCCTCACCCAATTCCTCCAGTCACTGCCAGTGGGAGATGGTCCTCACTCACTAAAGGAACTTTCCACAGGCAGATGGTCTACCCCATCAGTCCTCTATAAAAGTACCTTCCAGTCTCCTGTTCGAGGAGATTGGTACCTCTGAGACATGTGCTTTGTGCCTATCTCCCCATGAGAAGTCCAAGGATTTCTTTCATGGTTTCTCTCCCCCCACCCTTCCCTTCCCTTGCTCCTAAATAAACTACCACCTTATTCTAACTGCCTTTGTGTGCAAGAGGGTGTAATTCTTTAAAGAGGAATTCCTAAGAACCCCAACCCATACCCCATTTCCCCCATTACAATAATTCATGCATTCTACCTATATTCCTGGGCATAATCCTACCACTAAAATATATATGTTGCACTGTAAGAAGCACATGTCATTAGATCAGCCAGAACAATTTTATTATTAAAAAGAGATTGTGGGGCGGCTAGGTGGCACAGTGGATAAAGCACCGGCCCTGGACTCAGGAGTACCTGAGTTCAAATCCGGCCTCAGACACTAGCTGTGTGACCCTGGGCAAGTCATTTAACCCCCATTGCCCTTAAAAAAAAAGAGAGAGAGATTGTGGATAAGAAGAGAGGAAAAGGAAGAGCCAGCCAAGTAGGAAGTTCAAGAGGCTGCTAGGGCCTCAGTAGGAGTCCCATCAGCACAGTTGGGTTCAAGGTTTTCTGACTGTTTTCTTTGTTCCTGCTGCCTATGTACTCTGCTGATCTCCCCTGGGAAAAGTAACCATGGTTCTAGAGGGACTGCCTTCCCTAGGTGTCTTCTCCATCTTTAGCAATGCTATTTTATCTTTCTTAAGCAGGGAATGGTCACTCATAAACTGTGCATTAGGTTAAGCAAACAGAAGTGTATCTGCCTATGGACCCTGGAGGTAGAGGCTATTTCATGGGTAGAAGTGGGAGTGAATACCTAATTATTCTCTGGTCTATGCCCTTACTTGGGCTGCTCTAAATATTTTAAACATTCAGCTGACCTCCCAAAGTAGACCTTAACTTTCTAAACCAAGACTGTTTAATATTTCTTTGTATCCCACTCTGTGCCTAGTGCAGTGCTGGGAACAAACGAGGAGCCTCATAAATATGTGATGGTTGGGAGAGACTCATTAGGGCAGCGCCTAAAGTCTGTATATGGTATGTGGGTCGGCTGGCCTGCACAGGCAGCTTGGTCTACCAAAGAGCAACACTAAATCTTCCCTCTCACCTAGCCAATAGTTATTCAGCAGCTACTTTTGAGAAATTGTTTTTTAATACAGAGACCACAATCAAGTCCATTAAAGCTAAGGTTCCCCATATTTTGCTTCCGCTATGCCACCTCAGAAGGTGTTCAGCACTATTAGCAATCATGGCCTTCCTTACTTAGCGGTACAAGCACTTACAAAGCCCAGGAGATTGGAATGTGGCAAGCATTAAAGGTACCTTGGAACCCCAGGGGACTGCTGCTTAAAAGCCCCTCTGTAAAATTATATTGTCCTGATTGTTCCTTTCCTTTTATAAGCATTACCTCTGGCAACTATTAAGAAAGTTACAATACATATTAAAGTGAATGGTGTGTGCCTGGACTCAATACAGCTCCCACATCTTGCCCTTTTTCTTTTACATGCCTCTCCCTCATCTCTTTTCTTCTCAGTTAGTTTCATTCCCTCTGACTCTAACTTCTCTTTCTTTCCCACCCTCTTTGTTTTTCTGAGTTTCAAATAATCTCAAACATAAGCTTTGTCATGTTCTCTGATTCTCTCTATCTCCTTTTTCCTCCTCCTTCTCCTCTTTCTTCTTCTTCTTCCATTCCTCATTCTTCTTCTCCTTTCCTTAATGTACCTGTCTCTTAAAGAAGGGAATAAAAATGTCACTGAGGGTTTTGATATCTCCAAGGCACAGCTCAGTTTCTTAGGATGATGTCATTCTAGAATGCCAACTCTAGTGACTGAGATGTGCCTATCCCTACATCCTTGCCATAAAATCCACAGTATTTCCTTTATAAACTATGCCATAGCTATGTGTTCCCCCTCATCCCTCAGCTCAACCTTTGGAAATTAAGATTGACTTTAAAACACTAGACAAGGTATCAAAGTATGTATGGGTTCTAATCCCTATGTTTCCATGAACTAGCCAAATGAATTCCAGTAAGTCACTTTACCTCCTAGGGTCTCAATTTCTTCATCTATAAAATGAAAGCATTGGGCTAGATGATTGCTAAATTCTCTTTCAGCTCTAAAATGGTTCTAAAACCTAAAAACAGAGTATTCAGAATGTGTGAACCTCTATATCCTGAGCTTTTAGTTTCAAGGGGTACAGCTACTAATGGAAACTAGCTGGGATCAACTGAGTTAATGGTGAAAATAAATCAACAAAGGAATGAATGGATGAATAATGAATAAAAATGAATAAATTCCCTATCTAGCAACTGCATGTTACACCCACCCCAAACTCTTTTAAGATGAGTGGCTAGGAAGGCAGCATGATGGAGTGGAAGGGGAATAAGCATTTATTAAGTGCCTACTATGCACTGGGTACTGTGCGAAGCAATTTACAAATATTATCTCATTTGATCCTCATAAGAACCTTGGGAGGTAGGTGCTACTATGTTCCCCATTTGACAGTTGAGGAAATTGAAGCAGAGAGGTTAAGTGATTTGCACTCAAGTCTTTCTGACTCTAGGTCCAGTGCTCTAATCACTGTGCCACCAAAGATCAGATTTGAAATCAGAGATCAAATCCCGAAGGCATCAAATCTCAGTTCTGCTCCTTATTGCCTGTGTGACATTGGTAAGACACTTATCCCCTCCCTCCTTTCATTTTTTTCACCTATAAAATGAGGGAGTTGAATTAAGTCACTCCACTAAGGTTCCAGGGCAGCTAAGAGGCACAGTAGATAGAGCACATTATTTGTTCTCTTGTATTTTTATTTTTTGTGAACTATTTCCCAATTACATTTTAAACTGACTCAGGCCACCCCAATGGGACTTTGGCTGCATGTTTGATGCCTCTCACCTAGAAGACAGAACAGTTGACTGAGGTATCCAGGGTTACATTGCCAGTATGTGTCAGAGGCAGACCTCAAACCCAGGTCTTCCTAGATCTGACACAAGTTCTCCATACATTATAGCAAACAGCCTCTCACAGTTACAAGATATACATATACATATGCATGCTTCCTATTGCCTTTAATATTAAATGCTTTTAAAGCCCTAAAAAATTGGACCCAACCTACTTTTCTATCATCATTATACATCATTCCCTTTCCTTTACTGTTCAATCCAGTCAAATTTGCCTTCTTCTCTCTACCTCACACAAGGCCTTCTGCCCCCTCTACCTCCCCTCTGTGCCTTTGCATTGGCTATCCCTCATTCCTAGAATACTCTATCACATCATTTCTATTTCACAGAATCCCTCTCTGCCTTCAAGAAAAACCAAGCATCATCTTCTAGCTGAAGCTTTTCCTGGTGCCCTTGTTTGCTGATTGCCTTCCTTTAACTTTGTTGTTCAATCATTTTCAGTCCTATCTGACTCTTTGTGACTCCATCTGGCATTTTCTTGGCAAAGATATTAGAGAGGTTTGTTATTTCCTTCCCTGCTTACTTTACAGATGAGGAAACTGAGGCAAACAGTGTTAAGTAACTTTCCCAGGCACATACAGGTAGTAAGTGTCTGAGGCCAAATTTGAACTCAAGAAGATGAGTCTTAGGCCTGGAGTCCAATGTGCCACCTAGCTGCCTCTCCTTCCCTATTTACTTCTTTCTATGTGTTCTGTATAGACCTACATAGATTATTATGGTTACCCAATTAGAATGTAAGCTCCTTATGAGCAGAGACTGCTTCATTTGTATTTGTCTCCTAAGGATCCAATCTGGAGACATTAAGTAGGTACTTAATAAATACTTGTTGAATAAGTAATTGGAGAAGGGGGAGGTGTCCCTCTCTTCAAGAATTCCATTGACACTTTCCCCTTTCTTCTTCCCTCTGCTCCATTTTCCTAAGAAAGGGAGAAGATACTAAAACATCTTTCCTTTACTTTTGACTTTCCATGTGCTCACCCTATCTCTCTTCTTCCTTTAACAGTTGAACTTCCTGAAAAAACTACCCACATTCTATGCCCCCACTTCCTCACCAATCTCTCTCTCTCTCTCTCTCTCTCATAAATTCTTGGAATCTAACTTCTATTCATAACACTACAATGTTCTCTCAAAGATTTTCACTGACCTTGTAACTGTCAAATTCAGTTGTGATTTTTCTAAACCTATCATTCTTGACTTCTTTGCAGTATTTGACACAAGTGATGACCTCTTAGTTCCTTTTCTAGCTATTCTATCCTGCTTTGGCTTCAGGGGTATCACACTCTCCTAGTTATCTTTCTGTTACTTAACTGGTTCTTCTCTATCTCCTTTCCTTACTCCTTGTCCTCTTCATGACCCTTAAAAAGATGTGTCCCCAGTATTCTGTACTTAGCTCTTGTTCTTCTGTTTCTACACTCTATTTCCTGAATTTCTTCTTGTCAAGTTAATTTCCTTCCAGACTTAGCACTATTATTTTTATGAAGAAGATTTCTACATCTCTAACCCTGAACCTCATGTTAGACTACAGGTTCAATATGAGTTAACTGTGTGATATATTAGTCAAAAAAAGCTAATGTGATCTTAGGTTGAACTAAGGGAAGTAGAGTGCTCCATACTGTGTTTTGATAATTCCATAGACAGCTAGATGGGGCAGTGGATAGAGTTTTGGGCTTGGAGTGAGGGAGATGCATCTTCCTGAGTTAAATCTAGCCTCAAATACTTACTAGCTGTGTGACTCTGGGCAAGTTACTTAACCCTGTTTGCCTCAGTTTCCTCATTTATTAAAATGAGTGGGAGAAGGAAATGACAAACCATTCCAGTACTTTTGCAAGAAAACCTCAAATGGGGTCATGAAAAGTTGCACACAAGTGAAAAACAACTGAACTTGTGCTGGATGGACCACATCTGTAGTACTATATCCCACTGTAGGTGATACATTTAAGAAGGCTATTTGATAAGGTAAGAGGTTATCCAGAAGAGGCCAATAGAGATGTTTGTTTGTTTTGTTTTTTTATATTGGGCGGGCAATGAGGGTTAATGACTTTCCCAGGTCACACAGCTAATAAGTGTCAAGTGTCTGAGGCTGGATTTGAACTCAGGTCCTCCTGAATCCAAGATCAGTGCTCTATCTACTGCTCCACCTAGCTGCCCCCAAATAGAGATGTTTAAAGGACTCAAAGTCATTCTTAAGGAAGATCAGTTGAAGGAATTAGGGGTTCTGGCTTAGAGAAAAGAAGGCAGGTATAGAGAGCAAAACAAAATATAAAATAGATAATTTTGATTGTATAAAATTAAGAAGTTTTTGCATAAACAAAATTAATGTTACCAAGGTTATAAGGGAAGCAGAAAATAGAAAGAATTTTTGAAACAGGTATCTCTGATAAAGGCCTCATTTCTCAAATATATAGAGAACTGAGTCAAATTGATAAAAAAATATATACAAGTCATTTCCCAATTGATAAAGGTCAAAGGATATGAGTAGGCAGTTTTCAGACAAAGAAATCAGAGCTATCTATAATCATATGAAAAAATGCTCTAGATCACTGTTGATTAGAGAAATGCAATTAAAACAACTCTGAGGTATCACCTCACACTCTATCAAGGTCACAAATATAACACACACACAAAAAAAGAAAAGAATGGATGTTGATAGGGATGTGGGACACTAATCCACTGTTGGTGGAGTTGTAAAAAGATCCATCCATTCTGGAGAGCAATTTGGAACAATGCCCAAAGAGCTATAGAACTGTGCATATCCTTTGATCCAGCAATACCACTGCTATGTTTGTATCCCAAAGACATCCCCCCAAAGAGAAAAAGACATATTTGTACAAAAATTTATATAGCAGCTCTTTTTGTGGTGGCTAAAAATTGGAAATCAAAGGAATGCCCATCAATTGGAGAATGTCTAAACAAGCTGTGGTATATGATGGTGATGGAATACTATTGTGCTATAAGAAATGACAAGTAGGATAATTTCAGAAAGGCCTGGAAAGACTTTATAGTGAAGAGAGAAGAACCAAGAGAAACATTGTACACAGAGACAGCAATATTGTTTGATGAAGAACTGTGAATGACTTAACTATTCTCAGCAATACAATGATCCAAGATAATCCCAAAGGACTAATGATGAAGCATACTATCCACTTCCAAAGAAAGAAGTGATATTGATTGAACACAGACTGAAGCATGCTATTTTTCACTTTCTTTCATTTTTTTTCTTTCAAGTTTTCCTGTACAAAATGACTAATCTGGTAATGTTTTACATAATTGCACATGTATAACCTATATCTGATTGCTTACTGCCTCAGGGAGGGGAGAGGAGAGGAAAAGAAGGAGGGAGAGAATTTGGAACTCAAAACTTTAAAATAAAAATGTTTATTATTATTTTTTTTTTTCCGTTCTCAAGTTTTATTGCAATGCTGTGGGTGACCACAGGGAGAGAACCAGATATTTGGAAAGGTACTCTCCAAAATGTTTATTATTAAAAAAAAAGAAAAGAAGACAGGGATTGGGAAGGGGAAGTCATGACATCTGTGGTTCAAATATTTGAAGGACTTTTCTATGGCACAGGATTAGATTTATTTGCTTTATCCCAGGAATTACAACTAGGAAACAATGAGTCAGTGTGATATAGTGGAGAGACAGACTTGTAGTCAGTAACCTGAGTTTCAACACCCAATCTTCCATTTGCCCATTGTGTAGCATTACACACACACACACACACACACACACACACACACACACACTCTGTCGTCTAACAAGCCTTAATCTCTAATTCCCTCCTAGTTCTAAATATATGAGCCTTTGAAATTGCGAGGGGAGAAAAAAATTAGATTTTGTGTAAATGAAATAAAGACTTCCTATCAACTAGAGTTGTCACAAGGTAGAATGGGTGTCTTTGTTTTCCCCTTCCATGGAGCTCTTCGAGAAAAAGTTGGATAATGACTTGTTGGATATGTTTGATCTGAATGCTCCAGCTGTCTTCTGAGGTCTCTTTGAAATCT
The DNA here is from genome assembly GCF_019393635.1 of Dromiciops gliroides. NCBI lineage: Eukaryota > Metazoa > Chordata > Mammalia > Microbiotheria > Microbiotheriidae > Dromiciops > Dromiciops gliroides. The sequence continues at coordinate 231,337,118 of NC_057862.1, forward strand.
GAGATTCTGTGACTCTGCTTCTGTGAACTGAATCACGCCTCAGGTGTGCCTCCTGTTAAGCCCTGAGGTGATACCAGGATTGTAGGATTAGGTGATACTAGAACTAGCAAGAGGGAGAAGAGAGAGTTCAGAATAAATGGCCTTAATTTTTTCAATAAAATATGAGGTATGATTCTCAGCTGAGAAAGTAGGGGGAAGGGGAGTCATGGGAAATCTGAGGAGGGATGAAGAGGATTTGGAAGAGCCACGGTCAAGAGTGGAACAGTGAGTTGATAAGGGAGGCAAGCAGCAGTGAGTATCCAGTTGAGGTTGTGTAACATAAATCTGACCGTAATCTTCCATGGCCTTGGAAAGACTGGTTCATTTGGAAGACACAAAAGGATTCAGGAGGTTTGAAATCTACTGAATAGTTGTCATTGTGTCAAGTAGGTAAGGGGAAGGGGGGAAGCCTTTTATCCTTCTTTTTTTTTTAAGTGAGGCAATTGGGGTTAAGTGACTTGCCCAGGGTCACTTAAGTTGAGTGTCTGAGGCCATATTTGAACTCAGGTACTCCTGACTCCAGGGCCAGTACTCTATCCACTGCGCCACCTAGCTGCCCTCTTTCTTTCCTTTCTTTCTTTTTTCTTTCTTTCAATCTTTCTTTCTTCTTTCTTTCTTTCTTTCTTTCTTTCTTTCTTTCTTTCTTTCTTTCTTTCTTTCTTCTTTCTTTCAATCTTTCTTTCTTTCTTTCTTTCTTTCTTTCTTTCTTTCTTTCTTTCTTTCTTTCTTTCTTTCTTTCTTTCTTTCTTTCTTTCTTCCTTCCTTCCTTCCTTCCTTCCTTCCTTCCTTCCTTCCTTCCTTCCTTCCTTCCTTCCTTCCTTCCTTCCTTTTTGGGCAGGTCAATGAGGTTAAGTGACTTGCCCAGAGTCTCACAGCTAGTAAATGTCAAGTGTCTGAGGCTCGATCTCAACACAGGTCCTCCTAAATCCAGGGCTGGTGCTTTATCTACTGTGCCACCTAGCTGCCCCTGCTCCAAAGCCTTTTATTTTTAAGATACTATTCTGGAATCATCCCAAAAATATATTTACATGATTTGTGGTCAGAAATATTTGTGTGAACCTATAAATATACATACACACACAGAAACTACCTCCTTACTAGCAGTTGGACTATAATAAGTAAGCAATTATCCAGCCAAGAACGCAAGCCTGGAAGTAAGCAGAAGCAAATATCTGAACTTTAAGCAAAACAATAATCAAAGCGCCCACAGACTTTACTCCATAGGAAAGTCAGAGTCAACCTTTAGCACTTCACCATATTGATTTACAATTATGTGTTTAAAAGTCAAGTGACTAATTGAAGGGGTTTCATTATCTCATTTTCCCAAGAAACTTTCACTACTCCCTGTTAAGTGATCAGATATCCAGCTCACCAAACAGTGGCATTTTAAAGCCCAACTCTCTCTAGAATGTTAATCAATCAACAAATATTTATTTGATGCCTACCATGTATTTCTTTTCCTGATGATGCCTCATAGCTGGCCAGTGAAATTACCTCACACTGGTGCATTAACACCTTGTGCCTCCCATCTTCTGCTGGGAGTGGTGTGTCCTCTGAGGAAAGGCATGCTTGGTGTCAGGCAAGTAGTCTTCCACCTGCCCCCCCCAAAGTCTCATTCTCAGGGAGGTTTTTTACCCCCTTTCCATTGCTGCCTCATAGCCAGCTCCCCAGGTGGTCACCAAATACTATTACTTTGTACTGGGAGCATCTTGTCCCTGATAAAAGACTAGTAAGACCAGGCCTGGGTATCTTCCAATGGCCCAAAGCAACACTTCCATATGGCCCGCACAAAGCAATTTCTACCTCCTGCTTCTAGCCCAATCTCCAACTGGGATGTGAAATAATCTCCAGTGTAGGGGAGTTGGAAATTCCTTGCCCCACCTTGCCACCTTCAGGTTTTCCCCCTTCCTCATCACTCAATGACCTCTTCTACTCTGAGATCCCAAATTAATTCATATCTATGACCATCAAAATCCTGATAAGCTGCTGTCTAAAAACCCCTAACTCACTCCCTTTCCTTCCTCAGTGAGTTCATTACCTGGCTCATAATTTTTTCTCTCCTCTACAAGTCCTGCTCTCATAATAGGGTACTTGAACATATATATATATATTCTCCTTCAAATACCCTAACCACTCATTTCCTCAACCTACTCACATCCCGTGAGATCCTCTTACACCCTACCTCAGTGACACACAAAGGTCATACCCTTCATCTTGCTATCGCCCACAAATGTACCATCACTATGTTTGAGAATTCTGAAATTCCCATATCTGACCATAATCTATTAGTTTTTTTTAACCTCTCCCCCACCCTTCCCTCAGGTTTCTGTCCTGGTCCCTCTTCTCCCTCTTTACTACTTCACTTGGGATTTCATCGGCTCCCATATATTTAATTACCATCTTTAGGCTGATGATTCTCAAATTTACCTTTCTGGCCCCAATCTCACTACTGATTTCTAATTTGCATCTCCAAGTGCCTTTTAATTTTGGCGGGGACCATGAGGGTTAAGTGACTTGCCCAGGGTCACACAGCTACTAAGTATCAAGTGTCTGAGGCCGGATTTGAACTCAGGTCCTCCTGAATCCAGGGCCAGTACTTTATCCACTGCACCACCTAGCTGGCCCTCCAACTGCCTTTCAAATATCTTGAACTAGATGTCCAGTAAACATCTTAAAATCATTATGTCCAAATTAGAACTCATTATCTTTCCTCTTAAGCCCTCCCCACCCCTCCTACTTCTCTAGTGCTGTAGAAAGCAACACTATCCTCTAATTCCTTTAGTCTTTTATCCTTTCTAAGTCTCAGTTACCTCATCTGCAAATTGGAGTTCACAATACCTGGAAGAGATAAAGACCTCCCTTGAAAGGTTCTTGTTGGGCTCAAATGAGATACCGTTTATGGAATGGTTTACAAGCTTTAAAGTGCAATATAAATATAGTAATTAGTATTAAAAAGGCATTTAGACTCCATGTTCTGTGCACTGTTTACTATCTCACATTATGTATGAGATAGGTGCTATCAGATGGTCCATTTAATTCATTCACATCATAAACTTTGGAGCTGAACATAGCACAGGATCTGAGAGTTGGAGAGATATCTAGTTGGAAACCCATCTAGTAATACCTCTACTTGAAGCACAAATCCATCTATCACATTCTCAACAAATGGCGGTCTAGCTTTGTTTGAAGATCTAAGCAACAGGCAACTCACTATTTCCAAGAGACTGACTTAGTTGTTGCCTGGGAAATCAATTTAGAAAGACCTAGAAAGAGAGATTGAAGGTTAGGGTGGGATTGAATCACTGGAGTGAGCCAAGGAAGAAAAAGAACCCCCTCCCCCCCCAATTTGTAGGGGTATATAGAATTTGAAAGGTATAAGGGATCGAAAAGATCATCCAATTTAATTCTGTTCTGCATATTAGGAAACAGGCTCAAATGGGAGCTACAAGCATGAAGCCAAGGTCACATTAGTGGGTTAGAGGCAGATCTCAGATTAGTAGCCAGAATTTCTAGCTTCTTCTCAAGTACTCTCTCCACTTTAATATACCATATTGCCATTTACTCCCGTTAAGGGCTAAAATTCTAGCTAACTGTCTAAAATATCTAATGAGTGGTCGCCAATAAATTATAAGCTTTAGCAAGAGTTAGACTTTTAGCATTTATTAAGGAGAATAAGAATTTGGTAAAGAGAGAGAAAGGCCTAGATTCCTATCTATTAAAGGGAGAGCACATTTCTAGCTCCGTTCTCCCACCAGAGCTCCAAAGGAAAGAGCCTGAGAGCGAGCGCCAGTCTCCTCCTTCCTCCTCCCACTAGCCCGCGTCACTCCTGACGCCAAAGAAAAGACTACTGGTCTTGCCCTCAAAGACCTTCACTTCATGGGCAGAATTCTTCTACAGTGAGTCCACCAGCAGGTGGCGTCATTCCAATCATTACACTCCACTTCTGGCTCTGGTTATACCCTCAATACCTGGTGTTTCAGAGAATCACAAAGATAGAGGCAAAGAATTCAATGAAGGCAAGGGAGTGTGAGTTTTGAGGCTACTGCCTGCTGGTATGTAATTCAATTTGTTTTCAGATACCAGCAGCCAGTTTCTGGAAACCAATCATCCTTTAGGCATTGGGCCTCCAGCTGGGAGTGATGTAGAAAGAAAAGGGTTTTCAAAAGACAAAAAAGAAAACCCTCAAAGAAACAATTAATCAAGCTTTTTTTTCCACCTCTAAGGATTTGGTTAGGAGGATTATTGTAAATCTTCCCTTCTCCTCTGGAAATGCATGATTACACACAGGTTTGTGGTTCTAACTGAGTCGACATCAGCCTAAGACAGAGAAATCATTTAGCTCAAGCAGCGTGATGCCCCCCCCCCTCCATTGAGTCCTCCCCAGTCACCCAATTCTACTTTTATTTCTCTTTACAAGAGTCACTCAGTACACAAAGAGCCATGGTGGATCATGGAGTTAGTGCTAGTGAGAGAGAATCAAGACTCATAGTATATTACTCTGAAGCCACACTTCAGATGAGAAGAATATATTTTGGAAAGCCAGCCTGAGTTCCTACTGGTAAAACCAGTCCATAGCACCATACAAATGAAGTATTACCTGAGGAATTCTGTCTCTATCATGGTCAAAGCAAAAGCCTCCTTCAGCTGCTGGCCATCTCTCATTACTGGGTCCCTTGATTTACACATATTTGCTATGTCTCAATTTTTGAAATGGGGTTGTGGTAGCTGTCAGTGAGACCATCCAAACTATGATACAGATGTTATACTTTTAATCAGACCACGCAATTTCCTGAGGACGTGAAGGGCTATGAGCTCCCCAACTGATTCTAAGGCAATGTGAGATATAGGGTACCCTGGGGAAATAAGTAGACAGAATAAGGACTAGAACCAAGCTCTCCTCACTTAATCACCTAAACTAGAGGTGGTCAAATGCGCATATAAGACTCCTGAGTGCAACCAAACCAGATTAAAATATTAATTGGGAAATATTTAACATAATAAATAAAGCACAGATAAGGGGGGCAGCTAGGTGTCACAGTGGGTAAAGCACTGGACCCTGGACCAGGAGGACCTGAGTTCAAATCCAGCCTCAGACACTTGACACTACTAGCAGTGAGACTTTGGGCAACTTAAACCACATTGCCACCCCTCCCCCAAAAGCTTAATAACATTATATTTTAAAACTAAGTCAATATGCAGTCCACAGGGATTCCTATGTAAGGTTAAGTGCCCCCATTTTCCATTTGTATTTGATACTACTGCTTTAATATTTTTAAATTTAAAAAAAAAATTTGGGAGGGGCAATGAGGGTTACGTGACTTGCCCAGGGTCACACAGCTAGTAAGTGGTCAAGTGTTGAAGCTGGATTTGACTCAGGTCCTCCTGAATTCAGGGCCTGTGCTTTATCCACTGTGCCACCTAGCTGTCACATACTACTGCTTTAGACAGAGCAGATAGATGGAACAGTGTATTCAGTGTTAGACTTAGTCAGGAAAAGCTACATTTAATTCTTGTTCCAAATACTTTTTGTTTGTTTTTTGTTTTGTTTTGTTTTGTTTTTGTGGGGCAATGAGGGTTAAGTGACTTGCCCAGAGTCACACAGCTAGTAAGTGTCAAGTGTTTAGGCAGATTTGAACTCAGGTCCTCCTGAATCCAGGGCCAGTCCTTTATTGCCATCTAGCTGCCCTGCCCCAAATACTTAGTAGCTGGCTCATCCTGAGCATCCTCATTCTGACCCTATCAGTCTCAGTTTCCTCCTCCATAAAATGGGGATAACGATAGCAATGACCTCACAAAGGGATTGTTGTGAGGATCAACTAAGATAAACAAAGTGCTTTGGCAAACCTTTAAGTACAATAAGGATTCATCTATTATTATTATTAGAGAGACAACTAGGCGGCATAGTAGATAGAGTACCAGGCTTGGAGATAGGAAGACTGATCTTCCTGAGTTCAAATCTGGCCTCAGACACTTCTTAGCTGTGTAACTTTGGACAAGTCACTTAACCTTGTTTGCTTCAGTTTCTTCACCTGGAAATTGAGCTGGAGAAGGAAATGGCAAATCAGTCTAGTATCTTTGCCAAAAAAAAAAATTCCCAAATAGGGTCATAAATAGTCAGACATGACTGAAATGACTGAACAACAACAACAGCATCATTAGATCACACCTCTACCCAATATTGCCAAGACATAATGATATAGTCTATTTTCCAAGAATGACTGCCAAATTTCATAATTCCCAATTCTTTTACAGACTGGTGTTCAATAGTAGCTCACAGCTTACATTGTATAAGACTTTATAGCTTTTAAAGTACTTTTCTCACAACCAAAGCTGTGAGGCAGTATAATTATTATCTCCCTTTGTCCGATGAGAAAACTCAGAAAAGTTCATGGTGTTACCCGGGTTAACAAACCCAAAATATAATGGTGTCTGGGCTTCTGACTCTAGTATTTTCTCAGCTATAATGTAGTATCTCTTACATACAGATATATAGGGTTTGATATCACTATCTTTTGATAATATATCCATTTCTCATACCAAATACGGAAAAAAAAACGAACAACCAGGTATTCCAAAGCAATCCACACATACATTCTATTAAGAATACGTGCAACACTATATACTTTATGTTTCTATGTTATAGTCACTGTATACACTGTTTCCTATTTCTGCCTACTGGGACCTTGCATTGCTTGAATGTCTTATCTTTCTCTAATTCCTCTTATTCATCAGTTCTTACAGCACAATGATATTCTGTTTTCACTGGCTGGCTTCCATGCCTGGAATGTTTTCCCTCCTACATTCTCCTATTTCTATTGTGTCCTTTGAGATTCCACTACTTTTCCAGCCTACCTCCTTTGCTCAAGTGAAAGCCCTCTGAGATTACCTAAGGGTTTCATCATAATATACCTTGTATTTACAGTTATTTGCATGTTCTCTTCCTATTAAAACATGAGCTCCTTGAGGGCAGGTGATTGTGGTTTTCCTTTCTTTGCCTGCCAGTATTTAGCACATAGAGAGCTCTTAATAAATGTGTTGATTGACTGAATGACTCGTTGGGAACTACAACATGTACACTGCGGTCCCTGAGTATAAAAAGAAAGGCTGGATAGGTAGACAGACTGTGAATTAGGTCCTGAACTCAAGAATTAAGCAATAACGACCTAGAAGCCAATAGATGACTTTGAACTAGGTGATATGACAGATGGAGTGAACCTCAAAGGAGAGGTTTTATGTCTAAGCATGCACACTGTGGGCTACAAACATGGTCCATTCTATGCTAGGCCTAATATGGAACAGTCTACTAATTCATGTTTGAGGGTTAAATTACAATTGGAATTCCCTTGTGGCTGGCATAATGTAATTAAAATCAACCATACTACTAATAACAGATTTAAAAATCAGTTTAAAAGGATATTAAGTTAAACCTAGATACTGTTTCTCTCCTCCAGAAACAACATAGCAGATAGTTAGCTAAGTTGAGGAAGATATTCCTTGGGGGCAGCAGGTTCTCAGATGAAGCCTCTAACATGATTTCTCAGCTGACTTTCATACCTCTAGTGGCAAAACAAAGATCCTCCTTGCCCTTTAAAACAAACAGCAAAAACAGCCAACACCTGCCTAGAAAGCTACACCCTCTCATGTAAAGAACACAGTGAGAATTCTTAGGAAGAGAGAGGAGGCTGAATCAAGGAGGAAGAAACACCAGCTCAATGAGAAAAAGAATGGAAGTATGACTAGCCTCAATAGTATGTCAGGGCTGGCAGCCCCTCCCACAGTGACAGTCCTAATCCCTCACTTGGGCACACATCCCTGGCACAACCCTAGAAGTAGCAGCAAGATGAATGACACAGCATTGACATTAAAAAAGAAAAAGCTCCTACCACACAGAATGTGGATGCATCTATGTTTCTGAAAAATGGTTAGATAGGGACTGTTGAGAAGTAGCGATGAGATGCCTACAATGAGATGTGCCTGCTAAGGATATAGATGGAATCAGTTTATATTGATGGGGAGGACCAGTTTTAAAATTTTCAGTGTGAACATTTACACTTCAGAAATAGGCAAATTGTATAAATCAAGAATTATTGTTTTGTGGATTGTCTAGATTTAAGAAAGTGATAGAGAAATGTTAGTAACAGAATAATCTTTTTTTTTTTGGTAACAGAAGAATCTTTAAACTGTGTTGTGTATAAAAGTGTGTTGTTGCTTAAGATTTACTACTCACTCCTTTGTCTGGTCATTTTTCTGGCCCAGTGTGATGTAGATCATAAAAGACATTCAGTAGTGGAGAGAATGGTCAAGAATGCTGTGTTTTCTAGGGAAATCCAAATTTCCATCCATTATCTAAAGATAAAAATACTATGAAATGGATAAAGCACCGGCCTTGGATTCAGGAGTACCTGAGTTCAAATCTGGCCTCAGACGCTTGACACTTACTAGTTGTGTGACCCCGGGCAAGTCACTTAAACCCCATTGGCCCACAAAAAAAAAATACTATGAAATGAAGAGATCTTGGATATAGGGAAAGCCATTAAAATAAAATGAGCACTCAAAAGGTCAAAGGAAGCTATGGATGAATGAGGACTGAGGTAGATAGAAATGCGAATACAAGGGAAGTTAATAGAAGAAGGGGGTTCTCACTTCAGCAGTAACTAAGAAAGAGGGATAAAGGAAGATGCAACAAATGATGATTACTGATTGGGTACAAATAAGGATAGTTTCATCTTACACTTGGCAGCAGCTCAATACATCATCTCAACATAGCAGGCGATGAGGCCTACGCAGAAAATACCCTGAACATTAGATATTAGCTGGCTGATTCCTTCTTTCCTGAAGACCCCTGAATGCCCTCTACCTCCTCTACTAGGTATCATCATTGTAATGTACTTTTTGCTCATCAGGACAAACTATCCTAGGACATTGGGCTGATAACTGGGCACAAGCTAAGACAGAGCTAAAGAAAGACTCGACTTTTCATAGTAACATGGGAAATAATTTAGGGAAGGCTGATTATAATAAGACCTATCTCTGATGATGAAGGGATAACTGTTTGCAGAAAAGAGTCCATTAATTATCTAAATTTGGCAGCTTTCTACTTCCTTCACTCCCACTCCAGGACTGAGTCCAATTGTTCTCAAGCAAGAGGACTCTCAGACATTGATCTCTAGTGTGTTTGATCATGAGACTTCCTCACAGGTGGTCCCATGGAAGAAGTCTTTCCTTGGGTTATTGTCACTTCTGTGAATAAGGCTTTGAAGGATATTTTCTCCTCAGTAACAGATTTTTCATTAACTGTGTGATTATTTTCTCAACTTTACAGGTTTTTACCTCAGTTTGATGATTCTGATAAGAATTTATAGATGGAAGAATAAAATTAAGCAAAAGTTCAACCTCAGATTGCTTCAGGACTGATACAGCTCCTTTGTTTCTGATGAAAAATAAATAAAATAGTGAAATTGTTTAACTCTAGGGAGTTAATGCCTCTAGTGAGATTGATTTAAAGAGCATTCTCCCTGGAAATCCATATCAGCATGCATTCCCAAAATGGCCTTTTATTTCATGACCAATTCGCAATGTGTGTGTTTTTTTTAATGTAGTTTCACTGAAAGCCTCCCAACTCATTGGCTCACCAAGAGCCATTTCTATTGGATTCATTACTGAATAGACTAAATGCTACCCTGATTGCTAATTTATATATTGTAAAATAGAGTTTTGCCAGGACTCCTAAGGTTCCAGATTAGCCCTGTCTAGCAAGAAACAAATAAGGGGAAAAGTAGAGTTGAAGCAATGGGTTGTATAAGGAGTTCCTTTCCATTTTGTTTTTCCCTCTGAAAAGTGCGATACCTTCCAGAAGAACTTGTGTTTATTTCTCATCCCAAGTGCTAGAGATGAATTTTCTTATTTGTAATAACATCCTATCATATCACAACAATATGTTAAAATATTTCATGTGGTATAGCATCTTAACTGAGAAGCCCCCAAATACATAAAGTAAATTATCTGAATTATCCTTTCTGGCATAGCAGTTAGCATAGAGGGAAAGAGTCAGAGGCAAATGACCAAAACTAGATTTTGTTTGTATGCTAATTCCTAGGTCAGGGTCCTTTCAACTATACCATACTGACTTCCCCAGGAGGAAAAAATCTAGGCCCTACAGATATAGTGCAAACTCATTAGTATAATTTTAACCACTGGAAATTATACCCAGGAACCATCCTAAATTTGAGTTATTTTTGTGATGACTAGAACTCACCACTGAGTACATGCAATCTTTGCTGTGCTGAATCAGTTGTCTTTTGTCTTTCATTTTTGAAGAGGGTCAGTGACACCACAGGATGATGTCTTGACTTGCTCTTTAATTGGATTTATCAGATATGATTCCTGAATATCTGAATATGGATAAAAATATCCAGATGTCAATACAAAAGCCAAGAAAATCCATGTTCCTTATCCTGTCAGCTAAGACTCTATAATTTGATACTAATCTACTTGTCTAACTTTGTTTCTGCCCTCCTTCAACCATGAAAACCTTTTTCTCCATCCAAACTTAATACCCCAAAGATACCATGTGCAGTATAGCCCCTAAATTTTTGATCACTCCAGCCTTCAAACCTTAAATGACCTCCTATTGCTTATCCCAATTCCAGTCTTTCTTTAACATCTTGCTGAATTCTTATGTTAACTGTGAAGACCTCCCTGGCAAACTCATATGAACTTCTATATCACTTACTATCAATACCAATGTTCTTCAAAGTGGGCACTGAGACGCAGTGGTCTTATTCCAATTAGGCCAACATTCAGAAAGCAGGAAGATATGAAGACCGGTTAAATCCTATGAACCTTCCTTCTTCTGAGACAGAAGTTAACCCTTCTAGGCGGTTATAAATTAATTGGTACTTTTTGCACAGAAATAACTCTATAGGTGACATAGGGAAAAAATGATTCTTCTTTACAATAAACTTACTCTCTCTACCTGCCAGGTCACCTCATGTATGTATCAGGTAGCCTCAGCAATCTAGGGTAATGATAAATGAACTATACCTCCCCCTTTTTCTTTTTGGATGGAAAATTCATAGGAAAGTTACCAGAGTGATGATCTCATTATCTTTCCCTCCAATCCTGCCTCTCTTCCAAATTTAGTTATTGCTCTTAAGGGCATTACCATCCTTGCTGTCACCCAAGTACACAACCTTAGTTCCCTCTTCTATTCCTCACTCTCTCTTATCCCACCTATCCAATAAATTGTCAAATCTTATTGTTTTTAGCAACCTACATCTCTTGCATCTGTCCTCTTCCCTATAGTCACACAGCTCCCACACTGGTTTGGCCTGGGCCATTACAATAGCCTTTTTTTTTTTTTTTTGGCAGGGGCAATGAGGGTTAAATGGCTTACACAGGGTCACACAGCTAGTAAGTGTCAAGTATCTGAGGTCGGATTTGAACTCAGGTCCTCCTGAATCTAGGGCCAGTGCTCCATCCACTGTGCCACCTAGCTGCTCACACAATAGCCTCTAAATTGACCTCACTGCCTCAAGGCTCTCCCCTCTCCAATCTATCTTTCACATAGTTGCCAAAATATTTAATCTTGATCTCATCCTTTAAAATGTTTACTTTTGTTTGGTTTATAATATATATACATATATATATATATATATATACACATACATTATCAGTAAGTGGCAAATGTATATAATTTGGAAATGAGCAAATATGCCTATATACTAAGGGTGCATGCTTTTTTTTTTACTGATGGGATGTGTGATCAAAAAAAGTTCTAGACTACTGATTTATACCACTCCTTTAGCATTTAACATATATCTCCTTGTGTTATCATTTTATATATTATTATTGATTATAATATTATATATTTTATTTGCATGCCTCCACAGCTAGATTATAAACTCCTTGAAGGTACTGATCATCCTCTTTGTAAAGAGGAATAGTGGAAACAAACCAAAAAGGGCATATTGGGGATTAAGAATCAATGCAAGGGGCAGCTAGGTGGCACAGTGGATAAAGCACCAGCCTTGGATTCAGGAGTACCCGGGTTCAAATCCGGCCTCAGACACTTGATACTTACTAGCTGTGTGACCCTGGGCAAGTCACTTAACCCCCACTGCCCCACAAAAAAAAAAAAGAGAATCAATGCAAATGAGAATTTCAATGAAACAGAAATACTTGTTTGAATTGATGTAGGATGATTAAGTAAAAGTAGAAAAACAACATATACAATGACTATAATATATGAGTAATAAAATGAAACTGAACATTACATAATCATGATATACAATCTTGGTAGAAAGAAAAGATCAGAAAGTGTACAACCCTCTTTTTATTATATTGTTATGTTATGGAAACAGCCAATGGTTTGTTAAACCAAGAATCATTGGATATTTCCATAACAGGATGAAGACTGAGTATGGAACATTGCATAAACTATCCGGTTTAGTTGCTGTGTGAACAAGGGAAAGGGAGGTTGTGGAATAAAGCATTATATCTGGAAATGTCTGTGACAGAAAACAAAAATCAAAGACATCAATAAATGAAAGGAAGGAGGAGGGGAGGAGAGGAAGAAAAAAATGAAAATTACATGAAGCTCTATTCTTCCTACTGAGATTACCTTCCATCTACTCTGCATATATTTTATATGTACTCAATTATTTACCATTAGAATGTAAGCTCCATGAGGTCAGATACTACTTTTCCTTTTTTTTTATCCCCAGAGCTAAGCATGATGCCTAGAATGCATGTTGAATGACTGAATAACTGTTTAGTCCTTGTCTCAGAAAATTTTATTACTCTCTATTTTTCATTTTCAGCTTCTGAGCAGATGTTTCTCATTTACAATTAAATGAGTATAGAGTGGAACAGCTAGGTGGTACAGTGGGTAAAGCACATGCCCTTGATTTAGGAGGACCTGAGTTCAAATCCAGCCTCAGACATTTGATATTTACTAGGCTGTGTGACCTTGGGCAAGTTACTTAACCCCCATTACTCTGCCCCTCAAAAAATGAGTATAGAGACTTTCCCTTTTATACTTCCAGCATTTAGCACAGTTCCTGGACCAAAGTAAGTCATTAAAAAGTCTTTGGTAGTGGTGGTTAGTTGATGATCATGGTGGTTCTTACTGGTGGTGATCGTGGTGATGCCAGTGGTAATGGCAAAAGTGGAAGTGGTGATGGTGGTTGTGATCATGGTGGTGATAGTGGAAATGAATTTTTCCAAGAACTTAAAGTTTGGTGGAAGGGGGTGGAATCCAAGCCAGGGGGATGAAAGAGGATAAGAACACTCATTCCTTATGAGGCTGATTTTCAGCTTCAGTCATGCAAGCAGAAAGGGGTAGAAGAAAAAAGACGAAACCAAATACCAGATGTGTCTTTTTCCAGAACAAAGTCACACAGCTCAGGGGCTATAACTCTTGGCTCAAGCATGCTGCCTCCAACACTTGGATATCATGCTGGTATTATGCCCTATCTCCACAGGCTATGTGCTAAGTGTACTGAAATGAGACAGAAGCGGACAGAGTGACAAAGTAAACCCAGTAGGCATAAGGGGAGAAAGCAGTCAAGCATTCTTGGGAAATGATGCGTTTGGATGTACAATGTTTTGCAAAACAATCCTTAGAACAATATAAAAAATATAGAGAGAAGCTAGTCCCAGGAGAGGTTAGTGAGTTCACTCAAACCGTGTCTATGAAAATGGAGAGTCAGTAGTTTTCTGGTATTGTAGTTGAATGTGTTTGGAGGTAGGACACATTTTCCTTTAAAGTTGGGGCAAACAATTAAAGGAAGAGAAAGAGGTAATTCATATGAATAGCCACTAGGTGGTGGTGAAGTACATATTTAACCTACGGTCAAAGTGGCTTTACCTTCCATAGCTTGGTAAGGCAAAAAAGCTAGTTTAAGCTTCAAATCTCTGACAAATGCAAATCATCCTGGGAGAGAATAGCTTTTAAATGGTTATCAGTAATTTACACTTTAGTGTAAATGGATTTTAGAACCCTTGAGAAAGTTTTGAAATGTGAGCATACTATATTTATGTAATAAGTAAGCAGTGGATATGGAGTCAGATGAAATTAATTTGAAATCCTGCTATTTGTTACCTAGGTGACCTTGTCAAAGCCTTAACTAGGGATTCTGCTGTGGGGCAAATTCACTTGGGGTAGGGAAGAGTGGAAAGAATGCACCAGGCCTAAGGGCATGCAGTTGTGCCTGAGAAGGTCAGAATGATGGAGAACTACAAGGTACAGAGTAGTAGGTGGATGTGCAGCGTGCTAAAATGTCAGTACCCTAGGAAAGACCCTTTCTTGCCCAGCCCCTAGTAACTTATTTGGATCTTAAACAAGTCTTTAAACCTCTTTTGTCCATTTCCTTTCTATAAAATAAGGGTCTTTGTGTTCCTTTCTGGCTCTAAAGCTCTATGATTTCAGCAGAGGAGGGGATACCACCACCAAAGAATACAGAATTGGAAAACTAAGAAAACCAAAAGAAAACTTCATTTACTTTGTACTCATGCCAGTACTAGCCATTATTCACAATCCCAGCTGTGTTTCCTATACTAGCCTTTAGTGAGGAATCTTTCTTTTCATGCCATGTTCGTCCTCTTTATTATTTCCTGATATATTCACACAATGTCAGAATCCATACTGGGTCTGACCTTATCAACATTTCCAATTTTTGTTTCTACTTTTTCTTCTTCTACTGAATACATTGCTCATACTCAATTTTTTAAAACACAATCTTTTCCCATCAGGCTGTATCCACTTGAGTTCAAGCTGATGCCCTTCTTTCCATATAGCTTAATTCACAGGAAAAATTTCACCTTTTTAAAAAAGGAAGATTCCTGGATTGATGGAAATTGACCTTCTCTAATTGACCCTAGATAATCTGGCCAGATCTCTAGATTTTGAATAGTCCTAGACCCTTATAAATGAAAGTGGTAAAATACACACCAAAAACAACAACAAAAAAACCCCAAACCAAACCAAACAAACAAAAAAACACCTGATTCTACATTCCATTTTAGTCCATTTTTTTTTTCAAAGAAAGCAGAACTCTGTCTCTCTCTGTCTTTCTGTCTTTCTCGCTAGAGGGCACAGATTCCTTGACTCCTGCTGACATGCACAAGCAGCAATTGCGTGCACCCACTGAAACTGCTGCAGTATAAGTCTTCTGGTATGGACAGTATATCAATCAAACACATGAACTTCTCAGTGATCCAAATCGGTCGTGAAGACACATGACATAATCTCACTGTGCTGTGGTCTAGTTATTTCGATCACAGAGATACGGTCACTTGCCTTGGTTGCTCCCTGAACTCTATGCCAGTTTTATCTTCTGGGATCTAACCTTGGCTTTACCACTAGCTGTGCAGCATTGAATAAGGCACTTCCCTACTTTGGGATTTAACTTTCTTCTTTGTAAAATGACAGTCTAAGTAATCTCCAAAGGTACCTTTCAGCTAGAATCCAGGTCTCCCAATTTTGGGGCCAAAGATGTTTCTGTTGTTGTTTTTCCAATATACCATATGTTGTTTATTTCAGTTCTTTTATAACTGCATATGTGTTTGTCCTACCTAACTCATAGGATGAAAATTTCCTCAGGCTTAGTGTTATGGTATAGTATAGAGATTGTTAAATTTGGAATCAGAGTACATGGGTTCAAACTCTTTTTCTGTCATTTACTACTTGTGATCTTTTCGTTGTTTAAAAATGTTTAATTTATGAAATAAAGCAAGCATTTCCATAACATAATAGAAAAAATATGTGACCAACTCTTCATGACCCCATTTTGAGGTTTTCTTTTTCTTTCTTTCTTTTTCTTTTTTTTGGTGGGGCAATGAGGGTCAAGTGACTTGCCCAGGGTGACACAGCTAGTAAGTATCAAGTGTCTGAGGCTGGATTTGAACTCAGGTCCTCCAGAATCCAGGGCTGGTGATTTATCTACTGTGCCACCTAGCTACCCCCCATTTGGGGTTTTTTTGGCAAGGATACTATGGTGGTTTGTCATTTCCTTCTCCAGCTCATTTCATATATAAGGAAACTGAAGCAAACAGGGTTAAGTGACTTGCCCAGGGTTACATAGCTCGTTACTATGTATGAGGCCAGATTTGAACTCAGGAGGATGAGTCTTCCTCACTTGGCCCAGCACTCTATCCACTGCCCCACCTCCCTGCCCCTGGAATTATCAAAACTCAGGCTTGAGTTTACAATCACCTAGCATGTGATCCTAGGTAGGTCATTGCCTCTCTGGGTCTTATTTGTAAAATGACAGGCTTGAACTGGATTCCCTCTCATGCCCTTCCAACTCTATGCAAAAATAATTTAGATTCAGTCAGAGAAATAGAGTTTGAATCCTAATTCTGTTACTCACTACTTCTGTGAGCTTGGGCAAATTATTTCTCTGGGGTTCAGTTTTCTGATCTGTCAAGATGATCTGAAAGATTTTGTCTAACTCCATGCCCAATGATAATGCAGCTAGGTATGTGGCTAATTTAAAAACACATATACACACAAATATCTTGAGTAATTAAATCTCTTGCACTTAAGGTGCTCAAAGTATTATCACTACTGAAGGGGTGTGAAGTGATCCTGGATTAAATTATAAGTATGTAAACTGTAACTTCCTTTGGGACTAAATTAAGTCTTAAGAGTACAAGGCAGGGAGTGAAATTTCCTTACTTTAGGTTCTTGACTGATCAATGCCTGTTGCTTTCTATAAGCAGCTCACAAATCCTGTACAAGATGCTCATCAGGAGGACAAGGCTAATATGTTTTGAAAAAAAAATACTACATAAATGTTTACAATAAAAGAGGTAAAACATAATTCATCCAGCAACAAGACTATATGGAGCAGAATCAAACCACAGAATACCATTTGCAAAAATCAAACAAGTCAATAAGCTTTTATTTGTTAAAAACTTACTATATGTCAGTCACTGTGCTAAATTCAAAGTAAAGTGAAACAGTCCCTGCCTTCAAGAAACTCACTATCATATATGATTGTATTGGAATACTACTATGCTATCAGAAATGAGGAGGAAGCAGGTTTCAGAAAAACCTGGAAAGACTTATAACCTGATGCAAAGTAAAGTGAGAAAAACCAGAACATTGTACATAGTAACAGCAATATTTTATGATGATCAATTGTGAATGACAGCTATTCTCAGCAATATAAAAGTCAAATACAATCCCAAAGGACTCATGATGAAAAATGCTATCTGCCTATAGAGAAAAAATAGCATGTTATCTGAATACAAACTGAAATATACTATTTGTCTGTCCCTTCCTTCCTTCCTCCTCTCTCCCTTCCTTCTTTCCTTCCTCTTTCCTTCCTTCCTTCCTTCCTTCCTTCCTTCCTTCCTTCCTTCCTTCCTTCCTTCCTTCCTTCCTTCCTTCCTTCCTTCCTTCCTTCCTTCCTTCCTTCCTCCCTCTCTTCCTCCCTTCCTTCCTGCTTTCTCTTTCTTCTTTATTTATTTTTCTTTTGTTTTCCTTTTTCTTTCCTTCCTTCCAATCTTCCTGTCTTCCTTTCTTTCCTTCTATCTTTCTTCCTTTCTTTCAAGTGTTCTTCTGGAAAAAGACTAATATGAAAATGTTTAACATAATTTCACACATAAAACCTAAAGGAAGGGGGAGAGAAGGAAGAGAGGAATAGAATTTGGAACTTGAAATTTAAAAAAACCTAAATGTTAAAAATGTGTTTACATATAATTGGGGGAAAATGAAATATTATTTAAAAGAAGAAATTCACAATTGAATAGGGGAGATGACATGCAAAAAACTATGTACAATCAAGATATATGCAGGATGAATTAGATATAATCTCAAGAGAAAGGAACTAGCATTAAGGCAGAACAAAAATGCTTCTTGTTGGATGTGGGATTTTAACTAAAACCTAAAAGAAGCTCAAGATGGGGACTAGGAAGTTGAGCATTTCAGGTATGGGTGACAGTGAAAAAGCACAGTTTGGGGTGATAGAGTGTCTTATTTGAGAAACAGGAGAAAAGACGAAAAAAAAGACACATTCCAATCTCTTCCACAATTTGACCCTTTTAATTATCATTTTGGATACCTAGAAAATGAACCATAGGCTTTGAATTGAGGTGAAATGAAAAGATTCAAAAGAGCAATGAAGGTCTCCATGAAAAAGTAAAAGCCTGATTCCAAAGCAAAGCAAAAGGCAATGAGAATAACTGTCAATTTAGAGAAGTGCTCATTAAAAGCTCTGATGATAACATCAGCTTTCCTTTCAAATCTAACCCAAGAACCAACTGAAAGAAAAGCTAAAGAAGACAAATGGAAGCTATAATGACTTAAGAGAAATTTAAATAAGATTTTAATCAGTTTATCTCTTGGACCAGAGTTTGGTGGCACATTGTTAAACATTCTCCCCCCGTATCTGCTATCTATATATAGTCACTAATTGTGCAAATTCCCCAGTTCCTCAATACCATGAATTCAAACCAGCTGCTGGGTACAGCTGTTTATTAACAAAATCCTTTCTTTTTTTTTTAATGGAGGAGGGAGATGTGCAAACCTACAACTCCACTCAAACTTTCTAATCCAGACCACTGTTTGAAGTTCAGGAGTTTGACGTAACTTTTCCTCTTTAATTTCTATACAAGCATACCTCTGAGATATTGCAGGTTTGGCTTCAGACCTGTGATAAAGCAAAAATCACAATAAAGCAAGTCACACAAATTTCTTGGTTTTCCAATGCAGATAAAAGCTATATTTACTCTATACTGTAGTCTATTAACTGTATAGTACTATCATGGCTAAAAAAAATGTATATACTTCAATTAAAAATAATATATTGCTAAAAAATGTTAACCATCACCTGAACCTTCAGTGAGTTGTAATCTTTTTTGTTGGTGGAGGGTCTTGCTTTGATGTTGATGGCTGCTGCCTGATCAGGGCAGTGGCTGCCAAAGACTGGGGTTGCTGTTGAAATTTCTTAAAATAAGACAACAATGAAGTTTACCACATCTATTGACTCTTCCTTTCATGAAAGATTTCTCTATAGCCTATGATGCTGGTTGATAGGATTTTACCCACACTGGAACGTCTTTCAAAATTAAAGTCAATCCTCTCAAACCCTGCCGCTGCTTTATCAACTAAGTTTATGTAATATTCTCCAATATTATATCTCAGGGAACAGGAAGGCCCAAGGTGAGAGAGAGAGAGAGTTGAAGAAATGGCTGATCAGTGGAGCAGTCAGAATATACACAATATTTATTCATTAAGTGCACCCTTTTATATGGGCATGGTTTGTGGCACCCCAAAAGAATTACAATAGTAACATCAAAGATCACAGATCACCATAATACATATGATAATAATGAAATGTTTGAAATATTTCAAGAATTACCAAAATGTGATAGAGAGACATGATAGGAGAACATGCTGTTGGAAAAATGGAGTTGATAGATTTGCTCAAAGCAAGGCTTCCCCTCAATTTCTAAAAAAACCAACCAAACCAAAAAACAAAACTGAAAACACCTCAATATCTGTGAAGAACAATAAAGTGAAGAGCAATAAAATGAGGCATGCCTGTACCACACTGGAGGTACCAGCTAAATAAATGCCAGTGCAATGACTTTTGTGATATAGATAGGGTTCATCTTTGTCTGCCCTGACCTCTCTTGCCCAAGGCTCTTAAGGGCCCATAAAGAAGAAGCAAAGGAAGTAGGGTTCACTGGGAGAAGAATCAAGATATCAGAATCTTGTAGGATGTATATCTGGATGTAGAAATAACAGGAAGCATGCATTCAGAAAGAAGACACAAGTAAGCTGATGGGAAGACCCAATGAAAAGAGAAATCCTGGAGTCTTTCTAACTCACCATAAGCAGAGATGAACTAGACCAATCTGTGGCGCTCATGAGGCATTGTCTCTGGACCAAGAGATAATGGATGTGCAGTGTGACCTCAGTGCATTCAGGCTCTAGAGCTTGTGGAGAACTGAGGAGAGGCAAATCCAGCTCCTAGGGGCTATAGAAGCCATGCACAGAGAGCATGATCAGAGAAGCAGTAGGAATGATTTACTCTTTTCCCCCTTATATATCCATGTGCAAGAGGAATAGTTTCTCCATTCCTGTCCTGTTTCCTCCAGGAATATTTTTCACCTTTGGAAATATAAGAAATTTTGCCAATGTGTGTATGGTGGAAAGTGGTGAAATGTGGGTTGTTGCCCTTGTTGAAATTTTTTTTGGGGGGGGGGCAAGGCAATGAGGGTTAAGTGACTTGCCCAGGGTCACACAGCTAGTAAATGTCAAGTGTCTGAGGCTGCATTCAGGTCCTCCTGAATCCAGAACCAGTGCTTTATCCACTGCACCACCTAGCTGCACCTGCCCTTGTTTAAATTTACTTGTCTGTATATTAATTAAATTGCTATCTTATGGCTTTTTCATGATCTTTGATTTGAGAATGGTTCCCTGGTAGAAGGGAAGAGAAGGCTCCAGGTCTGATTTGCATAATTTATTATCTCCAAATACATCTTACATCTAGAAAAGCAGAAAGGGGTTCCAGAGCTAGACTTTTCAAAGGAACTTAAGAGAAAGCATTATATTTCCAAATAAGCAAATATAAATTAAAAGTAAATTAAGAAAAAAAAGTGTTCCAATCAAAGGAGGTGATCATTTTGCTATGCCTCACCATGCTCAGAACATATCTAGATCGTTTCGTTCATTAGGGTACCACATTTGAAAAGACATTGTCAAAGAGGAAGATGTCCAAAGGTGGCTGACTAGTATGATAATGGGGCTTGACATTATGTCATATGGTGAGCAGTTGAATGAAAAACATGGGAATCTTTAGTTTGAAAAAGAAAAGCATTAGTGGGGACATGGATAATTGTACCTTTGGATATCTGTAGTATATAGTGCCAGACTTGGAGTCAGAAAGACCTGGGTTTATTTTGCCTCAGTTACTAGCTGTGTAACCCTCAGTAAGGCATAAGGTAACCTTCTCTGGGCCTCAGTATATTATAAAATGATAGGGTTGGACTAAATGATTTTTAATATTCTTCCCTGTCAGTGTGTGCTGGATCCAGTTCAAATAAGCCTAAGAAACCCTATCATTAAATTTTCAGTGTGAGCATTTATTCCTTGGAAATTAGCAAATGCTACAAATTAGGACTTGATTTATTGTTTTGTTGATTGTCTAGAATATGTTGATTGTTTAGAAAGATTAAGGAAATGAAGGCAATAATGTTAATAATGGAGATTAAACTTGAAAATGTACTTTTTTTTTCTTGAAGAGCCAGTTGTTAAACATTTATCAGCACACCTTGTTTCCAGTTCTAATTCTCTGATCCTATGGACTACAACTGCACAATGTAGCTTCAGGTGTCGGAATTAAGAGCAATGGGGAGAGGACAAAGGAAATATTTATAATTAATATGTAAAACTTTCTAATAATTAGCACTATTACAAATAGAGTGCACTACCTTGTGAGGTGGTGAAACCCCTGTTCCTGAAACTGTTCAAACAGAGATTGGCAGACTCTCTCTTAGGGAATCCCTGCACCAAGTATGATGCTAAGATAGGTGACCTGCAAGGTCCTTTCCAACTTTAACATTTTGTGATAAACATAGTTTCCAAGTCAAATACAGTGTAAGAGTTGGCAATAATAGTTTTGTGTTGATGAGTCCATGTTCAGTTAAGTACTAAATATAATTTTAGTTGCTATAAGTATCCTTATAAGAAGTTGCTCCTGATATATATATATATATATATATATATATATATATATATATATATATATATATATATATTTGGGGGGGCAGGCAGGGCAATGAGGGTCAAGTGACTTGCGCAGGGTCACACAGCTAGTAAGTGTCAAGTGTCAGAGGCCAGATTTGAATTCAGGTCCTCCTGAATCCAGGGCTGGTGCCTTACCCACTGCACCACCTAGCCGTCCCCACTCCTGATATTTTCTGCCAAGAAGACTGGATACTTTCCTCTTCACCCCAGTCTGTAAGTGGCCATTGGAACAATTTGAAATTGATGTTCCCTTCCTGGAGATACCATTCTGTTTGTGCTTCCAGAAGAAAATGCTGTAAGATAGCTTAAAAATGATCTTTAGGGTTGTTGTTCTCCCTTTGTTCTTGACAAGGACCAATGACATCATGACTTATATGTGAATAAGAAATGAGTGGGGTAGAGCTGCACAGTCATCAGCCTCTTCTACAGTCATCGAAGTCCAGTGGCAAGACAAACGTCAAGACACCTGGTGATGGGCAGGGATGAAGTGGGTGACCTTGGCCTTTCTAAATTAAGGTCTGTCCCAGATCTCAGTTTGTCTGAGGCCATACCTACTCAATGACTAGGGACTGCATAAGAGTTGAGACAAAAGATGGTTCAACTTAACTCTGGGAGGGTCTTTAGAGATTATTATGGCTAAGATGAACAGGTTGTTCTTTGGTTCCATAGTGATCAGCAGACAATGGGATTTAAATGTTGTAACAGAATTCAGGTAGAATGTCTTCTGCAGTGAAAGTAGACAACCTGATCAAAAGATGACCTTGATTAAGCTCCTAAAGGACATTGGCCATTTCAATGGACATGAATGGTGGCACCTAGTTAGTATGGTGAATAGTGTTAGAGATGGAGTCAGGAAAATCTGAGTTTGAATCCCACCTCAGAGGCTTCCTGACTCTGTGACTCCTGGTCAAATCACTTAGCTTCTTTAAGTCTTCGTTTCCTCATGAGGTGATCAAATGAGTTAGCATATGTTAAGTGATTTATAAATTTTATGGAGCTGTATAAATGCTAGTTTTTATTCTTATTACTGAAGCCAAAATATGTCATAATGCTACTGAGTAGAAATCTTCAATGTTATACATAGGCTTGGAGAAGAAATCGTTTGAGGTGATGATAGCATCTCTGAGTAACTAGAGTGGGAGACATTTATCCTGTACATATCTCGTTTGTTTATTGTTGTTTTCATGTTATTTCTCCCATTAGACTGTAAATTCCTTGAGGGCAAAGACTGTCTTTTGCCTTTTGTATCCCCAGCATTTAGCATAATATCTGACACACCAGTAGACATTAGTTTATTGACTGTGAAAGTCATTTAACTTCATTTGTAAAATGAAGGGTTGAATTGGATGTCCTTTCAAATCTGTGATTTCATAGATCCTTGTGAGATAGCTAACTAGTTCTATCAAACATTTATTAAGTACTCTCTATATTTGCTAATCCTGTGCTAAACACTGGAGACACAAATACAAGTAGGTGAGTCTGTGCCCTCAAGACACTTACATTCCAGTAGGGAAAGAATTTATACAGGGTAACTAGAAAAGGAGAGTTGGTACACATGTTATAGATAGAGATGACTGGGAAGTGGTGTGGAGATTGGGTTCTAGACAGGATAAGGAGAACTAACAGTTAACATTTCAGGTTTGGATAAACTGTCAAAACAGAAATTGGAAAAAGATAATGTCTACTAGGAGAAAAGATGAATGAAAAAGGAAAGGAGAGAAATGCAAAATCCGAACTGCTTAATGCTTAACATAGAGGCCAGCACATAGTAGGTTTTTAATAAATGC
Source organism: Dromiciops gliroides (assembly GCF_019393635.1). Classification (NCBI taxonomy): domain Eukaryota; kingdom Metazoa; phylum Chordata; class Mammalia; order Microbiotheria; family Microbiotheriidae; genus Dromiciops; species Dromiciops gliroides. The sequence goes on from NC_057862.1 coordinate 231,360,707, forward strand.
TGGTTGACTGGACTTTCTCACCACCAGCCTGGCTGGAGATTTCATAGTTAATTTAGCTGGAAGAACTATCTCAGTCTGTTTAAACAGCACAGCCTGATTAAATCTCCACCCAAACTGTGGTTGTTTATCTCCATTAGCACTGTAAATCACTGGGTCAATTCAACTGTGCCTTTACTCTGTGGAATATGCAAGAGTTAAAAACTGTGTGTAATTTCTCCAGGGCAAAGCAACCCCACTCCAGACATTTATTGTAACATCATAAATAGAGCATTTTCACTTCAGGTGGAAAAGTGTGAAAATTCACCAGAAGTAAACATGACTAAAGCATAACTAACATATCTGAAACTGTTTCTTTTTTATAAAAAGCTTCAGGGAGCCTAACAGTTATTAATGTTTTTTTCCTCACCCAACTTTCCCAACAAAGTAGAAAAAGCTACATGACAAAATGTCTCTTTTTCCTTGGTGAGAGTTACATCTGACCCTCTTGATATGGATTTAACTTTTATTCATTTAAACATTGGGACCTTCTCTTAGCCTCAGTTTCCTCATCTGAAAAATGGAATAGTTCTTCCATTACTTATGTCACAGTTTGAATAAAATATGGTATAAACCTTAAAGGACTATACAAAGGTGATCAACCTAGCCTTCACTTGCTGACCCAGCTCTACAGATTATGTTGGAAACAATGACTATATCTTTCTATCATTTCTGATTTTATGTGACCACTTATTTTGACCCATATTTTTCATCTCTGCTCCTGATTCAGACACCCACATCTGTTCTGGTAGGATGAGCAGCTATTCCAGAGCTGAGACATTACCCTAATCTGGTTGCTACTGTTTGACAATATCAGTCCAGAATGGCCTGAATTCCTGGAATAAGAAGTGTGTGTGTGTGTGTGTGTGTGTGTGTGTGTGTGTGTGTGTGTGTGTGTGTGTGTGTGTGGTGTAGATGTGTGCCTTCCTCATCCCATGGATCAGACACCAGGACAAGGCCCATAGAAGTAGCTAAGGAGTCCAGGAAAGTCTGGGGCTAAATGAAGTGTCTCCATTAGGAGATAGATTCTGGAAGATAATGAAAATGCTATCAGAATTGGTGCCAATATAAGCACAATTTACTCTAAATGTGTTCCATATCTTTGCTTGATATCTACACCAATGTAGAAATCTGTTCTCAGCAAAGATCTTCCATTTTTTAACTTTCTTTATCTCATAGACAATCTCTTTTATGTATTTGTAGTTTTTTTTTTTCCATTTTAGATCTCTAAGCCACCTGCAAGTTAATCTTATTAAAGGAATAGCTGTTGTCACATGTTAATCAGTATAGGTAAAAGAAGCTCTCATAGCCATAAAATTGCAGATTTAGAACTAGAAGGGATCTTGGAGGTCTCCAACTGTGTGGTTCAGTGGAAGAAAACTGGATTTAGAGTCAGGGAACCTGGGTTCAAATTCTACCACTGATGCCTCCTAAATGTCTGAATTTGCACAAGTCACTTAGACTCCCTTGGCCTCAGTTTCCTCATCTGTAAAATGAGTGAGCTGGACCAGGAGCCCATTCTGGCTCTAGATCTAAAGTTATCTAGGAGGCACATTGGATAGAGTACTAGACATAGAGTTAAGACTTGAGTTCAAATATGGCCTTAGATACTCAGTAACTGTGTGACCTTGGGCAAGTCAAAACCTCTGTCTGGCTCAGCTTCTGAATCTTTAAAGTAGAGGTAATAATAGCACCTATCTCCAGGGGCTGATGGGAGGACAATTAGATAATGTTTGTAAAGCACTTTGCAAACCTTAAAATGCTATACAAATGCTAGCTGTCATCGTTTTTGCCCTTATCATTTTTGAGACCAGTTTTCTCTTAATGCAACCCAAATTCACATTCCTCTTGGGGGCTTTCCCCATCACATTATTTGCTCATAGAATATTAGTGGAAGGTAGTCCACTAATACCTCCAGATTTTTTCTTTTGTTAATTTTCTTTATTTTATTTTGAACTTAAGAAATAAAACAAGCATTTCCATAACAGCAGAATAGAAAAAAATTGCACATGAAACTGCAAATCTATTATGTACAATTTACTGTTCCCTTTAAGTATATAATAAAAAGTTATCATACAACTTTTTTCTTCCTTCCTCCCTACCCTAGATATGCCTATCATTAGACACACACACGCACACATATATATATACAGAAACAGATACATATGTATGTACTTATATATGTAAAATCATTTTATACATACTTCTAGAGTCAGTTCTTTCTCTATTGGAAGCAAACCAAATATTTCTCATCTTGTACTTGTGAAGTGTCTTTTTCTTAATACATGTCAAATTTTACATTTATCCCTATTAGATTTCATGTCATTAAATTCAGCTCAAAGTTCTAGTCTGTTAAGACATTTTTTACCTTTCTAGTTCAAAGATTATTCTCCTTGGCAGAGAAAAGAAACTGAAAAAACTATTGTCTCTTCTTTGTTCATTATCACTGTCCCATCCATCCTGCACAGCAGTCCTATTCCTGCTTTGATCCTATTCGTTTTCCCCAATAAAACTAAAAGACTAACAAACAAAAGTCCCACTCTTTTTGTTGTTCTTAGAATTTCTAGCCAGTCTCAGCTCATTCTGAGCTTTAGCACTTCTGTTGTACTTAGAGGACTGTGCCACACTTTTATATTCTTCTTTACCCTTCACATACTCTATGTGCCAGCCAAAAGAGCCAATTTGATGTTCCTCATACAGCATATTCCATCTCTGCCCTTGCACATATTGTTCCTCATGCCTGGAATGCATTCTCTACAAACCTCTGCCTCTTAAACCTAGCTTCCTTCAAGTTTCACGTCAAATGCAAATTGTTACATTTGTTTTTTCCTCATTTCATTCTCACTTATTTGACTATTTTTGCATTGTCTTTACTTGCCTTTTAAAAATCCAATTTAGGCAGTAAATTCCCATGGTATCCACATTGTTGGGTTTTATTCTTTTGTTTTGTTTTACAATTTCCCTTTACGTTCACATTGAAACCATGTCTTTGTATCTTCAGAATTTCACTCTTGAGAACTGCCTGTGCCTCTAAAGAATTTGAGTCCATAGGCTTCCATGACAAGGTGGCCTAGCATGGGAACTCCTCTCTCATCGTTTTCTTTACCTTTGGAAGCATAAAATTATTATTAAGGCAAAGCAAGGAAATAGAAACTGCTTCACTATTAGCAGAGGTCTCACAGATGTCCAGGTAAATAAAGTTACCCACCACTATTAGACCTTCCTTCCATCTTAGGCTTTTGATCTGTTTCTCCAAGCTCTCTTGATCTTTTCTCTTTTCTTCCAAGTGGTCTACTGTATAATCTGATTAGCAATACCATTTCTGTTTTTTACATCTTTGATCTTTATTCAACTGCTTCCCCCTTCTGCCTCCTAGATTTCCTTACAGCAACAAATCTTAATATAGAGTGTTACTCCTCCATTCCTTGTATCTATCTGTATCACTTAAATTCAATTCACCGGAAAGTCAAAACATCACCCCATGATGTTATTGGTTCTCTTCGAAAACAAAGGACAAATGAAGGATGAACAACAATTTTTAATTATGTACACCTTTCCAGAGGCATTTTCCAATTATATTTCTAATCCCCATTAAATGAGTGAATGAACAAAGCATTTATTAAGTATTTGTAAAGAATGGTACTAAGGGCTGGGGATACAAATGGAAAAGAAAGACAGTTCCCACTACAAGGATTTCATATTTTAATGGGAAAGACAATACATATGGAAGGTTTTGGCAGCAAGTCAGATGGAAAAGTTCCAAGGTCCTTAGGATGTATTGACACAGTAGATGATAATGCCTCTTCTTTAGCACTAATAGCTGTGAAGTCACATTTGCTTCCTTGTGATAGGAATTTTAGTTTACCTAATTTGTCACTTATATTTTATGCATATAGGTATAAACATCTGAGACAATGGATTTTATTGATTTATTGGATTTTTGTCTCCTTTGATTTACTGAGGAGCTCCATTACTTTTCTTCTTCCTATGTGGCAGTTATTCCCCTTATGCCATCCAACTTCGAATATATACATAGACAGTTTTTTTCCTTTCTTCTCTTTCTAATTAAAAGACAGTTTGATTAGAATTTCATGACTTCAGACAAATGCATTTTACTAGCTGTTCTTAGATACATTCCATGTCTGGTCAAGAACCTATTATTCTATATATGAAATCATGGTCTAGAAATCTTCTTCTACCTCAGATTATTTCCTTTCTTTCTCTAATAATCTATATTAGGTAGAAAAGGGAGAAACAGAAGATGATACTTAAGAGTTAACAGTATCTCAAATTTGGAGCTCAAGGCATGATAAATTAGGCTATTGGAGATTAAATGAGAATAAAAGTACTTTTTAATAATGTTGTGCTGGTGACTTTAAAAAAATCCATGGAAATTATTGGGAGATAAATGAATTTGTTCTGATTGTCAGATTAAAATGAATTATAATGAATTAGTTTCTCATTTTTAATCCCTAAGGCAAATGTTTATATGTGCATTTCTAAAGTCAATTCTTTACCAAAATCCAAAGCATATTTTTAAGGTGACCTATAATAAAACAAAAAAGGAGGTTTTTCTTTTTTTCTTCCAATAAGTCTGATAATTTAATTGGTTCATTTATGCTTTAGGAAGTACTTTTCTTCTAACCTCTGAGCTTTAAAGAAAGAGTTCAAGGGGATGAGAAGGGAAATAAGTCAGGAAAGCTTTAGTGCAAAGACTTAAGTAAGGGGAATCAGGACATCTAGGCTTTAGACATGAAGCAGATTAACTAGCTGTATGAACTCATACAGATGACTTTACCTCCCTGGGCCACAGTTACTCTGTCTTCAAAAAGAAGGGGTTAGACTAGATGACCTCCAAGCTTCCTTCTGACTCTGACATTCTATGATTCTCTGTGGTCTATTTCATTCATTTTAGTGTTTTGTAAGAAAATAGTGCCCATCTCACAACCACAGCTCTGAATTCCAGTGGTTACTGTTCTCCAACTCAGTGACAAGCTGGGCAGTTGCCTATTTGATGGAATTTGAAGGGTCTTTAAAGTCACCCAAATATCACTTATATTAGCACTATCTCAGTGTCAGAAATTCCATATTACTGCTAGTAGCTTAGAAGGCTGATATGAAACTTTATCTATAGTAGTTTGTAGCAATTAACCAATAGCCATTAGCAATCAGTTGAAATTAATTTCTAGAAGAACTAGCTAGTCACTGTGCACAGACCTCTGGGAACTGTATATAGTACAAGTAAGTTTTCTTCTGAGGCCAACAGAAAGGGGAAGAAACATTATGAAGAATACTTCCAATTGATATGTTTAATATAAAATAAATTACTTACAAATTTAAAGTACATTTCTAATAGGTAAATAATCAGCTTGGAAATTAATTGGGAGAAAGCAATATAAGACATGGAATAATAAGAGAAATGAGAGAATTAGAAGAAAGAGAAAACACTGCTTGGAATAGATGAGATAGTGGTTACCAATGACATAAAGGAAGCAGAGCTGCTCAATTTTATATTATATTTTTATTTTCCCTGTCAAGGAAAATTATCTTTGTGCCAGAAATGATAGAGTAAAAATGGCTTATAGGTTGTTTGATATCAAAAAGAAGAGAGGGCCTAGTTGGTGTTCATAAATTCTAGTCATTGGCTCATCTGAATAACTTTCTTGGGTGCTCAAAGAATGCGCAGATGTGATTGCTGAGAGATTGTCAATGATGTCTGAAAGATCAAGGAAAACAGCCAAAGTACAACAAGATGAGAGAAGGGCAAATGTCCCAATTTCTGATAAAAAGTGTGTGTGTGTGTGGGGGGGGGAAGTAAAACTATATGTGGTTGCCCTATTTCTGTCCCAACTGTAGGGAAAATTAGTTGGGGTTTATCATATATTTGTTACTTAGAAATTAGAGGCTACTGTACTAGTTTGATGGCATTAAGCATTTATTAAAGTATATTAAATATCAGTAAAGAGAGTGCCCATGGCTCTGAAAGATAGGAAAGTCTAGCTTGGAAATAGGAGAGAGAGAAGAGAGAAAATGGGGAACCTGAGAGGACTACGTCTGCTCTCACCAAGTTCCAAGCCAATCTGTGTAAGCTTGCTGTGGGCAGGAGGAGATACCACCCATAGACATTGTTCAAAGCTAATTGGCTAGCATCATTGAAATCTACTGGTTCACTGGATTTGAGGGTGGTTCAGCGCAGTAGTGCTGATGTCAGAGCCCAGAGAACAGATCCTCTGGCAGAAACAAGGTTTTCAGGTAGGTGTGTTTTTGAATGAGGTAACTTTCTGACTCTGTTCTGACCTTAAGAAAGGTCAACTCCCCCCCCCCTCAGCAGGAGGTCCCTGGTGAGTCCCCAAACCCCTATTATTAATAATTTTCTCACAGGGGAAGAAAACAATGTTTGCAAACTATAGCCTAAAATGTTGGACAATTCCTGAGCAAATTCTAGAATAGAGCACCAAAAGAGAAGGTTAATAGATATCATGGAAAGGAAGCAGTGGTTCAAAGGTGCTAGCATAGCTTTATCAAGGAGATGTCATGCTAGACTCACTTTCCTTTTTTTTTTTTGACAGAGTTAATAAACTAATGTATCAGGGGAATATTGGAATATAATTTACCTAGATTTTAACAAAGCATTTGATAAATTATTTCATATTATTCATGTGGAAAAGATGAAGGAATATGGATTAGATGATAATACAGTTAGATGTAGTCACATCTGACTGAATGGCCCAACTAAAAGAATAACCTTGATGGTTCATCATCAACTTGGCAAGAAGTCCTCAGTGGAATGCCCCATTCAATACTGCCCCCCCCACTTCTGTTACTGTATTATTTCATTAAATCCCTTTTCTTTGAACTAATTGAAACTTCTGGCTGACTGGTATAGGTCAGATAGGCAGGGGCTCATGAGCTTTGTATTTCCTTGGATACATACCTAAATTGTACTTTGAACCTAAGTTATTTTTGTTTGGGTGAATCACAGTGGAGATTGGGACAGTCCTTTTTACTTGCCAAGGGGAATGTCATGTACTGTGTGTATGTTATCATGCACACATATATATGTATGTACATATGTATGTACTTGGAAAAGACTCATTATGGTCCATGTGAACTCTGGTTTCTAGTAGTGGGCCTATTTGGGGTCAGGATAAAGAAGAATTTCCCAAGAGTCAGAGCTGACCCCAAAATGGAATGTGTTGCTTTATAAGAAAGTAAGTTCTCTACCACCAAAGGTCTTCAAACCGGGAATTTATAAGTACTCTTGGGATTCTAAGGTTCTATGATTCTATGATTTGTCTGTGTGAACCTTGACTTAAGCTAGGAAACAGATGGTTTTCCTAATGTGTTAATACTTGGAACTATCAAATTGACACAATTTTATAAGCACACTATTCCTAGTATTGACCTGTGGGATGCAATAGGACAAATGTAATCCATCTTCCACTTCCCTTATAAAAACAGCTAAGTGAGGCAGTGGGTTGAGCCCTGGGCTTGGAGTCAGGAAGACTTGAATTCAAATCCAGTCTTAAATACTTCATACTCATGGGATATCAGCAAATTACTTAATCCCTATTTGCCTCAGTTTCCTCATCTGTAAAAAGGAGATAATAATAACAATCTCTAGGGTTGTTGTGAGGATCAAGTGCATTAATAATTCTAAAGCCTGTCATGTTGTAAATGCAATATAAATTTCAGCTATTTACTATTATTATTACTATATATGTGAATACACACACATATATTGTATATATAAGTAATCAATATTACTGCTAAAATATTATTTATACATTCTATTCTTCAATACTTCAAAAAGTCTATGATTTCACTGACATGGATACACCCTCTGTGAATGTATATCAAAACTCTTTAGGTTATAGTTTCATGAGTTGGTTGGCCAAAACTTTTATTCTTTATTCTGTGATGAGCCTCTTTCTCTTAACATAACCAGGTTGTTTCCCAATAGAATGTAAACTTCTTGAAAACAGGGATTGTTTCATTTTTGTATTTATATCCTCAATTCATAGCACAATAGGCACTTAATAAGTCTCTTATTGATTGATTGATTGATTGATTGGTCCTCAAATGACAGTCCTGCATGGTCAGACATTTGCAGATCAATATTTTAAACCTTTTCAACTTTGGTAGGCTTTCTAGACCTTGTGCTTCAGTAGCATAGTTTTCAAGAATCCTAGGCCACCTTCATCAAGCATTGGCATAGAACGTTATTTTCCACAGTGAATGGAAATAGAGTATCAGAAACCAAGTCACAGCCTCAGACAGAGTCTTCAAAAATCATTTTGCTCACAAAAAAATTCTCTCTAGCTCCGAGACCTCTGCTGACAGTCTGTATTCACTAAGGAACATTTCTCAATCTGGTGTTCTTATAGGACCACATTCAGAGGCCATCTAAATCAACTCCTTCACTTAGTCCGAGAAGGCTAAATGACTTGCCTAAGGTGACATGGGTAGTGAGAGGATTTGAAACTAAGGTTTTTGACTCCAGAATTAGTGTTTCTTCCACTGTACATCATTCTTCAGATGTCCATGTCATCTTCATTACAATTGTTCAGCCATTTCAGTCATGTCTGACTCTTGGTGACCTCATTTGGATTTTTTTTTGGCAAAGATACTAAAGTAGTTTGCCATTTCCTCCTCCAGCTCATTTTACAGATGAGGAAACTGAGTCAAACAGAGGTAGGTGACTTCCCCAGGGTCTCACAGCTCGTAAGTATCTGAAGCCAAATTTAAACTCATGTTCTGCTGACTCCAGGACTAACATGTGAAAACCTAGCTGCCCAACTCCATCAAAATAGATTCATTTAATTATCCCTTAATTAACCAATACTACTTAATTTATCCAGTACTTAATTTGGTATTAGGTACTTAAAAGGTACTTTGCTATTCACTAGTATACAAAGAAAGGACAAAAACAAAAACAACCCTGAAAGATACCTATTACAAGTATTATTATCCTCATTTTACAAATGAAGGAACTGAGGCTCAAAGAGCTTAAGAGACTTGCTCAGAACCAGCATGGGAGTTAGGATGTTCAAACTTCACCCTACAGCAAACATATGCAGAGCTCTCTGAAAATAGGAATAATCTTAGTGCCTTCCCTCTGAGATTATCTCCAATTTAAGGTTTATATACCTGGTTGGCACATAGTGTCTACGTTGTCTCCCCCATTAGATTATGAGCTCCTTGACAGCAGAGTTTGTTCATTTGTTACATTGATTGATTATTGGCATTCTTTGTATTCCCAGCACTGTTAGCACACTGCCTGACACATAGTAGGTGCTTAATAAACTCTAGTTATCTCAAATTGGAGATAACTCTTATGACATAGATTTTGTGATGTCTTTAAAGCCCATTATCTCCTTTCCTATAGTGCCTTGCCTAGTTTCCTTTTGTTTGAGCCTGGTTTCTCTTAGAGTCTATAAATGGTGGGACTGTTTGCTTCTTTCCATATGTGGTCTAGTAAGACAGTCAGGATTACACACTTTCACCAAAGGGAGGGATATTCTTTCTTCTCCTCTGGACAAAGGTTAACTGTAAAATTGCTTAAGGTTATGTCCTCCCTTTGTGTCTCAGGACTCTTGAATCTGCAACAGAGCTGATAAAGAAATCATTCAGTTTTTCTATGAACACAAGCTACTCTGACCCACCAAGAGACCAACACTGGGTCTTTTTCCAGTTGACAACTTGATGTTATCTTTTTAATGCGAACACAACCAGCAAAGGTTCAGTCCCTAGAGTGGTTCCTGTTGTAAGTTCTTGTCCTACCAAAGGTCATAGGCATGAGACTACAGACTCCAGATGAATGAATGAATGTCATAGCTTTATGGGCAACACAAAAGGGTTGTCGGAGTGATCTGGTTTACAGACACAAGGTACAGAGGGGCTTCAGAGACCCAACCTGCTTCCTATTGGAAAGACAAAAACAGGAGAATCACTAGGTCCCCTTGGCATGCATGAACTTCTGCTGCAGAATGGCAAAGACACCAACTAATGTTATTTCTTCCCTGATTGGCAGTGAGGCAAAATGAAAAGAACCTTGGGCTGGAAGCTTTGGCTCTACCATTTACTACCACTGTGGCTACATACCTCTCTAAGACTCAGTTTCCTCATATATAAAAATGGGATAACTACTGGGGGCAGCTAGGTGGTGCAGTGGATAGAGCACTGGCCCTGGATTCAGGAGGACCTGAGTTCAAATCCGGCCTCAGACACTTAGCACTTACTAGCTGTGTGACCCTGGGCAAGTCACTTAACCCCAATTGCCTTACACACATACACACACACACACACACACACAGGATAACTAGATCAGTGGATAGTGTTGGGTCTGGAGCCAGAAAAACCTGAGTTCAAATCTCACCTCAGACACTAGCTTTGTGACCCTGAGTAAGTAACTTCACCCTATTTGCCTCAGTTTCCTCATCTGAAAATCAAGCTTGAAAAGGAAATGGGAAACCACTCCAGTATCTTTGCCAAGAAAACCCAACGGACAATATGTTTTGCAGGTTCACAAAGTGTTGGACAGTAATGAACAACAACAAAAAGGGGATAATGTTACCTATCCTACAGGGTTGTTGTTAAGATCAAATATGCCTCCTTTCATTGGCTTTTAAATCTCCTTCAATATGACCACTGATCTCATCATTCAACTGAAATTCCCCTCTACAAGTTTAGCAATGATCTCTCTATTGCCAGATTTGTTTTACCCTCAATCAGCATCCTTTTTAACCTATGTATGGCTTTGCCACCATCTCCTCCTGGACTCTCTCCACCCTAAGTTTTTCAGACACTCTTCTCTCCAGGTTCTCCTATCTGACTGGTCCTCATTCTCCTTTGCTGTATCTTCAGCCAGGTCACATTTATTAATCATGGATCTGGGGTGGGGGCAGCTAAGTGGCGCAGTGGATAAAGCACTGGCCTTGGATTCAGGAGGACCTGAGTATGTGTGTGTGTGTATATATATATATATATATATATATATATATATATATACTACCTCTCTTAGTGACTTTGTCATCTCCCATGGGTTCATTTCTCATCTCTATGTCAATAATTCCCAGACACTATATCCAGTCTGAGTGTTTCATGAGTCTCAATCACACACCAACAACTGCCTTTTGGATAATATTAAACTAAATGTCCCATAGGCATTGCAAAATAGACATGTTTAAAACAGAACTCACTGTCTCTCACCCCAAACTCTTCTGAACTTTCCTATTACTATCAAGGCATGACTATCTTCCTAGCTCCTCAGCCTCCCAACTTAGGTATCATCCTCTATTCTTCACTCACATTCACTCTACACCTCTAACACTCTGTCATTTCTACCTTCACAGTCTCCCTTGCATTTGGGACCAGGCATGAGAGGACATAACTTGCACAGAGTCATACATATAGTAAAAGACAAAAGCAGAATTCACACCTAGTACTGGTCCCGTCATGTACTCCTCTTTTCTGGTCATTTCACTGTGCTATTATAATAGCCTGGTGATGTTTCCCTGCTCCCAATCTTTTTATCTACAATCCATCCTTCACATAACTATCAAAGTAATCTTCCTAAAGCATGAGTCTGATTATATCACTCCCCTCCTCAAAAACTTCCTGTGGCTCCCAATTATTTTAAAGATAGATTGCAAACTCCTCATTTTAACATTTAAGGGCCTCCATAGTCTAAATCCAACCTAACTTTTCAGCCTTTTTTCACATTTAATTTCTTTCAAGTATTCAATGTTTCAGTCAAAATGGATTACTAGCTGTTCTCTGACAACTTCCCATTCCAGCCTCTGTGCATCTGCAAATGTACTGCCTCTTCATCTCTACCTACTGATTTTCTTATTTTCCAAGGCTCAGGTATCATTTTCCATATGAAGTTTTCTATGATCCACCTGGTTAGTACTTTCACTCTTCTCAAATTAATTTGCTTGTAAATCCTAAATCTCCCCAGTTGAACATAAATTCCTTGAGGTCAGAGACTATTTTTTTTCTGAATATACACAGCATCCTGTCTTGCATTTAATAAATATTTGTTGAAATAGGTACTCAATCAATCCTTATTATATTAGAAGAAATAAGGTTTGAGAAATTGCTCATTCTTTTTTTTTCTCTCCTCTTCACTGCTCAAGCCTCAGACACTCACTGAAATATAACCTTGGTATGTTTAGTCACACTGGTGGCCCTGAAGCCTATGGATTTTTCCTATTTCTCCCCACACCCTACCTCTGTCCTGTCCTTCCTCTAAGATGCCTAAATTTGGTGGGAAATACTCAAATATAACTCAATAAAGACAGATTTTTTTGACACACAAGGGGCAGCTTACTTCCCCAGTCAATGAACATGCACCATACGGTGATTTCATCCAGTCATCATTCCAGCACCATTTTGTCTCTCCCTCTCTCCAGAGGGTGATAGAACAACAGGCTCCAAGCTTCAATTAGATCTATGAGCCACAGATAGTCAATTACTCCTGGTAAGTATTTGAATATTACATAGCAAAAAGTAATCTTCTCTTTTAATATGAAAGATAAGAGTTGTATTTTACACTAATGCTATCTTAACCTGTCCAGAAAAGCAAGGGACTCGAAAAGTAAGTGACTGGAAAGTCCAGGCAAGGACAAAAAACAGTAGAAGCTACTTCAACCAATAGAAGGACCCAGAGTAGCTAGCTCCTCAGCTTTTACATCTCTTTATCTTTCGATCTGACTAGCCTACTGTTTTCCTTGGCATTACTTCATACACACACATACAGAGTGAAACATATGTACATACATATGTAGATATGTACATATATTATATTATAGTATGGTATGGTATATAGCATAGTATATTACATTATAGTACAATAATATATATACACATAGGAATATATGTATATATGTGTGTGGATATATATATATATATATGTATGTAGGTGTATATATATGTGTGTGTGTGTGTGTATGTATATATATATATATATATATATATATATATGCAGGGATATGATGGAGCCAACTTGAACTGACTTGAAAGCTGATTGTTAAGTTTACTGTGTGAGGATTAACACTCCAAAAACTGGCAAAATACTACAAACCAAGACTTAATTTTTTGTTTTATTGATTTCCTAGACTTAAGAAAGTGATGGAGTGGGGCAGCTAGATGGCGCAGTGGATAGAGCACTGGCCCTGGAGTCAAGAGTACCTGAGTTCAAATCCGGCCTCAGACACTTAACACTTACTAGCTGTGTGACCCTGGGCAAGTCACTTAACCCCAATTGCCTCACTAAAAAAAAAAAAAGAAAGAAAGAAAAAAAAAAGAAAGTGATGGAGAAAATATTAATAATGCATATTAAACTTAAAAGTCTATCATGTGTAGAGTTCCTTCCCACCTACAAAGAGCTGGTTAGTAAACATTTACTAGCACATCCTATATATTTTTCTGCATGTGTATATATGTATACATATACATGGATATATATGTATAGGTATTACACACACATATACATGTGTGTATGCACACATATACATACACACACACATCAAAGTACCAATCCTGGCAGGTTCAAATGATCTAGAAATATTTTAGGCCAAGTGACCCTGATGAACTATATTTAGGAAGGCTTCTTCCTAGTAGGTTGACTGACTGCCAGTTAATTTATAGCCACACACACATACATATATGTATATGTGTATATAGACATACATATACACACATATAATCATAGAAATTCAAGAAAGCTAAGATATTGAGAGGCTTGGAATCTATGTCAACAGAGTAAGTACCCATCCTGATAAAATCACAGCTCTTTTAGAATAACTATGTAAAAGCACTTTGTAAAATGCCATGCAAAACCAAGGTATTATTCTCTAGAAATAGTGAGAAAAGTCCTCTACTTGTTTAAAGAACTGGGTATAGGACCTTAATCAAGTTACTTCAGACTCTTTGAGCTACAGTTGCCTCATCTGTAAAATGAGGAATAATATCAGATCTTCCTGCCTCATGGGGTTTTGATTAAAGATCAAATGAGGTAACTTAAGGTAGGAAGGTAACATGAGAAAGAACTCAGTGCCAAGTGCTACATGCATAGAAGGCATTATTATTATCACATGCTCTAAACCTACAATCAAAGAACATCTATTAGCAAGTTAATTACTAACAGGTTTGTTATGAAAGATGATCATTTGTGAATTTAAGTAAAACATTAATGCTCTGATGAGAACTGTCATCTCGTTAAGATATTGTGTATGCCTAGGCCCCTGCTAAGAAGTTTATTTTATGTGTAATCATATATACATATATATTTAAACTATTAAACACGCTATCTCTTTATACATCATGATGATGCCAAACTAAGGAGAACCCCATTCAAACAAATTATTTGGATTTATATTAGCTAATAGTTGTTTCCCCTTTTAGCTAAGTTAAAAAAGTCTACCCCAAAATGAAGTAGAAATGGCAAGTTAAAAGGAAAGTATCTTCCTTAACAGATTGTTGATAGGACAAAGGGAGCCGTTTCTTTGATAAATGAATGTAAAAACCAGCTTGGACTTTCATTTACCTTTAAAATGTAATAGGACAAATGGTCTGTGATTCTGGGATGGGATAACTAAAAGCAAGTCTGCATTCACAGTCCTGCTTTTGTCAGATGTCTTATATTTTAATTATTTTTAAGAAATATCATGTCATAGTGGTTAAGTAAATGGCAGACTTAGGGTCAGGAAGACTTGAGTTCAAATTCTGTCACCAATCTGTGATTATAAGCAAGTTAGAATATAATACCTGAAAACACAGCAATAGGGGTATTATGAGATCATATATGCAAAACGCTTGGCAAACTTTAAAGCTTTTTGAAAAATCAGCTATTATTATTACTGTGTTGTTTTCCCCAAATATAAATGGGATCAAAATGGCAATAAATAACCCACAGCTCATGCTTCAAGGCTGTGGTTAATATAGGAACTTGCCAACTCCACGTGTACTATTGGTGATCAACAAGCCAATATGGTTCAGGAAAAGAGGTTGGTATATACCTAGCCTAAAGAATGGGTTATTCATCTTCTCATTTTTACTCATAACCTTCCTAAGTTCTGAAATATCTTTTGATTTAATATCGAAATTATTATCATTCACTGACTAATACCAGCACCCAAAGCCAAACTGTAGAGCTGCCAAAAACCAAGAATTCCAATTTGTGGCAAGTTTTCAAAGAATGAAGGGATTCCCACATGACTACCTAACAGATTTAGGTTCTCAAAGTAAGAATTGCATACACACAATCTTGGGATGGATCTAAATTGATCTGATGCATTGCCCCTTTCTTTTTTGTCATCTTTGATTAGCCAAAAGTGCTTTATTTCCCGACATTCCAGCTCCATCATTGACAACTTGGAAACCTACAATTCCTACACAAATCTGGTTCCTATGGGAAGCCCCATAAGACAATGGGAATTTTTCCAGAGACAACATAAGGAAAGAAACCACACACCCCCCTTTATAACTCAGCTAGGAGATATGAGTCAAAGTTCTTCAGTGGGTAACTTGAATTTCTTCATTAAGCAAGACCCAACATAGAAACCCTGCTTCTTTACAAGATTGGTCTGCCTTCCAGCCTTCTCCTCATCTTGCTCTGATAATTGAGAAAGACTTGAATGTCTTGGTTCAGCTGATTTTGCAGGAGGCCACAAGAGATTATAGGCCTTAAAGATAGAGCATAGCAGATTCATCTCTGAAAACAGCCTCCTTCTAGATGGGCCTAGGACATACAGTTAGAGATATGCATGTTAACTTGGGTGTGGGTGTGTGAGAGAGAAACAGAGACACAAAGACAGGGAAATAGGGATAGAGAGTCAGAGACAGAGGGAGAAAGAGACAAAGAGAGACAGAAAAGATAGAGAAACAAAGACTGAGGGGAGGGGCTAAGGAGAGAAAAACCTGAAATGTGAAGATACAGAGATACAGAGAGAGGGAGAGATACAGAAGAGGAAAGAGATACAAAGATTGAGAGAGAAAGAGGGATACAAAAAGAGAAAACAAAGCGAGACGGAGGGGAAGGAAAAAGAAGGAAGAGTAGAGACAGAGACAGAGATATAGAAACAAAAATAGAGAGGCAAAGAGAGAGAGGAAGAACAGAGAGATAGAAAGTGAGAGACAAAAACAAGAAAAATGAAAGACAGAAATAGAGAGGAGGAAGAAAAAAGGAGGAAGGGAGAATAAAGAAAGAGAAGGAGTGAGAGGGGAGAAAAGAAAGAGAGTGACAGCAAAGGAGGGAGGGAGAGAGCAAAGGAGAGAGAGAAAGAGAAAGGAGAGAAAGAAAGGAGAGAAGGAAAGGGGAGAAATAAAAAGGAGAAAGAGAGAAAGAGTACATATATGTAAGTATTTGTAGAAAGAGAGAGAAGGCAAATCCAGCCTCAGACACTTGACACTTACTAGCTGTGTGACCCTGGACAAGTCACTTAACCCCAACTGCCTCAAGAAAAAAAAAAAGAAAGAAAGGGAGAAGGATGGGAGAAATCATAGACTGACACTTTCTTTTGTTCTCTGTAGTTAAACAGGGGTCCTTAGCCTTGGTGTCTGTCTGAATGACAAAAGTTCTGTCATACACGTTTTGAAGTAATGAATTCCATTTTCCCTCCTAGAGTGGGGAGGGTGGGAAAAGGGGTAGGATAGTACCCTTCAGGATGCTTGGGAAAAGACTTTATAGACTTCTAGTGTCTCTTTGAGGGAATTAAGTACATTTAAAAAAGTAAGAAGCCAAATATCGACATAGAGGACCTCACACTCAAATGGCCTCCTTTCACAAAACATAATAGGCTGAATAGAAGGGAGGTGAGGGAATGGGGGCAAAGTAGGCAGGATAAAAGGAAGGTAGGGTCTAGTATTCTCTCTTCTAGGCATTATAAAAGATAAATAAAGTCTAGGCAGAAAAAGGAAGGAAAGCCTAGAAGACAAGAGGTTAGAAGGAGAAGGCAGGGGGCATGGAAAGGATAAAATCTATAGAAGTAGACCCTAAACTGTATAAATCTGGACCAGGGAAGAATCACTGAATAGTGGTGGTGAGGGAACAGGACAAATTGTTAACCCTCATGCTGTTCTTCAGACTTTGTACAAGAGGCAAGGAGCCAGGTGAATGGAGGCAGGAACTTGGGGGTGCCTCAGGAAGAGCAGGGCATAAATAGCACATCACAGTTCTGCCAGGGTCACATCAATTTTTTTCAATTCTAATCTGTATTCACAGTCGACAGGGCTTTAACTTTATGGCTGCAATGTTCTTGTTTCTTCTGCGGGTCCATTAGCACTGTGCACACGCCACAGTCGATACCAATTCCACCCGGCACTTTTCTTTACTCACAGCTCCTTCTCCGTCTGCCATCCCCATTATTCTCCTGATATGATGCCTCTTTGCTTATGGTTTCAGTTTAAAAGCCCAGCACCCATGGCGTTAAAAGGAAAAAATAAAAATAAAAGCAGAATATAGAAACAACAACAAACAGCCAAGAGGGAGAAAACACACAGTATGAAAAGACTGGTGGCAAAGCTTTTTCTACAGATGGGTATTCTTCTAAATGCCTTTTGTGGGCTTCAATTCCTTTCCTTCAAATTAGACCAGGGTAGTGAGGAGAATGGAGGAGATTACTGCAAATGGGGTCAGAAAACTATTTGCTTGGCATGGACATCACCCACTTTAAGCAAAAGTGGTCTATGGCATCACACCGATGAAAGCCCTGGGCATCGGCCCTGATTCATTAAGGGAGGTGTTTGAGACCAGAATGATGGAGAGTCTTCTCTTTTAATTTCAATAGCCATATCTTACTTCTCTAGGTTGGTAGTGACCAGAATGGATGACTTACCCATGAGAAAAAAAAAAGATCACACTTACAGAGTAGTTAACTTCTAAAGCAACAGAATCTCGTTTTGTTGGAATATCTGCTTGGAGGTTTTAGTGAGAGGTTTTATGCGTAGGGTGAAAGAGGTGGCTGGGACAGAGCTCACACAGGAGGCAGTGGAATCAGAGGACCTGGGTTAAAGCAGTATCACGCAGCTAGATGGCAGTGATTAGAGCCCTAGACCTGGAGTCAGAAAGACTTGAGTTCAAATTTGACCTCAGACATTTATTAGCTGTGTGACCTTGTTCAAGTCCCTTAACCTCCATTCATTTCAGTTTCCTCAACAGTAAAATGAGGATAATAAAAGAACCTACCTTGCAGGATTACCATGAGGATCAGATGAGATATTTGCAAAGTGCCTAGCACAGTGCTTGGCACGTAGTAGGTGATTAATAAATTATTATTATTATTATTATTATTTATTATTATTATCATTATCATCACATCTGATACTTAATATCTGTGTGACTTTGGGCAAGTCACATAGTCCATTCCCTTACAAAATGAGGGGAATGAGCTAGATGGTCTCTGAGGTTCCTCTCTAATGAGGAGCTTTGCACCTATGGCATATGGTGGCTTCAGGGAGGAAGCATAGCACTGTACAACATAAGATTTCTATGCTGCAAAAGAACCAAGGCCTCCATAAGGAAAGAATGCACCCCAAGACTTTATTCCAAACTTCTTGGATTCAACAATATGGCAGTTCTCCCATTCTTCACACTAGCTCAAAGGGCATGACCTCTCATAGCTCTGTTAACTTTCCAGTAGAGGATGCCAATTAATCACTAAGCATTTATCAAGTACCTACTATGTACCAGACACTATGCTAAGGGCTAAAGATACAAAGAAATGCAAAAACAAAGAAAAGAAAATAGCCCTTGTTTTCAAGGAGTTCACAATCTAATAGCATGAGAGGTTAGAAGGAGATATTACTGGGCTAGAGTAAGTCATGGGTACTAAGTAAGATGGTGAGGGCAGGAGAGCAAGTCTTATTAGTCACCCAGGTCCATCCCCCACCTTGTCTACATCAAGCAAAGTGATTCTTAGTTTCCCCCCATAGCTACCTAGAAGCCTTTAACTACTTATGTGTTTTATAATGTCCACCTCCTGCGGGGGGCGGGGGGGGGCAGGGGGGGCACATGCTGCTCTTGACTAAAATAAAAGTTTTAGTTATTAAAAACACAGCTGGTGTTTACAGCAATGTCTGGATTTCTGAAATTAATTTGAAAATTATCCTTTTTTTTCTCCCTCTCTCTTCTGTTTCCCAATAACCCTTCCCACATCCTTCTGTATTATAGTTTTTCTAAACAAAGTTTTCTTGGGATGACATTCATATATGACTGTGGCCAATAGATCAAAGATCTGCAATTTCTTCCATGTAATATCTCTTTCCACTACCTTTGTAAAGTTCATAAAACCTCAATAATTTAGGATCATAGATTTCAAGCAATAAAGGAGCTTTGAAGACATCGAGTTCGACTGCCTTCTTTTGCAGATGAAAAAAAATAGGGCCTGGAGAGGTGAAGCAAACTTGTCCAAAGTCACACAGAGACAACTTGAACTCAGAGCTTCTGACTCCAAATCTAGTGATTGGGCCCCTTCACCACTGTGTTTCCCTTGGTAGATTAAAGGATTATAGATCTAGGGTTGAAAGAAAATCCAGAGGCCATTGAGACCAATCCCCTCATTTTACAGATGAGGAAAGTATAGCACAGATATAAGAGAATGCAAGTGTTTTGACCATGATTGGATATCAAGTTTCAGAAAAAGGATTTGAACCCAGGCCTTTATGATTCCAAGTCCAGTACTATATCCACTACACCTGACTGTCTCTCTTATTTGATAAGTGAAGGAAATTCTCCATGCTACATCAGTACTTGGTGATTCCATTGTTACCAGAACCACAAAACTTAAGGACTAAGAATTTAGGTAGCTAGGCGGTACAGTGGATAGCACACCAGACCTGGAGTAAAAAAGAGTCATCTTCCTGAGTACAAACCTGTCCTCACACACTTATTAGCTAGCTGTGTGACCCTGGGCAAGTCAATTGACCCTGTTTGCTTCAGTTTCCTCCTCTGTAAAATGAGCTGGAGAAGGAAATAGCAAATCACTTCAGTATTTTTGCCAAGAAAACCCCATAAGGGGTTAAAAAGAGTCAGACTAACTCCAAAAAAAAAAAAAAAGATTGAACAAGAATTTAGTGATCCACTGAAGAATTGTCCCTCTTTCTACCTTCCCTAGTTGTCACCTTATTTTTTGTTTTTTTCCCAACTAATAAAAATTGACTGTTTCTCTTTCCCATTTCCCTCCTACACCTCCACTAAAACAGAAAGTAAAACAAAATCCTTTTAAACAAATATTCACTGTCAAGCAAAACAAATTCCCACTTTGTCCATGCCCCCAAAATATGTTTCAGTCTGCATGCTGAGTCAGTCACACCTCAGGTGTTGGGTAGCATGTTTCATCATAGTTAAATCACTTTGGAGGCCAGAGTTGGATGGTCCTAAAATATCAAAGATAGCTGGTAATAGTTAAGGGGACTAATGGTGGGCTAACATTTCCAATACTGGGAGTCCCAGATTGGCCACACTAGCTTTCATCATCACTTTATACAAGTTGAAATCTGCTTCTACAGATGAAATAACGGCCTTTTGTTTGTTTTGCTTTATTTTTTTTCTTTCAGAATTTGTGGTCATTGTTTCAATTGTGGAAGTGCAGGTGTTATGCTCAATGAGCTAGAAAGCATTTGTGTCCTTGTAGGCACTCTGTCTTCTGCAGGAGTGTGGGCTGGAAATACTCATATGAATGCTTTTTGACCAAATCCCAACAGATTTCTCTGCCTCTGCAAAATAATTTATTGACTAGGCCACAAAGTAGGGGAAGTAGAGTTTTGTCATGATGTCATCATATAGAATCATTTCCCCTTTGAACCTCTTCCTCTACTTCCTCTCCCAATTAATTATGTACCTCGAACAAGGTCACCATGAAGTAACAACAACAAAAAAGACACATGACTAAATGGGCTTCTCTTTTACTTCATTTTCTGGATATGGCTCTCTTCTCTGGGGCAATCTCTTCTAATATTCACAATTATTTTGTTGGTAGCTAATTGAATTTCTCCTAAAATTCAGATTTCAACAGTCTACTTGCATCATTCCCACTTCCTTAAACAAAGTTTTCATATGCGTCAACATTTGAGGTTCATGTTAATACAGATTACTCTCTTGGTTAGAAGGCAAATTAACAGAGAAAAATGGCATCTCTTGGATTTACTCAATAATTTAATCCATTTTAGAAGAAGGAAGAAGTGGAGGAATAAAAAGAAAATGAGGGGGTAGAGTAGAATGAGGAGGAGAAAGAGGAGGGAAAGGAGAAAGAGAATGAGGGAAAGGAGAAAAAGAAAAATAATACCCATGTTTATATTCCAATGAGTCTTTCTAAGAATAATCAAGTCAGATTTCATGAAAACTAAACTCTGGCCACAGGTACAGACTAAAGATATCAAAAGGACTGGAGAGATGAGAGAAAGGGGCTATTACAAAACCATTTGAAGAAAAAAAATAAAAAGAAGACATCATTGTTCTTCATTTCACATTGTTAAGATCATCTGCTAATATTTACTGAGCATTAGTTAGTGATGGGGTACTATGTTAAGTACTGGGAGGGATAGCAGGAAGCATTAGACATAGGCCCTGTCCTCAAAGAACTTAGGGTCTATTTGGGAGACAATACATTAAGACAGAAAGATAACTAATAACACAAGGCAGTACACAATCATGGCCAGCCATCAATGCTATAGTAATCCATAGAATATTGTACAAAGAATCAGGTGCACAAGAGCCAATGATGTTGAACCAGAGCCCAGAATCAAACTACAACTGCAAGATCTTAGTACAAGAAATCTCTGGCGACTATCATGTCCTCCAAAGGGAAACTAACTCATTAAACCCCTTCAGACAGAGCAGAATTCCAAACATAAAGAGTTATTGTGCAGCACATTGCAATTTAACAAAAAGTTCTGAATTTGTACATTTGATATTTCAAAAGCTCTGCCCATATTTCAGTAATGAGGAATAGTGTAGAAGAGGTCTCTACAACCTTGAACTCCAAAGCCATGTCCACTGTTAAGGGCTAAAATTCTAGCTAAACTGTCTAAAATATCTAATGAGTGGTCGCCAATAAATTATAAGCTTTAGCAAGAGTTAGACTTTTAAGCATTTATTAAGGAGAATAAGAATTTGGTAAAGAGAGAGAGAAAAGCTTAGATTTCTATCTATTAAAGGGAGAGCACATTTTTAGCTCCCTTCTCCGCCAGCGTCCTCAGGAAAGAGTCTCAGAGTGAGCGCCAGTCTCTTCCTTCCTCCTCCCACTAGCCCGTATCACTTCCTGACGCCAAAGAAAAGACTCCTGGTCTTGCCCTCAAAGACCTTCGCTTCATGGGTGGAACTCTTCTACAGTAAGTCTCCAGCAGGTGGCGTCATTCCAATTGTTACACCACCAATCAACAACTATTAGGGGAGTTTTACTATCACTCAACCATATCACAGTTTAGAAGGAGGAAAAATAAACAAATGTGGAAATCTGAAGCAGACTTGGGTGTGGAATGAATAGCTCCATGCTTATTATTATTTATTGTCTCCCCAGGGAAAGAGTTGGGAGATGTTTATTTCCACTATTCTCCAGAAAGAAATCTGATGCTGGTGTTCTAAAAGATCTAAAAGAGGAAGATGAGTTTTTGTTATTTTAATATTAAATGGATCAGTTAATGAAGGACAAGTATAGTTTCATCAAGAACAGATCATGTTATTTTTCTTTGTTTTTGTTTTTGTTTGGGGCAGGGCAATAAAGGTTAAGTGATTTGCCTAAGGTTACAGAGCTAGTAAGGGTCAAGTGTCTGAGGCTGGATTTGAGCTCAGTCCCTCCTGAATCCAGGGTCAGTACTTTATCCACTGTGTCACCTAGCTGCCCCTCAGATCATTTTAGATTAGCCTTTAAGGACAAGTTTCAATGACTGAACCCCATAAGTAGTTTCTACAGGGATCTGTCACCACTTATGTGTTAATTAAAACTTTTATCGATTTGGATAAAGGCATAGATGGCATGCTTATCCAATTTGTGGATGGCACAAAGCTGAAAGGGATAGCTATTGATTTAGATGAGAATTGGAATCCCAAAGGATTTTGACAGGTAAGAATGTTGGGATGAATCTAATAACATGAAATTAAATAGACATGACCTTGGGTTCAAAAAATCATTTCAGCAATTCAATGAGAATTTATGAATCACCTAATATACTATAGGTACTGTACTAGGCATCAGGGATACCAAGACAAAATAATAACAGCCCTGCCCTCAATGACCTTATGTTCTACTGGGGATAAGCACAGATTTGGAAATGCAAAATGTGTATAAAGTAGATACAAATTATTTAGAGAGGAGGCTCTGTTTAGGAAGTGGTTCTTGAGCTAAGCTTTGAAGGAAGCCATGGATTCCAAGAGGTAGAGAACTCTTTTCCTTGAAGTCATATGCAAAGGCAAAGAGGAAAGAGAAAGACTAGCAAGTATGGAGATTAATAAGTAATCCAGTTTGATTGGTATATATAATCTGAACAGGAGTAACATGAAATTCTGGAAAGAAATATTGGAGCCAGATTATGAAGGGCTTTACTTGCCAAACAGAGGGGTCTGTATTTTAACCTAGACATAATAGGGA
The DNA here is from genome assembly GCF_019393635.1 of Dromiciops gliroides. Taxonomy (NCBI): domain Eukaryota; kingdom Metazoa; phylum Chordata; class Mammalia; order Microbiotheria; family Microbiotheriidae; genus Dromiciops; species Dromiciops gliroides. The sequence continues at coordinate 231,384,331 of NC_057862.1, forward strand.
GCCCCTGATGCTTTTTGAGCTGATGAGTAATGTGAGATTTAAAATTGGATATTAGATCATAAATCTCCCCTACTTAACCCTTCCCTTAATTCATCTCCCAGACTAGTAAATGGAAGAAGCTTCTGGTTTTCTAGATAGAGCCTTTATTGTATATAAGGTGTTGTTGATTAGAAGGATAGGAAAACAGAAATACAGTACAAATCGTCTTAAATCTAGGCTGTCTATATTCCTTATAAAAACTCACCAAACCGATTTAGGCCACCTTTGGAGTGAGTCAGACCGTCTGTGCCGCGCCGCCCGGAGTCCCGCCAAGCCGGCAAAAAAGGCTACTCCCGTTCTCTCCACCCCGGAAGTCAAAAAAACCCGGCAGGCAGTCTGACATGCGCAGCAGGCGCACTGTACCTGGCAGGCAGTCTGACATGCGCAGCAGGCGGACTGTACCCGGCAGGCAGTCTGACATGCGCAGCAGGCAGACTGTTCATCTCCTCCCCAAAAGGGTGGTCCTTGAAAAACTGGCGTCTTTCACTTATCCTAACCGACTGTTAAAAACTTTCATATTTTACCACATTTCCCCCCTTTGCTTCCTCAAGAAACGGAATGTTTCCTTGATGGAACAGTAAAAAGAATATAATAACTTTTGCTGACTAATAATATGCGAACAACAATACAGAAAAGGAAGAGAGGAAAGTTTTGTCCAGAGGGGCGATTTTTTTTTTTTCCTCATGAACCGACGCTTTGACATTAGTCTTGCAAAGGGAGAGCCTCTGCAGAGAGTACATGTTACAGATAGTATATAACAGAAAGGAGATAGTAAAAGCTAATAAAGCAAAACAGTTCATATAAAGTCTCTGAGTTCTCTTGTCTTCTTGAAGTGGTAAGATGTCATCAGGAGGAAACTGGATTCTGGTCTGGAAAACTGGATTCTGGACTCTGGTCTGGAAAGCTGGATTATCTTCTTTAACTGTTTGAATTGCTGTATTTTTAAAACCTTAGCATAGCATTGTCAATGATCAAATTAATAAATTCCATTACATTCCCTCCTTTATATGGTTAGACTTGTAATAGAGGGTTGAGGTAGTTATGCAATGTGTAACACTTTTTACCACCATGTGTCTGGATCAAAGCCAAATTTAGTATGTGTTCATGACACCTGAAAATGTTATGGAAAGGTTATCATACCATATCTCATGGTTCTGAGACAGCCAGTGATTGTGCTAGGCCACAGGTGAATTCAACTGAGTGAGATAAAAAGATAAATAAGTTCAGTTAAATTAGGTTAAATTAGGAGGGAGAGAGGATGAATACTGGACTGTGCCTAGTAATTGTGCTCTACATAGTCACCATCATAAGCAAACCATGGACTTACGTATACCTGTCTCTCCTTTTGTTGCACATATATTCTCTCCAGGGCCTGCGTCAGAGTTCACAGCAAGTTAGTCTCTGAAATGATAAGTTTCCATATTTCTGAAATCTCATTAATTTCACCAAAGACAATATGATGGTAAAAATGTGTGCTATGCTGCATAACTGAGAATATATTAGTGATATATACAATAATTCCAAACCATACCCAGAGTATAATGACATATAAATAATAAACGAATGTAAATAGCTGATTATATTAGACATTGTTACATAATCTTCTTTTAGACATTATTACATAATCTTCTTTTAGCAAGTAGACCACATCATCTTATACATGAATTCTCTGGTATAACAGTAGCAGATACTTAAAGTGGTGATTAATTCATCAAAAAGAAATAAGACTTCAATTAGCAAGATTCAATATTCAATGTTTTCAGTGAGGTATCAGGCAATTTCTGGTACTTTTTAGTTAAACAGAACAACATACAAGAGAAAGGAGAAAAATAAATAAATAAAACAAAACTCATTAGAACTCATGGTTCTCTCAAAAAGAAAGAGTAAATAAAAAAAAAGAAGAATTCTGGTAGCTTCTGAGGCCCGATAGCCTCACCCACAGCATATACTTAAAATGTCTTTGAATAATCACTTAGTTTACAAAATTTAGTTTTAAAGAAAAGCAAAAGAAACAAAAGTAAAAAAAAAAACCAAAGCAAAACCAAAAATAAAAAATAAAAAGCAAAAGATTCGCTAAGCACCCTTTTGTGCTCTTAAAGAACTTAAAGGTGCAGTCAATTCCAGGTCTTTTCAGTGCCTTTCAAAAGTCAAAACAAAAACAAAAAAACCCAAAAATTAATAAAAAAAAAAAAATAGTTGAGGTAGGCCAGAAAACTAGGCCATGTACTTCAGTGCTTTTGCCTGTAGAAGGAAATGCTTGTTAAATTATAAGGTATTTAAGCTGCTAGAGTTTGGGGTATGCCACATTGTTTTAACTGGTTCCCCAATTCTCTGCATGCCAAAGTGGCAGGGGTTTCTGAATTGTCATTGATCTTTCTAATGCTGTCATAATGTTCTTTATGGTAGAAAATGTGGAGTTCTGTAGCATCAGTTTTGTCTGTGCCACTGATTTTCAATAAAGGCTGATTTAATTGATGAACCACAACATTCAGCTGATGCTGCTTAGCAAATGCTACAATTGTATCATTTCCTCCCCACTTTCCAAATTTCTTTAATTCATCAACATATTCTTCAAAAGGGGAGTCATTTACTATAAAAGACTCAAACTCTTGTCTATGGTTAATCATATAAGAAGCAGCTTCTTGTCTGTGTCTGAGATGATTTCTACAGTGACCTTCTAGCTGGTCTGCTAAAGCCCTAAAAAGGCAATTTCCGTCTCCTGATACTTTACGAAGACTGAGTCCCAAAGCATTTAACTGATCAGTGGGATTCTTAAATGGGAACTTCCTGTTTCCTCTGAACTTTCTTTGCTCTTTAACAGTTGCTATCGTTAGGGTTTTTACCTCTTTAGCGTCTACCTCAGGTCTATCTGAAATCTCTTCACCTATGAATGGTGCAGGCTTTATATGAGAGCAATGAATCCATGAGTCTTTTTCACCAATTTTAATGGCGGTAGGAGTTGTCAATAATACCTGAAAAGGTCCTTCCCAGGCAGGTTGAGTTCCACTGGTTCTCTGAAAATTCTTTACATATATTTTATCTCCTGGGTTGAAGTTATGCAATGAAAAGTCTAATGGTCCTGCCTGGACCACAGCTCCTGCCTCATGGAGTTCACGTAGCCTGGTCTGTAATTCCTGTATATAGGAAGCAACAGAAGTATCACCTCCCACCAGTGATGTATAAACTGGGGAAAAAGTTTTAGCTTGGATAGGAGGGTGACCAAAAAGCATTTCATAAGGAGATATATGAAGTTCTCCTCTTGGTCTACTTCGTAGATAGAATAATGCCAATGGTAGAACATCAGGCCATTTCAAATGGGTTTCAGTACATAATTTGCCAATCATACTCTTAAGCTCTTTATTCATACGTTCGACTTGGCCTGAACTTTGTGGATGGTAGGGCGTGTGGAATTTTGGAGTCACTCCCAAGAAAGAGTAGATTTGGGATAAAATCGAATCAGTGAAATGTGTGCCTTTGTCAGAATCGATGCGGGCTGGTGGGCCAAAACGAGGTACTATCTCTTTAAGAAGAATTTTGGCAACAAAGGCAGCTGTGGCTCGGGGGCTGGGAAAGGCCTCCACCCACCGAGTGAGCTGATCAACTATAACAAGGCAAAATTTATAATGTCCTGCTTTTGGCATAGTAATATAATCAATTTGTAAGTGCTCAAAAGGTGTATATGCTAGAGGACGCCCTCCATAAGCTTTGACCTTAAAAGCATACTGATTATAAGACTGACATGTGGAGCAGCCCGAGCAGATTCGAGATGCTGTATTAGTCACACCTGGTGCTATCCAGGTTCTCTTAATAGAGTCTACAATGCCTTGTGTACCAAAATGGCCTTTTCTGTGAACAGAGAGGCATACCTGGTGGTAGAATTTCCGGGGAAGAAATGGCTTACCTTCCGGAGACACCCAGATGCCATTGATCTGTTTCGCCTTAAATTTCTTTTTCCACTTTTCTACTTCAGAATCGTCATAGGTTAGGTTGGAAGGAATATCCTCAGAAGGTGAAAGGTTAAATACATGTTCAGGAGCTTCTAATGCAGCAAGCTTGGCTGCAGAATCGGCTCGTGCATTTCCCTTTGAAACAGGATCACTATTCCCTGTGTGGGCAGGGCAATGTACAACGGCTAGGGAAGAAGGCAGTTTTAGGGCATCTAAGAGGTCCTTGATAAGGTCCCCATTGGCAATAGCCTTGCCCGAGGATGTTAGAAAGCCTCGTTGACGCCAAATCATACCAATAAAGTGGCATATGCCAAAGCCATATTTCGAGTCAGTAAAAATGGTGGCACTCTTATCTTTAGCTATATTACAGGCCTGTGTAAGAGCCACAAGTTCAGCAGCCTGTGCACTAAAATGGGAAGGCAGAGAAGCTGCCCAGAGGGTGTCATAATCAGAAACTACAGCAGCTCCAGTAAAACGGGTTCCCTCTCTCATAAATGAGGAACCATCTGTATAGAGGACAAGATCAGGATTTTCTAAAGGTGTATCAAAAAGATCATCACGGGGTTTTTCAGCCATATCAACTAAAGAAGCACAGTCATGCAACGGTTCCCCCGAGAATGGTAAGTTAGGGAGTAGTGTTGCTGGATTAAGAACTGTGCAGCGTTTTAAAGTGATATTCTCATTACCTAACAGGGTTATTTCATACTTAGCCAGCCTTTGATCTGAAAAGGCTTGTGTCCTGTGACGTAGTAAGAGAGCCTCCACTTCGTGAGGGCATTGCACAGTTAGAGGGTTACCTAGGACCAAATCAGAGGCTTTTTCTACCAAAAGCGCTGTGGCCGCCACTGCTCTAAGGCAAGGTGGCGCTCCAGCCGCTACAGGGTCCAGCTGAATTGAATAGTAGGCTATAGGACGTTGGTTAGGCCCCAGTGACTGAGTCAGGACTCCAGAAGCCACCCCCCTTTGTTCATGCACAAAGAGAGTGAAAGGCTTACTATAATCTGGCAGTCCTAGGGCAGGTGCTGATAACAAGGCCCGTTTTAATTCTTTTATGGCTGAGAGATGCTGGGGATCCAACTGTAAACTGTCTGGAACAGAACTTTTTGTAAGAGCTATGAGGGGTTTAGTAATTTCACCAAAAGAGGGTATCCATTGTCTACAGTACCCAGCTGCTCCCAGAATGGCTCTCAACTGCCTCTTAGTAGTGGGGGCAGAGAGTTGTTGAATGGCCTGGACTCTCTTAGAAGAGACAGAGCGAGTTCCAGCAGCCAAAATAAATCCTAAATATTCTACCTGGGGCAAACACCATTGTACCTTTGTCTTGGAAACCTTGTGTCCTCTCTTGTGCAGCTCCAGCAGTAAGTGACGGCTATCTTCCTGACAAATTTCAGCATTAGGAGAGGCCAAAAGTAAGTCATCTACATATTGTACTAGTGTGGAGCCCTTAAAGGTAATAGAGGCCAGATCCTGCTGTAAAATTTGGGAAAATAATGTGGGACTGTCTACAAATCCCTGTGGGAGTCTAGTCCAGGTCCACTGTCTATTTTTCCAGGTAAAAGCAAATAAATATTGGAAGTCCTCATGTACTGGTATGGAGAAAAAGGCAGAGCAAAGGTCTACCACTGTGAAACATGTAGATTCATAGGGAATTGAGGAAATTATCATAGCCGGATTTGCGACTATAGAATGTCTAGGAATAACATAATTATTAATCGCTCTAAGATCTTGCACAAAGCGATAAACAGGTTTACCATCTGGCCCAGGCTTGGGTTTTTTAACTGGCAAAATGGGAGTATTGCATGGAGAGTGATGACATGGAATAATAATACCCTGGCTTTTCAAAGCCTCAATTATAGGGGTGATCCCTTCTATTGCTTCCCTAGACAATGGATACTGTGGAATGGAGGGGGGTGGTCCCCCCTTAACTTTAAAGGTAACAGGCATGGCAGACTTAAGGAGCCCCACCTCATTAGGGGATGAGGCCCATAAAGACTCAGGAATGTCAGAGGGGATTTTGGATACCTCCCCTGCTGTTCCTTGAGCTTCTGTAAGTAAAATTGGTAATAAATGAACAGTATCCTCTGGCAATTGTAAGGAGACAGCCCCATCTGGAGCACAAGATATGGTTGCTCTAAGCTTGCAAAGGAGATCACGACCTAATAAATTTACAGGGGCATCAGGCATGAGTAAAAATGAATGTTCCACTGTTAAGGGCCCCATAGATACCATGCGAGGATTCAATTTTGCCACTCTCTGGCTCTTTCCTGAGACTCCCACTACATTCAAAAATCCTACAGGTCTACACCCAGCATCTGGTTTGCTTACTAATACTGATTTAGAGGCTCCTGTGTCTAGCAGACAATCATAATAAGTCTCCCCCACTTTTAAGGTGACATGTGGTTCATTACTCTGGGGAGGTGAATGGACTGGCACAAGTGCATTCAAAAAATCTGGATCTGGGAATATATGGCTTTCATTATCTATGTTCCATTCCTCCCCAAGACACCATCATTCCTGTGTCCTCTTCTGAGGGGGGTCTTGGTTACCATTATTCTGGTACTGCCTTTCTGTATTCCTCCAAAAAGATCTATTTCTATTTTGATTTCGCCTGTAATTAGAATTAGAATTTCTTCTCCAAGTCCTACATTCTCTCAATTCATGCCCCTCCTTACGACAGTAACAACACACCTTAGTGTCCTTGTTCCGGTGTCCACATGGCTGACTAGGAATCGCTGGTGCCAGAATGCTCTGTTTAGGGTGATCTGGATCTTCCTCACATGAGTCAAAGACATAATTTGCAAGTTCCTTAATTCTATCTACTGAGAGATTTCTCCAGTCTGGACATTGTTTCAGAAAGTATCTGCGTATTTCTGGCAGTGAATTATAAACAAATGTGTTGAGAATGATACAGGAATCTCTTAAATCTACTGGATCCAATCTGGTGTACTGTCTAGCGGCCTCACAAAGTCTATCATAAAATCTGTTTGGTCTTTCATTAGCCTCCTGAGGTAGGCTTAAAAATTTCTGCCAGTTTTCCGGTTTTCTAGAGCAAGATTCCATTCCCTTCAGAAGTGTTTCTCTAGCATCTTTTAATCTTTGGAAATCCCTATCATCATTATAATTCCACTCTGGATCCTTTAGAGGCCATTCCACATCGGCCTTACCTTTCGCAACAAGGGCATTTCCTGCTGAGATAATATCTGTAATCTCAGTTGGGGACAGTAAAGTTTCCAAAAGGCAAGTAACATCAGCCCAACTGGGTTGATATGCATTAAATATAGTCCTTAACTGTGAAATTACAGTGTTTGGATTTTTCTCAAAACTAGGGATGATTGATTTCCATGCGCTCAAGTCACTTGGTCTAAAGGGGCTATATTTTCTGACTTGAATTGGCACTCCCTTCTTACTATGTTCTATAGCTTCCTGCAGAGGGAGTAGTTTCTGCTGATCTGATTCTGAACTTGGATCATCTCTAGTAGAAACAGCCATTTTGAGGTCTCTCTCCATATGTGAGAGTTTCCCCCACATCATAACAATGATAATAACAAAAACAATGATAATAACAAAAACAAAAAAAAAACAACAAAAAAAAATAAAATCCTTAGTCGTATGAACTATGGATGTGGTATTAAAAGGTATTTCAATTGCAGGCATAAAATTTCTACTTATATTAAACGTATTTTCCCAAAGATTCTCACGTATACTATTATACAAAAAACTTTTTGCTGCCTGAATGAGGAAAAAACCAATAATGTTATGAAGGACCATTGAATAAACTATTCCTCTAAGTCGGGATGTTATGCTGTCCCAATACATTCCGATGAGAAAAATCAAAGGGATGGTAGAATATTCGAGCATCTTGCCCTTTAAACTGGGCTGGCTTTTCTGTTTAAAGCAAGACTTTTAGAGGCTTAAAGTCTTTAAGGGAGATTAGACAAAGGGAAAGTCCGCGGGGGGGGGGGGGGGGGGGGGGGGGGTATTTGGAAAATCCACCGAATTAGCCGGCTTATGGCCAAACTAGGGAGGGTGGGAGGGTCCTTAAGGTCCCTTCGGGGTCGCCAAACTGTGAGATTTAAAATTGGATATTAGATCATAAATCTCCCCTACTTAACCCTTCCCTTAATTCATCTCCCAGACTAGTAAATGGAAGAAGCTTCTGGTTTTCTAGATAGAGCCTTTATTGTATATAAGGTGTTGTTGATTAGAAGGATAGGAAAACAGAAATACAGTACAAATCGTCTTAAATCTAGGCTGTCTATATTCCTTATAAAAACTCACCAAACCGATTTAGGCCACCTTTGGAGTGAGTCAGACCGTCTGTGCCGCGCCGCCCGGAGTCCCGCCAAGCCGGCAAAAAAGGCTACTCCCGTTCTCTCCACCCCGGAAGTCAAAAAAACCCGGCAGGCAGTCTGACATGCGCAGCAGGCGCACTGTACCTGGCAGGCAGTCTGACATGCGCAGCAGGCGGACTGTACCCGGCAGGCAGTCTGACATGCGCAGCAGGCAGACTGTTCATCTCCTCCCCAAAAGGGTGGTCCTTGAAAAACTGGCGTCTTTCACTTATCCTAACCGACTGTTAAAAACTTTCATATTTTACCACAGTAACATTATAAGACTTGTACTTTAAGAATATTCATTTAGCAGCTCTGTGAATAATGGACTTGAAAGAGGAGAAACAGGAGGAAAATGTATAAGGGCAAGATGGTAGAGGCATATTGAGAGAGCACTTTATCTGGAAAAATAGCCAAGGAAGTTTATAAATCATGAATGAGTAGTTTATCTGAACAGCTCAACAGACCTGAGTATAGCTGGGGAGGGAGCTATATCAATGACCTGAGGTGTTACATTTTTGATTGATTATCTGAGAGATATGTTTTTGCATGTTCTAGTATTAAAGAAACCTACAGTTTTCTTTTTGTAACTTTTATTCCTAGGCTAGGACAATAAACAAAGCTTTCTAGTGTTATTTTATTAAGTCTGGCCACTTATTTTTTATTTTTATTTTTTTAAAGAATAACAACAGGGAGTGAGCTCCCAAACTCATGACATGATTGCTCCAAAAAAACATCCAAATAAGGTCATAGGAAAATGCCCAAAGCAGCAAAACTCACAGAAGAATGTGCTGAAATCATCATCTAACCAAGAACGGCTTGGAAGGTCAGAAGGAGGGAGCTGCTGTGTTGATACAGGAGTCAAGCCCAACCCCACAGTCACCCTGATACAGATCCAGTCTCAGGAAGTCCTCACCAGAGAAGGAGACCCCCAGAGCCTCTGAATCAGCTGAAGCACCAGTGTCGTCTGGAACTAAGCTCACAGTCTGGTGAGTGGGCTGAGCCCTGGGCAGGGGAGAGACTATGCTGGTGCTAAGGCAGAACTTGGATTTTACACCCCTACTGAGAACCAGGTAGAACTCGAGTAGAAGTGGCCCAGGTGGGGGAGGGGCACAGGCTCGTGGGAGCTAACAACCACAACACACAAAGCTGATTGATTGGCAAGTTGGTCTGGGGTCATCTAGGACCAGGAAACAGGTCAGGTGAGGAAAGAACCTGATTCTCCTTAAATCATACCACTTGGGACTTCTTAAGCTTGGGATACTGCAGCCTGGAAACAGTGCCCCACTTTAAGGAGCTAAAAGTCTAGTAAAAGAAAGGCAAGATGAGCCGACAGAGAAAGGTGAGGACCATAGAAAGTTTCTTCAGTAACAAGGAAGACCAAGGGGCACCCTCAGAGGAAGATGTCAGCATCAGGGCCCCTATATCTAAAGCTTCCAAGAAAAATATGAATTGGTCTCAGGCCATAGAGGTGCTCAAAAAGGACTTTGAAGATAAAATTAGAGAGGTAGAGGAAAAAATGGAAAGAGAAATGAGGGTGATGCAGGAAAGACATGAGAAAAACGTCAACAGCTTGAAAAGTCAAATGGAAAAGGAGGTATAAAAGCTCTCTGATGAAAATAATTGCCAAAGAATTAGGATTGAACAAATGGAAGCCAGTGACTTTACGAGAAACCAAGACACAATAAAGCAAATCCAAATGAATAAAAAAAAAAAGAGGGCAATGTGAAATATCTTCTGGGAAAAACTGATGACCTGGAAAATAGGTCCAGGAGAGATAATTTGAAAATTATTGGTCTACCTGAAAACCATGAAAGAGCTTAGACATCATCTTCCAAGATATTCTCAGGGAAAATTGCCCTGAAATTCTAGAAGCAGAAGCTAAAATAGAAATTGAAAGGATCTACCGATTACCTCCAGAAAGAGATACCCAAAAGAAAACTCCTAGGAATATTATAGCCAAATTCCAGAGCTCTCAGGTCAAGGATAAAATATTGCAAGCTGCCCAAAAGAAAGAATTCAAGTACTGTGGAGCCCCAGTCAGGATAGCACAAGATCTAGCAGCTTCTACATTAAAGGACCAGAGGACATGGAATATGATATTCCAAAGGGCAATGGAAATGGGATTACAACCAAGAATCACCTACCCAGCAAAACTCAGCATTATCTTTCAGCGGAAAAAATGGGACTTTAATGAAAAGAAGACTTTCAGATATTTGTGATGAAAAGACCTGAACTGAATGGCAAATTTGACTTTCAAATACAAGACCCTAGAGAACCATAAAAAACATAATTGGAGCTGGGGGACATAGCTGGGGTTGTACAGTGGGTGACTGTCTTGTGTCTGAGGCCAGGTTTTGGCTGGGATCCCCCTGGGTCCAGGGGTGATGATTTGTCCACTGTGTCACTTAGCTAGATGATAACATCTTTAGAGTTAAATTGAGGGGTGAAGGGAATTCATTGCGGGAGGGGGAAGGGCAGAAGCAAAATCCTACATGAAAGTAACAGGAAAAGTCTTATGGAGTGGGGGAAGAGATGGGAGAGGATCAGAGCAGTAAATGAATTTTACACTCATCAGAAAAGGCTCAAAGATCTTAAACTCATCAGAGCTGCCTCAAGGAAGGACTAATAGACACACCCAACTGGGTGGAGTAATCTATTTAATCTGGGCAGTAAATGAGCCCAACACTCATCAAAACTGGCTCAAAGGGGGCAGCTAGGTGGTGCAGTGGATAAAGCACCGACTCTGGAGTCAGGAGTACCTGAGTTCAAATCCAGTCTCAGACACTTAACACTTACTAGCTGTGTGACCTTGGGCAAGTCACTTAACCCCAATTGCCTCACCAAAAAATTAAAAAAAAAAAATTGGCTCAAAGACCTCAATCTCATTAGAATTGGCTCAAGGAGGGAATAATGTACACACTCAATTGGGTGGAGTAATCTCTCTAACCCTGCAGGAAAATAGGAGGGGAAGGGGATAAAGAGAGAGGGGCAAAAGAAGGAAGGGCAGAGTTGGGGAGGGGACAGACAGAAGCAAATCCCTTTTGAAGAGTGGTAGGATGAAAGAAGATGGATACTATAATAGATATCATAGGGAAGGGAATAGGATGGAAGGGAAAGAGTTAACAATAGTAATCATGAAAAAGAGAAAAGGGGGGAAAATTGTACAAAAAAGAATAACAACAGGGGCAGAGTCAAGATGGCTGAAAGAAGCCAGGAAGTTGCCTGACCTCTCCTTCATTTCCCTCAAAAAGAACATTAAATCAAGCATTTAAACAGATTCTGAAACTACAGAACCTAAAAAAACCCCAGAGAGACACAGTCTTCGAACTTGAGATAATTTAGAAGACTTCAGGAAAGGTCAGTCTCACTTGGGAAAAATGGGAGCTCAGCACAGCACAGCTCAGCTTGGAGGGGGTCTGAGCAAGTCAACAGGAAACTCTTGGCCAGAGTGGAGCAACTGAGGCCCCTTGATCCTGACTCAACAAGCTGGTGGTACAGTGGGCCAGTTGTGAGATCTCCCAGCACCAGCTGAGAGGGCAGGCTGCCAGCTGAAGGGCCACCCGTGGGATAGGCATGACTGAGCCAGGCCATCCCAATGCCAGGAGCAAGCATAGGGAGCAAGCCCAGGCCAGTGAGGAATCCACAAGCCACAAAGGCCTCAGAGTAGAAAGCCAGTGACACAGCCCCTATCTCCCAGCACAAGAAGCTTGAAACAATGACCCCTGTACCCCAGGAGTAGACCTCAACTTAAAAAAAAAAAAGCTACAATATAAGAAACAGAAAAGGGCTCTTATGATTGAGAGCTTCTGTGTCAACAGGGAATAGCTAAGCACAAACTCAGATGAGGACAATACTCTCAAATTGCCTACATGTGAAACTTCAAGAGGGAAGAGGAAATGGTCTCAAGACCAAAAATCCCTATTGGAAGAGGTCAAAAAGGATGTTAAAAATCAATTGAGAGAGGCAGAAGATAAAATGGGGAGAGAAATAAAAGCAAAATAAGAATATTATGAAAAAAGAATCAACAACTTGGAAAAGGAAGCACACAAACTCATCAGCTTGGAAAAGGAAGCACAAAGATCGACTGAAGAAAACAATTCCTTAAAAAATTCATTTGGCCAAAGGGAAAAGGAGGTGCAAAAGCTTACTGAAGAAAACAATTCCTTAAATATTCTAATTGGATAGATGGAAGCTAATGACTCCATGACACACCAGGAATCAGTCAAACAGAATCAATAGAATGAAAAAAATAGGAGAAAATATGAAATACCTCATTGGAAAGATATCTGACCTGGAAAATAGATCCAGGAGAGATAATTTGAGAATTATTGGACTACCTAAAAGCCATGATCAGAAAAAAGAGTCTAGACACCATATTCCAGGAAATTATCAAGGAGAAATGGCTTGATATTTGTTAAGGGCTAAAATTCTAGCTAGTCTGTCTAAAATATCCAATGAGTGGTCGCCAATAAATTATAAGCTTTAGCAAGAGTTAGACTTTTAAGCATTTATTAAGGAGAACAAGAATTTGGTAAAGAGAGAGAGAAAGGCTAGATTCCTATCTATTAAAGGGAGAGCACATTTCTAGCTCCGCTCTCCACCAGAATCCAAAGGAAAGAGAGTGAGCCCGAGCGCCAGTCTCTTCCTTCCTCCTTCCACTAACCTGCTGACGCCAAAGAAAAGACTCCTGGTCTTGCCCTCAAAGACCTTCGCTTCATGGGCAGAACTCTTCTACAGTAAGTCTCCAGCAGGTGGCGTCATTCCAATCGTTAAATATTGTAGAATCAGGGGATAAAATAGTCATTGAAAGAATCCACAGATCACCTCTTGAAAGACCCCAAAAGGAAAATTCTAAGGAATATTGTAGCCAAATTCCAGAATTATCAGGGGAAGAAGAAAATACTGTAGCAGTCAGAAAGAAACAATTTAAATATCATAGAGCCACAGTCAGGATTTCACAGGACCTGGCAGCTTCAACATTAAAGGATCACAAGGCTTGGAATATGATATTCTGGAAGGCAAAGGAGCTTGGATTGCAACAAAGAATCAATTACCCAGAAAAAATGATAATTCTCATGCAGGGGAAAAGATGCATATTCAATAAAATAGGGGACTTTCAAGGTTTCCTAATGGAAAGACCAGAACTGAATAGAAAATTGATCTTAACATACAAGACTCAAGAGAAGCTTAAAAAGGTAAACAGGGGGAAATAAGGTTAAGCTGTGTATATCTTGAAATGGGAAGATAATACTTATAACTCTTCAGAACTTTATCTGTATTTGGGCAGACAGAAGGAGTATACATAGAGGGTATAAATATAAATTGTCTTTGATATGATGATATAAAGAAAATTAAGGGATGAAAAAGGAGTATATGGGGAGGAGAGGAAAAGGGAGGTGGAATGGGGTTAATTACATCATATGAAGAGGCACAAAAACCCTATTACAATAGAGGAAAAGAAGGGAGGGATGAGCATTATTTCCACCTCGCTCTCATCAGATTTGGTTCAAAGAGGGACTAACATATACACTCATTTGGATAAAGAAATGTAGCTTATTCTTTATGGAAGTAAAAGGGTAAGGAGAAAAGGGGGGGAACTGATAGAAGGGAAGGCAGAAGCAGGGGAGAAAAGGAAGGGGGGCTGATAAAAGGGAGGCCAGATTGGGAGAGGTAGGGGTCAGAAGCAAAATGCTGTTGAGGAGGAATATGGTGAAAGAAGGAGAAAAAGTACAAAGGGGGAATATAGGATGGAGGGAAATAAACTTAGTAATAATAACTATGAATATGAATGGGATAAACTCTCCCATAGAATGGAAGTGAATAGCAGAGTGGATTAAAAACCAGAATCCTACAACATGTTGTTTACAAGAAACACATTTGAAGCAGAGAGATACACACAGAGTAAAGCTAAAAGGTTGGAGCAGAATATATTATGCTTCAACTAAAGTAAAAAAAGCAGGGGTAGCAATCCTTATCTCAGACAAAACAAAGGTAAAAATTGATCTAATTAACAGAGATAAGGAAGGAAACTACATCTTGCTAAAAGGTACTATAGATAATGAAGTAATATAAATACTAAACATGTATGTGCCAAGTGGTATAGCATCCAAATTCTTAGAGAAGTTAAACTAGTTATGAGAGGAAATAGACAGCAAAACTATACTAGTGGGGGTACTGAACCTTCCCCCTCTCAATATTAGATAAACTTAACCACAAAATAAATAAGAAAGAAGTTAAAGAAGGGAATAGAATGTTAGAAAAGTTAAATATGACAGATGTCTGGAGAAAATTGAATGGGGATAGAAAGGAATATACCTTTTTCTCAGCAGTACATGGCACATATTAAAAAAACTGACCATGTATTAGGGCACAAAAACCTCATAGTCAAATGTAGAAAGACAGAAATAGTAAATGCATCCTTCTCAGATCATGATGCAATAATAATTACGTGTAACAAAGAGCCATGGAAAGGTAGACTGAAAATTAATCGGGAAACTAAATAATTTCATCCTAAAGAATGAGTGGGATAAACATCAAATCAGAGAAACGATCAATAACTTCATCCAGGAGAATGACAATAATGAGACAACATACTAAAACTGATGGGATGCAGCCAAAGTAGTGCTTAGGTGAAATTTTATATCTCTAAATGCTTACATGAATAAAAAAGAGAAAGAGAAGATCAATGAATTGGGCATGCAACTAAAGAAGCTAGAAAAAGAACAAATTAAAAATCCCCAATTAAATACTAGATTAGGAATCCTGAAAATAAAAGGAGAAATTAATAAAACTGAAAGCAAGAAAACTATAGAATTAATCAATAAATATAAGAGCTGGTTTTATGGAAAAATTAATAAAATAGATAAACCTTTGGTTAATTTGATTAAAAAAAAGAAAGAAGAAAACCAAATTACCAGTATCAAAAATGGAAGGGGTGAATTAACCACCAATGCAGTAGAAATTAAAGAAATAATTAGGAGCTATTTTTTCCCAGCTGTATACCAATAAATTTGACAATCTAAATGAAATGCATATATATTTACAAAAATACAAATTGCCCAGGTTAACTGAGGAGGAAATAAAATCCTTAAATAAGCCCATATTAGAAAAAGAAATCGAACAAGCCATCAATGAACTCCCTAAAAGAAAATTTCCAGGGCCAGATGGGTTTACAAATTAATTCTACCAAACATTTAAAGAACAATGAATTCCAACACTATACAAATTATTTGGAAAAATAAGTGAAGAAATAGTTCTACCAAATTCCTTTTATGACACAAATATAGTATTGATACCAAAACCATGCAGAGCCAAAACAGAGAAAGAAAATTATAGACCAATTTCCCTAATGAATATTGATGCAAAAATCTTAAATAAAATATTAGCAAGGAGATTACAGCAAGTGATCACCAGGATAGTACACTATGAGCAGATGGGATTTATACTAGGAATGCAGGGCTGGTTCAACATTAGGAAAACTATCAACATAATCAAGCACATCAATAAGAAAACTAACCAAAATAGTATGATTATTTCAATATATGCAGAGAGAGAGTTTTTGACAAAATACAACATTCATTCCTAATAAAAACACTAGAGAGCATAGGAATATGTGGAGCTTTCCTTAAAATAATAAGCAGTATCTACCTAAAACCATCAGCAAACATTATATGCAATGGAGATAAGTTAGTTATTCCCAATAAGATCAGGGGTGAAACAGGGATGTCTATTACCACCTCTATTATTTAATATTGTACTAGAAATTTTAGCCTTAGAAATAAGAGAAGGGAATTAAAGAAATTAGAATATGCCAAGTAGGAAACAAAACTACCACTCCTTGCAGATGATATGATAGTATGCTTAAGAGAATCCTAGAGAATCAACTAAAAAACTACTTGAAACAATTAACAACTTTAGCAAAGTTGCAGGGTATAAAATAATCCACATAAATCATCAGCATTTCTATACATAACCAAAAAAGTTCAGCAGCAAGAGATAGAAAGAGAAATTCCATTTAAAGTAACGGTAGACAATATAAAATACTTGGAAGTCTACTTGCCAAGACAAAGCCAGGAACTATATGAACACAATTACAAAATACTTTTCACACAAATAAAATCAAATCTAAATATTGGAAAAATATCAATAGCTCATGGATGGGCTGAGCTAATATAATAAAAATAACAATTCTACCTAAATTAATTTACTTATTCAGTGCCATACCAATCAGACTACCGGAAAATTATTTTATTGAGCTCAAAAAAATAATAACAAAATTCATCTGGAAGAACAAAAAGTCAAGAATATAAATGCAACTAATAAAAAAATGTACATGAAGGTGAGCTAAGCTGTACCAAATCTGAAGCTTTATTATAAAGTGGCAGTCTTCAAAACTATTTGGTATTGGCTAGAGTGGTAGATCAATGGAATAGGTTAGGTACAGGAGACACAGTAGTAAATGACTTTAGTAATGTACAGTTTGATAAATCCAAAGACTCAGGCTTCTGGGATAGGAACTCAGATATTGAAAAAAATTACTGGGAAAACCAGAAGACAGTATGGCAGAAACTAGGAATAGACCAACATCTTACACCTTATACTAAAATAAGATCAAAATGGGTACATGATTTAGACATAAAAGTTGATACCATAGGTAAATTAGTAGAGGAAGGAATAGTTTACCTCTCAGATTTATGGAAAGGAGTACAGTTTATGACCAAATAAGAGATAGAGAATATTATGAAATGCAAAATGGATGATCTTGATTACATTAAATTAAAAAAGGTTTTGTACAAACAGAAGCAATGTATCCAAAGTTAGAAGGGAGGCAGAAAGCTGGGAAACAATTTTTATACCCGGCATTTCTGATAAAGGCCTCATTTCTAAAATATATTGGGAACCAAATCAAATTTATAAGAATCCCAGTCATTCCCCAATTGAGAAATGGTCAAAGGATATGAACAGGCAGTTTTCAGATGAAATCAAAGCTATCTATTGCCAAATTTAAAAAATGATCTAAATCACTATTGATCAGAGAAATGCAAATTAAAATAGCTCTGAGGTACCACCTGACACCTATCAGATTGCCTAATATGACAAAAAAGGAAAATAATAAATGTTGGAGAAGCTGTGGAAAAATTGGAATACTAATGCATTGTTGGTGAATCTGTGAACTGATCCAACCATTCTGGAGAGCAATTTGGAACTATGCCCAAAGGGCTATAAAGCTGTGCATACCCTTTGGCCCAGCAATACCACTATTAGGGTTTTTTTTCCCAAAGAGATAATGAAAAAGGAAAAGGGCCTACATGTACAAAAACATTTATAGCTGTTCTTTTTGTGGTGGCAAGGAACTGGAAATTGAGGGGATGCCCATCAATTGGGGAATGGATGAACAAGTTATGATATATGAATGTAATGGAATACTATTGTGCTGTAAGAAATGATGAATAGGTGAATTTCAGGGAAACCTGGAAGGAATTACATGAACTGATGCTGAGTGAGATGAGCAGAACCAGGAGAACATTGTACACCATATCAACAACATTGTGTGTTGATCAACTGTGATAGACTAGACTCTTTCAGCAATACAATGGTCCAAAATAGTTCCAAAGGATTCATGATGGAAAATGCTCTCCAAATCCATAAAAAAAGAACTGTGGAATCTAGATGCAGATTGAACCTTACTCTTTTTAATTTTTTTGTTTTTCTTTTCTGAGGTTTTTCCCTTTTGCTCTGATTCTTCTTTCAGGGCATAACTAATGCAGAAATATGTTTAATTTTATTGTACATGTATAACCTATACCAGATTGCTTGCTGTCTTGGGGAGGGGGAAAAGAGGGAAAAAAATTTGGAACTAGAACTTTTATAAAAACAAATACTTAAAACCATCTCTACATGTAACCATAAAATAATCAAATACTTTTATGATAAAAATTTTAATTAAAAAAGAATAATAACACAATTTTAGAATTTTGGAATAACTATTATATTTTTAAAGTAGGGTAAAGAAAGGTAGTACACTGGAGTTCGAATCTTGCTTCTGACACTGAATGACTATGGCCAAATCACTCAAGTGCCTTGTCCCTCAGGTTCCTCATCTGTCAAGTGAAAACTCCATGGTTTCTGGGGTCTCTTCCATCTCTAAATCTATAATCAAAAGACCTTATAACTACATTCTTAATATACATTATTGGTGTGGTTTCTCAGGAACAAAAAGTTAACTTGCCTTATGCTTTGAAAATGAAATATCTACAACAAGGAAGGCAATAACTTCATATTACTCTGCCTTGGTCAGACAATGCCTAGAGTACTATGTATGTATCTATATACAACATTTTAGGATATGTCAGAGGAGAGTGACTGGAATGGTGAAGGGTTTCAAGACAATGCCAAAGAAGAATTAGTTGAACGTAGATAGTATTGGTGACATTTAGCTTGGAGAAGACAAGACATAGGAGACACTTGATAGTTGTCTCAAGTACTGTGATGTGAAAGGGGAAAAAAAAAGGTTAGTGTTATTCTTTTTGCCCAGAGGGCAGAACATGGAGTGATGGATAGAAATTATAAGAAGACAAATATCATTTTGATATAAGGAAAAGCTTCTTAACAATTAGAGCTATCCCTAAGTGAAATGGGCTTCCTTGGGAGATAGTAGGATCTCCCTCACTTAGTAGCATTCAAACAATGACTAAGTCATAACCACTTGTTAGAGATGAAGAAGAGAATATGCATTGAGTATAGGTTGAATAGTTGTCCTCTCAGGTCCCATACAAACTCCATAATTCCATGATTCTTTGACCAAATCCTCCTTTTCTCATATTACCAAAAAATAATTTTGTAGATTGTCTAGACCTAAAGTTGCTTGGTTACTATTGTAGTTAGAATCCTTTCCTCCACTGATTCTTTGTTTGAGTTGGTATATAACCCTAAGGTTCAACTCCAGAAGCAGTGACTCAAGAGAGATGTGCCATATGCTTTTCCTCCTGGGTGAAGGGGAATAGGTATAGGAAGAAAAAACTCTACTACTAAACATAGTACCAACTTTTAGTGGCCTAAAGGAGTTGGGGAACTTGTAGTTAGGTGGTACAGAGAATAGAACATGTAACTTTGAGTCAGAAAGGCCTAGCTCAAATCCTGCCTCACACTGGCTGTGTGATATTGTATTATTCATCCTTAATTTTACAAGAGGATAAATCACAACATGAAGGTGATATCTTGACTTGATATGAATTGCATGAATCAGTTAACATCTTTGCCTCAATTTCCTCATCTGCTAGCTGTGTGACCCTGGGCAAGTCACTTAACCCTCATTGCCTTGAACAAAAAAAAAAACAAAATGAAAAAAATTTCCTCACCTGCAAAATGAAGATAGACTAGCACCTACCTTATAAGGTTCTTGTGAAGGTCAAATGAGTTAATAAAAGTGGTATATAAATGTTGTTGTTTTTATCATGAGCAGTTTGATTGCAATAGATAAGATCAATAATGAGAAGTTGATTTGAGATTAGGCTAATCAACCTCTGAAGTTCCTTTCTTTCTTTTCTTTTCTTTTTTTTTTTGTGGGGCAATGAGGGTTAAGTGACTTGCCCAGGGTCACACAGCTAGTCAGTGTCAAGTGTCTGAATCAGGATTTGAACTCAGGTCCTTCTGAATCCAGGTCCAGTGCTTTATCCACTATGCCACCTAGCTGCCCCCCTTTATTTCAACTATTAATAGAAAGTTATAATACCATCTCATAGGGTAAAGACCCAGTTAGTTGCTGCACATAGTTATTGAATTGTTATACATATTTCCATTTGCCAAACCACTGTCCCTATCCTCCCTGCAACTAATGTTTCAGAGTGCCAAGTCTTAAACCAAGCATTTAATCATCCTGCTTAATTCCTGAAGCCACTGACCTTGTGGAATTGGTTGCTGCTATTTCTCAGACTTCATATCCTCTACTTTTTTTTTCCTAAAATAAAGGTCACAGACAGATATTCTCCTTTGCACTTTTATATCTCTGGCCAAGGCAGGTTCCCAAACCTGATTCAGAAGCCAAACTTGAAATCAAGCAAATGTATTCCTAGCAAAATACTGAACTGAGGCATAGCTATGGTAGATATGGGGGAGTGAGGATAGAGGTGGTATCTGTGAAGAAGGTATAGACATCGGTACAGTCTTTGTACTTAGAGAAGACTATTGCTACCACCTATTGCAAAATTGCAGGGACAAAATACAGACTTTTTGTCATATCTGGTATAATTTCTTGCCTGAAGCAAGATTTTCCAAAAGCTGTTAAAAGCTCCCAACTCCACCCCCCCATACTAGTTACTTTCTTTTTATCACCTTGCCATCATCACTGATGAAAATGACCTATAATGCATCATTTAATATTGACAATCAACCACTGATGACAATTCTTTTAGAATGCCCCTCTAACCAGCTGTGTGCTCTCCTAACAGTAATGTAGTCTAGAAATCATATTTACTAGGTTTATTGATGAGCATTTTATGAGGACAAAATCAAAAGCCTTGCCAAAGTCAAGATTCATTACATCAATTGTTTCTTCTAAGCCACCAAGAGTGTCACTCTGTTGCAGAAAGAAATAAAGACAGGTTCAATTTCAGAGAGGGAGAACAGTGGTAAAAGGAAAGACAAGGAAAGAAAAGAAAGGATGGAGAAAAGACATTAAATTATATGTACCTGACAGAAGAAGGAAGGTGAAAAGATAATAACACACGAAGAAGGGAACAGGGAAAGAAGGGAAGAATAAAGTCATAGAAGGAGAAAACAAAGATGGAATAAATAAATAAATATTCCCCTTGGCACCTCTTTCTCTCTCAGGGAAATGTTCCTTGATCATCAACCCATTAGCATCAGTTCCCATTTACTGCAAGTCCACAGGGAGCACAGCATATTAGGCAAAGAGAGGTCTCTTTAAAGCCAAATCATCTCCACAAGTAGGGATTTATATCCTGTGCTCACTGCTCTGTCATTTCCACTTATAATTTAGCCACCTGGCTTTAAAGAATCATCACTCTCTCTTGCCAAGACCCTTTCTCATTTATCACTGTTCAGGAGGAGGCGATGATCAGCCAGAGTGGACAATGTGCAAAAGCTTGAAAAGGTAGTCCTTGCCATCAGGGATGGTTTTTCTAAGAAGTCACTGCATACCAGCAATATCTCTGCTTTCAGCAATGTGCTTTTCATATTAGATGATAGCTGTCTAGCCCATCACTCAAAATGTCTGAGACCCAACTTCATATCTCCATGTGGGAAGAGTCAATTAAAAGTCAGTCAGTAATGGTACATTTACTGCCAGGAAATAATGGAAGAAGAAAAAAAGAAGACAAAGAAATGGCACAAGATGGAAAGGCCAAGCAGATAATTCCCTACTTCTCACCTTAGGAGGACTGAATTGTACTAGAGAGAGAGAATGGAGAAAGTAGTGTGTGTGTGTGTGTGTGTGTGTGTGTGTGTGTGTGTGTGTGTGTGTTGGGGAGTGGGGTATGTATGGAAATTAACATGATAAATAGAAAGTAATTGGTATAGATTATAGAGAGATAGAATGAAAGGAAGGAAGAGAGAGAAAGAGCAGGGAAAGTGAAAGAGAACACTGAGGGGACCTATTCTCAAAGATATTACCACCACCATCTCAAAGTCAACAAGGCTATTTCAAATATTTGGAATGATTTCTCATGATGTTTTAACCCAATCCTCCTTGGTCAGTTTTCCACCCACCAATTTCACTTCATCATTGCCCAGGGCATTTGTTCTCCTCATAATAAATTGAATATGATCTCTTTCCAGGCAGAGTGGGTGAGGGAAATGAAAGCAACAAAGATCCCAGAGCAACCAGGTCCTTTTTTTGGCATGCTTTTGGGAAGCCTATGCCTTTTCATGGCAGATGAACCAAATCAGGTAATAAAGCATGACAAGTGTCAAAAGGAACAAAGCTCTCTTAAGACATAAGGTCTTCCAGATACCTGTAGAAGAATGTGGGTGGTAAAAAGGATCCCATTCCAAATACTATATTTGATGATCCAGATCCAGGTACTCTATTTTCTCTAGGATGTGTGTCTATACATGGCTACCCTTAACAATTATGAAGTAGGCAGAGGTTTGGCTACCATTTCTGTTGTTCCTCATCCTTTTCCAACCTGGGGTTAATCCTCCCAGATACCCAGAGTGCTCAATCCCATATTAAAGCATGATTTCATATATGTACATACACAGGTATATGCATGTATATATACATACATATGTAAGCATATTTAATATATTTTAATATATTCCATTTATGTATGTATATGTATATGTGTATGTGTATGTGTATGTGTATGTGTATGTGTATGTGTATTCCATGCATATTGGGTATAAATGAAGGCCCTGATTTCACATAGCAGTTTAAAGTGTTCCCCTTTCAAGTGATATTTGCATTTTAACAGGGATACTGAAGCAAAAAGTAAAGCAATCTATGGGATTTTAGGCATCATCAGTCAGAGGGAAGGGGAACTTGGGATCCTTCATAGACCTTGAAATCAGTTACATCATGCCATTCATTGAAGGAAAGAAGGAAGGAAGGAAGCAACTTACTCTTAAGGCCAGTTCTGTTTGTATATATTTTTGGACAGAATAATGGGAAGGAAAGAAGAGACTAACAGGAAGTAGCCCACACACCTAAACACTTCAATTATACCACTATGCTTCTCTGATCATCCCCAAGCACCCTCTTCCTCCTCCCTCCCCTGTGATCAGCAATGCCAATGTACCTGACTTGAGAAGCTAGTGGCTATTCCATCCTTGGCATCTGTACATATCCCCAGGCTAACTTTAAGTGGCTCCCTCCTTGCTCATGCAGATGATCAAGAATCTGGATATACAGACCACTTCTTTAAACATCTCTTTTTAAACAGATGTGTTGATAATGTAGGGTTTAGATAATGAGATTTTCCAGGCCATAAGTCCCTAACTGTGAATTAATTGCCTAGCTTATTTGCAATAAATAAAGGGGTTATTACATGTAAAAATCACAAGGGCCCACTGAGCTTTTGCGGAAAACGCTGAAGCTTGAGTGCACAGGCATCCAACATGTGGCTACTCATGGTTGATCAGGTCTGGTAGCAACACTTGCTTCACTTATTTCTGACAGCATTTAAAATACAAATGGGGGCCCTGAAGGGCATGGTAGAAAGTGCATTGGTCTAATTCATGAAACTCTGATTCCAGTCCTGATTCTGCTAATAATTAGCTATGTGACTGAGAACAAGTCACTTGACTTCTCTGGGTCTCAGTCTCCCCATCTATAAAAAAGATTTAGACAAGATTATCTCTAATGATGTTTCAGTGATTTAAAAAAAAAAGTCTATGATTTTCCTGTCTGCTGATGCTTTCTTTGCAACACTATGAATTTCAATCACTTGGTCTAACTTGGAAGTATTTTTATGGACAAAAAGAGGCTTGTTAATAGTTACCAAGAGTTACAACAACACTATGAGGTAAAAACTAAAAGCATTTGGAATGGATCTGTCATTTCATTGTTATTGGGAATTCTGGGTAAGAATTCTGGGCATCTGTTCTGCAATTTAAAGTCTTTGTGAGTTTCAAAGAATACTCAGAGGTTTAGTGACTTGTTCAAGGCCACATAGTTAATGTAGGTCATTGGTGGAACTGGAACCCAGGTATTCCTGATGAGCTACTACACCAAGCTGCCTCAAAACCATGGGCATTATCATCTATGTAACTTTCTCAGAGCCACACGACCAGAAAGAGACAGAAATGAGATTTAAACAGGTCCTCCTTACTCCAAGTTCAGCATTTTTTCTGTTTGGCTAAAACATGCAATTCCCCATTCAACCTAGAACTATTCTCTAGAATAAAGCAATTGGGTCCCAAGAGAGAAGAAATCAGAAAGAGAGCATATATACACACTCCATGAGAACCATATGTATGATATCATAAACCTACAATTCCAAGGGAAGCAAGCCCTGGGTGATGATAACAACCCCACTAATTCCTGGTAGCCTCACTTAATGGAAAGTGCCTAACTTGTGAATGGGCACAGAATCACCCACTGAATTTTTCTGTCCAATTTATAGCTTAGGATAAGAAAACAGAATATCAGCAAAAGGAAAAAAAAGATGAGGGGGAAGAAATAAGATGTAGAGGAGATAAACTATCATTTCTTTACCCCTCTTTGCTTTCAACATTAGCCTTAATTTTGGAGTATCGAGAAAAGGAACTTCCATGGGTACTGGAGGATTCTGGGTCTTTCTTGATAAAAAAGTTCATTACAATGGAGGTGATAAAAAGGGATGCTGTAGTAACAGTAGGAGTACAGATATCTGGCCATAGGTGAGGGTATCTATGAAAAACAGGCTTCCACCACATGTGGGGGAATTGAGAGTCAGCCAGTGTCTGCAAACCCAGCAATGAAGGCATCACATTGGGGCTTGGGAGAATGAGACTACACATCAGAGCTGTTTTCTTTTCTCTTAATATAGATTGTGGATCCAACTGAGATAAAGAATGTTCTGGCCTTGGCCAAGGCCCATCTGTTGCCCTAGGCAGCAAACCACCCATGTAAAATATCAATATTAAAATATCAGTAGGGGGTAAAAAGGGAGCTATAGGGGAAAGGAGTATGAGGGGAATGGGAGAAAAAGATATCTTAAATGCTTTAGGTTTTTTTTTTCTTGCTGGGTGGGGGAAGAGGCAGGAGACTGTGCTAATGCTACAATTTTATTAGGTCTCTGATTTACTGTCCCCTCAGCAGCAACTGTTGAGATTTGTCACTTTGATGAAAATGCATTGCTGTAAAGGTTTTAACATGCTAAAGACCATGAAATGATCTTCTCCAAGAATGATTTCATCCACTTGACTAGAATTAGCCAGCCTGTCAGCCCACAACATTGGGAGGGGATGCTTTCAAAGACTGCATATAATACTGGGCTCCCAAGCCTGAGTTCCCGTTATACTCCTCATTCATTTCCAATGTCCTATCTGAAAGGGACTGTCTGACACTCTCTGCTTTACTGTTTGGAGGAGGGAAGTGACAGGAAAGAGACGAAAGAAGAGGGTTGTTACATTCCTTCCCTTGGTTCTTTGTATCATTTGCTGTTGTTCAATCGTTTCAGTCTTGTCTGACTTTTTGTGACCCCGTTTGGGGTTTTCTTGGCAACAATACTGGAGTGGTTTGTCATTTCCTTCTCCATTTTTTGGGGGGAGGGCAATAAGGGTTAAGTGACTTGCCCAGGGTCACACAGCTAGTAAGTGTCAAGTATTTGAGGTTGGATTTGAACTCAGGTCCTCCTGAATCCAGGGCTGGTGCTTTATCCACTGTACCACCTAGCTGCCCCACTCTGCAATTCATTTTTACAGATAAGGAAACTGAGGTAGACAGGGTTAAGTTATTTGAATAATTTCTAACATTAAAAAAATTGAGGTTTTGTTTTGATTTAACAATAGAGAGACATTATGGCAAAGTAGATAGTCAGCCTCGAAGACAGGAAAACCTGGGTTCAAATACAACCTCTCTGACACAGAGGCTATGTGACAATGGATCACCCACTTAAATTCTCAGTGCTCTGCACAATTCTCTTAAGACTAAATATTGTAGAGGAGGTGTTGACCTGCATCACAAGAGGGGGTCTTATCACCTGGGGGTTGTCTACATCAATTAAATCACAGTTTCTATCCCTATCCCTAGTTCAGTGATACATCTTAGCCCCACTCAGAATTATCAACATCTTTCTCTCTTCATTTCTGTTATTTGTTGAGAACAGATACATATGTCTTTAGCTAGGCAGCTGATGGAACAGTGAATAGAGAGCTAAGCCTAGAGTCAGGAAAATGAGTTCAAATACAGCTTTGAACACAGCTTCAAAAACTTATAACCTGTGTGATCCTGGGTGAGCCAGTTTGCCTCAGTTTCCTCAATTGTAAAATGGGGAAAATAACAGCAGTTCCTCCCTTTGGCCTTCACATCTCTGGGCCTCAGTTTCCTCGTTAATAAAAATGATGTATTTGTACGAGATAAGATCCTATTTAGGTCTGACTTTCTATCCTTCCAAGATCACTTCACTTCTTGATTTTCACTGAATCAACCTTGAGTTCTATTAAGTCTTGAAAACCCACCTTATTTTTTAGTTATAGTCTAAATTTTTTTCTGTTCCCAAGGGCAAGAGAAAACATGCTAATTCCTCACTGATGTCTGTCAATGGTGAAAAACTAAGGGAGGCCAAGCAGAAAGGATAGAGGGAAGGGAAATTCAAGCTATGCTTTTTTTCTAGTCTCCAAAGAAAATATCTTTCAATTCTGTTTCAAAACTAGACACTTAAAAAAAGACAAAGTAGGCAATACAATTGGTTTTCCCATATGTTAAAACTTGGTTGATGTAATCATAAATGCAAGGGATGCCGATAATAATAGCATCAAAGATCTGGGGCTGTAAGGGACCTCAGACACCATATAGGCCAATTCCTTTATTTTAAGAATGGGGAAACTGGGGGGCAGCTAGGTGGAGCAGTGGATAAAGCACCAGCCCTGGATTCAGGAGTACCTGAGTTCAAATCTGGCCTCAGACACTTGACACTTACTAGCTGTGTGACCCTGGGCAAGTCACTTAACCCCCATTGCCCCGCAAAAATAAAAAAAAATTAAAAAATGAATAAATTGTTTGTGGGGAAATTAAAAAAAAAGAATGGGGAAGCCCAAGTGTCTTGCCCAAGACCACCCAGATACAAGGTATCAGAGGCAGGATCTGAACCCAGATCTTCTAATTCTTTGCTGTATTAGTTCCAAAATCCTTCCTTGAAATTGGAGGTCACCATGGAACAGGCCATCAATGCGCACTCAGACTTACTTGGTTTACAGAGGAGAGCTGGTTTTGTGACTTTTCTCTGCTGGAAGAACCTCCTGATTTAAGGCTCTACCTCTGGAGCATAGGCATCTAGAACGAAGGCTGTAACACTCTTTTGTTCTATGATTCTGAAGTGCTTATGTCTCATAATTTAGAAGCATCTCAGCTTATTAAGGATACAATGGGTAGATGTAGGCTGGCACTTAAGCAGCATTCAGAAAATGTTGCAATAAAGGTAGTGAGTATGAAATGGAAGCCATGAACCAACCTTTGCCAGCCAATGCAGCCAGCTGCAGGTGTGAGCCTTCTTCTAAGTGGTATGGGGCATTGCAGGGAATAGAGCACTGCTCAGCTGGACACAGCTCAGGGCAAAAGCAGAATGAGCTCCAAGACACTCCCTCCTTCTCTAGGACTCAAGAGAATTTCAAGTCACCCAAATGCTGACAGAGAACTACTTCCTCCTTTCTTCACCACTATGCTCTAAACCTCTTCACTGAATAATTTTATTAACAAAAGTCATTGATATTTCTATAACCAATATTCTAAAGTTTATGAAAGTTTATTTTATCTGCATTATCATACTCGATCCTGACAGCATTACAGACAGATATTACATGTATGATTGTTCTCATTTTATTGATTAAGAACTAATTGAGGTTCAATAATTACTAAGTGTTAGAGGCAAGATTTGAGCACAGATATTCCTAAAAGCATAAGAAACAGACTTTATACTGGTGAGATTCCATGTTCTTTCATCCATTATGAATTTCCTGCCACATCCTTCCCTCTTAAATCTTCTCAGACAAGACAGAAGCATAGTCATCCTTAATGTTCCTATCCCAGACAGTTACCTACACTAACTATCCAGACTGTTATTGGGAAATGTGGACAACTTCTCTGTAGAGCAAGAAGATAGTAGCCATTGGCATTAACCTTGATGAGGTTCCTGGCTTGTTCCCCTTCCCTAAGTCTGTGTATTATTGCTAGCCTATAAAAAACAAACTTGCCCAGACTAGGCTAATGTTTCTAAACTGGCCCACAGACTGTAAAGATGATTGTTTTGTAGGAGAAATAAGAGAAAAGGAAACTTTGCAGAGCAGTCAAATTCTGGGGTGTCTGATTGCCTGAGTGTCTCTTACTGGGTATACATTTGGCTCCCCTTGAGTGTTGTGTATTTCTCTGGGGAGGATCTTATGAAATTGGAGTCCCTGTAATCTTTAGCTTATGTTAAGGCACAGTATACACAAAAAGGCTTGGACTGTGTTGATACTGTGTGGCACTGATGAGGCTATGGGAGAAAATACTACCAACACCATTGATCCTATTCCTCTGACCTTAGAAACACCTCCAACCTTTCAAAGGGATTATAGTGAAGGACAACAGAGAGAAGTATCTGTGAGGCTCCCACAGTCAGTGCCCTCCTTGACATCATCTTATCCTCTGACTTTATTATCAATTCCCTTTCTCCCATCCAATGGTTAGTCAATTTCTACCTTCTGTTTCCTCATCCCTATGATTCAGTTACTGAGGTAAAAATATGATGCCTGATATATGTTAAACACTTTTAAAAACCTTAAGTAACTATGTAAGTAGTGGTTATAATAATAACAATAACAACAACTAGAATTTAAGTAGCACTTTAAGGTTTGGAAATTACTTTCACTAGATTATCTCATTTGATCCTTATAGCCACCTTGAGGTGGTGGTGGTATTGGTGGTGGTAGTGGTGGTGGCTGTTATTATTATTCCCATTTTATCAGTAAAAAAAGTGAGGCTAACAGAGTTAAGTTACTTGCCCAGTCATACAACTAGGAGCTGTCTGAGTCAGGATTTGAACTCAGGTCTTCCTATGCCCAAATCTAGCATTCTCTCTACAATGACACCAAGCTTCTTTTTCATGTTGGTGACCCCATGAACACTGGCCTCCTAGTTCCTCAACCTCTTCCATCCTCATAGCCTACATTGGCATTCTACTTCAGAAAGCCTTTGGGGTGATAACACCCTAGATTTTATCATCACTCCAAACTATTGCATCTCTATGATTCTAAGCTCAAATTTTTCCCTTAACTCCCATTTTTTCATTTGCCTAATTTCTCCTAAAACCATTTATTATTCTAACCAGGACCCCTAAATACCTCTAGCCCTCTGTCCTCTCTCAGTCTATCATCCTTGCTCCTTCCATACTCTCAGCCTTACATGCAGTATGCTAGTTCAACTATGAACCACTATCCACCCCTAAAAACCATTATCTTTCAATCTTCACCCCAGTTAACTTCCATAGCCCACCTTTGATGCTCCTACTCCTGAGCTACTAAATGGTGTTTAGAGTCTTTCCAATTGTCTTTAAACATCCCATTACAAAAACATACTCTCTAATGTCAACTAGACTCTTACTATTGTATAGAAATATATATATATATATATTGCTACCCTTAGTGATACCCTTACCATCTTCTTCACAGTGGCTATTCCATACTTTATCTTATTCCTCTCAAGCCATCACCATTACCTCCACTCCCCCTCTCTCAATTACTGATCTTGTCTCTTTCTTGAGAGAATCAAGACCCCTTTGGCTCATCCTCCTCAAAAATCCCACTAATATCTTCACCCATATTCTTCTTCTTTGTTCTGATCTTTGGAAAAGAAATAGTCCTTCTTGCTAAGGCAAAGCCCTCTGCTTGTGCCCTTAGTTCCACTTTCAAACAGCTCTGATTGGTAAGAAATTTTTTTTTTACTTTCTAGGAAACTGTAGACTTTATGTAGGCTATATATCAATCCTGCATTTGTACAACTTAACCAATTGTTCCAGCTTCTGTTTTATGGTCCCACACAGAGTGAAGTCTAATCTCTTTTCAGTGTGGTAGCCCTACAAATACTTGAAAAAGCATCAGCCATCATTCCTCTTCTTGCTCTCCACCCAGCACCAAGTCTTGGGTTATGCAGGTTAAATATCCCCTGTTCTTTTAACCTACCTTTATATGACATGGAGTATAGGCCCTTCACCATCCTAGTTGCCCCTCTCTGGATTCCATCCAGTTTATCAATGCCCTTCTTAGACTGTTGCACTCAAAACTGGACATAACAACATAAATAGGGTCTAGCTAGGGAAAGGTAGAGAGGACTTATCATCTCATTCCTAAAAAAAACCATGTCTCTCTTAATTCAGTCCCAAATCAAACCTAGATCAATATAAGGCAAAATCCACCTGCATTGGAATCCTAATTCTGAGCATAGAACAGATATCTGTTTAGTCATTTGCAGTTGTGTTTGGCATGTGCAGTTTTATTGGCAAAGATTCTGGAGTGCTTTGCCATTTCCTTCTCCAGCTCATTTTACAGATGAGGGAATTAAGGCAAACAGGGTTAAATAACCTTCCTAGGGTCACACAGCTAGTAAGTGTCTGAAGAAAGATTTGAACTCAGGAAGATGAGTCATCCTGACTCCAGGCCTCACTCTATCCATTGCACCACCCAGCTACCCCAATAGCTATCTAGCTTCAGGTAAATCACCTCACCTCTCAGACTTAAGATCGCTTTGAGTTTAGACCTGTAGACTCATATGTGTTGTTTACCCCATTAGAATATAAGCCCCATTGAGAACAGGGATTGTATTGATTTTCCATTTGTATCTCTAATGTTTTACATAATGATTTGTAAGTAATGAGAACTTAATAAAGGGTTTCTCATTCATTCATTCAACTTAGCACTAATATTCTATGATTCTAGAACTCAATTGAGTTAATTTGCCACAGATGTTAGGTACACAAGCATTGAAGAGAGTGTTTTGTTCATGGCCCCAGGGCCTCTTGGAGCTGATTACAGCTCCTTGGAAGACATCTGCAGAACAGACAAACAGAAGCCACAATGCTTTTGGGGGAAGACAAAATGCAGAGTTGCTTCTGAATAGTGTCCATTGGCCTGATATCTGTGGATCACAGTTTCAACCAAATTAAACTGGCAGTAGAAATGCTTACAGTTTTTTATGACATTGAGTAAGGATCAAAAGACCACCAATCAAATCATTATTGCTGGACCACTGAGATATTTGATGACATCTATGTTTTTTTATGCAGTGACTCTATATATCCTAGGAATATTCTATAACCTACAAATCTGTTCAAGTCAAAGTTATGAGACAAAGTCTGCTACTGAACAACATGACCTGCGAGGTCAAATCAATGATGAGTGAACTACTTGTAGAGGATAGGCATCCTTGATTAAGGGGAGCACCCTCATGGAAAACACATCCTTAAGAATTACAGTGGGCTAGTCAAGTTCGAATGATCGGTACTGCACAAGAGATCACTATAGACAGTTTTATGGATCTAGTATAGTGTGCTCTCCACCTCCAGGATCACCTGGACATAGCAGCCCACAGAAATGTTGGTATGTCTATGACCATACTCTAGATCCTATAAGTTCCTAAAGCAGAGGTGAGAGGTAGGTGGTACAAGATCTATGGTATACCTATTGATTGACAGCAAAAAGTCTTAGGTACTCTGTGGAAGAGTCAGCCCTACTCCAGTCTCTCATTTTTCTCCCTCAAGACATAAGAAGAGTCAACCAAAATCTAGTCACAAAGAGAACAGACTATCACATTCTCTGTGGGGTAATACCCAATATTCCAAAATGGCTTACGTATTTCTTTCCCTTCCAACTTAACAAGATAGGGAGAATTACTGGCATCAGGGTCCATAAATAGAAGAGTGGAACAAGAAAAGCCCACAAGTGGTAAGTAATAGAACCCAAAGAAATAAAATGCTTTACCCTCATGGTCAAACCCCCCATGTAACTCATGAGGTTCAATGAAGAAAATATTAGCATGGGGAATTTCCATTTCCTTTGTTTATTAAGCTGGGTGCCTTTATTTTTGCACTCTATCAGTTCGTCCTGAGCATAATATTAAGCATAATGCAGGGGGCAAAAAGCAATTGATGCAATCACCTGGGATTTGCAGTCAATAGATCAAAATGTCTTCTATTTGCTAAGCTCCTTGTTATTTGGCCCAGAATGGATGCGTCTTGGCTGCACTGTAGCAGCAATAATTGTCTCTCATATATCCCCAATCAGGCTCCTTTTAATGACTAGTCAGAAGTGACAATGTAAAAATGTGCAGTGACTTTCCACTATATTTGGCAAATCTTGGACTGGCTCCCATTGGTTTGCCCTTGAAGAAAGTGATCTTGAGACACCTTGCTGCTGCAGGCTATGCTACCTGCTGCCTGTCCCCAGAAACCCTACAGCCATAGAAAGGTGCAGGATACAGAGAGAAAGATGAAAGAAACCTGCAGTGACCTTCAACTCTTCTATTGTCTTTGCAGGAGATGGAGCAATCTAACTGGTACCATAACTGTTTAGTGCATCCCCAAAGACAAGTAACCTTCCTATTCTCCCCATTGAGTTACTACTCTACTAGGAATAGACTACATCATAGGAGAATCTGAAGAAATGCTAATTAACTTGGCAGCCCCAGGTTATCCACTTGAACTCAGTCATTCTCCCCCATAATCAATTCTTTGGTTGTTGTTTTTTTTTAAATTAATTCAAATATCTAAATTCATAAGACATAGTGCATTATCTCTACATCTTTCTTCCATACTCCTTATTCTATAGACTGACAACAATATTTTCAAGCTCTCATAGTACAGGTATTAACCAATGACATCTGGGAAATATGCTGCCTTCATAGAAAATCAATTAATCAATAAACATTTCTTGAGGTAAGCACATTCTATGTGTAGGCACTGTACTAAGCACCAGGGATACAAAAAGAGGCAAAGAACAGTACCTGTTTTCAAGGAGCTTACAATCTAGTGGACTCAGATTATCCAGTTTCAAGTCCATGGCTAAGTAAAGAATTGCAACCCACTACCAGATCTCTAGTACTTCATTAGGTATACTCCTCAATGACTTTGGAGGATGAAGCCCTTTCATTTTTTTCTTTCAAAACTACTCTCCTTCCTATATTCCTATGGAATTTGTAGCTTGTGACAGAAAACTCAGTGCTTATATCGTCTTCTCATAGTTTCATGTATTTCTTGCCTCTCCATATAGAACTAGACTGTAAAAGACTGGAAGATAGGATCTATGTCGCCTATTTCTTTGATTGTTTGTTTTAAATCCTTAATGTCTAACACAGGTGAGCTTAAAAATGCTCACATTTTTGTTCTACCATAACACGGTTAATGACTCTTGGGTCACAATCTCTGTTCTGTCTCATTAACTTTTCAGAATCTCCAATTAAATGTATGCAGATCTTACTTGTAGGACACAGTTCCTATGCCCAAGCCCTGGAGAATTCTTGTCTTTGTTACTAAGATCCTAATTTAGTACTGACACAAGGAGTCTGGGTAGTAAGAGGAAGGAAGCTCCACAGCACTGCTGTTCTAAAGGCCCAGGTTTGGCCAATTTCTTCAGTGTGCCCAGATATCCAGTGGAGAGTAATAGCCAACTATTAGTAAATGATTTATTATTCCAGATTTTTTGTGTGTGCTTCATGCTAGATTTTGTTTTAGAATTACAACTTGAGAGAAGATAGTATTTGTTCCAAACTTTCCCTTCCTGAGATCCATTCGCAGCAAAGCAAATCCAAGAATTAAGAAATTGGAAGGAAGATGCCTTAGAAATCAGTTGGGTCCAATTGATGGTGCCAGGAAAAGGTCATCTCCAAGAAAAGGGGGATATTATTTCTAAAGTTAATGACATTTAGGGGACATTACCACGGTATAGGACTACAACCAGATAATTTAGCAAATCATTTGCCAAGGGGAGACTTACCCCTCTCACATGTTCTCCCCCAGTAGCCGGTGCCAGTGCAGTCACAGATGAAGCGGTTCCAGCCATCCTTGCAAACAGCATTGTTTTTGCAAGGGTAGCTGTCGCACTGCTTTGTGCTAAGCCTAGAGCAAGAAGACTTGACCCCTGCGGCATTCTGCACTTCTGCCAGCTGCCGGATGTTCTTGCTCCGTCCGTCGATGAACAGGTCTCGAATGCAGCCCACGTAGCCATAATTCAGCATGGCAGTCCAGAGCTCTGTAGGGAGGATCAGCCCCGCACGGTTCTCTGGCAGTCCACCCAGGTACATGTCCCCCTCCAAGTCCAAGATCTCACTCTCTCCACTGGCTGTGAATGGGGTACGCCTGCTGTTCACTGATATGGTACCTAAGACGAGGAAGAAAGGGAAACAGACATGAGTTAGCAGCTTGGAGGGCAGCTCAGACACATCAGACATTCAGGGAATTAAACAAAAGGCACCAGGTAGGTGGGCCCTGGAGACCAGATCCTGTCTTGCCAGAAAAGAAACAATACACAATGATAATAAGTAGAAAGGATAATCTTCATGAGACTCATTCCAACCTTAGGCAGCTGGGACAGGGTACACCAAGTGGGAACTAAAAGAAATCTCAGTGACCTGGTAAAAAGTATATATGTTAAGTGATAATTAGTGGCTCAATATAACCCCCCCCCACACACACACACACCCTCAGCTTATCTCCTATCTGAGGATCTATAAGTAGTGTCATCTTCAAACAAAAGGTCAACTTTTTTTTATAATGTCCAACTATGGCCAATGAGCCATTCTCCTGACGAGGATTGAAGTTTTCCTAGTTTTCCTTTTGCTTGTGATTAATTTAGGAACCAGCTGAGATGTAATAGAATATCCATTGTAACCAGTCTCTGGATTTAGTATTTCTTCCTCTACAATGCTTTTTCCTTAATATTGTTTTTATTAATTTTAATTTTACTATTTTAAGTATCACTATTACTGTGAATAAATATTATTGTAAATGGGGTTGAGTCTAAATGTCTAATAGTTCCCTTCTAACAGACACCAAAATACCCAAATGATGTGGAAAATGTCAGAGCAAAGGTTCTTAGCCTTTTTTTGTGTCATGACAGGCCCTTTCACAGTCTGGTGAAACCTACGGACCCCTTCTCAGAATTTTTTTTAAATGTATAAGATAAAATACATAAAATGGAGGAGGAAATATATATTTTAAAAAACAAATTCATGGCTCCCTCAAATCTATCCACAAATCCATTGGATGGTCAGTGAATCCCAGATTCAAAACCTTTGTTTTTGAGGAACTGGATCTTTGATTTCACTGGCAAAGAGAATTCTGTAAGAGAAAAGCTCCTATTAACTATGCATATCAGCACGTGCTTTTCAATTTATAGACTTTGCAAATTGCCTGGGATATTGAAAAATAAAGTGACATGTCCAGGATGACATAGCCACTCCACATCAAAGGATTTGAACCCAAGATCTTCCTAACACTAATGCTGACTATCTACTCTGGCATGCTATCAATCAATCCTTCAATTTTCTTTCTTTTTTCCCCTTCTTTTCTGTATGTATGTATGTATGTATTTATATATTCATTCATTCATTCATTCATTCATTCATTTATCTATCTATCTATCTATCTATTTATTTATTTATTTA
Source organism: Dromiciops gliroides (assembly GCF_019393635.1). NCBI lineage: Eukaryota > Metazoa > Chordata > Mammalia > Microbiotheria > Microbiotheriidae > Dromiciops > Dromiciops gliroides. The sequence goes on from NC_057862.1 coordinate 231,419,940, forward strand.
TTTATCTGCCTGTCTGTCTGTCTGTTTATTTATTTATTTGTTTGTTTGTTTGTTTATTTATTTATTTTGGGGCCCTTTGATTTTTCACAAAAATCACTGAACCATGGAACCACAGAATCTTATAATTGAACGCATACCCAGTAGTCATTCAACAAGCATTTATGTGCTTACTATGTACCAATTGGAAATGAGGATACAAGAAAGACAAAAATACCCCATACATAACCTAAAGGAGCTCACATTCTAATGGTAGAAATAACATGGAAATAATTCTACATAAGAGATATAGTCTCAATGGAAGATAACCTCAGAGGGAAAGTAAGAATATGCTCTCTAGTATTCCAGACAAGTGTTAACCTAGCCTTTTCTTGGAAATCTCCAGTAAATGGGATGCCAGTATTTACTGATACCAGCTTTGTTAGGAAATTGCTTTTGTTGTTTCTGTTGTCATTTTTAATGAAATATTTGTTGATTGAAAAACTCTAAAAAAAAACCCTACATCTTTTTCTCTTTACCTTCTGCCCATGCTTCTAGTCCTATCCTTTGTGGCCAGAGAACAGTTCTGACCACTCTTCCATATGACAGCCTTTCGAATACTTGGAGACAGCTATCACCTCCCCCACCCCCACCCCAAGTCTATTCTTTCAATGGATTCCGATATGGCATGGTCTCAAGACCTTTCACCATCTTGATTATCCTTCTCTGATTTATCAATGCCCTCCCTAAAAAGGATGGTGTCCTTAAAACTGAACATATGAAAATGTTCTAACACAAGTAGAATATAGCAGGGCTATTGACTCCCTGGTCTTAGACATTAAATATCTCCTAATGTAGTCTAAAATCATATTAGCTTTCATGACTGCCATATCACATCATTTATTCATGCTGAGAATAAAGTTTATTAAAATGTGCAAATCTTTTTCAGAGGAATGGCTATCTAGCTATACCCTCTCCCATTTTATATTTGTGAATTTGATTTTTTAAAAATTAAGTGTGTCCCCATTAAATTTCATCTTAAATTATTCAACCCAACATTCTAGCCTCTATATACATATATATACACATATATACATAGATATATACACAGATATATATAAGCATATACAAATATATCTATTTATATGTATATATGTATGTGAATTTATATATATATATGTATTCAATTTATATGTATATAAGCAACATAACAAATATAACAATAGTAACAACAAAAATGTTTGTATATCTTTTGGACCCTGACCAAAATATAATATACCTCTAGGTGATACAGTCCATAAAGTGCTGGGCCTGGAGTAAGGAAAATCTGAGTTCAAATCCTACCTCAAATACTTTATAGCTGTGTGATCCAGGGCTAGGCATTTAACCTCTGCCTCAGTTTGTTCAACTATAAAATGGGGACAATTCATGGCACCTACGTCATGGCGTTGTTGTGAGAATTACAGGGGATAATGTTTGTGAAGCACTTAGCATAGTGCCTGGCACATAGTAAGTCTTAATAAATGGTTGTTCTCTTCCCTTTTTCCCTCTCAGCTTTCTGAAACCAAGTCTTGATGCACAAGACATTTATTCCCTTATCCAAGTAGCTTATATAAATGTTAGAGCAGACACCTAAGGTACTCCAGTAGAAACCCTTCAACAAGCTGACTTTGTGTTTTTGGATCCAGTCACTTAACCAATTCTGAAGCCATCAAACTATGCTGTTGCATAGTCTCCATCTCTCCATTGTGTCCCCAAGAATATTATGAAAGACTTTGTAACACGCTTGGTCAAAATCTAGGAATATTATATGTCCGGAATCCTTTTCCCCTATTTTGTTAAGTAATCCTTTCAGAAAAGGAAATGAGGGTAGGTTTGCATTAACCTGCACTTGACAAAACATTCTGGCTGGCTCTTTTTGATCACTGCTTCCCATTCTTCTTTAACAGTTACGTTGATGGCTCATTTCTCTATATACTATGAACACTCCCAATACATCTTCCCCACAAGAGATCCTCCCTCAAAACAAAGAAAATCTTAACAAGATTGACCAATGCAGTGAAAGCATTTGAACATGTATGAAACATACTGAACTTTTATTCTACCACTTCTCAGAGAAGAGGGACATGTGTTTTGACATCAATTCTCTGGGACAAAGATTTAACCACTTATTTTCAAGATGATCACCGATCATTCCTTTTATAATACATGCTAAAATTATCCCTGATTCTAAGTTAGATTCACTGGCCTATCATTTGCAGAGGCCCCCTTTGATTGACAAGTGGGACATTTGCCCTTCACCAGGCCTAAAAGACTTCTCTCATTCTCCATGATCTTGCAAAGATCACAGATTCTCAGTGGTTCAGTGATCCTATCACTGTCTTTCAGTCCCCTGGGATATAATTTGTCTTGGCCTGGAAACCTGAAAGCATCAAGAATGGGTTGATGCTCTCATATTATCTCCTGGCTTATCTTGGTTTCTATTCCCCATTAGCCATTTTTTTGTTCTGTCTTTTCAAGTCCAAAGATTATTCTCCTTTTCAGGGGAAACAGGATCAAAATAAGAGTTGAATAGGCCTCTTTTCTGTCCTTTGTCGGCCATCATCAGCCCATCCATCCTGGGCGTCAGTCCTGTCAGTTTGATCCTCTTCTTATAACCAATATAGCTTTGGTGATTTTAATTTTCCTGGTTAATGTAGCAAACTAAATTATTCAAACATCAAAGGCTATGTTGGGGGAAGGGGACTTTATTGTTTTTGATGTACATGCTGATTATTACCAACCACTTAGGCTAATGTTGGACATTTAGTCCACTGATTTAAAAAAAATTACTATCACATGACTTCCATGTACAAAACATCACCCACTTGGCATACAGAAAAACATAGTCTCTGTGAGGCAATGTTATATTGTGAAAGAAACTCTTAATAAATGGACCCTTTCCTACATTTCCAGTCTTCTTACACTTTACTCCCCTCCACATGCTATTAATCTAGTTATACTGGCCTATTTGAAGTTCTTTAAACAGGCCACTCCAACTCCCATCTTTGCACTGGCTGTCTCTCCTGTCTAGAATGCTTTAGTCTTCACTTCTTTTCTTTCATTTCCCTGTCTTCCTTCAAGAATCACCTTAAAGCTCACTTTCTTTAGGAAGCCTTTAGTCTTTTTAGATTACTTACAATCTAATATAGAGATGGAGATAGAACACACATATATGTAATATATATCTACAATATTCAAATATTTATATAAATAAATATGATATATTTCTAATATATAGCTATGACATATATTCATATATATACTATGTATTTGAAGATTAGATAGATAGATAAATAGATACATAGACACATAGATGCATATATCATAGGTATATGAGCAGCTAGGTGGCACAGTGGATAGAGTGTCAGGCTTAGAGTCCAGAAGACTCATTTTCATGAGTTCAAATCTAGCCTTACTTATTAGCTGTGTGACCCTGGAAAAGTCAGTTAACCATGTTTGCCTCAGTTTCCTCATCTGTAAAATGAGCTGGAGAAGGAAATGGCAAATCACTCCATCATCTTTGCCAAGAAAACCTAAAGTGGGTTCATAGAGTCAGACACAACTGAAAAACGACTGAACACATTTTATGTATATACATAAATGTGCATATATATATTTGTGTGTATACAATATATATACATATGTGTGTGATATACATGTGTATATATATGTGTGCATATTCAAATACCAAGTTATTTACATGTTGTCTGTCCTATTTGAATGTGAGCTTCTTGAGAGCAAAGATTGTTGTTTGTTTGTTTCATCTACATATCCTTAATGCTAAGCACAGTTCCTGGCACATAGTAAGTAATTAATAAATAAATGCTTGTCGACTGATGGAAGCAGCAAAAAAAAGTCAGAAAACTGGTTCCCAACTGGAGCCAGCAAACAAAAGTCAGAAAAATGGTTCCCAACTGAGGCACAAATCATGCCAGTTTCCAGACACTATGAATAATATCAACATCACAAAATGTCAATTGCAAAGGGCCTAAAACGTTGACTAGTTCAAGTCACACCTAAAAAGAAATTCTTATATGTATAATAGCTCTGTCAAGAAATCATTCTACTTTTATTTAAAGATTCCCAGCCTCCTAGTTAATTTTATTTTTAGAGATTTCTACTCTATTAATTTTTTTTAAATTTAGGCCTTAATCTGTCACATATAATAACATTTTTATCTCCTGTGCAGCTTCCATTCCCCTATTTATATGCTTTTCTGGATTTTGACCTACCACTAACTAGTTAATATTACTATGGGAAAGAAATGACATCTGTAGAACCATTTGCCTCATCTATTAAACATGAGGGTAGAATTATGTTAGAGCCATATAGAGTAACTGTAAACTTATTGATCCACCAAGAATATTGGTGTATGGTTTTCTTTTTCTGTTTGGACCCTTCCTAGTTGATGTGTTAAGACTGTATTTTTGTCATAGAAAGAATCTGGCAAGATCTCATCGTTTACTTTTTTACAAATTAAGTTATAGTAAAATTAATCGTTTTATGATTGTTTGGTAAAATTCACTTGTGAATCAATCTAATCCAAATCAGTAAAAGTTATGAGACATGTAAAAATGTGAGTAAAAAGGGAAGAGAGGGAAAATATTGCAAAATGGGGCAAAATCTTATATCCCCCAAAAGCCTAATGTTATAATGGCCCTAGACTAGATGCCTTCCAAGAATTTTTCTAGTTCTAGACTGTGTAAGATTCCACATTTCTTGAGGAACTTACAAAATATATGGTGGGCTAGGATGGATTAGCAATGCATTCATACATTTATTGAACATCTATAAATTCCATGATGGTGAGGTCCAAGTCTCATGTGTCATTACATTTCATAGAAGATCTAATAAGAACTAATTGTGTTTTATACTCAAAGCTCTCTAAGTCTCCCAAGCTCAGTGAAGAACTAAAAACAAGCTTGCAAACTGGGCATAAAAGCTATGGAGTACATATGGAAATATTATGGCACAGTGAAAAATTGTTATATTTGGAGTCAGAGGACCTAGTTTCTATCACTTTCTATAGGAGAGACCTTGTACAAGTCATTTAACTTAATTGAGCTTCCATTTCCTCATATGTAAAGTGAAGGGGTTGAAGTAGGTGATCGCTGAGGTCCTTTTGGCTCTAGACCAATGATCCCATAATGTTAAATTGTGGGAAAAGGAAAAGAAGGGAAAGGAAGAGAATTGTCAGAAATAATGGTAGCAGCATAGTATCAGCAACAAGGAAACAGTATCTAGGTCAACCTGGACTGGATATTTAAATGTTTAAATCTAATCCATAACTAGTACCTTAAAAAAAATCATCATGAAATATGTTACTATTCCATGGATTTGGCAATAGTCTGTCAAATCCTGCTTTCTGTGCACATATCAATGTAGAGACCAACCCTTTCACCCTAATATGGAAAGTCTAAAATGGTGGACCTATCCTTGAGACACCTCAATAAATGTTCTGCTAGGGTTCTACTACTGTACTATGGGGTTTTACTTCAGGTTAAGTGTAAAAAATCCTATTGTAGGTTTAAGACATTCTGTGTGTGTGTGTGTGTGTGCTTAAATCAGCATTTACTTTTTCACACATTTACTCATTTCAGTAAATCTATTTAAATCACTATTGTTTTCTACATATCTTATTAAGACTTTTTTATTATTTTAAACATCCAACTGGTACAAATAATAGTGGATATCTTTGACCTGTCTTCCCTCTTACCTATGATCTTTCCTTTGCCCTTAATATTTCCATAGAGGAAGTATTTTTAACTTGGGATGTATGACTTTTTGTTTTGGGGTTTTTTTTGTTTGTTTGTTTTTTGTTTTTTTGCTGGACAATGAGAGTTAAGTGACTTGCCCAGAGTCACACAGCTAGTGTCAAGTGTCTGAGGTTGGATTTGAACTCAGGTCCTTCTGAATCCAGGGTTGGTGCTTTGTCCACTGCACCATCTAGCTGCCCCCAGGATCTATGACTTTTAAAAATGTTTTGATAACAATATTTCATTATAGTTAGTTTCCTTTGCAACCCTATGTACTTTATTGTATGCATTTAAAAACAATATTCTGAGAAGGGATTCACGGGAACCAGTACATTGCTAAGGTGACCACCACACATACACCCAAAAAGGTTAAGAACACTTGCAATAGAAGCCATTTGCCAACTAGCCAGAAGTCATACTTTGTACTATGTAAATGTGGCACTATAGAAACATTATTTATTTGGATTCCCAAACAATTCCTGACAAAATTATATTTTTAGCTTATAAACTTGTCAATTTCTGACCTTTATTAGCAAGGTTCTTTAGATTTATGTATATTGTCTTAAGATTAAAAGAATCTCAAACTTGGACATAAACGTAAGACTCACAGCTTCTAAATTACTCCATTTGGGTAAGTGAGGGGTTACATCTAAATTATTCCATTCTTAAGATTTACCAAAGAAAAAAAGATTCCACATTAGGGAAAGAGGAATGGAGGTACAGGATAGGGAACTGTAGGTACCTATATTTTGTATAAAGATTGTAGAGATTAATGAGAGACTGGAGAAAAAGTGCTCGACTTGGAGTGAGGAAAACTCTGACACTTGGTAACTGTTTACAATGCAGGTAAATCAATTAATCTCTCTGATCCTTTTATAATTTCCTGACTTAACCTACTTAAAGATAGATTGTTATCTAATGTTTTTGTCAAATGAAAGCCTCAGAGCAGAGAAATAATAGAGCCTTAACATATTAGAAATTAGCATTAAATACTAATACCCCAAAGAAGGAAAGCATAGTTGAAAATTTCACAAATTGGGTTCTGATTATCATTATTTATTTTCTTAGGGCCAGTCATTTATTTGTTCAAATAACATTACATGCCTTGATTGTAATTATTAGTACATAAAAATAGCAGTTGAACATTACTCCCTTGCATGAAATGCAAATCATTTTTGTGAATGCTTAGAAAATAAAAATATACTTTTCATTTATCAGTGACCACTAAAATATAAACAAAGTAGAATTTCTTATTCAAAACAAATAATTACCTTTGGACATAAAAGTATAAGGAGAAACAAAATGAATGGATTTCTATTAGTTCTACCCTTACATGTGATAAAAATTGTGTAAGAAAGACCCCCAAGCTGGCATGCCTCAAGAAGACATTAATCATAAAAAAAAAAAACTCCACTGACATAACAAATAATATCTAAGGTCCCTTCCATGTCTGAATCTATGTGCATATGACAGCCAAGATCATGGATTCCAAAATACCTTCTTCCTATATGGGTGTTTCTTTCTTCATTGCATCTATCTCTGACACTCCTATATTTTGCCTTCTCTTTGGAAAAAGAAAAGGTTTTGAATCTTCAGATAAATTAAAATTTTTTTTTTCTTAAAGTATAAAAACCAAACTGTTCATTCTTGTTCAGCAAAGAACATTTAATTTGAAGTCTCTTATCTCCAATCAAGTTTCAGGCAATCAATAAACCTTCCTACTGAGCATCAAATAAATAGTCCAGCACTGCAATCTGCTGCCTGAATGTCCTCTGTGCATAACCCATCCAACTTCTCCTATGGGCAATGGTGCTCATTGCTGCTGCCATAAAACTGTCCCATCAAAACACAGTCATCCTAAACAGTATAGCTATGGATCCCATTGGGTAGAGTAGTGTTTCCTCTCACCAAACCAAATGCAGAAGGCTCCACATAGAATGAAAATGACCACAGTGTTTTGTACATAGGGGATAATTAGTGGCATGTTTGTTAATTTGAATGGAATGAATAAGATCTTGCCAGAGGAGTTTGTCCTTAAAAATCACAGCAATTTTAGTGTTAGGAGGCCATTAAGGTTTGGGGCTAGCTAGAAAGTAGCAAATATGTATAACAAAGGCAAGAATGTGGAACTAGTCAGTTTCATTCAGCTTCTGTTCTGTCTCCTAGCTTCATTTGCATGCCAATTAAAGAGGATCATGGGAATGAACTCAATGCCCCAGCCTCCATACCTTTCTTGTGTGTATGCAGGTATACGTATGTATGGGGGAGGAGTGGCCACTAAATAGAGTTCCCAGAATAGGTTTTGGGAATATAGTCTCACAATCAGAGTCTACATGGAATAACAAGGAATTTTCTAACCCCAAATCAGATAGCTACACAGGATTACGGGTGTTGAATCAGCATCAGACAAAAAGTAGTTATAAAGAATAGATGATCCTAGTCTGGGAAATCCTGTTGGCTTTGTTAGCTATTTCCTCTCTGGATATGTTGGCTCATAGCCTCAGCTATGCCCTGAAAGAGTATCAGCTGACCCTTGTAAGAAAAAGTTTTCCTAGCCACTGCACACTAGCAGAATGCAGGTATATGGACCTGAAGAACTAAAGTCCAGTGGATGGTACCAAAGGGGAGCTCAATACCTACCTACATCACTAGTAAAGGAAGATTCCCAGCACAGTGGAAACATGACACCCAGTTCTGTGTGGAAATCAGTGTGAGGGCATTCACCCAGTCCAGGTGCATACCTAAATGCATATCCTCCATGCATGAGCCTCATCCACACAGGTTCCTGGCATTTAACTCCCTTGTGCATGTTTCCTGGCCATGCATGTTTCTTTTATGTATGATTTCCATACATGTAAACTGGTATGGGGTATTCTCTGTGTGTTCATCTTTGCCGATGGTAGAGTAACCTATACGAAATTATACACTCTGTATAGATGGAGAGCTACTTTACTGACACTTTCTTGCTATGTAATTTGACTAATTGTCATGTTTTGACATGTTTTTACAAGCTTGTGTGCTATGGTTCTGAGTGGGCACTACATCAATGAGTTCTCTTAACCTAGGGTAGTTTATTTTATTTTAAAATTTTTTTTCTGGATGCTCTTGTGTAAGGTAGGACTTCAATGGTCATATTAGTGATCCCAAAAAAGTACTTCTTCCTGCCTCTATAATACTTGAATGAGAAATGAGGTAAAATGAGTAAGAGATCCTGGGGAAATGATTACTGTACTTGTAACATTTAGCAGGCCCTTAAGTTTGCAATGGCCCAGAATAAGCCAGAATAAGAGTGGTCAAGTATTCAGAAGCCCCAGATTCCATATTAGCCCCTTTTTTCCTCTCTTTGTTATTGTTCCAGAGTGGCCATGTACTGCCCCAGGCAGGCTTGTTTGATCTGAGGCTGCAGAAACAAGGAAAGCCATTTAAACTAAATGTAAAAGGTTATGAGGAGGAAGGCAGAGTTAGTGAGGTCTGAGCAAAGAGTGAAATATAGGCTTTCACTCTAAAGGAAGGCTTTAAATTGAACACGACTTCAGGAAAAATCAATTTGCTTTTCCCTTTCTTGTCATAATTTTCTTGACAATATGACTTTTGCCAATTATTGAGGGGTATATCTGCTGCATAAACTACTGTACTGTGAAGCCACTGTATGGTAAAATCACCTAATCCAGCACCTGTAATCTCACAACTGGTTTTCATAGCACTGAGAAGGGGGGGAAATCAATATGAATGTCATGACAGTCTCTTTGGTAGTGGTGGAAAATGTATATACAGTATTTTAAAATTTATGTTCAGTTTGAGGACTATTGGAGACATAGCTAAGATTGGAGAGTGTGATGTGTGACAGGAAGGATGAGAATCCAAACAACAAATGGGCCAAGGGTTCAGTTCAGAAATAAATACCTAAAATAACACTCAAAGGGAACATGAAAAACCAGTGAAGTGAAAAAAACATTGGGGAAAAGGTGGTGAAGAGGCTCTAGATAAGAATGACCTTTTACTTTTTGCCCTGAACCTCGCCCACCACGTGCTTTTTGTCTCTCCTACCTGATCTGCCATCCCGTTGAATGTCCACATGATACCATTCACCATCGTTTGCTTTCTTCTGGGTGGCTTTCACTTTGATGGTGCCAGAACCCATATCAAGGAGCAGGTAGAGGTTCCCATCTAGCAGTTCGACAGCAAAGAAGTCTACTTTGGTGTTCTTTTGACTCCGGGAATCCTTTCTTTCCTGGGGCTTGCCATGAGTGAAAAGGATGAGGCCATTGGGTTCTGTTGTACGGAAGTCAAAGGAGATTGAGCCCATCCTCTTGGTGTTCCACTTGGGAAGGCTGATGTAAGCCTCAGGGGTCTCAAAGTTGATAGGGTCCAGTGTGGCCACATTTTCGCACTTGAATACCACCTCGCCATAGATTTTCATCTTGGTGTCACCAATTCTGGCCAAGCGAGACAGCTCCAGACGGATATCGTTATTCTTATAAACAACCTGTCAGAGATCAAACAGCAATGCCACATGAATCAGTCTTGCAAACAATAGCTCTCTATTGCCAGTTAGGCTTCAGAAAGAAACATCTAGGACAAAGCTTTAGGGCACTATGCTCTGTATTGATATTACACAGGGACATAAAAGAAAGTCTGAGGGGACCTTGGAGAGCATGCTGAGCCTTGAATCAATTTTCTCAATCTATGTTTTTCTCTCTCCCTTCTGCCCAATTCCTTAAGCTTCTGCAAAGGGTCAGAACATAACCCAAAAGACAAGGTTCATATGCAATTGGGGATGCTTTACTTTTTGATTTTAGCAATGTTAGGAATAGTTTTGGGACTAGATGATGCAGTGGATAGAGTACTGTGCCTGGAGTCAGGAAGATGAGTCTTCCTGAGTTCAAATCTGGCCTTAGAAACTTACTAGCTGACTCTGGACAAGGCATTTAATCCTGTTTGCTTCAGTGTCCTCATCTATAAAATGAGCCAGAGAAGGAAATGGCAAACTACTTTAGGATCTTTGCCAAGAAAATCCCAAAAAGGTTCACAAGGAATCTGACACGATTGAAAAATGACTAAAAAACAACTTAAAACATATTTCTCAAAAAATTACTACCTCAGTGGATAAAGCACTGACCCTGGATTCAAGGTGACCTGAGTTCAAATTCAGCCTCAGACACTTGACACTTACTAGCTATGTGACCCTGGGCAAGTCACTTAACCTTCATTGTACCACCAAAAAAAAAATTACTACATCCACTCAGGGCCTAATATAACTATAAAGCAGTTACCTTTTATTCCTAATACCCCACATCAGCATCGTAGAGAGGTTGTTTCTTTTCAACATATACCATCCTGTGGAACAGACCATTTTGACGCTATACCCTTGGGCATAATGTGCAATCATTCATGACCATATTCTTTTTTTTTTTTAGAGAAATGAGGGTTAAGTGACTTGCCCAGGGTCACACAGCTAGTAAGTGTCAAGTGTCTGAGGCCAGATTTGAACTCAGTTCCTCCTGACTCCAGGGCTGGTGCTCTATCTACTGCACCACCTAGCTGCCCCTGTGACTATAATCTTAAAGGTAAAGAAAATAACTCTTCTTTCCTTTGCTGTAACTCACCCTAGCTTAGATATTACTATCTGTTTATCTTTGATAAATAGAACTTTGAGGGAACAGAGTGATTCCATGTGGGGCTCTTTAATAAATCTCTAACTTCATTCTGTTGAATTATCAACCCTTTCTAGGATGTAGGCAAATGGAACTGATTTGCTGTCATTGAATCCTCCCAAATAACAGTATGGGTCTCTTTCCACTGGTGACCTGCACCTTACTCTATTTCCATGAGCCAAAAGACCTGACATTATCATTGAATTCAGATTCTTGTGAAATTTCATTTTCAGTAGCTATGAATTTCACATTTAACATTAAGTATCAAATTAAAATCACCCATTAAAAAGGTACTCTTCCAATTCTAAAAAAAAATCGTCCCATTTTAAAGTTTTGATAGGTTGACCACATGTAGAGAGTACATATTGTAGGCTCTCACTACAATTGCACCAGCAACGCAGAAAATAATGGAAATATGTCATTGCTCCAGTTCCCCTTCCTTTTCATCCTCCTATTCTGCAGTGTTTTCTTTTTGACATAATAAAATCTGATAAAATGATAAAATAGTAAAAGTCTATTATTATCTTCCCTATCTTTACTTTAAATGACTATTGTTATGCCAAATAGAATGCCAAGCTTGAAGTCAGGAATACCTGATTTTAAATCTGATCTCAGACAGAAGGTGTGTGACCCTGAAAAATTCATTTAACCCTCTTTGCCTCAGTTTCCTCATCTGTTAAATGAGTTGGAGAAGGAAATGGCAAACTATTCCCCTATCTTTCCCGAGAAAACCTCAAATGGGGTCATGTGGTGTCATAACAATTGAAATTACTGAACAGCAACAAAATATCAAATGATTAACTGTTCAAAGTTAATGAGTAATAAATATTTAAAGTGGCAATGGTCTCAGTTATTGCAGATTAAGAGCTAGTCAGGAAGACCTAGGACAAGTCCTGCTTCTGATACATACTAGGTCAAGGACCTGGGACAAGTAAGTCATTTAAATTCTGGACAGCCCTCTAAGAATCCAAATCGAAGAGCAAGTGCTGACCTGTACTTCCAGAGAGGTAGTATACTCCCTGGAAGTTTCTTATATAAATGGAATCATGGATTTGGTCCAAATGATCATGAGTAATGAATAAGGAAGATTACTTTTTTCTATCCCATCCAGGAGAGGCAAAATGCCTTTGAGGCCCAGTCATAGAATTATAGGATTTGAAAGCTGAAAGAAATCAGAGAGATCCTCTAGCTTAACTTCCTCTTTTGCAGATAAAGAAAATGAGGTCGAGAGGGTAAATTATTTGCCCAAAGTTAGGGAGCTTTGAGGAGACCCCAGGAATAGATCAAAGGGGAATTTAGACCTTCTGGCAGACAACAAATAAGAAGTGGAGTGATTTCAGTAGTAACTAAGTGCTGGAACAGAGGCATGACTTAATATAGTGAAGGAAAAAAGGGTATTCACTCTTGACTAGGAGTAAAAAAAAAAAAAGACTGAAAATGTAGAACACAAATCTCTTAGAGAGTTAGACTTCATGGCCTAGACCAGCAAAAGACTAGATTCAGAAAACTAGGTCTCTGAAGTTATAGAGACAGGAAGAACCCTAAATAAGACTTGCCTCCTAAGCTGATATTTAATGTCTCTAGTATAATGGTTTATCAGCATTAGGGACTCTACTCTGAAATCCCTCCTTCTTTTATCCCACAGTCAATCATATCTTACCAAATCTTGAACCTCGATTATTCCCACCATCTCCCTCCTTCATTCCCATTTATGTGCTACTGAATGGAACTAAAGAAAACCAGGAATTCATCCTGACTCGGTCCACTACAAATTTTTTGTTATTATCTAATTTCAAGTGGAAACTCACTGCATTCTATTTCTCCCTAATTGAGTTAAGCTTGCCATAGTCCCCTGCTCTCCACCCACTTGACTGAGGGCCTTCACACACACACACACACACACACACACACACACACACACACACACACACACACACACACACACACACGACATTTGATGCAGACTTTGATGTGGAGTTCTTCCTTTTTTCCTCCTCCCTTTTTCATATCATTTAAACATCTTTCTCCACTAACTCCTCTTTCTGTCCAGTCTTGGGTGAAGAAATGACCCTTGTCCTTGCCAATACCAATCTCTCGGCATGTATCATATCATCATATCACCACCCCCCTCCCATTTTTTCCAACAAATTTTCCCAACTCTCATCCTCAGTTTCTTATCTCCAGTCTACTGGATCATTCCCTGCTGCCTATCTCCCCCATACTTAAAAAATGCTCACCTGATCCTAAAATTCCTGGCAGTTATCATCCTATAGCTTTCCTCTCCTTATAGGGTAAACACCTAAAGAAAGGTATCTACACCTAGTTTTGTTCGTTCATCATCTATATCACATCTATTAAATGTGAGTATACTGCAAGGCCCTGTCATGGGTCCTCTTCTCTTTCTACATTCTTTTGCTTGGTGAATGTATTAGTTCCCATATCTCCATACTGAGGAATTCCAGACCTATATGTCTAGCCCTAGTCCCTTTTGTGATGTCTGGTCCCATTTTACCAACTGCCTATTAGATATTTCAAATTGGATACAAGACTCTCAAATGCAACATGTGCAAAACAGAACTCATATTATTTTCCAAAAAAACCCTTATCCTTCTTCTGAACTTATCTAAAACATTGAGGGCAGGGGGCAGCTAGATGGCGCAGTGGACAGAGCACCGGCCCTGGAGTCAGGAGTACCTGAGTTCAAATCCAGCCTCAGACACTTAACACTCACTAGCTGTGTGACCCTGGGCAAGTCACTTAACCCCAATTGCCTCACTAAAAAAAAAAAACAAAAACAAAAACAAAAACATTGAGGGCAAAAGTCACTTCTTCCAGTCATTCAGATTCAAAACCTCATTATCATTCTTGACTCTTCACTTGAAATGACCAAACACATTCAATAAATTGACAGATCATGTAATTTCTATCTCCACAACTTGTCTCCTACAAGGCACCCTTCTTTCCATTCACACGGCTACCACATTAGTTCAGAACTGCATCATCTCTTCCTGGACTATTGTAATAACGTTCTATTTGGCCTTCCTACATCAAACATCTTCCCAAAGCACAAATCTAATCTGACACTCCCCCTTACATATATACATACTGAATAACCCCCACTGGACCCCTATTACCTCTAGAATCAAGTATTAACTCTTCAGTTTGGCACTAAAATTCTTTATAACTTGTACCCCCTCCAAAAAGTACAATGCACAATTTGTACATTATGATTATATTTATATAAAGACACATAGTCTCCCATAATAAAATGCAAACATTTTAAGGACAGGGACTATTTTATTTTTTGTCTGTATTTTACCTGTGCTTAGCAAAGTGCCTGATACAAAGTAAGTACCAGGTGGGCCAAAAGTCACAAATATTTAACAACTCCTTTCTTTTTAATTTTTTTATTTACAATACCATAACATCATATACTATATGTGTGGGTATATATGAAATGAATTTATATTATGTATGAAAAATCAGATTTCATAAATAGTGAAAAATAAAGAAAAATAAATTTCAAGACGTTATTAAAATATCAGACCCCTCCATAACTTTTGGCCCACCCTATACTTAAAAAAAATGTTTGATGATTGATTGACTGATGGAAAAGGGGTAGGTCTGACTATGTCACCCCCTACTTAATTAGCTTTGGTGCCTCCCTATCACTGACACCATCAAATATAAATATTCTATTTGTCATTCAAAGCTTTTCAAAACCTTCCCCCTCACCACCATTTTCCAGTCTTCCTGCACATTATAATACCCCCATCTCCACATATTCTTCAATTCAATGACACTGGACTCTTTCCTGCTCCTCAAACAACATATTAAAACTCCAGAATCCAGGCATTTTCACTGATCTGTCTCTCATGCCTGGAAGGTTCTCCATCTTCATCTCTGCCAAATGATTTCCTTCAGGTGCCAGCTAAAATCTTGTCTTCTACAGGAACCCTTCACCAGCCTTTCTCAATTCTAGGGCCTTCCTTTTGTTGATTATTTCCAATTTATCCTGTACATAAGTTCCTTCTACATAGTCTTTTGCATGTTGTTTCCCCCCACTAGATTATGAGCTCCTTGAGAGCAACAAGGATCTTTTACCTTTCTTTGTATCCCTAGTGTTTAATACAGTGCCCATTGCTAAATGTTTATTAATGTACTTCTGCACCTCTTAGCTCAGTCTTGCTTCTGTATTATCTTGGACCAATTACTAGATTGCACAATACTGATCTTTCTTCTTCCACTCCTCCCTTCACTCTTATGGCCACAAATTTTGGTACATAAATAAAAATATTAATCTTTGACTTTTTTCACACATTTCATTATTGCTTTAGCAAATAGGATGTAATTACTATGATAGTAGAGATTATACCATATACTTCTTTTTCATGCTCCACTCCCAAACACAATCTCTGGTTCTTTCAACTTTCTTGTTCTTTTTTTTTTTTTTAATTTTTTTTTTCTTTTAGTGAGGCAATTGGGGTTAAGTGACTTGCCCAGGGTCACACAGCTAGTAAGTGTTAAGCGTCTGAGGCCGGATTTGAACTCAAGTACTCCTGACTCCAGAGCCGGTGCTCTATCCACTGCGCCACCTAGCTGCCCCCTCAACCTTCTTATTCTTTATCCCTATATCACACACCAGTTCTTTACCCCATTATCTCAAATTCTCTGACTCTTCCTTAGTTTTCAAGCCTATGAATCCCATTCATGTCCTCATGAATAAAAGTACCCTCTTTTTTTGTGGAGCAATGAGGGTTAAGTGACTTGCCCAGGGTCACATAGCTAGTAAGTGTCAATTGTCTGAGGCCAGATCCCAAATCAGGTCCTACTGAATCCAGGGCCAGTGCCCTATCTACTGCGCCACCTAGCTGCCCGGTATCCTCTCTTTTACCTAAAATCCCTGGCTCTCTTGATCCTACACTGCTTCCATTTTTCTAACCCATAGTCCTTGGTAACTCTTAGCATCTACCTCCTCTGCTCCTACTCCTCATTTGTCAAACATTTTGCAGGAGAAAAACAAAACATCTTTCTGACTGAGTCTTCAACAGATTTGAATTGTCAAACCTTCACTGGGCCCTCACTCCTACACAGCAATCAGTTTATGCATCTCTCATTGATTTTGTCACATACGCCACAGTGGCTTTTGCAAACATTATTCTTTCTTCCTCAACCACCCAACTCTGCTTCCTCACTCAACATTCTCAACAGATGACTTTACCTCCTACATTATTTTTTTATTTTTTTTACCTCCTACATTATTTAGAAGATGGAGGTCACAATACAAATTCCCTCAATTCCTCATTTATATATCTTGAAAATTCTTTACTCACCTCTCCTTTCTTTCAGGAGCATAAAGGAAGTGGTCCTTCTTAACAAACAATGCTTTCACTTCTGAAGCTGATCACATTCACTTCCATCTCTGAGACCTCACACTAGAAATATCCCTGTTTTTCTGTCTGAGTCTCCCTTATATATGTCCCTGTTTCTATCTCTTTCTGCCTCTGTCTCTCTGTCCATCTCTGTCTCTGCCTCTGCCCTTCTATCTTTCTCTATCTCTTTTATGATACTTTCTGTTTTATCTCTGTATTTCTGTCTCTGTGTGTCTGTCTACCCCTCTGCCTCTCTGTCTCTGTTTCCCTCCACATCTCTGCCTTTCTTTGTCTCTCCTTCTCCTTTTCTCTCTCTCCTTCATCTTCTTTACTGGTTACTTTTCCTCTGTTCATAAATACACAATTAAACCTCTTGTTACTCTGCTGTCTCATCAAAGTATTGCCTTATTTCGCTTCTTTCCTTCACTGTAAGGCTTCTAAGTCAAAAAGTCAAGTCGACAAGCATCTGTAATGTAATAGGAGGAGGAGGAAAGAGAGCAAGAAGAAGAGGAGAAGGAGAAAATGAAGAGGGGGAGGAGGAAGAGGAAGAAAAAGAGAAGGAGAAGACAGAGGAGGAGGAGGAGAAGGAAGAGGAGAAAGAGGAGAAAGAGGAAGAGGAGAATTTTTGGTGGAACCCTTTGGCCAATGGGGAATGTAAGAAGTTTCCAGGGAGAAAATGTCTCTATCAGTGCAGATTATCACCTTCTTTGCAATTTATAATCTGTAAGAATTACCTCTCAGGAGCAATGAGAGGTAAAATGATTTACCCAAGGTTACACAGCCCATATGTAGAAAGGAAAAATTTGAATTCAGAATTTCCTGACTGAGACCAGTTCTCTGGCCACTCTGCCAGGATCCTTTACCTGTATTATTTTTTTACTTTAATAAAACTTTAAAGTTGTCAAAGCACTTTTGCATACATTATATCATACACGCATTTTAGTTTCACAATAAACTGTGAAAAAGTACAACTTGTGAGCTCCTCAAGGGAAGAGACTCTTTTCCCCTTATTCGTATAACCAATCCTTGGCATATATTAGGCACTTAATAAATGTATATTGACTGACTAACTATAGGGTATCCCAAAATTCTTAGTGAAGCTTATATGAGTTTATTATTAAGCTTATTTAAGTTTAAATACCTTAAAACTTCACTAATACTTTAGGATACCCTGTATAATCCTTACTTAAAGATGAAGAAACCGAGTCACTTGAAGCATGCTTTTTTCACTCTCATTTTTTTCTTTTAATCCAGTTTTCTTGTACAAAATGACAAATATGGTAATGTTTTAAATAATCATACATGTATAACCCATATCTGATTGTTTGCTGCCTCAAGGAGGGGGCAGAAGAGGGAGGGAAAGAGGGATAAAAATTAGAAACCCAAACTATGAATAAAAATGTTTATTATTAAAAAAAGAAACTGAGTCACTCAGAGGTTAAAAGATTTGTATATAGTCATATAGTCATGCTTGGGTCTTTTGGAATCCATGCCCATTAATCTATCCATTTTGTCATATTGAAGCACTGTGTAATTGATGTTTCTACTTCATCATTGCCCACTCACTTTTCAAAGTCCTGAAATCTGGTTTCAAACTTCATCATGTTACTGAAATAACTCTTTCCAAGGTCACTAATATTGGCCTTATCATTATGTCTAATGTCCTTTTTTTCTATTCTTATGCTCCTTTATTCTCTTTGGCATTTGGCACTATGGACTACCATCTTCTTCAGGAAACCTCCTCCTCGTTGCCTACTAAGACAGTGTACTTTCATTATATTTCTACCTCTGTGAACCACTACCCTCTATTTTATTTTTTTTGCTTTTTTACTAGTTATTTATCCTCTTCCAACACCTAAGAGGGAGCACACCTAAAGGTCAATCCTTGACTATTGTCTCTTTCCACTCTAGCCTCTTCCCTCTAGTTACCTCATTTGCTTCCATGGCTTCAGATATCTTCTCTATGAAGATGAATCCCAAACCTCTAACTTCACTTCCAACTTCTCTAGAGAACATAAGTTCTGAATTTCTATCTGCATGTTCAACCTCACCCTCACCACCTAGATGATCTACTAATACCTTAAACCTAGCATATCAAACACTGAACAGAATCCTCATCTTCTTCAGCATTGTGTAGTAGAAAGAGCATAAAATTTGTGGTGAGACAACCTGGATTCAAAGTTCAGCTTTGCTACCTACCTGTAATGTCTATAGCTTAACTTCCATGGACCTCAGTTTCCTTATCTGTAAAATGAAAGTCTTCAACTAGAGACCTTTCAAGTCTGTTCCACTTCAAAATTCTGTGATACACCCCAGCAAAATTCACACTTTCCTCTAACTTTTAAAAAATTTCTGCTGAAGATATTGTTTTCCCGTTAACTCCCTCACCCAATACATCCAATCATTTGCCTAGTCCTTTCATTTCAGGCTCCGTATTATTTCTGATGTCTGTCCTCTCCGTTTTAACTTCCACTTCAGCTACATTCTTTAATGCTTTTATCTCTTCTTACCTGGACTATTTTAATAGTTATTTTTCATGCCTCCAGTCTACCTCCTGCCCAATTCATCCTTCACACTTCTGTCTGGGTAATCTTCCTAATGTAGCGGTCTGATCACATCACACCTATACTGAATTTATGTCTCACTTAATGTATCCTAAAATGGCATTATCTTTTTTTGGCTGCCTTCACTGTGTTGTGTAATGTTGAGCTTAAAGGCCCAAAGTTCCATTTCATACAAAGTGCTATCTAGCCACAGTTCATCCATCTTTATGATGTTGACTTTTTGGGAGCCAAAGTTAGATTTATCCTTATTGCATTTTATGTTATTAGGTTTAGTCCAACATTTTAGCCTGCAAGATCTTTTTGAGTTCTGAATCTGACATCTAACATTTAAAAATCCTACTTTTGTGTCACCTACAAGTTGTATAAGCCTATCATTTATTCCTTTATTCAATATTGATAAAAATGTTAACTTATAGCTCTGGGGAATCCCATTAGTATTATCCTTCAAAGTTGTCATTATTAAACAGTTAACGAATAGTCTTTGAGTTCTGGGATTTACTTGTGGCTGAATCTCTATAATGATGCAATGGTTTAGCCCATATTTATCCGACATGTCCATAAGAATAGCATGACAGACTGTCAAATGTGTGACACAAATCTAGCAAAACTATATCTAAAACGTATGAAGTTAGTCTGTCATCACTTGGTCTAAAAGAACTTGGTGATCATATATTCTTTTCCTGTATGTTCACTAGTCACCCCTACTATATTCTATTATAAAAAAGATGTCACATTCATCTTAGGGGATTAGAATGCTAGAGTAAGAAATCAAAAGATAATTGGAAAAAACAGGCAAGTTTGGCCTTGGAGTACAAAATGAAGGAGGATAGAGACTAAAAGAGTTTTGTCAAGATATCGCACTACTCATAGCAAACACTCTTTTTCCCCATAACCCAAGAGATAACTCTACACATAGACATCACTACATGGTCAATATCAAAATCAGATTAAATATATACTTCATAGCAAAAGGTGGAGAAGTTCTATATAGTAACTTTAAAAAAAACCTGAAACTTACTGTGGTTGCTCAAATCATAAGCATCTTATTGTAAAATTCAGGCTCAAATTGAAGAAAATAGGGAAAACCAACAGAACATATAGGTATGACCTCAATCACATCCCTAATGAATGTGAAGTAGAAGTAATGAACAAATTTAAGGGATTAGAGGTGGTAAATAAAGTGCCTGAAGAACTAAAGATGTAACATATAATACTGTACGGGAGACAGCAACAAAAAGTATTCCAAAGAAAAAGAAGAGCAAGATAGCAAAATGGTTTTCTGATGAGGCCCTACAAATAATTGAGGAAAAAAGTAAAGTGAAAGATAAAGGGAATGGTACACCCAACTGAATGCAGAATTTGAGAAAAGAGCAAGGGGAGATATGGTTTTCTTCAATGAGCAATGCAAAGAAATAAAAGGAAAAAATAGAGTGTGAAAGACAAGAAATCTCTTCAAGAAAATTAGAGACCTCAAGGGAATGTTTCATCCAAAAATGGGCATGATGAAAGACAAAAATGGTAAGAACCTAACAGAAGAAGAAGAGATTAAGAAGAGATGGCAAGAATATACAGAATTATATAAGAAAGATCTTATCATCACTGATAACCACAATGGTATGGTGACTGATGCAGAGCCATATATCCCAAAAAATTAAGTCAAGTGGAACATAGCAAACATTGTTAAAAATAAAGCTACTGGGGCAGCTAGATGGCGCAGTGGATGGAGCACCGGCCCTGGATTCGGGAGTACCTGAGTTCGGATCCAGCCTCAGACACTTAACACTTACTGGCTGTGTGACCCTGGGCAAGTCACTTGACCCCAATTGCCTCACCAAAAATAAATAAATAAATATTTAAAAAAAAAAATAAAGCTACTGGTTCCAGGTCAAAGAGAAAGTGGCTGTAATTACTCACAAGCCAGGCAGGCTGAGAAGAAGCCCAATCACCCCTGGGCCACGCTGTAGCATGAACAGGGCATCCTAGAAGCAGCGATACACTTTAAGACAGAGTAAAAAGCCAAGAAATAGTAAGCCAGGATGAGTAGGCAGAGAAAGCAGAAGACCTTCAAAAACTTCTTTGGGGGAAAGGTAGACCATAATACATCCTCAGAAGAAGAAGAAGAAGATAATAACAGGATCAAAGCTCCAACATCCAAAGCTTCTGAGTAAAATATGAACTGGTCTCAGGCCATGGAAGCTCTCAAAAGGGAATTTGAAGAGAAAGTAGGAGAGATAGAACAAAGATGTAGAGAAAGAAAGGAAGGAATGGGAAGAGAAATGAGAGCAATGCAGGAGAATCATGAGAAAAAGTCAACAGTTTGAAAAGCCAAATGGAAAAGATTAAAAAACTGTTGAAAATAATTGCCTAAGAATTAGGATTGAACAAATGGAAGCTAGTGACCTTATGAGAAACCAAGACACAGTAATGCAAATCCAATTGAATGAAAAAATAGAGGGCAATGTGAAATATCTCCTTGGAAAAACAGCTGACCTGGAAAATAAATCTAGGAGAGATAATTTGAAAATCATTGGACTACCTGAAAACCATGACCAAAACAAGAGCTTAGACACCATCCTCCAAGAGATTGTGAGGGAAAATTGCCCTGATATTCTAGAAGCAGAAGCTAAAATAGAAATTAAAAGAATACACCGATCACCTCCTGAAAGAGATCCCAAAAGGAAAACCTCCAGGAATATTATAGCCAAATTCCAGAACTCCCAGTTCAAGGAGAAAATATTGCAAGCAGCTAGAAAAAAGAAATTCAAATACTGTGGAGCTCCAATAAGGATAGCACAAGATCTAGCAGCTTCTACATTAAAGGACCAGAGGGCATGGAATATGATATTCCAGAGGGCAAAGGAACTGGGACTACAGCCAAAAATCATGTACCCAGCAAAACTAAGCATCATCTTTCAGAGGCAAACATGGAATTTCAATGAGAAAGATTTTCAGGCATTTGTGATGAAAAGACCTGAACTGAATAGAAAATTTGAGTTTCAAATACAAGACCCTGGAGAAGCATAAAAAGATAAACAGGAAAAAGACTTCATGAGGGATATTAAAAGATCAAACTGTTTACATTCCTACATGGGAAGAGTAATACTTTGAAATCATAAGAACTTTCTCAGTAAGGAATTAACAGAGGACACAGGTCTGAACTGAATATGAAGGGCTGATATCTGTAAAGCATTTATTTTGTTCTTTGTGGGGGTGTCTTATGTCTGGGGCCACATTTGGGCTTGGGGTCTCCTGGGTCCAGGGCTGGTGCATTTTCCACTGTGCCACCTAACTAACCCATAATGACATCTTTAAAATAGGGTTGAGGTGTAGGAGAAATAGACTGGGGGAGGGGGAAAGGGAGAGATGGTCTGAAGAGAGGTAGTTCACATGAAGGAAACAAGAAAAAAGCTTATGGAGGGGAGGGGAAGAGGGGAAAGGAATTAGGGAGTGAGTGAACCTTAATATCATCATAATTGACTAACATACATACTCAAGTCAATATAGTAATATATTTTTGCCCTGAGGGAGGGGAGGGAGATAAAGTGGGGGGGGAGAGGGGAAGGAGGGAAGGGCAGATTGGAGGACAGAGCAGTAAAAAGCAAAATACTTTCAAGGAAGGTAAAGATGTTCTGCATAACGGCACAAGTATGACATATTGAATTGCTTGATTTCATAGGGAGGGTTGAGGAGAGAGGGAGGAAGAAAATTTGGAACACAGAATTAGCTCAAAGACCTTAAACTCATCAGAGTTGGCTCATGGAGGGAATCACATTCACACCCAGTTGGGAGGAGTAATCTATTTAATCCTACAGGAAAATATGAGGGGAAGAGGATAAAGAAGGAAGGGTGAAAAAAAAGGGAGTGCAGAGTAGGGGAGGGGACAGTCAGAAGTAAAACACTTTTGAGGAGGAATAGTTTACAAGAAGATAGAAAATAGAGTAAATATCATGGGAAGGGAATAGGATGGAGGGAAATAGTTATGATGATTGAATATAATGGCAAAACATATGGTACCTACTTTGCTGGGCTAAGATGAAGAAAATTCTTTGTTAAGTTTAAGGTGCTTTATTTAGGTTATGATGAACAGGATACTATCAGAAAAACCTGGAAAGACCTACATGAACTGAAGCAGAGTGAAATGTACTGTATACAAAATAACAGCAATAGTGTAAGATGATCTGCTGGGAAGCACGTGGTTATTTTCAGCAAGGCAATGATCCAATATAACCCTGAAGGACTTATGAAAATGGCAACCCATCTACAGAGAAAGAAGTGATAGTATCTGAAAATAGATGGAAACACATTTTTTCTTTTTTTTTTTTCCTTTTTTTTTTTTGGTGAGGCAGTTGGGGTTGAGTGTCTTGCCCAGGGTCACACAGCTGGTGGGTGTTGAGTGTCTGAGGCCAGATTTGGGCTCGGGTGCTCCTGATTCCAGGGCCAGTGCTCTATCCACTGTACCACCTAGCTGCCCCTGGAAACACATTTAAAAAAACCTTTTTTTTCCTCTTTGACAATTCCTCAATCTGAAGTTTTGGAGTTTTTTAGACTGTTTTCTCTCACAACCTAGCTAATATAGGAATGTTTTCCATGACCACTCATGTATAACTTATTTTGAAATGCTTGAGTTCTAGTGGGTGGGGGGGTGGGAATGGAGGAAGAAAAGTTGGAACACAATTAAAAAAAATTGATGTTAAAATTTGTTTTTACATATATTTTGGAAAATAAAATTCTATTCAATTAAAAAAAATAAATAAAGCTAGTGGAAGTAATCAAATTCTAGCTAATTTATTTGAAATCCTAAAGATGATGTTAAAGTGCTGCACTCAATATGCCAGCAAATTTGGAAAATTCATTGGGGCAAATGGATTGGATAAGATTAGTTATGTCTCAGTGCTAAAGAATGTTCAAATTACCATAAAATTGTGCTCATTTCACACACCAGCAATGCTATGTTTAAGATTATGCAAGCTAGGCTTCAGCAATAGGTCAACCAAAAATTACCAGAAGTACAGGCTGCTTTTTAAAAAAGCAGTGGAACTAGAAACCAAATTGCCAACCATTTCCGGATTATCAAGAAAGCAAGGGATTCCAGAAAAACATCTACTTCTGCTTCATTGACTATACTAAAAGTTTTGACTGTGTGGATCACAGCAAAATGTGTCAAGTCTTCAAAAAGATGGGAGTACCAGATCATCTTACTTGTCTCCTGAGGAAAATATCTATGCAGGCTAAGAAGCAACAGTTAGAAATGAATGTGGAAAAACTGATTAATTTAAGATTGGAAAAGGATTATGACAAGGTTGTATTATTACCTTAGTTATTTAACTTACATGCAGAATACATCATGAAAAATGCCAGTCTGGAAAAATTAAAAGCCAGAATTAAGGTTCCTGGGAGAAATCTCAAAAATCTCAGATAAGCAGATGATACCACTCTGATGGCAGAAAGTGAAGAAAAATTAAGAAGTGTCTTGATGAGGGTTAAAGAAGAGAGTGAAAAAGCTGGCTTGAAGCTTAACATAATAAAACCCTAAGATCATGGAAACTTGTCACATCACTTCCTGGCAAATAGAGGGAGAAGAAATGTAAGTAATATCAGATTCTATATTCTTGGGCTCAAAGATCGCTGCAGATGGCAACTGCAGTCATGAAATGAAAGACACTTGCTCCTTGGAAGAAAGGCTATGGAAAATCTGGAGAGGATACTATAAAGCAGAGACATCACCTTGTCAACAAAGGTCCATGTAGTGAAAAACTGTGATTTTTCCAGTAGTAATGTGTGGCTATGAGAGTTAGACTATAAGGAAAGCTAATTGCTTACAGAAGCAATGATTTTGAATGGTGGTACCAAAGAATACTTTTGAGAGTTCCTTGGATAGCAAGGAGATCAAATTAGTCAATATATAAAGAAATTAATAAAGACTACTCATTGAAAGGACAAACACTGAAGCTGAAGCTTAAATACTTTGGCCATATAATAAAAAGACAGGACTCTGGAAAAGACCCTGATGATAGGAAAGATTTAAGTCAAAAGGAGAAGGGGATGGTAACATGATTGCAATGAAAATGGGCTTGGGCAGACTTTGGAAGATAGTGGAGAAGGGCCAGTAGGACTATGATCAATGTGGTCATGAAGAGTTTCACATGACTGAATGATTGAACAACAGAAATTTTTCTTGGAATCAAAGTGAATCTACTTAGCTATAGTGTGCAGACTCTACTTGCTTCTGTGGTGGTTGTAATTGCTGTTGTTTTAATTGAGTCCTAAGGCACCTCTCCCATTTTTAACAGTCTTTCAAAGATCATTGACCATGGCTCAGCAATTACATCCTCCAGTTCTTTTGGTTTCTTGGGATTCAATTTGTCTGAGCCTCATGATTTGAACACATCAAGGGCAGTTAGATGTTCACTGTATTAGCCATTTTACTTGCTCCTTTTTAGACTAAACACAATAGATTTGGGCACAGATGGCAGACTCATCAAAATTGCATATGGCACAAAGGGAGAAGGACAGCTAAATCATTAGATGGCAGATTCAGGATTCAAAAAGATCTTGTAGGCTAGAATTTGGGCTAAATCTAATCTCATGAAATTGGCCTGTAAAGGTCTTCCCGAACCTTGTCTCAACCTGCCTTTGCAGCATTATCCATTACTCTCTTCTTATGCTATTCTCACAGACAGTTTGGATAAATATAGGCTAGGACAGAGATGTCAAACATGTGGCCCACAACACTCCTAAAGTGTGGGTCAAGCCAGATTACAACATAATTCCTGTCTGATTTTAATGTGTTGATGTATTAATTTAAAAAAGAAATGTAGGGGCAGCTAGGTGGCACAGTGGATAAAGCACCAGCCCTGGATTCAGCAGGACCTGAGTTCAAATCCGGCCTCAAACACTTGACACTTACTAGCTGTGTGACCCTGGGGAAGTCACTTAACCCTCATTGCCCCACAAAAAAACAAATCTATAAACATATATGGTTTTCTAAGTCAATATGTGGCCCACAGGGATCCTTATTTATGGTTTAATGGCCCCTGCTTCTATTTAGAATTTCTATTCTATTTGAAATCACTGGGCTAAACCATGGAATAGTTATTGGGATTTAGCCACAGTTGAATCCCAGAACTTCTCCTGAAGACTTTGAAGTATATTTTCCAAAAATCTAAGGTTGATATCAGACCATGCTTATTATGTCTCTCCTTCTTCATCACAAATTCTATAATGGAGTGAACACTTCCCCTCAAGATTCAAATTATTTCTACTTTATCAGCCAGTTCCTCCTTGTTGGTGAGAATCATAAATAGAAGTTCTCCTAATTACTTCTCCTACCTTTTGAGAGAGGAAATTATCCACCAAGACAAGCCAAGAAATTATTAGGTACTCTGTTTTTGGAAGAAAAAGAAAGTTCTAGCAATGTCTGGCTAATTAAAGCCCTTGTGATTCTGTGGCAGGTTCACCATCTCTCAAGAGCAATCTCGTAAACTCTTAATCTCTTTCTTCCTTTTCAACTTCTCTGTAAAATTCTGGCTCTGTGGTTCTGTGTCCAAATATTTTTAACATGTTGCATCTATTTATGTTCCCTGATGTGAATTTATTTTCATAATATATTACACAGTCCCACCCATTTAAAGATTATTTTTGTTTCAAATATGGAATACTCTTCCAATCCCATATTTCCATAATAGATCTTATCCCACAAAGTTTCCATTATTCTCATGGGATCAAATTTTCCTCCTGTACTATTGCAAGGCCTCTCATTTATTTTGCTCAACTGTGCATTTGTATATAAATAACTGAGGCCACAGGTCTTATTATTGCTCCTTTCTGGCTTTTATTTCATATATTTCTTGGCATTACCACTGCTATATCACAGCTAATATCTATGGTATCTAGCTTGAGATATGTGTGTGTGTGTGTATAGACAATTTTCTCCTTCCATTTTTCTTTTCAGTTTAAAGTCCTTTTGGTTAGCTTGGGAAAACTCAAGACCAATACCTTTTACCAGCCCTCATTAGGTAAGCTCCATTCCTGACCAAGAACCTGTTCTTTTTTTTCTTTCTTTCTTTCTTTCTTTCTTTCTCTTTCTTTCTTTCTTTCTTTCTTTCTTTCTTTCTTTCTTTCTTTCTTTCTTTCTTTCCTTCCTTCCTTCCTTCCTTCCTTCCTTCCTTCCTTCTTTCTTTCTTTCTTTCTTTCTTTCTTTCTTTCTTTCTTTCTTTCTTTCTTTCTTTCTTTCTTTCTTTTTTCTTTTTCTTTCTTTCTTTTTTTTTGGTGAGGTAATTGGGGTTAAGTGCCTTGCCCAGGGTCACACAGCTAGTAAGTGTTGAGTGTCTGAGGCTGGATTTGAACTCAGGTCCTCCTGACTCCAGGGCCAGTACTCTATCCACTGCACCACCTAGCTGCCCCAGAATCTGTTCTTCTTATATTTTAAGTTATAGTCCAAAGATCCAAATTCCATTCTCATATATCATCTAAATCCAAATTATGGGTGACAAGGTACAGAGCAGGCACTGCTACACTTTTTTTAATTAAATTAATTCTTCAAGTAGAGATACACCACTGCTAAGGGACCCAGCAGAAGCAGTTACTAAAGAGGCCATGTCATCGCATGGTGAATTTAGGGGTGTAAATAGCTTCAAGTGAATAAAAGTTGAATTCAATCCAAGATTTTGTACTCACCCGAATGTAGATGGGATTTTCAACATTTCTGGCTCATACAGAATAATGTATGCTTTAAATGGTTAAAAAATAATCATTACAACAAGATCTGTGGATCTTATGCTGTATGCCAGGTTCATGAAAGAGAAAGGACCATGCTGAGACAGAGAAAGGAAAGAATGATCTTCCCATCTTTTTATCCAGACTTCATAGCCTCAGGGTCTTCTTATTCTCAGCTTCCTATGCACTCATTTCCATGTACTCAGTTGCAAATGCCATGTCTCCCTGCATTTGGATACCACACTCAAGAGACTAATCTATGAGGAATGAACAAGTGTTGGCATGTGCCCTGCAGTGTCCAGATGGCCCCTTGGCAGTATTTCTCTTATTGAGGAAAATGATAATCACCACCTGATTGTTATTTTTTCCCTTTCTTTCCTGTTACTAAGGAATCTTTAACCTTCTGTGGGCATAAGTAAGAGCCTATACCAAGGAAACCACAAGGTCTTGAAGATTAAATATTTTGGGAAAATTAAATGTTGAAAGACAATGGTCAGGAAAATATCATTCTCTTGTAATCCCTTTTAGCTATGTAATTCTATGATACGTTTAATTCATATGAGTTTGCTTTTTCAAGTTACCGTAAGGGCATCTGGAAAGCATGTGTTCTAAAGGGAACACTCAGAAATATCAAACCTGGGGCACTTAAGTTTGTGAATAAGCCAGGGTCTGAGAATGTCTTTTCTATTGGAGTAGGGGTGAATATGAATCTAATGATCACTTCTCAACTTTGTAGTTGACTCTTAAAATGGAGCAATTTCCTTCTCAACAAGCAAATGAAAATTTGTAAAAAAAAAAAATCTCTCTCTAATTCTTTTATGGTAAAACACTAGCAAAATGCATAATGTTTTCACCTCAATAAACACACTGGGTCTATCAAACACTGAAGCATCTGGTTATAACTTTTCATGCCAATACTACTATCATGGCACAATCCTTTTGGCAGGACAGTAGATTACAACAATCCCCCTGCCCCCCAATTTAAAACTAGGATATTGAGTATGCCTCAGATACTTTTGTGTATCTGCCTTTCCTACTTTATTATTGTTGTTTTGTTAAAAAATATTAGTATTCCTATTATATTTTATACTTGAACATCTGGTCAGATGGATAAAGGAGTAAAAAGGAGTAGGAACTCTAACAAATAACTAAAGGATCTAAGATTTGAACAGCTGACTTGATTTTATCACTTCAAAGACTACTTTGGGTCTATGTCCCACAGATCACAATCCTCTTTACCCTTTATATGGACCAAGCAATCAAGTATTTGTTAAGCACCTACCATAACTTGGGCACAATGTTAGGCATTAGCAATATAAGTACAAAAAATGAAAGAGTCCCTAAGGAGTTTACATTTTAATGGGGGAGACAACAATTATAGGAATTACAGAAGTGCTCCACCACACCCAGCTATTTGTTCTTGAGATAACTTCATCCTATTGCCTTTAGTTCTGGAATTCTGAGCTTCAGTGGGTTAAGTTCATTAGGTATCTGTACTAAGTTTGACACTAATAAGGTGAGCTGGTGAGAATGGGAGTGAAGGGTAAGAGTAGGAAGGGCCATGAAGGTTGGGAGGCACTTAGGTTACCTAAGATGGGGTGAACTTGTCCAGGTCAAAAAAACCCCCAAAACAACCAGAAAAGGCAAAGTCTCCTAAACTAAATAGAGTGGGACCAGGATAATGAGTAGCCCCTACACTTCCAGCCTGAATGACATGAAGAGACCTAGTCTTTTTTTGGGGGGGGGCAGCAATGAGGATTAAGTGACTTGCCCATGATCACATGGCTAGTGTCAAGTTTTTTGAGGCCAGATTTGAACTCAGGTCCTCCTGCACCCAGAGCTGGTGCTTTATCCACTGTACCATCTAGCTGCCCAAGACCTAGTCTTTTACCAAAAAAAAAAAAAAAAAAAGACAAATAGCATCTGTTTATCAGACTAGGCATCAGACAACGCTGTAAAGAGTCCATGGGGATGAAGGCAAGCCAAGTCCTATAAAGTCAAAACAAAATCTGGAATTGGAACAGAGGAATCAGATGATAGTTAAGGCTCAGGAAACATAATGGAGAAGTCAAAGGCCAGAATAGAGCAAATGAATAATATGTGTTAAGGAATGAGCAGCAAAGGAATACAAAGAAGCAAGGAGTGAAGAAAAGGATGCATGGGGCAGCTAGATGGCGCAGTGGTAAAGCACCGGCCCTGGATTCAGGAGTACTTGAGTTCAAATCCGGCCTCAGACACTTGACACTTACTAGCTGTGTGACCCTGGGCAAGTCACTTAACCCTCATTGCCCTGCAAAAAAAAAAAAAAAAAAAAGGATGCATGGCCAAACATATGCAAGCTGAACCCTAAGTCTATGATAACAAAGTATAACAGAATAAGGAATAACATGCCAGAGACAAGGATTCCTTGAAACAGAATTTGGTCCAGCCAAGAGGCTTAGGATGATACAATGCAGAACCCCACCAGAACTGGCAGATCCAGATGTTCCTTCCACTCCTTGCCAAGAGTTTTTATGAATAATATTTTTCTTGCTTTATTCAGAATCTTCAAGAATTTTCTGTTTCATCCCATGAATTCTAAAATATGCAGATCTCTAACCACCTCCTCCATATTTTTTCAATAACATGATTTCATATAAAAACTTTCTTTCATTTATTTGTTGAATAGGCAATAGCAGAATCTTTGGCTTGGATATCATCACTGTCCATCCTGCAATGTTTTCAATCAATCAGTCAACAGACATGCAAGTGTTTACTATGTGCTAGGAAGGGTGCAAACCACTGGGGTCAGGGAGGGAAGCCCAAAATAACTCCTTCCCCTCAAGTGCATTATATTCTAATAGTACAGATGATTTGTAAGCAACTAAATAGAATCAAGACATATACAGAGTAGATGATGGTAATATGAAAGAGGAAGGCACTAGCAGCTAAAGGCACTGGAAAGAGCTCACTGCAGAAGCTACCTTGGAAAGTAGGAGATGGAGATCAGGGGATGCCGCACTCCAGACTTAAGGGGTAACCAAGTTAAAGGCACAAAAATGAGCGATAGAGTGCCATGTGTGAGGAACTGCATGTGTTACAAGTGTGGCCAGGCCATAGATTATGTGGCAGGATGTAAAAAGTATAAGGAGACTAGAAAGATAGGAATGATCAAGTTATGAAGAGTTTTAATGGCTTAACATATGACTTTGTATTTGATCTTGGAAACAGCAGGGAGCTACTGGAGCATAGTGAGCTTGCTTCTCAGACTATTTGGGCTAAGAACATGTGTAAAAAAAATAAAGGACTTTGGCAGCTGAGCGTAAGATGGGTTAGAATGGAGAAAGACTTGAGCCAAGGAGACCAATTAGAAAAATGTTGCAGAAGAGATGATGAAAGCCTGAACAGGGTTGTAACCTTTTGGATGGAGAGAAGGGGGTGTATATGGGAGGTATTATAAAGGTAAAAAATGACAAGATTTGGCAATGGATTAGCTATTGGGGTGAATGAGAATGAGGAGTCAGCAATGACACCAAGATTATAGGCCTAGGTGAGTAGGAAGATGGGGTGCCCTCCACAGTAATAGGAAAATTTGGAAGGTCAAGAAGGATTTGTCAAGAAAAGATAATGAATTTTAGTTTCGAAATATTGAGTTTGAAATACCTATAGCACTTCTAGTTTGAGATGTCCAAGAGGTAGAAGGAAATGCATTACTGTAACTCAGTAAAGAGTCTAGGGTTAGAATATATAGATATGGAAATCATATTCCCAGAGATGATCATGGAATCCACGGGAGCTAATGAGACCACCAAGTGAGATAGTATAAAGCAAAAAAAAGGGAAAGAAACTGTAGTTCGAGGGCATGGGTCTTTTCAGATGAGTACAAACAAAATTCCTTTCAGGGGAGGTCAAATGAGATGATTTGTCTTTGCTGCTGTTTGCTCTCTAATCCTGAAATCATCTCTGACCTCTGGAAAATAAAGAAGATAGCGTTGAGAGAATAGAAGAAATATATTCCATCTACTAATTATCCTGTCTCAAAGCTAGATAGATACCTCATTTTCAGGAACAGTGGATGCCAGAGAAAACTGGAGCTCTTTTGTTCTATTGGTTCCTCTGTTTATGGATTAAGAGCCATAGGATTGAGGGCAGCTAGATGGCGCAGTGGATGGAGCACCGGCCCTGGAGTCAGGAGTACCTGAGTTCAAATCCGGCCTCAGACACTTAACAATTACTAGCTGTGTGACCCTGGGCAAGTCACTTAACCCCAGTTGCCAGTCATCTTGACTTTTGTCTTGCCACTAGACTCCAATAACTCTGTAGGAAAGAGTAGGGATGATGATTTTGTGTAGCTCTGCCTCACTTAAATCCAATTCACGTACAAGTCAAGACATCACATTTGTGATGTCATTGGTCCTCTTTGAGAATGAAACGTGAACAACAATGGTCAAAAACTAAACATTTATTAAGCACTTACCAGAGTACCAGAAAGAGTGCTAAACTAGTTCAACCCCCTCAATTTATAGAAGAAAATTATAAGGTATAGCTACCGCAGGAGAAACTAAGATATAGTGATACTCAGTGACTTGCCCAAGGAAGAGTTTACACTAGAACTTAAGCCTCTTAATTCTCAGTCTAATTCTCTTTAAAATTTTGGGCATCAGACCTGTGATTTCATTAGTTTCAGGATACCTGAGTCTTATCTTCTCCTATCTCTTACTTACATAGGTTTTCTCCGTGTTTGAAACATAAGCGTCATTCACATCATCACTTCTTAAACCATTCTCTTTAACTCCAAGTCAGATACCTTTAATTCTATGAAGCATTTCCTAAAATCTCCACCTGAAAGTGTTTTCTCCCTCCTTACATTCTAATAGGTTTAATTTGGAACTCTCCTTTATCCATATCACATCCTACTTTTTATTATAGATATTTGTGTACAAGTCCTATAACCCTTATTAGATTTTCTTTGGCAAGGCAATGAGGGTTAAGTGACTTGCCCAGGGTCATACAGCTAGAAAGTGTCAAGTGTCTGAGGCTGGATTTGAACTCAGGCCCTACTGAATCCAGGGCAGGTACTTTATCCACTGCGCCACCTAGCTGCCCCCCTCATTAGAATTCAACCTTCTTGGGGGCAGGGGATATGGTTGTGGAATATTGCTCATTGTAGAATCTTCATAATACCCCACCCACTTTTCAGGAGGAGGGAAGGGGAAAACCAGACCCATGTCTTCATTAGGGAGCTCTGAATTTAAAAATTCTCTCTACCAATGTAGATAGGTACCTACTCTGCTACTTAGAAAATTGCCAAGGTCCTTAAGAAGTTAAGGAATTTAAACAAAGTTAGAAAAACAGTGAAAGTCAAAGGAAGGACATGAACACAGCTCCTGAATGCAAAGCTGACTCTCTACACCCTACGCTGCCTCTCTTGTCTTTTGGATCTATGATTTTATTGATGTAGAGAATCCCTGGTGAGGAAATCCCCTCCATCAATGCAGATCAGTACCTTCACTGCCATTTATTGTCTTACAGAGTTCCCAAGGGGCAATTGAGTGGTTAAATGACATGCTTGGCAGGGGGGTCATATTGCATGTCTTAGAGGTAGGATCTAAATTCAGGATTTAAAAAAAATTCCAAACTCACTCTCTATTCACTACACCAAACTGTTCCTCATTATAACTATGTCAATTCAATTCCTCAATCTCTATTAAGTCCCTCCTAAGCACACATTGAAGGTTAATCTGACATATGACATTTTTTTCCTCCCAATGTATGACATGTTAAGAAATGTGTGTTTGTGTATCCTAAGGAACACATTCTTTCTAGTTTTTAGTCCAACAAATTGGCAGAGACATCATATTACTACTGCCACTCTGCATTTATAAAGTAGCTTTATTTCCAAAGCTCATTTGTATTCATTATAGCATATCATTCTAACATGGCATGGCAAAGGAGAATTACCAACAAAATTAATCACAACACTCTGATGAGATGACTTTCTTTTCACACAGAGAATGGAAGATAGTCAGGTACACATGTAGCTGCTATACAAAAAAACTGAAATGGGGCAGTCTTGTTCGAGTAGAACTGAAGTAAAGATATGCAAGTATGTCAGCCTATCAAGACCCAGCTGCTCCAAGGAGCCTTCCCTGACAATCTCCTTTCTCCTCAGCGATCTGTCTCACACAGCATATATCTTATGCTATTTACTCATCTCACTTTTATTATATATTGTCTTTTCATGTTGGTTTGTGCATGTATGCTCCATTTCTTTAATAGATTATAAGACATTTTATAAGACATTGAAAGGCAAAGACTGTATCTTATACCTTTCTATTCCCCACAGTGTCTAACATCCAGCTTTATGCATTATGTGTCCAATTGAAGGATTGCTAGAAGTGCAACTCCAAATCCCATCTCATTGCTATAAAATGTTGGGACCCCAAACAGCAGAAAGGTAGTATAATGTAGCAAAACAGCTACCATATTTAGAAGCAGAAGACTTCATTTCAGTTCTCACTTCTGATGCTCAGTACTCATGTGATCTTGGGCAAGCCACATTATCAATAAAAGCCTTGGTTTCCATATATGTAAAATGAATGGTTTGGACTAAATGTCAAGCTTCAGGAACTAGGACCAGACTGTTAAGGCCAGAGGTGACCAAATTTAAAAACTATAAAGACAGTCTGATTGCTTACCCCCTCAGGGAGGGGTGAGGGGAAGGAGGGAAGAAGGAATAAAATTTGGAACTCAAAACTTTAAATAAAAATGTATATTATTATAAAAAACTATATAGATAGAATATCAGGCATGGGTGAATTTAACAGCCTAAACATCTTAGAATACAGACAGGTTAAGAACCATTCTACAAAGAGCTAAGCAAATGGGCACTAAAGGACTAAGGTCCTTTCTTTTTCTTTTTTTTTTCTTTTTTTTTGGGGGGGGGGCAGGGCAATGAGGGTTAAGTGACTTGCCCAAGATCACACAGCTAGTTAGTGTAAAGTGTCTAAGGTTGGATTTGAACTCAGATCATCCTGAATCCAGGGTTGGTGCTTTATCCACTGCACAACCAGAAAAGCTGATATTTAACAAAACTTTAATGAGACACTGAAAATTGAGTTAAATTTTCTTCAGCGTCTATACTTGGCAAATTTGTTAGTTTTTAAAAAATATTATTTACCAGCCTAATTTCCATTACTTAGGCATTATCCTAATACTAATTGACAATATCCAATATCCAGAAGATCATCTCACTGTGATAACAACACACTTTGACATTCATACTCAGGGATGTGCTAGTAAATGTTTAACTTCCAAATATCCAGGGAGAGAAAGTGTAAGCATAACACACTTGTATGTTTAATCTACATTATTAACACTTTCTCCATCACTTTCCTAAGCCTAGAAAATCAACAAAACAGCAAATCAAATGTTTATTTATAGTATATTTGCCAATTTCCAAAGTATAAATACATTGAAAATTTAACAATTGGCTCCCAGGAGCCCCTAGTAAAAGGCTCCAACACACCCCTATCAATAAACTAAAGGTCTACCTTGAGCACTAATGTGTCTAACCTATCATATGGGTGTATGTTTTGTATTTTCTCCAAATAGAACTTTGAGTTTCTACAAATAATTCCAATGTACCAATGTTGAAGAATATTATCCATCTCTTGACAGAGAGGTAATGGACTCAATATTCAGAATGAGACATAGATTCTCAGATATTGCCAATGTAGGAATTTGTTTTGCTTGACTTCATATCTGTTATGAGTTTTATTTTTATTTTTTCCCAGTAAGAGGAAAATATTTGAAAGGAGGATTTTAAAAAATGTTAATTTAAAAAATTAATTTAAACGAGTTATCTATGCATTATATTCAAAATCAGTTGGACAAGTGCTAGTGTACAACAATGGAATCCTTGACCAAAGCAAAAAACTCAACTGGCTGCCACCTGCTTTGGGATCTTAACCTAAGGTTGGGGTGGGGTGGGGTGGGATTATTATAATTACTAGTATAAGTATAAATATACCAGTACAGGAGGGAAATACTTACGATGATTGACTACAATGTGAAAACGTATGGTACCTACTCTGCTGGGATATTGTGAAGAAAATTCTTTGTCAAGTTTAAGGTACTATATAAAAGTAATGATCAAAAGACCCACATGAACTGAGGCAGAGAGAAATGTACTGTATACAAAATAACAGCAATAGTGTAAGATGATCTGCTGAGAAGCATGTGGTTATTTTCAGAAAAGCAGTGATCCAATATAACTCTGAAGGACTTAGGAAAATTGCAATACACTTATAGAGAAAGAACTGATGGTATCTGAAAACAGACTGAAACACATTTCTTTTTTTTTTTTTTGACAATTCCTTAATCTAAAGTTTTGTTTTTATCTGTTTCCTCTCACAACCTAGCTAATGTAGAGTTGTTTTCTATGACTACTCATGTATAATTTATATTGAATTGCTCGAGTTCTTGGGGTGTGGGTGGGAAGGGAGGGAGGAAGAGAAGTGAGAACACAAAGGTTTTTTTAAAAATTGATGTCAAAATTTGCTTTTACATGTAATTTGGAAAATAAAAATATTAATAAAAAATTTAAAAATCAATAAATATGCCAGTACTGGTATAAGTACTGTTAATACAGAATTAACAGAGACCACAGCAGAGAAACCAGAGGAACAAAGGCTTATCTTGTTCCCACTGGAATAAGAGTAAGATATATAGATTTGCCCTGGCATAATCAAGGATGAGTACTGGAAATACCTAGTGTTTAAAGAGTAATTGATCAATGGATAGAGAAAGATTCCTGGTCAAGAGGATACAGAGAAATGGGAACTAATGAGGATGTTCATCTACTGCTTTCCTCCACTCAGAGCCCTGCCCCTTATCCTCTGCCCTTGCCATCCTCAGGCATGCCCTGTTCTCCTCCAAGTGGGACAGAAGCTGACAGCCAGGAAATAACACTATCCAGAACAGCAATCCAGCAGACTCCAAATCAGAGATGAAGTGGTTTACTCTACCCTGTAGCCCTTACCTCCCTGGGAGCAGCACACCCAAGCCAACAGCTAGCTACAAGGCTGGCATAACACCCCTGTTAAGTGTGCATTGGGCTCCTGAGTGCCTCCAGCAGATAATAGGGAGAAACCCCTGATAGCCAAACCTCCTGATCCCAGGGTATGATCACCACAGTGAGTGCACTGGGCATGACAAGAGGGGAGAAGGCACACAAAGCCATTGTGGAGAGTGACAGCTGGGCTGAAGGAGAGAAATGTCTGTGAGCATAAGCCAGGGTGCAGTAACCAAGGAAACCCACACTAGATACAAGCATAGGGATGATGACTTGAGAGCTTCTTGTGTTCACCCATGTATTAGTTACTCCTTTGTCTTTTTATAGCACATGGGATGCATGTTTCCTTCTGTTATTTCTGTAAAGGGTACATCCATTCTTCAGTCACAAAGTTTGCAGCCTCAACATTATCCTGGACTCTGCTTTCCCTTCTTCATTCTCTCCATATATCCAATTGGACAATAAATCTGGTCAATTTTCCCTCCAAATACCTCTGATATCTACTCCTTTCTCTCTCTGCACAAACAACCAATACTAGATCTAGTTCAGGTCCTCATTACCCCTTACCTGGATTCATTTGTCTCCCTGCTTTGTTTCTGTCGCCAATACACCCCACCACACCGATGCCAAAGTGATGTCTCTAAAGGCAGCTGGGTGGCACAATAGTTAGAGTGCTGGCTTGGAGTTAGAAAGTGGCTGTTGTTCAGTCATTTCATTTATATCTGACTCTTTGCAACCCCTTTTGAGGTTTTCTTGGCAAAGATTCTGCAGTGGTTTGTCATTTCCTTTTCCAGCTGTATAGGGGTAGCCAGAGCCTGGCAGGTCTATTACAGAGAATATAAACCACCTTGAGCAAATGTAAACAACAGAAGAAGCTCCAACTTTCTCATGGGAACATTTGCACATGACCCTGGGCCATCCCTGGAACTATGACTTCTTTGTTCAGTTTCTAAATACCTGGCCTGACCTGGGGCTGATGCGAGGATCCATTCTGCTATTCTGTCCTCCTGCCAAGGGCTGCTTCTCATGAGTAAACTTCCTTAAACAGCCTAATTAACTTAACAGATCCTAATAATCTACATTTATACTAAAAGCTGTCATGGGCCCCTCTTTCTTTGGTATCTCAAGAACTTCTGGGTCTGCATCCCTACAATAAGGCATATCAGGGAAGAACAGATCAGTCTCCTTCCAACTGGAATAGCTGACAGGATAGTCTAACCTCCTACAAATCTTGTATCCTTACACCATCTCATTTTATAGATGAGGAAACAGGCAAACAAGGTTAAGTGACTTGCCCAGAGTCACACAGCTAGTAAGTGTCTAAGGCCAGATTTGAATTCAGGAAGATGAGTCTTTCTGACTCCAGGCCTGGCACTTTATTCACTGAGTCACCTACTTGCCCTAGTCAGCAAGACCTGTGTTCAAATTCTTCCTCAGATATTTGTTAGATGTATGCCCTTGAGCAAGTTACCGACCCTCCATTAGTGTCCATTTCCTCATCTATAAAATGGGGATCATAATATCACATACCTTACAGATATTGTTGGGACGACCAACTAAGATAACACATGTAAGGCACTTTGTAAACCTTAAAATGTAGATAAATTTTAGATTATTTTTATTAATTATAACAATCTGACCAAACTACTCCTCAATAAACTTCTTTAGGATCAAATATAAACTCCTCCATTTGTCATTTTAAAACTTTCAGGATCTGACTTCAGCCTACAATCTTACAAATCTGTAAAGAATGAATGGGATGAATAATGTAAGACTTACTAAGGAGAGAATTGTGTAAGCTTGCCTTTCCATCCCTTCTGTCTTTCAAATTTGAATCACTTAATTTTGATTTGGAGCCCCATATACATGTCTAAGCCTTTCTCTTGCTGCCCTTTGCCCTGTACCCCAGTTCCTCTGAAATTAAGGATTTAGCCTTACTTTTTTTCCTAATCCTCTTAAGGATTAGATTCCTGCTTTGATTCTACCCCTCTCTATTTGGATGCCAGAACTTGCTCCTGATGCTGGTAATAGACCTGCCTGATAATATGCCCTTCAAATCTATTCCTTAAAACATCCTGCCTACCTATGCTGAAGTCATGCTCCGACTTCCCACAGAGCCATACTCCTGCTGTCTACCACTGACCCTTCCTCAAGACAACTCAGCACCCCATTGATTTCTTTCTGTCGTACATTCCTCATGAACTAACCATCTTCCTAGACTTCTACCAAAACCTACTTCTGGGACCTTCCAAAATCACCTGTCCACTTCATTAAATCTGTCTAGCCCCCAGTTATAGTCATCTTCAAATTAACACATCTGTCACTCATCCAGCCACAGGTCCAATGAATTCCAAGTGTTGGAGTATAGATGTTGATGGCTATAAAGAAAGAGGAGCCAAGAGAGCAACCCAGCATGCTGCAGTCAGACATGGAGGAGTTCATTTGACATTCAGAGCATCCTTGGAGGTAGGGACTGGACCGCAGCCTGTGACAGGTCTAACCAAGAAATGCTGACTAGAGGGCAAGTTCCACATGGGTTCACCAGGGCCAAGGTGCTATATAGCTCAACCCTTTGATTTTGCAGTGCATATTTGTGCAGAGTAGCAAAGCACCATCTGCCAAGGTGAAGCATACTCATCCATATAGAATGCATGCAAAACAGGGTGGTTTGGTGCCCCAATAGCCAAAGAGTTTCCAAAAAAGGAGCCCTGTCTGACAAAACTAATTATAGGCTCTCTCCTGCCTGGACTGCTAAGTAGTCCTGCTCCTGGGGTAATGAAAGTCCTAATCAGATGGCTTTTCAGAGTGGTCCAGAGAGCCTCTACAATCAGCAGAAGAGGGAGAGAAATGAGAGGAAGAATCAGACAGATTTGGCAGGTAGCTGATAGATTAATTTCTAGGCTAGTGCAATTGACAACAAATGTGGGCTGAGGTTTAAGCAGTATTGTAGGGTTGAATTCGGTGTCTCAGGCAAGTAATGATAATAATAACAACAGCTAGTGTTTATATAGCCCTTCATATATAGTATGTCATTTGATCCTTACAACAAACCTGGGAGGTAGGTGCTGTTCTTATCCCAATTTTGCAGATGAGGAAACTAAGGCAGATCAAGGTTGTCACTTGCCCAGGGTCACATAACTAATAAGTGTCTGAGGCAAGATTTGAACTCAGATCTTTCTGAATGATTTATCCACTGTGCCACAAAACTACCTCATATTTGGTATTTACAGATTGCTCTAAGGTTTACAAAGTGCTTTACAATGTTTGATCTCAATTTTTCTTCCCAACAACCCTGTGAGGTAGGTGTTATTAGTATTCTCACCTTACACATGAGTAAACTAAGGTTGAGGGAAGTTGAATGACTTGCCCAAGGTAACACATATAGTGACTGAGACAAAATTAAAAAATCTTGATCTTCTGACTCAAATCCAGAACCCTATCTCTGGTAATATCTAGTTGTTGCCTGGAACAAAATGAATGGTACTGGAAGGCTTCCTTTGCCTTTTGTTAAATGCAAAATAAACAATAAGGACTGGTAGTAGGGGAGGGGAAGGAAAAGGATATATCAGAAAATCTTAATATGAATTCCTTAAAATTCTTTAAATATTTTGCCTTTTTTTGAAACCTGGAATAATACTGACTCTGAAGATAAAGAGGGTATCCTGTTGAAGCAGGACAACCAAAGATGACTTCTCTTCAATTATATCATCTCTATCCCCAAACATAAGCAAACTTTCTACTTGAAATGATATTTCTGAGGCCCACAGAGGAGTCTGGTATCAACCAGCTAACAGGGATTTTTAGGTAAGATAACTTTATTTCTATCTTGAAGTGAACAACTTAGAAGATTCTAAATAAAAGTGTCCTTTATGCCTTGAAATCTGTGAGGTACAATCACAGGTTATAATAAAATACTCTTACTACATCCTTTGCCTGAGACTAATAGTAAGGGAGGTTATGGGATTATTGTTTTTGTTTTTATGTGCAACAAGGGTTAAGTGACTTGCCCAGGGTCACACAGCTTTTAAGTGTCAAGTGTCTGAGGCTGGATTTGAACTCAGGTCTTCCTGAATCCAGGGTCATTGCTTTATCCAAGTAGAAATCGCACTGGACTATCCCCAGGTGTTCCATATCTGCTAAGGAAGCCCATGTGTTGGTCATAAAAAAGAACAACAATTTCTGATTGTATGATGATTTCGGGGTATGAACATCATTATTGTTCAGGCTAAGTACTCTCCTCTTCTTGATTCCTGACCTGCTAAAGATCACAAGGACATTAAGGATCATCTTGTCAAACTATTTTCATTTAACAAATAAGGAAAATAATGCCTAGAGAGATAAAAATATTTGCTCATGGTTACATGGGTATTAAGCAGATACATGCCAGAGAGGACAAATGCAGGGGTGGTAGATAGAAGAAAAATATTTATTTGAAATGGTTAGCTTCTAAGAGGGTAGCTAAGTGCTACAGTGGATAGAGGACTGGGCTTAGAATTAGAAAGACTCATCTTCATGAGTTCAAATCTGACCTCAGACTCTTACTAGCTGTGTGATCCTGAGCAAGTCACTTGACCCTGTTTGCCTCAGTTCTTCATCTGTAAAATAAGTTGGACAAAGAAATGGCAAACCACTCAAGCATCCTTGCTGACAAATGACCCAAATGTGGTCATAAAAGGTCAGACACAACTGAAACAAATGAACAAAAAATAGCTCTCAAGAAGTAAAAACCCTTCATACCCAAAATTTTGTGGACCAATAAAAAATTGCCTTATACCAAAAGGTAGAAAACACTATTCTAGACTGAAGGCCTGTCTTCCACCTGGAATACAAGTTAATGCATTTCTAAAATTCTCCATCAAAACAAATGCCTAGCTAGCCTATCTCTGATACCAGGAAAGGTCAATTTAGTGCCTAAGTGGAAGGACTACCACAAACCTGAAAGACCTGAAATGTTTGTTTAGAGTTAGTGGGAAACCATTGTTGCTTTATCCCACATTTTATTACCATTACAATTACTCCCATGCATTTGTTTTATTTTGTTTTGTTTTTAGGTGGAACAATGATGGTTAGGTGACTTGCTTAGGGTCACACAGCTGGTTAGTGTTAAGTGTCTGATACTGGATTTGAATTCAGGGCCTCCTGAATCCAGGGCCTCTGTTTTATTCACTGCACCACCTAGCTGCCCCCAACTCCTATGTATTTGTTAAAGAAGTCATACATGTGTTTGGGCAGTTAGGTGGCTCAGTGGATAAAGCACCGGCCCTGGATTCAGGAGTACCTGAATTTAAATCTGGCCTCAAACACTTGACACTTACTAACTGTGTGACCCTGGTCAAGTCACTTAACCCCCATTGCCCCACAAAAAAAAAAAAAATTAGTCAGGCATGTGGCCAAGGTCCTTTAGAACCAAACCAAAATGAACTCTGTCCATATACCATTCTTCCTTTGTTCCTATTTTTGTCTATCCTAACACACTCAGGCCATTTTATAGTAGTCAGACACCTCTAATGGAATCATCCTTTCAATGGTCATTTCCCACCCTGTCCTTCCCATGTCTCTCATATTTCTACCAGCTAACCCTCATTGAACAGAATGAGTTTGGCAAAAAGAAATACTGGTCAATAAGACAAAATTTAGGCTCTGGTGGCCCTAAACACTTAAAGAAATGAAGGACTGAACCTAGAGTACCTCCATAATAAATAAAAACTAAACTAACACCAAATTGATGCATGGATACAACTGAACTTGGAGTCAGGAAGACATGAGTTCAAATCCTGACTTAGAAATGTACCTGTTGAGCAACCCTGGATAAATAAACTTCTCTCAGACTCAGTTTCCTCATTTATAAAATAGGAATTTTAGCCTTATCTTCCAAACAAAAATAACATATGTGAAGTGCTTTGAGAACCTTAAAATGCTATATAAATGCAAATTATAATGATGATGATCGTGATGATATAAAGTATTATCTCAGTGGCAAAATTAGTGGGCTAAGGTAATATCCTCTCTAGGATACCAGAGTATAGGGAGGCAGCTACAAATAAACTACTGTGAGCTAAGAAAACCATTAGGA
Source organism: Dromiciops gliroides (assembly GCF_019393635.1). Taxonomy (NCBI): domain Eukaryota; kingdom Metazoa; phylum Chordata; class Mammalia; order Microbiotheria; family Microbiotheriidae; genus Dromiciops; species Dromiciops gliroides. The sequence goes on from NC_057862.1 coordinate 231,463,147, forward strand.
ACCAATCTCTGTAAGGTAAAATCATGTTCGTGTAACTCTACAATGAACAATATCTAATTCCCATCCCCCTATGTTCCAGAGTCCTAAGGCCATGCTGATTACCATAGGTAAACTCATGAAGATGTCATATGTCCTCCCCTACATCCCCACAACTACTAAGGCAATAAAAAAAGCACTGGCTCCAGACTCTGAGGAGCTGGGTTCAAATACCACCTCGCTACATGTGTGATCTTACCCTCCCTGAGTCACTTAACTCTGTCTCAGTTTCCTCCTCTATAAAATGATCTAGAGAAGGAAATTTCAAACTACTCCTTTGCCAAGAAAACCCCAAATGGGGCCACAAAGAGTCAGACAGGACAGAAATGACTGAACAGCTACAGCACCATAGCTATAATAATGCTCTACAATCCTTATACAGAAAAACTCCTTTTGCACAAACTATATGTTTCATATACCCACTCTTAACCCCACAGGCCACAGTCCCTGTCTTGTACAAGGCCTGGTGAACTCTTGTTAATGGGAACTAGAAATTAGCCAGACAACCCTTCTATATGTAGTAAGTCAAGGCCATATACAAATTGAGTTACTGTTTTATAAACCATCACAGTATCTCCAGGTTGTCTGTCCACTGTCATATGGAAAAAAGATTCATCTTGGTTTCAAGGGACAGAGATAGGTTAGAGGTGGCAGGTAAAGGAAATATGGTTAGATTTGTTCTGATTGACTCCATGGGGAAGAATTGGAAACAATGGGGAGAAATTGCAGAGGAAGATTTTGACATTGCATGTGGAACTGGATTACAGTTAAATCGAATACTGTCTAAAATCCATTACAACAACTCTGAGAATTTGTGATTCCACATGTTCCTGTAAGTGAGCAGCCAGTTCTAGTTCTCTACCTGGAAGATTCATTCTAATGGTCTACTCTGTCTGCCCTTCATAGTAATTCAGGTGGCCAACTTTATGTTACTCCATTTTCAATTTTCCCCTTTACTAATCCACTGCATTTTATCATTACTAGTAATCTAGGTAGTGAGCTGTATGTTGTTCCACTTTCAATTTTCCCCTTCATTCTACACTTGCCCTACGTTTTATCATTTCCTATTTCAATGATCATGGAATCATAGTCTTAGAAAGAAAAGGAACCTTAAAAGCCATCTAATCCAAACCCCTCCCTCATTTTACACGAAGTAATTGAAACACAGGGGAAAAGTGACTCACCCAGGATCCATCAAATGTTTGAGGATTTGACCTCATGGCTTTCTGATTCCAAGCCTGACCCTCTATCCATTATGCCACCTCACTGACCCACACTCAGGACTCCTATAGTTCTGATTAATACAACTTAAAAGTTTTTTAGAGAGAGAGAAAGGCTTCTTAGTCTCTTGACACTGACTATTAGTGAAGATAAACTCTCTCTAATTACTAATCAACTTGGAAAGTGATGGCCCAGAAGACAAAACTGGAGAATTCATAGGGAACCTTCATCACCCTGCACTGATAAGAGTACTCCCTTACCAGTACCCAACAAAACTTAAGCCTTATAAAACACAGAGACATCTTAGGAGAGATGGTTTATAGTCACCACATTATTTAGGATATAAGTAAATGCATGTCTAGAACACCTAACTTGCCACTAGAAGGAAGCTATATTGAAGTCCTCTCATTTAATCATTCTTATTTTTTCCTTCATGACCATGAAATCTTTGTTTTCTCTGGAATGATTCCTTTTTTCTTGACTACTGGTTTCTATCCTGGTTCTTCCATGGCCATTTTGTCTTCATTTTGGCTACTGTGCTCATTTTATTTTGAACTAACTTGTATCACAATATATTCTCCTCTCATCTCCCTTGGTTCTATATTCCCTATAAATGAATTCTCCATTGCTGATGCTACACATATTCACCAGAACAGTTCTGGCTCACACAGGATGTGACAACCTTGAACCATAATGGAGGGGAACTCAACAGAACCTGAAAGAGTCTTAGATGACATAGGAGATAATTGTATTTTCCTATAGACAAGACAACTAAGAGCTGGTGTGTAGACTTGGTTGGTTGGAATGGGAAGCCTTGGGCTTCCAGAGTTGGCATTAAGGAATAAGGAAGCAGAGTCCAGAAAGACTAAGACACAAAATACCTTTTGCAAAACAAATTCCCTAGTTGATCCAAATCCTCAAGGTTAGATTTGACAGGGGAAAAAACAGTCAGTTAATAAGGAAGCTAAGAAAGAGAATAAAGTCTCATTTTCTTTAGGAACAGGATTTTCTTCTGAGACCAATATAACTTGCAAACTTTGTCTTTTAAGTTTTTATTGTAATAGTGGGGGAAAGTGAAATATTAGGTTATTGCATCAATGCTGATAGTGTTATATATCTTACCCAAAATAATGTATAACCAATCCATCATAAAAGAACAACAAAAAAGACCTTCAGATCTATCCACAGGAATTTAATTTTGACTATGTTTGCCTCTCAGAGAAGGCAACCATTGCTGAGCCACTTCATTGTCTAATGGAAAAAAGCTTTGGACTCACCAATGTAAGGGCACTTTCCAGAATGTCAAGTAGTCATTGACTTCTGAGTAGCTCTGTACTTCTGTGTTAGCACATAACAATGAACATAAAACATTACTTCTTACTATTGATGCTTCACCTTATGGCTGTTGGAGCTGTGCTTAGCTGCAAAATGCCAGATGGCACCAAAGTACTGATTGCTTACTACATAAGAACAATGTTGTCTACAGAATGGAACTGCACAAATTGACAAAGAAGCCTTTGATGCCCAGCAGTCAAGAAGTTCTACAGCTATTTTGATAGCTGTGTCACAACATTGTCAACAAACATTTATTAAATGCTTGCTATGTGCCCAACACTGTGACAAGTTCTGGCGATACAAAAATGGACAAAAATGTGGTCCTGACTTCATTGTTGTTGTTCAGATGTGTCTGACTCTTCAAGACCATTTGGAGTTTTCCTGGCAAAAAGACTAGAGTTGTTTGCCATTTCTTTCTCCAGCTCATTTTACATATAAGGAAACTGAGGCAAACAGAATCTTAAGTGACTTTCCCAGTCATTTGCTAGTAAAGATGTTAATAGAGTTGCTTGTAATTGTCTGAGGCTGGATTTGAACTCAGGAAAATAAGTCTTCCTGACTCCAGCCCATGTACTCTATCCACTGATCCACTTAGCTGCCCAACCCTGTCTTTATAGACATTCCAATAGGGAAAAATAGCATACCAACAACTATGTACATTCAAGATAAGTACCATTTAAATTGGAGGTAATCTCAGAAGGAAGATTCTCACAAGGTCAGGATGGGACTGGAAAATGAATTTGGTAAAGGCCTTTTACAAAAGGTGAAATTTGCACTGATTCTTGAAAGAAGTAGGGGGAAGATGGAAGTGCAGGCATTATAGGGATGGGGGCCAATCAGTTTCAAAAATATAAATTCAGGCAATAAGAGGAGTATCACATGTGAGGAACAGCAAGATAATCAGTATCATTGGATCCTAGAATGTTCGGAAGGGAATAAATGTAAGAAAATTAGACAGGTAGGGAAGGGCAAAGGTAGAAAGAGTTTTGAAATACAAACAGAATTTTATATTTGACCCTGGAAGTGATAAGGAGATACTAGCACTTGTTAAGGGGGGGAGGGGTGTGACAAGGTCATATAATTTGTATGGATCACAAATTTCTTTTCTAAACTTTCTTAACTTAGATATGCCAGCATGTAGTTTGTTGAAGGCTTATGTGAGCTGAATAATATTAAAGTTAAGTGGTTTGGAACTGTTTGAATGATCAGGCAAAAGGGAAGTTATTAATGGTTCAATGTCAAATTGGAAGGAGCCCTTTAGTGGGATATTCCAGGCATCTGTACTGTTCACCACTTTTATCAACAGCTTGGATAAAGACATAGGAAGAGTGCTTGTCCTTCTTAAAGATGACACAGATCTGGAAGAAATAACTAATATACTGTGTTGCTGAACTAGGATCCAAAAAGATCTAAACAGTCTAGACAACTAGCCTGAATTTAATAAGATAAGATTTAATATGAATAAATATAAATCCATTTACTTAAATTTTAAATCCTAATCCACAAATACCAAAGTAAAGATATGGCTGTATAGCAGTTACTCTGGGGAGGGGAGGGAAGAGAAGATCTGTGAAGTTTAGTGTACTTCAAGCTTAAAATAAGTTAACATAGCAATATGGCAGCCCAAATATCCAATAAAATCTTAGGCTTCATTAAGTAAAGAATAGCATTCAGTGATCAACTGTGATATACTTGGCTCTTCTCAGCAATACAATGATCCAAAATAATTCCAAAGGACTTATGATGGAAAATGCTCTCCACATCCAGAAAAAAATTATGGAATCAGGATGAAGATTGAACCATACTGTTTCTACTTATTTTTTCTTTTTTGAGGTTTTTATTTTGTTCTGATTCTTTTTTTACAACATGATCAATGCAGACATATGTTTATTGTGATTGTACATATATAACATATCAGATTGCTTTATGTCTAGGGGAGGGGGAAGAAGGGAGAAAATTTTGAAACTAGAAATCTTATAAAAACAAATGTTGAAAAGTATCTCTACATGTAACTGGAAAATAATAAAATACCTTTATAATTAATTAATTAATGGATGAATAAAAAATACCTTTATAATTTTTTTTTAAAAAGGACTAGGAAAGGGATAGTATCACTTTTCTGCCCTGGTGAGAACATATCTAGAGCTCAGTTCTAGATGCTACATTATAGAAAGGGCATTGACAAACAGAAAGAAATGCAGGGCAGGCAAGCAGGATAATTAAAGGTCTTGATATCGTGTCATATGACCATTAGTTGAAGGAATTGGGGGAAGGTTAGCCCACTGAAAAGTAGACTTTTGAATGACTGGCTTGCAATTCTATTTGAAGGGCTTTCAGAAAAATAAGATTTTTAGACTTGTCCAACTTGACCCCAGAGGGCAGAACTAGAAGTGGCAAGCAATAAAATCTATAGGGACTGATTTGGGGCTTGATACAAGGAAAAACTTCCTAACAATTTTTTTGTTATTCTTGAGTTGTTTCAATCATGTCCAACTTTCCATGACCCTATCTGGGATTTCCTTGGCAAAAATATTGGAGTGGTTTGCCATTTCCTTCCCCAGATCATTTTATATATAAGGAATTGAGGAAAACAGGGTTAAGTCACTTGCCCATGGTCACACAGCTAGTAAGTATCTGAGGTCAGATTTGAACTCAGGTCCTTTTGACTCCAAAACCAGCACTCTGCACACTGCACCACATAGCTGGATACCTCCTAACAATTAGAGATATCCCAAATTAGAACTAGCAATCTAATTTATATCTGACCCCTTGTCAGGTAAGCTCATGTAGATTCTTGTCCAGGTATAGGTTGAACTATATTGCTTCTGAGGTCTGATCCAGCTCTTTCAGATTTTGGGATTCTGAGATCTGTAAGGCGGATTTTTAAAAGATCCCCCAGGTTTGTTAAGCCATGTATGAGCCATCAATCTGTAAGGGACAATTTTAATGTGGGATCTCTTCCACACTGCCCCCTCCCCAATCATTTCTCCCAGACTGATAAGAAACAAGATTAAAAAGCCTCTTTTAAGATAAACAAAAGAATAGGGTTTATCGATATAGGAACAAATTTAGAAATTAGAACAAAGACAAGCAGAAAATACAACCTGTAACTCGCCCACCAGACTCAGCTGCTTTGCGTTCAACTCTCTCTATCCCCTCTGTGTCCTCATTTAGCTTTCTCACCTGCCACCATGAACCCTCCTCTCTCTCTCTCTTCTCGTCTCCTCCTGTCTCCTAGTCTCTACTTTCCATGTCTCCTCGCATCTCGTCATCTCTATTCTCCACGTCTCCTCCCATCTCCTCATCTCTACTCTCCACTCTCTACCCCCCCAGAATAAAATACCCTTCTCTCACAGGAAACCCAGGCTGACCACCCACACACCCCAAGCTAATTCACTGGCACCCCTAGGGGCAGCTTCCAAGGCCAGTCAGGGCACAGAGTTGGCTGGAAGGAGCTAGGGCTTGGGTTTTCCATGCATACTGGGGCATGCCTGGGGTAGAGGGAGCTGTGCAGGGTGTACCTGAGGCTTTCTAATTTTAGCCAAGATGGGGTTCCCAAATCACAATAATTCTTACAGATACATGAGCTCTATAATCAGGGAAGAACATCAACCTCCAATGTACAGAGTTGTCTGTGACTATAGATCTCAAATTATGTTGTCTCACCTCTACTTTAGAAGACCTCTCTAACATACATCCTCCAGTTGATAAGATGGCAGCATAAATTACAAAGCTTACCAGATTGGCTTATGTCTTGAAATGGGTGTGAAGAAGATAGTCATTAGAGAAATTGGTTAATGAATTCAGACCACTCACAAGCCATGAACATGAGCTATCTATAAAATATGCATTGGTCCAGCCGGCCAATCATATGTTAACTTGACCAAATACATGTAGCACACATGAAAAGGGTTTGTATGAAAGCATTGGATAGAAAATATGTCTGACAGCTTAGGATTTATTTGATCATTGAAAAAGCTGTCAGGGTGTGTAGCACATGCTGCACTAGATGGTTTAATCTACCAACGCATCTATATTTCCATGGAAAGTGAAGAAGCAGACTTGGTCAAGCAGTCACACTGATTTCACAGGACCTTTTCAGAGAATGAATTTAATTCTTGCAATAGCTCAAGGGTTTCTGATGCCATGTCAAACATTGACTGCAACAACTGCAATTCTTCATCAGTTATTTGGAGGATCTACACTGGCAAAATGGCATCCATTTTTGAAAATGGAACTGCATTCATCTCATTTGAGTTTAAGGAATTAATAGACAGAAATCTGAGCTGAATTGTAACTATTTTCTCTCTTTGGCTGGCCTTAGGCAAATGGTCAAGGCCAAAAAGGATGGTGCCATGGTCAGCACAAAAGTGGGGGGCAAGGCAAAATGGGAAGACACAGATAGAGGTGGCTGATGTTTGGTCATCAGATAGAGGAGAGGAGAGAAAGGGAGAAAGAAGCAAGGTTCCATATTAAAACTTCAGGCGGGCTAAGAGCAATTGCTCTTTCTATTCTGGCATTGTAAGGAGCCAGCTAATTGGAATTCAAATAGATCAAAGCAAGTTGTGCCAAATAACCAAGAAAACATGGGAAAGCACAGGAAAAAGGCAAGGGAAACATAATAATCAGAACAGCAAAAAAAATCAAGAAAATAGTCAATATAACTACAATAATAATCGTTCAATCCACTAATTGTCAGTCAATGTAACAATAATAATGAATTATACAAGAGCTTATTCTGCCTTTCAGTATATGGCCCATCAAGAACTGAATCAGTACAGACTCTAGGTCCAGCTCAACTTTGTGAGACTCTAATAATACGTCTGATAGGTGCCTCCCACAAACAGAGTGATTATCCTAGCTGTTACCATGTACTTTCCTCCAACTATGATCTGGCTCCCTCTTCAGAGATTACCTTTCCTCTTCACTTTATATGCAACTAACCAATATCATATTAACCTTCCTTTGGGCTGGAAATTCCTAAACCTATCCACCAGCCTTCCACACACCCCTATCCAGCCCTTCCTATACCTATATAAGCTTCTCATCTTGGCTTTCCTCTCTCACATCTGTCCCTTCAAGTATCTAGTCATTCCTAATTGCTCTTAGTATGACATTAATATCCAACTCTTTGGCAAAAGTATAGTTATTAACCAAAAAGAAAATAATACCTACCCATATGATCTTTAAAATGAAACTTCAGCAGGAAAGCAATTCTCAGATAGCTCACCTATATTGATTTCTTGCTTATCTCTTGTCCTTGCAAATTCACATTGAAGACTCCTCCATATACTTGTTCATACTCAAGACCTTAAGTTTTCTCCTTACTCAAGGAAATACAAAAAGTTTATGCTCTAATCCAGCTCTGCTAGAATCATTTGCAGAATTTTTAAAAAGATCTCCAACTCTTCATCAATTCATTCTCCTATCCAGTAATCACCTAGACCTTTGGTCTCTCCCCTAAGGAGGCAAGTAGCAATGCATTGTGTAAGAAGTAGATGAGGAACTGTCCAGCTGAGTCCACCTGTTTCCTTCAGAACTAGGCTAAAATCCAGAAAGAATGTGATACAGCCAGATGGTAAAAACTGACCATTACCATCTCTTTGCCCAGAATTTGAACCAGGCCAAAGGATGTTTCTCAGGTTACTTATACTCAAAGAAGTTTGTTTCTTAAGTAAATATTAATGGCTTTTTTATAATCAAGAGGCAATATGTGAGAGTTTGGAATTTTGCCACACCAAACTACTAGTTGATCACACTATAAATGACCTAAATTAGCTTCTTCCTGACAACAGGCTCTAATCTTTTTTTTTTTTAAACTTACTCAAATAGGTTGTTTATATAAGAGACATGTTAGAAAGAAAACCACACATTTTGTCAATGAAGGTATCATATATTCTTGACCATCAAGTAACCAGGATTTATTGAGTCTTTAATTTGTGTTAGACACTATATCAAGTAAATATAAAGTAATTTCATGGGGGAAAGAGTGTTATTTATTTTTTTATTTTTTGCAGGGCAATGAGGGTTAAGTGACTTTCCCAGGGTCACACAGCTGGTAAGTGTCAAGTGTCTGAGGCTGGATTAGAACTCAGGTCATCCTGAATCCAGGGCCAGTGCTTTATCACTTCACCACCTAGCGGCCCTTGAAAGAGTGTTATTAATGGATTAAAGAATGCCTTTTTAACTCATTTGTGAATTGAGGACTATCCTAGGTATAGTTTCCTCCTTTATGAAATGGGGATGATAATAATACCTATAAAACCAATCTCTCAAGGTCATTGTGGGGATCAAATGAGAGAATTATGTATAGAGTGGTTCACAAACCTAAGTAAATGCATTTAGACATCATCATAATCATTGTCATTATCATCATTGTTATTATGGTTATTAATCTTATTCTCTTTTTCAATGGAGTTCAGGTAAAATCATCCTATTACAAATCACTAACCTGCTATTTTCTTTTTGTTCAATATTGAATGTTCTACGTACTATTAAATAATCGGATAAAATAACCACTTTATGTAATTGAATAAAAGCTTTCAGATGTTACTTTCTATAGGCCAACTTAAAGAATCTTCAGGACAACTCCAGTAGCAGAGAAGATGATGGATATGATCTATACCTCATCTTATTTCCACATAATTTTAATTTCTCCTGGTAAAAGATGTCTATATTTAGAAAGATACTAATTCTACATAGCTTAGCAATAATGAATATTTGCTATAGTATTTATTGAAAACATTCTTAAATATTTACAGATTAATGTTACATCAGTGCAATTATGAGCTATTCTGTCTGTGACATGGTCTGGTTCTAGAATAAGTGACTTGTTGAATTCTTCTGCATATTTAGAAATCTATATTTGTAGCATGGGAATTTGGCTGCCAACTTTATGAAAGAATGCAAGCTTCTGAAATGTGGCTAACCATTATGATGTTAACCTTCCTTTGGGCTGGAAATTTCTAAACCTACCCCCCAGCCTTCCACAGACCCCGATCCAGCCCTTCCTATACCTACATAGGGTTCTCATCTTGTCTTTCCCTTCTCACACATTGTGTGCGCCAAATTTTTGTAGTCCCAACCATGCAACAATTTCTATCATTTCCTAGAATAATCTGAATCAATCAATTATGTTAAGAATAATACATTTGTGTGGGGCAGAGCTAAGATGACGGAGAGCAGCCAGTAAATAGCTTAAGCTCTCCTTCTGTTCCCTCAAAAAGAACATTAAATCAAGCCCCTAGATGGATTCTGAAACTACAGAACCTGCAAAGAGACAGAGAGACATAGTCTTCCAACCAGAGATAATTTAGAAGACTTTAGGAAAGGTTGGTCTCACTGGGGCAAAAGGGATGCACAGCACAGAGGGGGTCAGGGCAAGTCAGCAGGAAGTTGTGGGCTATAGCCGAGCAATTGAGGCCCCTGGATCCTGACTCAACAAGCTGGTGGCACAGCACAACAGTGGTGAAACCCACCTTGACCAGCTGGGAGGGCAAGTTGCCAGCTGGACAGCCACCCATAGGAAAGGCGTGACCAGGCCTACCTATCCCAGTGCACAGCTAGCAGGGCCAGGGCAGGGAGAAATCCACAAGCCATAGAGACCTCAGTATAGAAAGCCAGTGACACAGCCCCTATACCCCAGCACAAGAAGCTTGAAACAGGGACCCTGGTGCCCCCAGAGCAGACCTCAACTTAAAAAAAAAAGCTGCAGTATGAGTAAGAAACAAAAAGAGCTCTCACCATTGAGAGCTTCTGTATTAACAGGGAAGAGGCAAACACAAACTCAGATGAGGACAATACTCCCAAATTGCCTATATGTGAAGCCCCAAGAGGGAAGATGAATTGGTCTCAAGAACAAAAAGCCTTCTTGGAAGATCTCAAAAAGGATTTTAAAAATCAATTGGGGCAGGGGGGGGGGGGGGAGGCTAGGTGGCCCAGTGGATAAAACACTGGCCCTGGATTCAGGAGTACCTGAATTCAAATCTGGCCTCAGCCACCTGACACTTCCTAGCTGTGTGACCCGGGGCAAGTCACTTAATCCCCATTGCCCCGCAAAAAAAAAAAAAAAATCAATTGAGAGAAATGAGGAGAGAAATGAAAGCAACACAAGAAAATTATGAAAAAAGAATTAGCAGCTTGGAAAAGGAAGCACAAAGATTGACTGAAGAAAACAATTCCTAAAAAAATTCATCTGGCCAAATGGAAAAAATGTGCATAATCTTACTGAAGAAAACAATGCCTTAAAAAATTCATTTGGCTAAATGGAAAAAAAAGGTGAATAATCTCATTGAAGAAAACAATGCCTAAAAAATTAAAATTGGGAGCAACTAGATGGCACAGTGGATAAAGCACTGGCCTTGGATTCAGGAAGACCTGAGTTCAAATCCATCCTCAGACACTTGACACTTTACTAGCTGTGTGACCCTGGGCAAGTCACTTAACCCTCATTGCCCGCCCCCCCCCAAAAAAAATTTAAAATTGGACAGTTGGAAGGCAATGAATCCATGAGACACCAGGATTCAGTCAAACAGAATCAAAAGAATGAAAAGAATAGAAGAAAATGGGAAATACCTCATTGGAAAGACAACTGACATGGAAAACAGATCCAGGAGAGACAATTTGAGAATCATTGGACTGCCTGAAAGCCATGATCAGAAAAAGAGTCTAAATACCATATTCCAGGAAATTATTAAGGAGAACTGCCCTGATATTATACAATCAGAAGATAAAATTGTCATTGAAAGAATCCACCGATCACCTTCTGAAAGAGACCCCAAAAAGAAAACTCCAAGGAATGTTGTAGCCAAATTCCAGAATTATCAGGTGAAGGAGAAAACACTCCAATCATCCAGAAAGAAGCAATTTAAGTATCATGGAGCCACAGTCAGGATTGCTCAGGACCTGGCAGCTTCAACATTAAAGCATCACAAGGCTTGGGATATGATATTCTGGAAGGCAAAGGAGCTTAGATTGCAGCCAAGAATCTATTACCCAGCAAAACTGAATATTCTCTTTCAGGGGAAAAGATGGACATTCAATGACATTTGGGACTTTCAAGGTTTCCTGAAGAAAAGACCAGATCTGAATAAAAAATTCGATCTTAATATACAAGCCTCAAGAGAAGTTTAAAAAGGTAAAGGGTGGGGGAGGGGGGAGTTACTCAATAAGGTTAAACTGTTTACATCCCTACACGGGAAGACAATACTTATAACTCTTGAGAATGGTATATGTATTTAGGCAGACAGAAGGATTATACACAGAGGGTATAAATATAAACTGTCTTTGATGTGATGATATCAAGAAAATTAAGGGCTTAACAAAGGAATTTATGGGGAGAAGAGGAAAGGAGAGGTGGAACGAGGTGAATTACATCATATAAAGAGGTAAAAAAAACCTATTACAATAGAGGGAAAGAAGGGAGGGGTGAACATTGTTTCAACCCTACTCTCACTAGATTTGATTCAAAGAGCGAATAACATATACGTTCATTTGGATAAAGAAACTTAGCATATTCTTGAGGGAAAGTAAAAGGGAAAGGGGAAAAGGGCGGGCTAATAGAAGGGAAGGCAGAAACAGGGGAGAAAAGGGTAAAGAAAAGGGAGGGGGTGATAAAAAGGGAGGGCAGATTGGGGGAGGCAGGGGTAAGAAGCAAGATATTGGTGAGGAGGAATAGGGTGAAAGAAGGGGGGAAAGTACAAAGGGGGGAAATAGAATGGAGGGGAATAGACAGCTAGTAATAATAACTGTGAATGTGAATGGGATAAACTCTGCCATAAAACAGAAGTGAATTGCAGAGTGGATTAAAAACCAGAATCCTACAATATCCTATTTATAAGAAACACATTTGAAGCAGAGAGATATACACAGAGTAAAGGTAAAAGGCTGGAGCAAAACATATTATGCTTCAGCTAAAGTCAAAAAAGCATGGGGAGCAATCTTTGTCTGAGACAAAGCAAAGGCAAAAATAGATTTAATTAAAAGATATAAGGAAGGAAACTACATCTTGCTAAAAAGTATGATAGATAATGAAGAAATATCAATATTAAACGTGTATGTGCCAAGTGGTATAGCATCCAAATTCTTAGAGGAGAAATTAAATGAGTTACAAGAGGAAATAGACAGTAATACTATACTAGTGGGGGATCTGAATCTTTCTCTCTCAGAATTAGATAAATCTAGCCACAAAAGAAATAATAAAGAAGTGAAAGATGTGAATAGAATACTAGAAAAGTTAGACAAGATAGATGTCTGGAGAAAACTAAATGGGGATAGAAAGGAATATACATTTTTTCTCAGGAGTAAATGGCACATTTTCAAAAATTGATCACATATTAGGATATAAAAACATTATAGTCAAATGAAGGAAGGCAGAAATAATACATGCATCCTTCTCAGATCATAATGCAATAAAAATTACATGTAATAAAGAGCCAGGGAAAGGTAGACTGAAAATCAATTGGAAACTAAATAATTTCATTCTAAAGAATGAGTGGGTCAAACCACAAATCATATAAACAATGGATAATTTTATCCAAGAGAATGACAATAATGAGACAACATACAAAAATTTATGGGATACAGCCAAAGCAGTGCTTAGGGAAAATTTTATAGCTCTAACTGCTTACATGAATAAAAAAAAAGAGAAAGAGGAGATCAATGAATTGGGCATGCAACTTAAAAAGCTAGAAAAACATCAAATTAGAAATCCCCAATTAAATATTAAATTAAATTAAAGGAGAAATTAATAAAATTGAAGGCAAGAAAACTATAGAATTAATCAATAAAACTAAGAGCTGGTTTTATGAAAAAAAAAAACAATAAAATAGATAAACCAGTGGTTAATTTGATTTAAAAAAAGAAAGAAGAATACCAAATTACCAACTGTATGCTAATAAATTTGATAATCTAAATGAAATGGATAAATATTTACAAAAATACAAACTGCCCAGGTTAACTGAAGAAGAAATAAAATCCTTAAATAAGCCCATATTAGAAAAAGAAATTGATCAAGCCATTAATGAATTCCCTAAGAAAAAATCCCCAGGGCCAGATGGATTTACAGGTGAATTCTACCAAACATTTAAAGAACAATTAATTCCAATATTATACAAATTATTTGGAAAAATAGGTGAAGGAGTTCTACCAAATTCGTTTTATGACACAAATATGGTGGTGATGCCAAAATCAGGCAGAGCAAAAGCAGAGAAAGAAAATTATAGACCAATTTCCCTAATGAATATTGATGCAAAAATCTTAAATAAGATATTAGCAAGGAGATTACAGCAAGTGATCACCAGGATAATACACTATGACCAGGTGGGATTTATACCAGGAATGCAGGGCTGGTTCTGCATTAGGAAAACTATTAACATAAATAACCACATCAATAAGAAAACTAACCAAAATCACATGATTATCTCAATAGATGCAGAGAAAGCTTTTGACAAAATACAGAACCCATTTCTAATAAAAATACTAGAGAGCTTAGGAATAGGTGGAGCTTTCCTTAAAATAATAAGCAGTATCTACCTAAAACCATCAGCAAGCATTATATGTAATGGAGATAAGATAGAGGCCTTCCCAATACGATCAGGGGTGAAACAGGGTTGTCCATTATCACCTCTATTATTTAATATTGTACTAGAAATGTTAGCTGTAGCAATCAGAGAAGAAATAGGAATTAAAGGAATTAGAATAGGCAAGGAGGAAACAAAACTATCACTCTTTGCAGATGATATGATGGTATACTTAGAGAATCCTAGAGAATCAACTCAAAAATTACTTGAAACAATTAACAACTTTAGCAAAGTAGCAGGATATAAAATAAATCCACATAAATCATCAGCATTTCTATACATGACCAACAAAGTCCAGCAGCAAGAGATAGAAAGAGAAATTCCATTTAAAGTAACAGTAGATAATATAAAATACTTGGGAGTCTACTTGCCAAGACAAACCCAGGAACTCTATGAACACAATTACAAAATACTTTTCACACAAATCAAGTCAGATCTAAATAATTGGAAAGATATCAATTGCTCATGGATAGGCCGAGCTAATATAATATAATAAAAATGACAATCCTACCTAAATTAAGTTACTTATTCAGTGCCATATCACTCAGACTTTCTGAAAATTATTTTATAGAGCTAGAAAAAATAATAACAAAATTCATCTGGAAAAACAAAAAGTCAAGATATCAAGGGAAATAATGGAAAAAATGCACAGGAAGGTGAGTTAGCTGTACCAAATCTGAAGCTCTACTATAAAGCGGCAGTCATCAAAACTATCTGGTACTGACTAAGAAACAGAGGGGAGGATCAATGGAATAGGCTAGGCACAGGAGACACAGTAGTAAATGACATTAGTAATGTACTGTTTGATAAACCCAAAGACTCCACCTTCTGGGATAGGAATTCAGTATTTGACAAAAACTGCTGGGAAAACTGGAAGACAGTATTGCAGAAATTAGGTATAGACCAACATCTTACACCTTATACCAAAATAAGGTCAAAATGGGTACATGATTTAGCCATAAGAGGTGATTCCATAGGTAAATTAGGAGAAGAAGGAATAGTCTGCTTTTCAGATCTTTGGAAAGGAGAACAGTTTATGACCAAACAAGAAATAGAGAATATTATGAAATGCAAAATGGATGATTTTGATTACATTAAATTACAAAGGTTTTGTACAAACAGAAGCAATGCATCCAAAATTAGAAGGGATGCAGAAAGCTGGCAAACAATTTTTATGGCCAAGATAAAGGCCTTATTTCTAAAATATATCAGGAACTAAATCAAATTTAGAAGAATCCAAGTCATTCCCCAATTGAGAAATGGTCAAAGGATATGAACAGGCAGTTTTCTGATGAAGAAATCAAAGCTATCTATTCCCATATGAAAAATGCTGTAAATCACTATTGATGAAAGAGATGAAAATTAAAACAACTCTGAGGTACCACCTGACACCTATCAGATTGGCTAATATGATAAAAAAAGGAAAATAATAAATGTTGAAGAAGCTGTGGGAAAATTGGAACACTAATGCATTGTTGGTGAAGCTGTGAACTGATCCAACTATTCTGGAGAGCAATTTGAAATTATGCCCAAAGGGGTATAAAGCTGTGCATACCCTTTGACCCAGCAATGCCACTTTTGGGTCTTTTTTCCCAAAGAGGTCATGGAAAAGGGAAAAGGACCCACATGTACAAAAATATTTTTAGCTGCTCTTTTTGTGGTGGCAAGGAATTGGAAATTAAGGGGATGCCCATCAATTGGGCTGAACAAGTTTTGGTATACGAATGTAATGGAATACTATTGTGCTATAAGAAACGATGAGCAAGAGGAGTCCAGAGAAACCTGGAAGGACTTGCATGAACTGATGGTGAGTGAGATGAACAGAAACAGGAGAACATTGTACACGGTATCATCAACATTATGTGTTGATCAACTGTGATAGACTAGATTCTTCTCACCAATCCAACAGTACAAGAAAGTTCCAAAGGACTCATGATGAAAAAGGCTCTCCAAATCCAGGCAAAAAAAAAGGAACCATGGAATATGGACACTAATTGGACCATACTATTTCTTTTGGTTTTGGTGCTGTTGTTTTTCTTTTTTGAGCTTTTTCCTTTTTGCTCTGATTCTTCTTGTATAACATGACTAAGGAAGAAATATGTTTAATGTTATTATATATTTATATAACCTATATCAGATTACCTGCTGTCATGGGGAGGGGAGAAGCAAGGGGAGGGAGGGAAAAAATTTGAAATTTTAAATCTTATCTAAACAAATATTGAAAACTAAAAGAAAGAAAGAAATCAATGAATAAAAAGAATAATACATTTGTAATTTCTAAGGGTGAGGACAAAGAACCTGAACTGCTACCATACACCCTTCCATTTCTATTAAAACTTCCATGATTGACTCAGTTATTTGTTCAATGCTGTTTTGTTTTGTTTCTTTTTTGACACAAGTTCATAAGGATATCACCCATGGAATGCCTTTCCATTCTATTCTTGCCTCACCTTTTTTCCTAGGATCCATTCAGAGGTGAATTGTTTTCAGTTACATTCCATAAATCCAATGTCACTATTTACTATTGCTTGGCAAAATGATGTTTGCTTGTTCTGAAATAATTTATTTAGTATGTCTTTAGTATGTATAGTATGTCTTTCGAGAATATCTATAAATCCCCTTCTCTCTTTTTTTACAAGGAACTGTTAGTATTTCTATATATGTCTTAGGGTATGGGTCTTGGTTTCAATTATTGAACAGGTTTCTGTTAAGATACTTTCCACACTGTGTATACTGTTTTATCCAGTAATACGACTGGTAGGTTTATATCCCAAAGACATCTCCCCAAAAGAGAAAAAGACCTATGTGTGGAAAAATATTTACAGCCGCTCTCTTTGTGGTGGCTAAGAATTGGAAATCAAAGGAATGTCCATCAGTTGGGAAATGGCTAAACAAACTGTGGTATATGATGGTGATGGAATATTATTGTGCTATAAGAAATGACAAGCAGGATGACTTTGGAAAGTCCTGGAAAGACATGTATGAAATGTATTGTGAAGTAAGAAGAACCAAGAAGACATTGTACACAGAGACAACAATATTATTTGATAAAGAACTGTGAATGACTTGACTGTTCACAACAATACAATGATCCAAAACAATCCCAAAGGACTATTGATGAACATACTATCCACCTTCAAAGAAAGAACTGATATTGATGGAACAGACTGACGTATGCTATTTTTCACTTTAATTTTTTTCTTTTAATCAAATTTCCTTGTACAAAATGACAAATATGGTAATGATTTGTATAATCATACATGTATAACCCATATCTGATTGTTTGCTACTTCAGGGCGGAGGGAGGGAAGGGAGGGAAAGGATAAAAATTGGAACCCCAAACTATAAATAAAAATGTTTATTATTAAAAAAATATACTTTCCACATATTATGTTGTCTATTTTAGAGTTCCGAACTTATACATGAAAACTGGTATTAAATGACTGTTGTGTTCTCTATATGGTTTTGTTTGTTTGCTTTTTTGTGGGGCAATTGGGGTTAAGTGATTGGCCCAGGGTCACACAGCTGGTAAGTGTTAAGTGTCTGAGGCTGGATTTGAACTCAGGTCCTCCTCAATCCAGGGCCTGTGCTTTGTCCACTGTACCACCTAGCTGCCCCTTAATTGTGTTCTTAATGAGCTTTAATTTCAAGATGACAGTAAGTCTCATGTCTCCCGAGGGTACAACTTTTTATGGTGATGATGATAATTCCAAAATTTATTCATGAGTGAGATTGAGGTTTTAGTTCTGTCACCTTTCAATTTGTTTATACCTCAACTAGTGAGAATTGGAGGCACTTCCCAAGCTCATCACAATGAATATCTCATCCAGGCAAACTAGAAACTCCAGAGTCATGATAGTAACAAAGCTAACCTTATCCTTTCATTTTTCCCTTGAACAACCCCTTTTTCTGAGACCAATTCTATCTATTTTTCTGTTATCAGTTATAGAGACTGAAGATGGAAACAGAGGGTTTCTTCTCCTCAATTCTCCTAATAGGTCTGTCTTGTTAAAGACACTAAAGAAATAGTCTGGATCACCACTAAGGCATATCTGTGGTATACCCTAGAGCAAACCTATCCCTCTCATACTCACTAATAAGCAAAACTTTGGCTTAAAAATTGAAAAAATTGGATAAGGCCTCTCTTATAACTGGGATAAAGAAAAAAAGCAATGTACGAGCCTTTTCTTCTAGTCCCTGGGTTACATGAATTTGTAGAGAATTATTTTAAGACATGATGATGAGAAGGGGAAGGTGGATACTACTACATAGATAGTGTTTAACTGATCCAGCCACTCTGGAAAACATTTAAAAATTATACAAAAATAGTCACTAAATTTTTCATTGCCTTCCACTACTAGACATATCCCAAAGAGGTTAAAAACAAGGTGATTTTACATATATGTGTGAATAATATATATCATATGTGCATATAATATATGCATGTTATGTATAAATTGTATGTTGATCATTAAATACATAAATGTATTAAATGTAATTATATCTAAATATGTAATATATATTACATACATACTTTTGTAGTAAAAAAGAATTAAAGTGAATACTCATTGATTGAGATTGAATGAAGTGGTATATTGCATTGTAATAAAAGACTAATATGAAGAGTTCAGAGAAACTTGGGAAGATATGTATAAACTGATGGAGAACAAATAAAGAACTACAATATAAATGATAACCACAAAATGTAAATGAAACTGGCACTAAAAGACATCAGAATTCACTTTATTTGTAATGGGCAATCTTAGTTCCAAAAGTAAAATGATGAAACACATTGTCCCCCCCCCCCCATTAAAGATGTGATACTCTAGGTAAGTATGTACTTTGCATGTGTTGTCAGATGCATTTTGTTTTGCTTAATCATTTTCTTGAATTACAAAGGAAAGGGTGAGTGGGGCATGTTATCTGGAAGTAACAATAGTCAAAGAAAAAGCACCTGGAATTAATCTACACATTCAAGTTTTATCTATTTCTACTCCAATGTATGACTACAGGACACAGTTTCAGGAAAGGATAATAAGAGGAGTTTTATTTAGCTATGAATGGTAGGAAAGACAGTCTTTTCCATCTCTTTCCCATAGCATTGCAGATGCTTTAGGCTCAGTTTCATTGCCTCAGAAGGAAGGGTATATTGAGCTTATCAGTAAATAAGCAATCATATTCTGGCTGTTTATTCCACTGGGAGAAGCAGGAGAACTTTGGGGAAGAGAAGCTTTGGTGCACAGTCAAATAGCTCTCTTCCCAGACCACTTGACTTCCTAAATTCACTCTTTGCTCATCCTTGTCACCTTTTGGTTACTCTTGAAATATTTTGTTCACCCTTGTCCTTAAGGGCCCATTTTCCACTTGAGCCACTGGATCTGTGCCAACATGGCAAGACTTGCTGTAGAGTACATCCTGCCAAATAGGATTAAGTTAATAACTGCTATGAAAGGAGATGAGTTAGCAGTGGAATGAGAATCATTTAGTGATGAGGAGTTCAAATACAATGAGAAAAATTATCAAGCAAAGAAAAAGATTTCCATGCTAAAAGGCAAAGTCATTCTGACCCAAGGAAGGTGATAAAGAGTGGGGCAGGACAAATTAGCAGTTGAATGAGATCATAATATCTTTTGTATTGGTGTGAGAATAAGGAAGGCTCAAGGATTTTCCTATTTTCTGAATCCAATTCAGAGCATTAATCGATAGGCACAACACATGTTGCTTTTGCTTCCTTAACTTGTATCTCATGAGTGATCGAATGACTTTCATTGCAAATCCCTATATTCCTCAAAATGTTCTAGTTTCCGGATTGTTTCTTTGTTTTTTTAAATCCATTTCACAGCAAAAAAAAATGATACATACTCTCACTAGACTTATGGGTTCATTTAAAATCACAAAGTCTTAGGGATCAAAGAGTCTTTTAGGAGTTATTAGGTCCAACCCTCATTGAAGCAAAAATTGAAGGTCATTCTGATTCTACTTGAAAACTTCAGTTGATGGGGAACACCCTCTTAAGATAACTACATCTGACTCAAAGTTGCTCTGATTGTTTGGAAGTGTTTCCTTGTAAAAGTTGATGTGAATATGGGACCTTCAATTCTGAGAATTCCAAGCACAATTATTTCTAAACTTCTAAATATCTTATTTCTATGTGAGGATTTTATTGTGCTCTTTTAGTGTTAATGATCTTTCAAATAAAACAAAAGCATAGTTATCCAGGAAAAAAGTGCTTCCTTATATTGAGCCAAGACCTATCTCTCTGTAATTTCATTTGGCACCAGTTTTATGCCCACAGGGTCAAGGAAAATAAAAGTAATCCCTCCCTCCACATTTAATATAATTTAAAAGTTATCAGTAGCATCAACATACTGGGGGAAAAAAGAGTGAAAGCTATTAATAAGAAGGTTTTCTCTCCTGGGCATGCAGGTTTCTAAAGTTTCAGTCTCCACAGGAATGTCATGTTCCTAATTGACAAAATCTTCCCCTAGTGCCTAGACTAAAGCTTGGCTAACAATTAAGTCATTCATCATTTTCTGAAGATAGAAGACATTAGGGAGGTGTTAATAACAGGTGTCATTTATATAGACATTTGCAACATACTTACTCTATAGTAAGTCATTAGAGTCTCAGCATCCTTGTGAAATAGATACATTATCCCCATTTTATTGATGGGAAAATTACAGTATGATCATCACACAGCTTGGAAGTGTCAATGACAAGATTTGAATCCTAAGGGGTTGCCTGATTCCAGGCCCAGCACTCTATCCACTATATCATGCTACATCTCAGGAGAAAGCCAAGAACAGGTCAGCCCCATTTAACAAGTCTACTCTGAATTCTTTGGTGAGAACATTTCACTGAAAGGCTCCATTGTGGAAACAGTGATTGAGCACAAGGAAGATTTGTCTATACAGTCTACTTTAGCACATAGGAATAAAGCTTAGGATAATGGAAATGGGTTCTCTGAGGAAAATTCCCACCTCCAAAATGCCAATGTCTTCATTAGGAGGGAGAAAGGAATTCTTCTTACACTCTTTGTTATTTTTTTCAGTTGTTTTTCAGTCGTCTCCGATTCTTCATGACCCCATTTAGGGTTTTCTTGGCAAAGATAATGCAGTGGTTTGCCATTTCCTTCTCTAGCTCTTACACTCTTAAGTATAGTTAAACTTAGTGTAGCACAAAGACATAACAAGTTATTTTTCTAGTTATCAGGCCCATGCACCAAGATAATCACATGTGGCCAATAATAGCAAGGCAGTTATGCAACTGAGCAACTCAGCACCTCAGCTGGAAATTAGCCAAATTGTAGAAAGTGGAAACTTTTGCCACTCCTGGGCAGTCTTTCTCATTAAGGTTATTGTGAAAATATTTCATCCATTACTTCAGTATCTGTCTTATTTCTTAAACTTTTTCCACTTGTAACCCCTTTTTGCCAGAAAAATTTTTTACATGACCTTGGGTATAGAGGTATATAAAATATATATACAAATCAAATATTAACTGCCAAATTTTTTGTGACCCCCACATTCAGATATGCAACCCCTTTTGGGGTTGTGATCCACAGTTTAAGAAGCTAGTCTCTACACTGTTGACTGACCTGTGTTGCTTTGGGAACCATAACCTGAACTGGAAGAAATTTCTGCAGATTAGCAAAATTATTCCAATGATACCACACCTCCTGGCCTTGATGTCATTCAGGCCTTTTGTTTCCTAGTGAACATATTCCTTTCCTCATTCTCCAATAGACCCCTGGCAAATTAGGTTGAAAGAGTCTAATTTCCTGGAAGGCACACATCAAAGACTAAATTTTTCATCAGAAACACAGAAATGTCATGTTCCTAAATATAATAATAATTGGTGATGTTTAGATAGCTCTTCACAAAATGCTGTCCTTACAAGAATACAGTATGATATAGTGGAAAGAATGTTGGAACTTGGATCACATGATTTCAAAATCACAACTGGTTTTGAATATCAGTTATGCCAATCAGTGAGTGACCTTGGGAAAGTCACTTCCAATTTCTAGGATTGTTTACTCATTTCTAAAATGAGGTTTTAGATTATTTGATATGTATGGTTTCTTGTTTTTTGTTTTTGACCAGATCTTTAATTTCATTAGTATATAGAACTCCTAGTATGGAAACACCCTCCATTGATGCAGATCAACAACTTCTTTTTAACTTAAAGTCTTAGAGAGTTGCCTGGGACACTGAGAGGTTAAGTGACTTGTCCATGGAACTCAGAGGCAGGATTTGAACCCAGGTCCTCCTACCTCTAAATATTATGTACCATAAAGTAGTTATTGAAACCATCATTATTTTCATTTTACAGATCAGGAACTAGGTTAAGTAAGGGGATTTGTCCAAGGTTATATAGGAACTGCCTCCCAGATTAAAGTCTTATGCTCTGTCTATTATTTCATGGAGCTTTTGGGCTAAGGATGGAGTCCATAGAAGGTAGGGAAAAGGATCTAATCATTTATAGCCCTGTAACAATAAGTGGACAATCATGCATCCTGAGGATTCTTACCCTATGGTAATCGATAACTATGTAGGCTCACCTCCCAATTATCCATAACAATAAAAGGAAATAATGAAAAAAATGTGGATTCAGAGTCAGAAAACCTGTGTTTGAATTCCACCTTTGCTCCTTAGCACCAGGTAACCCTAAGCAAATCACCTAATGTCTGTGGACCTCAGTTTCCTCATCTATTAAATGAAAGGGCTGAACTAGATGACCTCTAAGATCACTTTCAGGTTTAGATCTAGTAAACTATTATTTCAGACCATGGTAGCAGGCAAAATTCTTAGAATAAGATCAAATGAGCCATAGCATTGCCTCTACTTCACTCCCCAAATAATCAGAGGTTCAGAGACATTTAGTCATTTTTCTTAGAAATCCAAATAATTAATGTAAGCACCTGTCCCTTGACTCCACCACACACCTCATTCCTGGGGAGTGACTTGGAAACTGAGGGAAAATGGGAAGAGAAAAAAGCATTTAGCTGAATTCAAGTCACCAAGTCCACAAAATCTTCACCCCAGTGTGATGTTTAAACTCTAAATTGTGGTCGCCTTAAATTAGAAGCTTCAGTACCAGCCTTTGGGCATTAAACATTTATTAAAGCATACAGGTATTAACATGGAGTTCAGAAAGTTAAGAAAAGGCCTATCTAGCCTAGAGTTCCAGCCTGGTTGTGTTCTTGCTCAAGTCCTCCTCCACGAGCCTGCTTTAATCAGGAACTCTCCAGCAAGCTGATTGTGGAAGTTTTTTATAGGTCTGGAACAGAGGCAGTCCTTACACACTGCTTCAGGCTGATTGGTTGGCATCATCCAAATCCATTGGTTTTGAAGGTGTTCTCAAATTGAGTTCACAGTCTAGCTTCTGAGAACAATATCGTCTTAAAGGATAGCCAGGTGTGATTACAATCCAATTAACTTGAAGTAGGCTAATCAGCAGTCAATCACTCTCACTTGATTCAATCAGTCTAGATTAATCTCCAGGTGGGTTTTTGAGTATCTGCAAAATCCCATTATTTCATCACACCAGGAAAATGAAAGAACTATTGGATGTGATTGAGGTACTGTCAGAGATCTTTGAAAGATCATGGAGAATGGGAGAAATAGTAAATTTTGTACTGAATTCAAAAAAATGGGAGGGAGCCTGCAAATTATAGACCAGTGAGATTCACTTCTATTTCTGACAAGAACACATTATTAAAAGGATGGTTTGTACATTTTTAGAAAGAGAAACAATGATTATTATAAGCCAGCATGGCTTTACCAAGAACAGGTCATACCAACCTCATTCCCATTTTGACAGGGAAACCTTGCCTTTTGGATCAAGAAAATGTTAAAGACATAATATAATTAGATTTCAGAAAAATACTTGATAAATTCTCTTGTGCTATCATTGGGGACAACATGGAGAGATATTGGCTGGGTGACAGGACATTTAGGTGCATTCAGAACTAGTAGGCTGAAAGAATTGGGAGAATTCAATCTAGAGTAGAGAATAATTAAGTGGGTGGTATAATAGTTGTCTGTAGGTATTTGAAGTACTATTGTGTGGAAGATGGAATACATTTGTTCTGCGTGGTCCCAAAAGACAATGTTAGGAATGACATATAGAAGTTTCAGAAACACAAAAAGGCTCAGTGTGAGGAAAAAATGTATAAGAATTATAGCTGTCCTAATTGATGATTTGGTTGGATGTGCTGAAATTCTTTTTCCCCTCTTTCTTCTATTTTTTTTTTTTGTTCAAAGGGATAGCTTGCTAGGTGGGAAGGGGAGGATTATTGGGAAATAAATGTGTTGCATAAATATAAGATATCAATAAAAAAATTTTTTTAAACCTATTAGAACTATTCCAAAGTGAAATGTACTGCCCCAGGAGGTAGCTATTCCCTGTTAAAAAGGTTCTTCAAAGATTGGATAATCACTTTTATTAGTGTTGTAGAAACTCTCCTTAGTCAGAAATGGACTAGGTGGCTCCAGAGGACCCCCCCCACACACACACACACACTTCTGTCTCTATGATTCTATATCCACTGATTGTTCTGTTTTATATAATCAATACGTTTAGACCCATATAATCAAGAAGGTGAAATGACCTTAGAGTTCACCTAATCCAACCTCAATTTCACAGATGGGAAAGTGGAGGTGTGGAAAAAAATTTTGACAGTAAGGAGCAGAGCTGATATTCATACCCAGTTTTCTGATTCTCACTCCAATGCTTATGCCAGGATATCAGGCTGTTTCCCCAAGGTAATTTACTCTATTAATCCAAGATTTATGTAGTAAGGAGACTAGAGAAAGTGGTCCGTATCCCATAGCGCTTCTCATATAACAATGAGGTCCTTTATACCTTTATATTTCTGAAAACAGGAATATAGATATCAGCCCCAACCATATTTAGGCAGATCCTAATCCAAGTTACACTTTTTCCTCCCATCTTACCAAAAGAGTCCAATTAAGGTAGCACTTCAAGCCAACATTTTCTTATAAATCTCCTCTAATTTCAGTTAAGACAGTTTAGCTATTAATTATACACCTGGACCAAGCTTTACTGCCTTTGATTTAAAAGAGAACCATCATCAGTATTACCCTTCACTTACTATTCATCCTACCTGCCCCCTTTGTATACATGCTCTAATATATATGTGTGTGTGTGTGTTTATATGTATATACACATACGTGTATCTGTATCTACACATACATACATACATACATATATCTGTGTGCATATGTATGTGTATATACACATGCACACACACATATAAATACACATGCACTTCTTGTATCCATATATACGAATGCATATACATACATATACATGTATGTATGTTCACACATATATACAAAAATGTCCATATGTATGTTTATGTATATACACATTCATATAATATGGAAAGGCTACCCTATTTACTCAAGTAACTATTTAAACTCCTTAAGGGCATGGGGTTGATCTTTTCATAATTATACTCAATATAGGCCAGGGTTTTACATATAGTAGAAGCTTTATAAATATTTGTTGAAAATGTTTGTGTGTGTGTATGTACAAAAAAAAATAATACTTGACTTTAGTCCAAATCTGATTTTTTTCCTCTTAACAATAGCTAGGATTCACATAGTGCTTTAAAGTTTGCAAAGAACTTTACATATATCATCTCATTTGATCTTTTTTTTTTTTTTTTAGTGAGGCAATTGGGGTTAAATGACTTGCCCAGGGTCACACAGCTAGTAAGTGTTAAGTGTCTGAGGCCGGATTTGAACTCAGGTACTCCTGACTCCAGAGCCGGCGCTCTATCCACTGCACCACCTAGCTGCCCCTCATTTGATCTTTATAACAATTGTGTGAAGCACTATTATTATGCCCATTTTACACATGAGGAAGCCAAGACTTAGAGTGGTTAAGTGATATGTCCAGGGTTACACAACTAACATCCAAAGTGGGATTCAAAGTTGGGTTTTCCTGACTCCAAATCCAGTACTCTATTAGCTGTGCTATCCAGTTGCCTCCCCTTTGAACAATGAAGCCTATATACTTTTGTACAGGTGTTCTTCATTTTACCCAGTCCAATAAGAGTGTTCAAGTAGACAAAGAAGGACAATTCAATTATAGCTATTCAAAAATGGAAATGGACTACCATTCTGGAGAGCAATTTGAAACTATGTTCAATGGGCTATAAAACTGTGCATACCCTTTGATCCAGCAATACTACTAGTAGGTCTGTAACTCTAAAAAATAAAAAAAAAGGAGGGGGAAGACCAATTTGTACAAAAATATTTATAGCAGCTCTTTTTGTTGTGGCAAAGAATTGGAAATTGGGGGGATCCCTATCAATGGGGAAGGGCTGAACAAGTTGTGGTATATGGTTGTAATGGAATACCATTGTGCTATAAGAAATGATAAACAAGACGCTCTCATAAAAACCTGGAAAGATTTACATGTACTGATGCAGAGTGAAGAAAGCAGAGCAAGAACATTGTAACACAGTAACGGCAGTATTGTACAAAGAACAACTGTGAATGACTTAGCTATTCTCAGCAATACAATGATTCAAGAAAATCCCAAAGGACTAAAGGTGAAAAGAATGCTATCCACTTCCAGAGAAAGACCTGAAGGAATCTGAATGAAGACTGAAACATACTATTTCTTACTTTTTTTTTGTTTGCATTTTCTCCCACAGATGACTAATATGGAAATGCTTTATGTGATTGCACATATACAACCCATAACATATATCATATTGCTTACCATCTCAGAAAGGGGGAAGTAGAGGGAGGAAGAAAATTTAGAACTCAACATTTTTTAAATGAATTTTTAAAAATTGTTTTTACATGTAATGAGGGAAAAAATAAAATACTATTTTTTCAAAATAGAAATGGATTGACTGCCTTAAAATACAGTAAGTTCTTCCCCAATAGAAGTCTTCAAGTAAAGGCTGGATAATCACTTGTTCAGTATTTTATAGTGAATGAAAGAATGAATGAATGGACAACTACATGAAAAAAAATTATTTAGTGCTTACTGTGCGTAATGTATTATGCTAAGCAATAGGCATACCAAAAAAAGACCATATCTGCTCTTAAGGAGCTTTCTAGGGACACAATGCATCTAAAGCCAGGGATGGCTGAAGTCACAGGGATTATGAGTAGAAGTATAGGGCAATAAATTGACATGCCATTTCCAGAAGAAAGGATGTATTGATTTGATCACCACAAGACAAGCTGAGTCTGGGTAAATGCAATAAGCTCTCACAAATTACTTTGGTCCCAGAGCAAGTGAAAGGGGTCTGCCTGAAAGGGCACAGTGGCAGGACAGCTTTGGACAAAGGTGGTGGTGATCCAAGTTTGGTGACTCATATACTCTATATTGATTGGGCTATCTAGATGTAGTGAGCTCTCAGAAGTCAGCTTGAACCTAAGAGTAGTACCTGGTGGGGATTCATTTGGGGGTATGGATTGAACTGTTTGATGTCTCCTTTTTTCAGTTCTGTCCAACTCTTTGTGACCTCATTTGGTATTTTCTTGGCAAAGATACTGGAGTGGTTTCATTTTACAGATGAGGAAACAGGCAAAGAGGCTTAAGTGACTTGCACAGAGTCACACAGCTGCTAAGTGTCTGAGCCCAGATTTGAACTCAGGATGATGAGTCTTTTTGATTCCAGGTCTGGCACTCTATCTATTGTACCACCTAGCTGTCACATGGATTGGCCTAGATGGCTACAAAAATGCCTCCCAACTTATTTCTCTATAATTCAATAGGTAAAAACAAAAAGAAACTTACATACTGATGAGGTACTTCAAAGATTGATTCAAAGTAGAGATCCAAAGATCTCTGTAGAAACCTCGAGAAACTTCATAGAACCCCAGAGTTGGAATGCACCACCAAGGTCATCTACGACAACCTGTACCTAATAGCTATTCTCTCTACATCTCTGACAAGTGGTCATTTTATTTCTGCTTAAAGGAATACTCATTATTTCACAAGGTAACTAATTCCACTTTGGGATTACTCGAATTGTTAAAAGGTTTTTCTGGTTGTCCAGAGTTCAACTCCCTCTGCAACTGTTACTCATTGTTCCTACTTCTGCTTTCTGGGGTCTAACAAAACAAATCTGTTTCTTCTTCCACATGACAGGCAACAAGCCCCTCCTTTAGAGATACCTCCTTCTTCTAAGGAACTATGGAGTTCTCTTAGCCTTTTAGGGCCCAAGTTTTCTTATCTATAGAAGAAGAGGAGTATAGTTGAGATACAACCTGCTGATTATATTCCCTGATCCCTGATTAGAAATGGTGACTAACAAAATAGCCCCAAACTGAGAGCGTTTCTTACATTGTTGGTTTCTCTGACTTATAGCACCTAATCTTCCAAAAGGCTCTTCTATCTCTCCCTACTTCTCAGTTGCATAATGGACAGAAAGAACAATTTGAAAATTTTGTTTCTGCTTTGTTTCTTAGGCTATCACCTTACATTTGTCCCTGTTAAATTTCTTCTTGTCATATTTAGCCCATTGGCCTAGCTTAGCTCTTCTATGGGGTTAATGTCACATTATTGTAATATCCAAGCACAGATTATATCCATTTACAGAATCTAGGACAGAGATGGTCATAGGGATCCCTGATTTAGACTTGGAAGAGAACTTAGACATCTTCTAGTCCAATTCTTTCCTTTTATGGATAAGGAAACTGAGGCTTTATGACTCCAAAGGAACCTGCCCAAAGTTACAAAGATATTAAGTACTAGATCTGGGATTCAAACACAGTCTTCTGACTTCAAATCCAATGTTCTCTCTATATCACGCTGGTACTCTATCCTCAGTGCTAAATAAAACACCCACAAAACTGAAAATTCCCTTTCACATCATAAAGAAATTTGGCTGAAGTAACAAGGAAAGGCCTGAAAGTGCCAAGTAGTGAGAATAAAAATATCCCTATTTTCAGTCAAGCAACATAACTGACTTTGCTTTTTCTCATGGAACTAACATCTAAACTAAAACTAAGAAAATTTCTTGTTCACTCTAATCTTTCCTGGGATACTTCTGATTCATGGGGGGTGGAGGGGTGGGGAAGCAAATTTACTTCTTTATAAGAATTTCATCTGTGGATGACAGGTTAATAGATTCAGAACCAGAAAAGACCTTGGTGGTAATCAAATCTAACATCATTTTAAAGATCAAGAAATTGAGGCCCAGTGTGGAAAATTGACTTTCACATGATCACACAGGGAGTGAATAGCAGAGCTAAGTGCTGAGCACAGGCCCTCAATTCCAAATCAAGAACTCTTTTCATTATACTATGAGGCAGCCTGCTTAGATTTCTGTAAAGAATAGATTATGAATGAATATGGTACACATCCCACATTTGGGGTTGTGGGGCTGGACCAAGAACTTTTGATTTCCAGAAAATAACTTTTTTTTTTTTAAGTGAAGCAATTGGGGTTAAGTGACTTGCCCAGGGTCACACAGCTAGTAAGTGTTAAGTGTCTGAGGCTGGATTTGAACTCAGGTACTCCTGACTCCAAGGCCGGTGCTTTACCCACTGAGCCACCCAGCTGCCCCCAGAAAATAACTTTTAATGATGATTTTCTCTTCTAGTATTTGGTTTGGAAAATGTGTTTGCTGCAGTGATGAAGCCAAGGGGAGAATCAAGTGTTTACTCTTCTATTTCCCAAAAAGGGGTGTAGAAGGAATTGGGGTAGATAACCAATCAATCAATACACATGAATTAAATGCCCATTATGTGCCAAGTACTATGCTAGATAGTCACTGGGATCCAAAGACAAAAGAATGAAGTAATCCCTACTCTCAAAGAGCTAATCTCTCTTGACTGGAGCCAAATATTCCAACACTGTTTGGAAGAGGACAAAGATAAATTAATTAGTCTGGTGATCCATGGGGCCCCCTCCCCCACTACATATAGTTTTGTAAATCCATAGCTGCAGCATCCCTTGGTTCTACCACCCTAGTTCTCACCATTTACCAAAATCTTACTAATGGAACAGAACTAGAAACCACCTAGTTATTTTATCTAGGCCACCTGAATGCTCATAGTGAGGAAAGGAAAGTTCTTCTCCAAATGACCTAGATCTAGGGTAAAGTTTCTATACCCTATGTGACACTGAGACAGCTAGGTGGAATAGTGGATAGAGCGCCAGGCCTGAAGTTAGGAAGACTTATCTTCCTGAGTTCAAATCCAGGCTCAGACACTTACTTAGCTATGAGATCCTGGGCAAGTCACTTAACCTTGTTTGCCTCAGTTTCTCCATCTATCAAATGAACTGGAGAAGGAAACAGCAACCACTCCAGTCCCTTTGCCAAGAAAACCCCAAATGAGATAATAAAAAGACAGATAAGACTGAAAAAATACTGAATGTGATATTAACAACTCATAAAAGAGATCACAGAAATCCCGATTTGCTCCTCCTTTAGGCTCAGAATCCTTAATTCTTAATTACCCATCTCAATGCAGAAGGAGCAAGCCTGTAGTCAGGGAACCTTGCCCGCTGAATGTTTCCCCACTGTTTACAAAAAATTAAGCAGTGCTTACAAACACTAAGGAAGCCCCAAACACTGGTGTGTGGGGATGAAATTAGCACCTGTCTTTATAGGTTGGAATAAAGCAGGCTTTTTGGTAGGTGGTTATTTTTCAGTGGATATGATTTGACCTACAGCACATCCAAATCAGGGTAAGAATGAGTTAGAATAATAAAAGTACTACTGTATTTTCCAGCAGTAGGCACTAATGTGGTAATGAACCAATGCACACATTAACTGATAAAACTGTTCCTTTGCAAAGAAAATCTGATAAATAATTTCATCAAAATTCACATTGTACAAATCTCTCTTGGAAAAACGTGTTGCACTTTGGGACTCGGAAAGCGGGCATTTTTTTGCGCCTGCTTACATGCAAGCTGTGACAGGATAGCCTCTCATGGAGCAAACTTTTTAGAGGTGAGGATACAGTTTTATATCTCTTCTTTCTTAGAAGCATTTATCAAGCACCTACTATGATTGAATGAAAAAGCATTTATTAAGCACTTATTCTGTTCTAGGCACTGTGAGTTTTTGGGGGGTTTTTGTTTTGGGGGGGTTTTGTGGGGCACAGAGAGTTAAGTGACTGGCTCAGGGTCACACAAGCTAGTAAGTGCGAAGTGTCTGAGGTCAGATTTGAACTCAGGTCCTCCTGAATCCAGGGCCAGTGCTCTATCCGCTGTGCCACCTGGCTGCCCCATGAGCATTTTCTCCTAGCTGACGATTTCCCTTCCAGGTCAAAGGAGAGTAACGTGCTGCTGTTTCTCCTTTTTTTTTTTGCCCTTCTGAATGGCAGTAATTCCAGTTTTCATTAATTCATTTAAGATACATTTATTATCATATAATTTTGACCTAGAGGAGGCCTTAGAAATCACATACCCATCCCTGTCATTTTACAGATGAAGAATCTGAGGCCCAGACTAGCAAAATAATTTAACTGAGGTCACAAATGGTAAATTACTGGTAAAAGCAGAACTTGATGTCACCTCCCCTAACTTCTAGATCCATTGCTCTTTCCACTAAAACAAACTACCTCCTAAGAATCATTCAATCAATCAACATTTAATAACTACCTACTATGTGCCAGGCACTACGCTAGTTACTAGGGATATAAGTACATAAATGAAGCAGTCCATGCTTTCAAGGAGCATGTATTCTAAAGGGAGAAACAAAATACACATATACTTTGAAACTATATACAAAGTCTACATGTACAAAATAAATGTGGTGATTTGTGGGGGAGAAATATCTGGAGGTGGACCAAGAAAGGTCTCAAGTGTACTGAGCTTTGAAGAAATTTTGGATTCTAGGAGGTGGAGGTACGCATCAGGCATGGGGGCACAGCCTGAACAAAGGCATGGAAATAGGAGATGACATGAGCAACATGAAGGCCAGTTTGGCTAGACTGAAGAAACAATAGTGCCTTAGGTTGGAAACAAGAAACTGAGTGTGAAAGATTTCCATTCACAATTAGATAATATATGCAATACCTCTCTCCCTTCTTCCCCTAGAATTTAGGTGATAGACTAAAATGAGAAGTTATCTAACTCACCTTGTTCATTTTATATTTACATTTACATTTTACTGAAGTCTAAAATAGTAGCAACTTGCGGGGGGGGGCAGCTAGGTGGTGCCCTGGATTCAGGAGAACCTGAGTTCAAATCTGACCTCAGACACTTGATACTAGCTGTGTGACCCTGAGCAAGTCACTTAACCCACACTGCCCTGCAAAAAATGCAAAAACAAACAAACAAACAAAAACCTCACACAATTCATCAGCACAGAGAAGAACAGAGAACAGGTCTCCTAACTCCCATTCCAATCTTCTTTCCACATGCATTATTCCACATGGGCTTTCATTACTGAGGTGCACCACATATATGAAGCTGTCATAACTCAGTTGATTCCCCCATTAGAATGCAAAAGTTGAACTGGAAAAGTGACTTCTACCTCATGCCTTGTTAACTCAGATGCCACAATAAACACCAAAATCCTAGAAGCTTCAAACCATGACTATATTGGACACCACCTCCCACAGCCATGAACATTGTTCTTACATCTGTCCACGACAGTGGTTTCTCATAGGAAATAATTAAGAAATGATCGAATAGAGAGGAGAGTGCTACTTTGATAGAATTCGAACTAGCACTGATCTCCACCCTATTTGACTGTCTGCAACATTCACCCACCAGATTGTAAGCTTCCTGAATGGAGAGACCGATTTTTGGTTTATCCTCATGTTTTCCCTAGCTTCCAAAAATGCCCTGCACACAGTAAATGCTAATATTTGATAAATAAAAGGAATCGTTTTCAACCAATATTTTGGGAGTGCTCAAGAGCATGTTGTAGCAGAAAATAAACTGAATTTGGAGGCAGGGGAGCATGGTTCAAATTCCAGTCCTGCTATTTCCTACTACTTATGTGACCTTGGACCAGTCACAATCTCTTGACCTCACTTTTCTCATCTGTGAAATAATGGGGCTGAACTAGTTGAACTATAAAGTTTTTTTTTCCAGCTCTAAGTTCTATTACATCTATAATAATACTCAGTTTTAATTTTAACTTCCCCTTAACACCATCCCACAATCTCTTCTTTATTCTGATTTTAAATGAAGAGGCTAGCCCCTCTACTTATTTCCTTGATCCTATCCCCTTTCATCTCCTCCAGCGGATTGTTGGATCTCTCATCTTCACTCTACTCCCATCTAATGGCTCCTTCCCTGATGCCTACAAACACACTCAAGTCTCCCCAAGACTCTAAGAACTTGCACTTGACTCACCATCCCCTCAAGCTACCATTCTATATACCTTCTCCCTTTCACAGCCAAACTCCTAAAAAAAGTTGTCTTCCCTCATTACTTTCATTTTCTTTCTGCTCATCCACTTCCTAAACCCTTGTGCTCTGGCTTCCAACCTCATTACTCAACTCAAAGGTTAGCAATGATCTTTTAATTATCAAATCCAGTGAGTCATTCTATATTCTGCCTGAACTTTCTGTAGCATTTCACATTATTGACCATATTGTTTTCTTGGATTCTCTTGCCCATCTCAGTTTTTTGTGACCTACTCTCTCTTGATGTTCCACCTACCTGTATGACCATTCTTCTTCAATCTCCTTTAGTGGGTCATCAATAACGACCCAATCCCCCAGCTGTATGTGTCAGTAAAGAACCCCAAGGTTATTTCCTCTTTTCTCTCTATACCTTCTCTCTCACTGATCTTACTAGCTTAGTTTCGGTTTTTGTTTTTTGTTTTTGTGAGGTAATTGGGGTTAAGTGACTTGCCCAGGGTTATACAGATAGTAATTGTTAAGTGTCTGAGGCCGGATTTGAACTCAGGTCCTCCTGAATCCAGGGCTGGTGCTCTAGCCACTGTGCCACCTAGCTGCCCCTCCTAGCTTAGTTTTGATATTTATAAAGATGACTTCCAGATCTAAATATCTAATCCTGGTCTCTCCCCTGAGCTCCACTCATGCACTTCCAGCCACCTATTGAATATGTCCACCTGGATGTCCTACATATATCTCAAAATATGTCCAAAACAGAACTCACTATTGTTCCCTACAAGTGTCCCTATTTCTGTTAAGAACATCACAATCCTTCTAGTTGTTGTCCAAGTTAGCAATCTGAGAGTTATCCTAGATTCTTCATTCTCAGCTTCTATCCATTACCAAGTCTTACTGAATCTACCTGAACAGCATCCCACACATATGACCCCTTTCCTCTACCTATATAGCCTCCACTCTATTTCAGTCCCTTTGGCATTGCTTGAGTGGACTATTCAATAACCTCCTTGTTGGTGTCTCTGTCTTAAATATTTACCCTCTCCTGTCCATCTCCCACAAATCTGACAAAGTAGTATTCCTTAATGCTGAAGCATACCATCCACCTCCAAAGAAAGAACTGATACTGACTGAATACATACTAAATCATACTATTTTTCACTTTCATTCTTTCATTTTTTTTCTTTTGAGTTTTTTATGCAAAATGACAAATATGGTAATGTTTTATATAATTTCACATGCATAACCTATATCTGCTTACCACCTCAGGGAGGGGGAAAGAGAGGGAAGAAGGAATTGAATTTAGAACTCAAAACTTTAGATAAAAATGTTAATTAAAATTAAAATTAAATAATTGCTTTAGGTAAAAAAGAGTCTGACTATGTCACTCCTCTACTCAAAGAGCTCTTACTGTTTTTTGTTGCCTCTGGGATAAAATGGAGACTCTTCTGTTTGACATTTAACAACAACATGACTGCAGCCTACCTTCCTAGGCTTATTACACATTATTCTCCTTCACAAAGTCTATATTTTAGCAAAATTGGACTATTTGCTTTTTCTCCTACATCTCTCACCCACAATGCCTTTGTGCAGACTGTCCCTCAAGCCTACAATGAATTCCTTCCTCACCTCTTTTGTTGTTGTTGAGTCATGTCTGATTCTTCGTGACCCAACTTGGGGTTTTCTTGGAAAACAAACTGAAGTGGTTTGCATTTCCCTCTCCAGTTCATTTTACAGATGAGGAAACCAAGACAAACAAGGTTGAGTGACTTGCCCAGGGTCACACAGCTAATAAGTGTCTAGGCTGGATTTGAACTCAGGTCCTCTCAACTACAAGCCTGACCCTTTATCCACTGAGGCACCTAGATTTCCTAATTTCTTTCAAAGTTCAGCTACAGGGCCATTTCCTAGAAGAAGCCTTTACAAGTCTTCTAGTTCATAATCCCAATTCCAGATACTAGTTCATTCAGCATACTAGCAACTGAAAAAAATGGGGGGGGGGAAATAAATGAAAAATCACTTTTTATATTTGTATATATTTTGTATTATACATATATATGGTTATGTCTTATCATTAGAAAATATGTGCCTTTAGGACAAAGATTGTCTTCTTTTTTGGTCTGTTTGGTATTTAGTAGCTATTTAATACATGCTTATTGATTGGAAAATAATACTAGATCATATAGCGACTAGCATGATCCTTTTTATTTTAAATGTATGTTTTATTTCCCCAAGGGGCAGCTAGGTGGTGAAATAGATAGAGCACTAGGCCTGGAGTCAGGAAGACCTGAGTTCATATCCAGCCTCAGACACTTAGCAATGTGACCCTGGGCAAGTCACTTAACCTCTGTTTGCCTCAGTTTCCTCATCTCTAAAATGATCTGGAAAAGGAAATGCCAAATCATTCCAGTATTTTTGACAAGAAAACCCCCCAAGAAGGGATCATGAAGAGTAAGATATGATTGAAATAACTGAACAACAATAATAACAATCTCCCCAAGCAGATTGTAAGATGTTTGAGGACAGAATTCTTGTCTATACACTGCTAGTAACACAAGCAGTACTTTGAATTGAAAATGAAATCACTATGAAGATGTGTTTTTTGCCCAAAATTTCTACCATTCTTCATACCTATAATTCTATGAAAATAGTTGCAATGGGGGGGGGGTGTTATCTCTTCTTTAAATAACACTGATCGAATTTAATGAGCCCAAAAGAAAAATAATTCCCTCAATTATTACCATTCAGTAGATGTTGATCTTAAATTATGTCATTACTAATTCATCTCTCTATTCTGCAACTTTAGGAAAATCTAAATCTAAATGATTTAGAGCAATTATGAAAATTATTATCAATAACTGACTTGAGTCATATTTATTTCAAAATTCAGTTTTCTTATTTTCAAATGTATACAGCAATTCAAACTATATTAATAAAGTATTCCCCAGTAAGCTTTTTTAGGAGGATTAATGAATGACTTATAATTAGTTTATCAGATATATGTAGGTAAATAGGTGCTACAAAAGTGCTTGAGGAGCAGCTAGGTGGCACAGTGGATAGATAGAGCACTGGTCCTGGAGTCAGGAGGACTTGAGTTCAAATCCAGCCTCAGACACTTGAAACTTACTAGCTGTGTGACCCTGGGCAAGTCACTTAACCCCAATTCACACACACACACACACACACACACACACACACACACACACAAGAAGTACTTGAAAGCAAATTGTTCCTTTATGTATTGTTGGATAAATGAATGAAATCCTATTTGCATGATTAATTTGTACTTCCTATGAATAATAATCAGAATAAGTAGCAACCTTTATGTTTGCAAAGAACATCATAAATATTATCTGATTTGATTCTCATAACAACCTTGGGAGGTAGTTGTTAATATTATCCGCATTTTATAGATGAGGAAACTGAGGCTGAGAGAGGTTTTTGTGACTTAGGGTCACCCAGCTAATAAATATCTGAAGGAAGGAGAAGGGCTTTGGGTTTTGGTGTTTGTCTCCTCTTTCCTCAACCCCACTTCTAACAAGAAGAGTCCCATGTGAGTTTCTGAGAGTCCAAAGGATTTTGCATTTCCCATTGGCTCCCTAGAAGCATTTTTGAAACAACTAATGGTGAGTAGAGAACAGACTAGAAAGGATAAAGAAAGGCAGCATCAAGACCCCCACAAAAGCCCAACAGAAAAACTACACCATGCCTAACAGGTACTTCATAAGTACTTCTAAAAATGGAAAGAAAACAAAAATCTTCTGGCAACCATAAACTTAAAGTTACCCCTTTGCTACACATGCTCTCTAATGGTGAAATAACTTTCCCCTGGACTGGACGCTGGTGGAACAGTATGTCATAGTCCTTGGGGGATTAGGGAGGGGTATATTTTATACCAATTGCTCTTACTCTATCATCTTAGTAAATATCCCTTTCTAAAAGCTAATTAAATCTGGCTGACTAATGGATATCAACTAATAATTAGGAAGGGAAACACACTGATGGGGGTTTGTGAGCTATCACTCCAGAAAAAAAAAAAAAATATATATATATATATACATATATATACATATATCCAGTTCCTCATGATTAATCCCAGAAACATGAGAGAAAACAGAAGCTACCCTCTGGGAATCCAGCCTGCCAGTGTGAGCAGTAATTGGGAAAGTAACCCTAGAGTCTAAGGCTATAATATCATCAACAAAAACATGAAAGTCAGGGACAGCTAGGTGGTGCACGGAATAAAGCACTGGCCCTGAATTCAGGAGGACCTGAGTTCAAATCTGGTCTCAGACACTTGATACTAGCTGTGTGACCCTGGGGAAGTCACTTAACCCTCATTACCCCGCCCCTCCCCCCAAAAAAGGAAAGTCAATAGAAGACTGTTTGTATTATTGTTTTCAGCAGATGATGAGTTTCATTGAAGTAATGTTGAGTTTGAGGTGATGGTGGCACAGCTGCACAATTGGAAATGCAAGCTTGATACTGGAAAGAGAGGTTAGGAATAGAAATAAAGATTTGGGAGTCTCACAAATAGAGGTGATAAAGAAAACAAATGAAGGTAGACAAGATTTTTAGAGAAAAGAACATAGTATTGAAGACCAAATATTAGAAAGCATTCTGTTCAGTGGGTGTGGGAGGATGAAGAGGTACCAGTGAAGAAGTTAGAAGCTATCAGAGAGGTAAGAAGAGAAACATATTTGTTAATATAATAGATATAGTATATTATATTTTAATGCAATATATACAATATTATATATAAAATATAATAATAACTAGTATTTAAATAGCACTTTAAAATTGATGAAGTAATCTTAAAATATTATTTTATTGTCACAACAATTGTGGGAGGTAGCCACTATTATTATACTCATTTTATACTCATTATTATACTGTATATTATTATACTCATGCAGACAGAGGTTAAGTGACTTCCATAGAATCATAAAATACTTAAGTGTCTGAGTCCAAATTTAAAGTCAGAGCTCTTCCTGGCTCCAGGTCCAGCAATTATCTGGTTTCTTTTCAACAAATCTTACATGATCTGAACATACATCTGGAAGACCCCTTGTTGGAAGAAAACTTTTTACATTACGTTTTGTGCTATTAAGCCAAATACTATTTTAAAAATAGTTAAACAATAAGCACAGTTGGATCATGAATTCTCTCCCCCTTTCTCTCAATGATGTGACAGTTAAGATATATTTTGCAAAAGTCTGAAAATCCCTTTGTCACATTTTTGTCAAGCATGTCTCCCTATGCATATGCACATATATGCATATCATTCTCATAAGGTTTTGTAGAGTTGAGAGTAGGAATATTGGTTGGGAAGTATGTATGCTCTTTTGATTACCTTTTCTGTTATTATTATATAATATAGATTGTATGAGATAATACGTATAAAATGATTAGCATAGTACCTAGTACTTAATAGATGCATATTCCCTTCTTTTCTTTGCATCCCCAGCAATTAGCACAGTGCCTGGCACATACTAGGTGCTTATTAAATATTTATTGACTATTAACTTCATTATATTTTCCAAGAATTTGGTATCTCTCACTAGAGCCGTAACTAAGGCAGAATGATTAAGACTTTGGCCCAGAAGGCCAAATATAGGAATTGCTGAGAAAACTTATACACCTTTAGTACTGCTGAAATAACTGAATAATAGCCTATGATAAGGGACTTCCTCCCCTTCCTTCTTGCCTCACACCATGGCCCACATCTCTGGTGCAACCATTCTCTCTCCCCTACCAGGGCATAGGTTAGCACCCCTAATAATACTTGCCATCAACATTGTACCATTCTCTGAGGGCCTACTGGCTCACCTTCTATTCTCACCATGTCCAAGGATCAAGAAAAATAATTAGCACTGTGCTTTCCATCACCATGGCACATCTCTGCCTGCTGCATTTTTCCATATCTCCCCTCAAGGGATGGGAGCTTATGTGATGATGCTGGGGATATGGACTGGACTGTGTGGATAAGTACATTCAAATGGAGTGGACTGTCCTCATGTCTCAATAACATCACATTATGACTCCAAGGGGAGAGAGGGGTAGGATCAGCAATGATGTTAGCTTTCCATTCACACAGTCTTAAAAAATGTAAAGAGGCAGCATGAAATAACGGGTAAAATACTGGAATTGTAGTAAAAATAAGTTCATGTGCTTTATGTGAAATCCATCCATGTACCATACACAACACCAAATCACCAAGAGAATGGAAAATGGAATTTCAGAATCGTCAACTAACATGAACAAAGTAATCATTTTTAAACATCATCAAAACAATTTTAAGACATTAACTAATTAATTAGATCAATGATCACTTCAGCCTGTAAGATATGTGCATTTGAGGACTAATTTTTGGCATCCTCTGGGTATGCAGAAGAGATTTTGTCTCAGTGGGAAGGTTGTGGTAGATTACATTTGCTGTAAATAAGTTACATTTTTAGAAAGCAATGAGTTCCAATGAATTTATCCTGGAGAATTTTTTTTTTAAGTTTTGAAAAGGGGAAGCTAGGTGGCACAGTGGATAAAGCACCGGCCCTGGATTCAGAAGGACCTGAGTTCAAATCCGGCCTCAGACACTTGACACTTACTAGCTTTGTGACCCTGGGCAAGTCATTTAACCCTCACTGTCCCACAAAAAAACAAAGAAACAAAAGTTTTGAAAAGCTGAAACAAAAACTCAGAACTACTGAAAATTTTCAGTCCTGTGGCCTAAGTGAAATTTCTGTCAGGGACAGCAATAAAATATAAGCATGTAGCCAAGTGAAATAAGAAGTACATAGAGATTATTCTAGGGTGGCGAAGTCATGATTCTTTCACCATGAAACAGGGTCCTTGGTTGAAATTGGAATAAAAATTAGCTGGCTTATTTAGGAGGCCTGCAGTGATAATAAGCCACTAATGGACCACTATAAGCCATCATAGGAACATAGATGGGAAAAAGAGAAGCAATCTTCTAGCACTGAGTCAACCACAGTGGTCCGGGAATTCCAAGGCTCTTTCCTTCTGAGACAATTCTCTGCTGCTTATTTGGGTGATCTTGGTTAAAAAAGAAGCCTTTGGGTTGTCCTGTACATTTGACAACTTGCAGAATGTGTTGCCAGTATGAGAACATTTAGGCAAACAAGCTGGGAATACAAGGTGTCCCAAAATTCTTGGTGCTGTTTTAAGCTTTAATGACTTACTGAAGAACAGGACCTCCAAGTGAGAGCTAGGATAGACTTTAAAAGTCATTTCATCCAACCCTCTTGGTTTAAGGAAACTAAGGTTCAAGGAGATTAAGTGGCTTGCTCCATTCAAATAGCAGAGCCAAAACTTGAACCCTCTAATTTCAAATCCAATGGTCTCTCTGCTATACCATGAAACATCTTCATAATGTATGGTCTGATACCTTCTCATGCATGTTCTTATCTATTTTAAGAAAAAAGAAAAAGTGGGAAGCAAGAGCTTGTGGAATCAATATCAGAGAGAACAAAAACAAGAGAAGTAAAAAAAAAAAAGAACAAGAGAAGTAAAAGAGGGAATGCTAATTATTTTGCTCCTTCTTTTTTCCCTAAATTCAATAACATTTGAGAAATATTTTCTTTCACCCTTGATGTGGTGAGAAGAAACCCCAAATGTAAATATTTCTTCCCTGTTGTGCCAAGAAGGACTTGGAAGAACGTAAGTGATAACTTGGAAGGGGATGGCAAGGGAGAAAGAGATAAAGATGCTTCCATAAACAGGAGACACTTGTGCTAAATAGTGGAGGAATCAACAAATGTAAAAGCACTTCAGTGCATACTTTATGCCAGATACTGTTCTGGGCACTGGGGATAAAATACAAAAATGAGATGGTTCCTGTCCTCAAGAAGCTTGCATTCTAATAAGGCAATGCTAATAGAAGCTAAAACTTATTTAGCAAAATACTTTACATGTGTTTTCTCATTTGATCCCCACAACAATCCTGTTGGCTACCTGCAATTATTGTATCCATTTCACAAATAAGGAAAATGAAGCTAATAAATGTTAAAGTGACTTGCCTCGGGTCTTAGATAGTACTTTTGGGTCCTATGCTACCTCATAACCATATAAATGAGTAGTGGCCTAAGGAGGAGGTTTGGTCCAAAAACTTAGCGCCCCCCCCCTTTTGCTATTTTCAAGATTTCAGTGTCTGAAGGTTAAGTTAACCTTCTCTATCCAACCCCACCCAACCTTACAAAGAATTTCTAATCTTAGATGAATTCCATTCAATCAAGCATAAGTGGAGGAGACAGACCCTGTTGTATAAATTGTCCAAGGCTGGGGGTGTCTGGATATACAGGTAATCTCTCTGTCCATGGGTGACATGATGTCACTCTCAGCCCCTCAATGTAATATTCATTCTCTCATTAATTGTTAACCAATCAGGGTTCATTCCCTACCCTGGGGAACACCTGCTCTTTGAAGGGTGTATAAACTGTGATCCTGCCACCATGATTATTTTTTGGGTTGAGAAATAGCCAAATGACCATCCTTTTATTAATAAATGCGCTGGTCTTATTAATGAAATGACTAAATTACCCAGAAAATATGTATCTTGAACCTTTTTAATTACCAAAAGGAATGAGAGAATTGGGTTGTATTCATGGCTCTTGGGCAAATTCCTATGAGTCCAACAGTCCGTAAAAACCATGGCAAAAGGGAAGAACATCAAGGGGAAAGCCCTCTTTTCCAGCCCTGCATTTGAGTAGAAATAACTACTACTCCCACTAGAACAGGGAAACTTTGGAGTGCTCCTTCTACTGTACTGAGACATGACTAACAACAGAGAAGTGTTTACTCAGGCAAAAGGTTATTGATAACAGAGGGTGGTTCCAATGCCACACATTGGGAACTGTGGCGAGCTGCAGAAAAGGCAACAATAATGTCAATACCACACTCAAAAAGCTGTGTAGACCTACAAGCGAGGCATACTAAACAACTCTAAGAAATGAGGCCCATTAGAAACTCTACTTAGTGACTAAGTCTATTCAAGGCCTTTGGAGAAAGTTTATTCATTCATAGGTGTCATCATTTGCTACCAGCTCTATAATGAGTTTGATCTAAAAACACTCTGTGCCAAACTCTATGCTAAGCATTGAAGATACAAAAAGGAACAAAAGTCCCTGTTCTCAGGTAGTTCACATCAACTTCTTCCATAGTAGCCTTTCCTAATCCCTCTCAACTTTAATGCCTCCCTTCTGTTATTTATTTCCAATTTATCTCCTGTAGAACCTGTTTGGGCATAGTTGTTTGCTATGTTACCTATCCTGTAAGATTGTGAAGTCTCTGAGGGCAAAGAACTTTCTTTAGAGCCAAAGCACTTAGCAAAGTGTCGCACATGTTTACTGTTTGTTGTTATTGTTGTTGCTTAGTCTCTTTCCATTGTGTCCAATTCTTCATGAACCCATTTGGGGTTTTCTTGGCAGAGATACTGAATCAGTTTGCCATTTCCTTCTCCAGTGCACTTTACAGATAAGGAAACTGAGGCAAAACAAGGTTAGGTGACTTGCCAGGGTCACACAACTAGTAAGTGTCTGGGGCCATATTTGAATGGTCTTCTTGACACCAAGTCCAATGTTCTGTCCATTGTATCACCTACCTTCCCACAGACATATTAGAGGTGCTTAATAAATGTTCCTTGGCAGCTCAGTAGCACAGTGGATAGAATGCTGAGCCTGGGATCAGGAAGACTCTCTTCCTGAGTTCAAATCTACTTTCAGACACTTACTAGCTGCATAAGCCTGGGCAAATCATTTAACTTCTCTTTACCTCAGTCTCTTCATCTGCAAAATGAGCTGGAGGGGGAAATGGCAATCCATTCCAGTGTCACTGCCAAGAAAACTCCAAATGGGGTCACAAAGAGTCAGAAAGGACTAAAATGACAACACACAATACATTTTCATTGTCTGACTAAAAAGAAATATCAGGGAAATAACCAGGTATGTACAAAATACATACAAAAGAGAACTCTATTTTTTCTTTAACTTGTAAAGAAAACTTTCCCTTACAGTTTTATAAACTTTGTGTTTGCAAGGAAAGTTGGGTGGTCTCATAGTGAGCCTTCCAGATTTTCTGTGTGAGAGTAAGAAGCGAGACAGGTAAGGAATTCCCTGGAGTGTACCCAGGCTCTTTATATCATGTGAAGACCTTTAACCCAAACATCATACACTGTAAATGAAAAAGAGAAAGACAGGCACAGAGGGTAAAAGAGAAACAGAGTGAGAACAAGGGAGAAAGCTGCAAAAAGACAGAAAAAGACAAAGTAAAAGAAGGGTACATAAAAAACACATTATCCCAGAGCCCGCAGGTGCCAGCAATCTGAATAAACGTATAGCAATTAACAGAATTAACACAGCTTTAAATAGCTTGGCTCACCAGATGTGGACTCCTATCAGGGTTCTATAAAATGTAAAGTTATTACAGATTAAACCATTAATCATCTGTTCAGAGACTATCTCTGGATGCAAAATCCCATTCAATTTTAAATGGCTAATAATCACAAAGGGATGTAAGGATTTAATGTGCACAATTATACAGGTCCCAATCTTTTTTCTTTTAAATATGCATTCTCCCTTCCCTAGCATTCCTGGTTTTTCTTTTTTCTTTTTAGTGACATTATAACAAAAGGGCAGATGATGGAAGATGAAAGTTCTTGCCTACATCGGGGCAGCAGCAACAATTAGGGGGCCTTTCTTACCAGAGACTAAAAGGACATACCAAAAAAGGATGAGGGAAGAAGGTACTGAAGAGGGGAGGAACAGAAGATTGAAAG
Source organism: Dromiciops gliroides (assembly GCF_019393635.1). NCBI lineage: Eukaryota > Metazoa > Chordata > Mammalia > Microbiotheria > Microbiotheriidae > Dromiciops > Dromiciops gliroides. Next base: position 231,507,426 of record NC_057862.1, read on the forward strand.
GAGATAGATATAAAGAAATGGCAAACCTTTCCAGTATCTTTGCCAAGAAAACCCCAAATGGAATCACAAAGAGTCAGACAAAACACAAACAATTGAGCAACAACCGACAAAAGATCTAAGGAAGAGTTAAAAATGGAGATTCCTAAAAAATATCTTCTTGGAGTTGAAATAACCATTCTAAAACTCCATAGGCTTAATTAACATAAGTACATCCTCATATTTTACACATATACCAAGGTAGCTTGGTGGATAGAGTGTTAGAAGACCTGAGTTCAAATTCTGTTTCAGACATTTACTAGCTATGTGACCCTGTGCAAGTCATTGAACCTACAGTACAAGCCTCAATTTCCTCATCTGTAAAACAAAGGGGTTAGATGGCCTCTAATGACACTTCCAATGGACAGCTAGGTGGCACAATGGATAGCACACCAGACGGGGAATCAAGCCTGAAGTTAGAAAGATTTATCTTCATGAGTTCAAATTCAGCCTCAGACACTTAGTAGCTATGTGACCCTGGGCAAGTCACTTAACTCTGTTTACCTCAGTTCCTCATCTGTAAAATGAGCTGGAGAAGGAAATGGCAAATCACTCTAGTGTTTTTGTCAAGAAAACCCCAAAATGGGGTCACAGGGAGTCAGATACCACTAAAAGAACTGAACAACAACAGCTTTAAATCTGTCTACTTTTACAAGCAAGGTGCCATGCTAAATGCTGAGGGCATAAATTAAAAAAAAATAAATAAATCAGTACTTATGAGTAGCTTAGTCCACAGGGATGGGAGTAGGGGTAGAGATGGGGAGGGGGGCATCACAATACATAAACAGATAAGTAAATAGAAAGTACATACAAAGTAGTTCAAGAGAGAGATTCTTTCCCCATTGCCATTTCTTTTGATTATCTCCAAATGATCCTGCATATACCTAGCTTGCACCTAATTGTTTACATGTTGTCACCTCTATTAGACTAATCTTTTTTTTTTTTTTTTGCAGGACAATGAGGGTTGTGATTTGCCCATGGTCACACAGCTAGTAAGTGTCAAGTGTCTGAGGCTGGATTTGAACTCAGGCCCTCCTGAATCTAGGGCCAGTGCTTTATCTACTGCACCACCTAGCTTCATCCTATTAGAATGTAACGTTAAGGGCAGGGACTGTTTCTGCCTCTCTTTGTGTCCCCAGAGCTTAGCACAGATTAGGCTGGTACACAGTAAGCTCTTTTTTTTTTTTAAATCTCTCAACAAACATTTATTTTATTTTCCATTTACATGTAAGGGTAGTTTTCAACATTCATTTTCATAAGATTTAGAGTTCCAAATTTTTCTCCCTCCCTCCCTCCCTTTCCTCTCCCCTCCACAAGATCGCATTCAGGTTATATATGTACAATCCACAAGTGTTCTTTTTATCAGTTCTTTCTACAGCAGTGCATAGTATGCTTCCTCATTAGTTCCTTGGGATTGTCCTGGATCATTGTACTGCTGAGAGTAGTTAAGTCATTCACAATTACTCATTGAACAATATTGCTGTCACTATGCACAATGTCCTCTCAGCTCTGCTCACTTCACCATACACTGATGTTCATTAGTCTTTCAAGGTTTTTCGGGGATCATCCTGTTTGTCATTTCCTGTAACACAAGTCTGTTCCACTACAATCATATAACACAGATTTTTCCATCATTCCTCAATTGATGGACATTCCCTTGATTCTCAATTCTTAGCCTCCACCAAGAGTTGCTATAAATATTTTTTGTACAATTTTTCCCCCTTTTCTCTTTTTCATGATTACTATTGTTAACTGTTTCCCTTCCATCCTATTCCCTTCCCCATGATATTTATTCTATTATCCATCTTCTTTCATCCTACCACTCTTCAAAAGGGATTTGCTTCTGTCTGTCCCCTCCCAAACTCTGCCCTTCCTTCTTTTGCCCCTCTCTCTTTATCCCCTTCCCCTCCTATTTTCCTGCAGGGTTATAGAAATTACTCTACCCAATTCCCTCCTTGAGCCAATTCTAATGAGATTGAGGTCTTTGAGCCCATTCTGATGAGTGTTAGGCTCATTTACTGCCCAGATTAAATAGATTACTCCACCCAGTTGGGTGTGTCTATTAGTCCCTGCTTGAGGCAGCTCTGATGAGTTTAAGATCTTTGAGTCTTTTCTGATGAGTGTAAAATTCATTTACTGCCCTGATCCTCTCCCATCTCTTCCCCCACTCCATAAGACTTTTCCTGTTACTTTCATGTAGGATTTTGCTTCTGCCCTTCCCCCTCCCCCAATGAATTCCCTTCACCCCTCAATTTAACTCTAAAGATGTTATCATCTAGCTAAGTGACACAGTGGACAAATCATCACCCCTGGACCCAGGGGGATCCCAGTCAAAACCCAGCCTCAGACACAAGACAGTCACCCACTGTACAACCCCAGCTATGTCCCCCAGCTCCAATTTTTTTTATGGTTCTCTAGGGTCTTGTATTTGAAAGTCAAATTTGCCATTCAGTTCAGGTCTTTTCATCACAAATATCTGAAAGTCTTCTTTTTCATTAAAGTCCCATTTTTTCTGCTGAAAGATAATGCTGAGTTTTGCTAGGTAGGTGATTCTTGGTTTTAATCCCATTTCCTTTGCCCTTTGGAATATCATATTCCATGCCCTCTGGTCCTTTAATGTAGAAGCTGCTAGATCTTGTGCTATCCTGACTGGGGCTTCACAGTACTTGAATTCTTTCTTTTTGGCAGCTTGCAATATTTTCTCCTTGAACTGAGAGCTCTGGAATTTGGCTATAATACTCCTAGGAGTTTTCCTTTTGGGATCTCTTTCTGGAGGTGATCAGTGGATTCTTTCAATTTCTATTTTAGCTTCTTCTTCTAGAATTTCAGGCTAATTTTCCCTGAGAATATCTTGGAAGATGGTGTCTAAGCTCTTTCCTTGATCATGGTTTTCAGGTAGACCAATAATTTTCAAATTATCTCTCCTGGACCTATTTTCCAGATTGGCAGTTTTTCCCAGAAGATATTTCACATTGCCCTCTATTTTTTTATTCATTTGGATTTGCTTTATTGTGTCTTGGTTTCTCATAAAGTCACTGGCTTCCATTTGTTCAATCCTAATTCTTAGGCAATTATTTTTATCAGAGAGCTTTTGTACCTCCTTTTCCTTTTGGCCAATTTGACTTTTCAAGCTGTTTACTTTTTTCTCATATCTTTCCTGTATCACCCTCATTTCTCTTTCCATTTTTTTCCTCTACCTCTCTAATTTTATCTTCAAAGGCCTTTTTGAGCACCTCTATGGCCTGAGACCAATTCATATTTTTCTGGAAGCTTTAGATATAGGGACCCTGATGCTGACATCTTCCTCTGAGGGTGCCCCTTGGTCTTCTTTGTTACTGAAGAAACTTTCTATTGTCTTCACCTTTCTCTGTTGGCTCATCTTGCCTTTCTTTTACTAGACTTTTAACTCCTTAAAGTGAGGCACTGTTTCCAGGCTGCAGTATCCCAAGCTTAAGAAGTCCCAGGTGGTATGATTTAAGGAGAATCAGGTTCTTCCCTCACCTGGCCTGTTTCCTGGTCCTAGATGACCCCAGACCAACTTGCCAAACAACCAGCTTTGTGTGTTGTGGTTGTTAGCTCCCACGAGCCTGTGCCCCTCCCCCACCTGGGCCACTTCTACTCGAGTTCTACCTGGTTCTCAGTAGGGGTGTAAAATCCAAGTTCTGCCTTAGCACCAGCATAGACCCCTGTAGTCTCTCCCCTGCCCAGGGCTCAACCCACTCACCAGACTGTGAGCTTAGTTCCAGATGACACCAGTGCTTCAGCTGATTCAGAGGCTCTAGGGGTCTCCTTCTCTGGTGAGGACTTCCTGAGACTGGATCTGTGTCAGGGTGACTGTGGGGTTGGGCTCGACTCCTGTATCAGCACAGCAGCTCCCTCTTTCTGACCTTCCAAGCCCTTCTTGGTTAGAAGATGTTTTCAGGACATTCTTCTGTGAGTTTTGCTGCTTTGGGCATTTTCCTATGACCTTATTTGGATGTTTCTTGGAGCAATTGTGTCATGAGCTCGGGAGCTCACTCTAAGCTCTTAATAAATGGTTGTTGACTATTAACTGAGAGCATTACTACCTAGGGTACTCAGAAAAGGCCTCATATATAGTAGTAGGTAATGTGTTATGCCTTGAATGAAGCTTGAGAGTCTATGAGACAGAAATAAGAAGAGAGTATATTCTAGACATGGGTGACCACCTGTGTAAAGGCACATAGCCAGGAGATAGAATGATATGTAAAAGAAATAACTACTCAGACTAGTTTTGAAACAAAGATCATAGGGAAGAAATATGAAAGAAGACTAAAAAGGAAAGTGGTAACCACGTCATGGAAAGCTTTAGTTACCAGGCTAAGGAGTTTTTATTTTATCCTATCCTAGAGGTAATAGGGAGTTACTGAAGATTCCTGAGCAAGGGATTGACATAGTTTGATAGTAATCTCATCTTAAAAAATGGTACAACAATACCACAGTTAGAGAAAAGGAATCATTTTCAGAATGTGGGGTTGTCAGAAGGTGAAAGGAAGATACTTATGCATCTTCTTGGAAGAAGAGGAATAGTTAGAATAGGCTTGAGAAGGACCATTCAGTATGGTAACTCTAGGCCAAAGAATTAGATAGCAAACATAGACACATAAATGGGAATTAACCTGAGGCATCTGACACTATTTACTACCACTCACTTAATTCTGGGTACTCTCTTCTCTCTGGGTTTTTGTTCAAATTACCTTAGTATGGATCTCTGCCCTGCTGATCTGACCCAATCTTTCTCAATCTTCTATGGCACCATTATCCTTTCCACACCTTTACAGAGAAATGTACTTAAGAGCTTTAGGGTTCAGGTCTCTCTCCTCTTATATTTTTTTTTCCGGGGCGATGAGGGTTAAGTGACTTGCCCAGGGTTACACAGCTAGTAAGTGTCAAGTGTCTGAGGCTAGATTTGAACTCAGGTCCTTCTGAATCCAGGGCCAGTGCTTTATCCACTGTGCCACCTAGCTGCCTCTCCTCTTTTAATCTTTTAGTCACTTCATCAGCTCTCAAAATTCAATTATCATATTTATGAGGATGACTCCCAAATCTATCTATCTAGCTTTAATCTCTATAGTAAACTCCAGTCTTACATCTGCAACTACCTACTTGAAATCTTCCCCTGGATGTTCTATAGGCAACTCAAAGTTAACAAGACTCAAACTGAAGTCATTATCTGGTTCTCCTGCTTCCATCTCTCTTCCTAAGCACCTTGTTTCTGTTAAGAGCACAGTACAGTTAATGAACATCACTCTTACTCACCCCACAGGGCTGATCAATTGTTGTTTTGTTGATTCTACCTCTTTAACATCTGTCTCACCCATCATCATCTCTCTAAAGTGAGATTTCTCTGATATCACTTGATGCTATTTTGCAGTACTTATCTGTGTACAAATTGCATCTCCGAAATAAAACATAAGATTCCTGAGTGCAGGGATTACTTCATTTTCTGTAGTTCACTCCTAGCACCAAACACAGTGTCTGGCACATAGTAAATACCTAATAATTGCTTAATGATTGACTGACTGATGTAGATGATCATCATGTTTCATGGAAACTTTTGCATAGATGACCTCTATGTTTCCTTCCAACTGAGTAGAGTTGATAAATTCATTTGGGGGACTTTTCAAGGATGAAGTTGCCTGGAATGGAGGGTGAATAAGTCAATCTTCACCCCAGTCCTTTCATACTCAATCCCACCCAGTCCTCATTCTACCTGGAAGCCACTTCCTATGCCATGAAAGCAGAATGTCATCTGCCCTTCTGTGTTCCCTAACTCCATTTCATCCTGAGTTGTATGTCTTGTTTAAGGAAGAGTAATGAATCAATATTACCATTGTTACTGACAAGGTGATATCAAAGGATTGCTGTATAGCTCTAATCTCTGCGATTCTCTAGATCTGGAGACCAAAAGCTTCCCTTCTTTATCACCACTCCCCAGTTTATTGGATGACCCCTAGAAGAATTCATGAGGACAGGCACTATTTGTCTTTAATATTTGTACCCCTGGCACATAGTAGTTGTTGCTGTCCTTTGTGTTTGAATAGGACCAAAATGACTTCACCATGTTGGGGTCATCTTCAATGTGGCTGATCAGACCAATATGAGCTCAGAAGGCTCTATCACAGGTAGAGCACAAATAGTCCATGCGAATATTTGGAATTGAGATGTCTCTAAATTTGTGTACCTTATATTTCTTTTAAACTACTACAATTCTGATTTGTTCATAAAGCACAATGTCTTCTTTGAAGCAAGTATGCCATGCTGGGTGGTCCTGTGCCAGTGTCTCCCATGTCTCACAATCAATTCTAAAGTTCTTCACAGAGATCTTTAGAGTGTCCTTGTATCACTACTTCTGACCTCCATGTGAGCACTTGCCTTGTGTGAATTCTCCGTAAAATGGTCTTTTAGGCAAACATACATATGTCTAGAACACCTGGTACGTAGTAAATACTTATTAATGGATTAATTACCTAAACTCTGAAATTCAATGAGTTCCTTTTTCTTCCCCCTAGAGGTTAATACTGGGAGTTTTACATTATATACAAACCACTTCCTGCCTTACTCCCCTCCCTGACATGCAGCCACCGCATCAACATCAGGATTCTAAATCCATCAGTTTCAATGAGTTGACAGTGGGATGTAGACTGACAAGATGACCCATGAGCTTAGCATGACTGCTTCCAAAAGAATCATTGCCCATTCATACAGAATGTGTATAAGAAGATATACCAGGATCATCTGGCTGACAAAAGCATCAGTTTTTCTTGTGGCTCATGGAAAATACAGTGTTTGGGCTTTCTTCATTATGGCCTAGGGAAAACTTTACTCACATTTTGAAGTCAAATCAATATCGTGAATAAGATAAACAAGTCCAGACACAAACTGAAAGATCCTGTTAGTTTATAAGCTCTTAGAGAGAAAGGACTGAAGTTTTTCATCTTGTATTCCCAAACACATTCTCCATCTTGACAAATGTTTGCTGAATTGAATGACTTTCACATCACTAGAATGTAAGCAAAACAAGAGCCTGCTTCCATAGCTTTTTTTTTTTTTCTTAAAAGGTTCAGTGTGCTTTCTAATGATAATAGCTGGTATCCTTAAACCTTACAAAGCACTTTATATATTATCTCTTTTATTCTTCATACTAATCCTGTGAAGTTGGTATTTCAAATATTAGCATTCCCATTTTACAAATAAGGACATTCGCTTTTCTTTCAGCCCTCGCTCCCCAGTCTGTGAGCCTTCTGAAAGTATATACCGGTTTGGGGTTGTGTTGTGTTTTTTTTCAACTTTTGTTTGTTGTTGTCATGACTGTGTTTTTTGGTTTTGGTTTTATGTTTTTCTTTTTGTTTTTGTGGGAGTTGCCTTTCTTTTTATCCCCAGTAGACATAATGGGCACTAAACAAATGCTAGTTGATTGACCAACTAAAATTGACAAAACTTAAATGACTTGCACAAAGTCACATAGTTACTAAGTTTCAGAGACAAGATTTGAACATATGGCTTTTGACTCTAAATCCAAAATGCTTTTCACTGTATCATACTAAGGCAGGTAGGTGGTACAGTGGATAGAGGGCCAGGCCTAGAATCAGGAAGATATGAGTTCAAATCTGGCCTCAGACACTTACTAGCTTTGTGACCCTGGGCAAATCACTTACCCCTGTTTGACTCAGTTTCCTCATCTGTAAAATGAGCTGGATGAGGAGTGGCAAATCACTCCAGCATCTTAGCCAAGCAAACCCCAAATGGGTTCATGAAGAGTCAGACCCAGCTGAAATGACTGAACAACAAATGTCATACTAACATTCATTTTTTTAAAAAAATGTCTTTAGTTAGTAGAAGGTATTGCTCTCTCTAAGTTATAAATGCTCAAACAGAATAAAAAAGTAAGTAGCATATCTATAAAGCACATAGATAACAAGAGATGGATCAGTGTTTGATCCTCATTGTGGTAGGGTAGAGAAGTACTGTCAAATTCAAGTGGAAACAGAAGCCACTAAACAGTACATAAGGATCACCACAGGCTACATTTTGATTTAGAAAACACATATTAACATTACCTATGTTTTATAGTATTTTTATTGATTTTGTTAAATATTTCCAAATTATATTTTACATCTAATTTTACATTTCACATGCAAATTTACACATAATAACAATTACATCTGTTTCTGGCCATACTGGGAGTATTGTAGGCTGCCCACTGCCCCTGGGTCTTCTCTGGAGCAGAGGGCACCTTGGCTTCTCAAAGGTATGCTAGCAGGATACAGTTCTATCATGTCCTATGCCAAATTGTAAAGGCTTCACATATGGACTGAGCAAAAAATAATTTTTGTTTTAAAAATAAAAATTTCAGAGAAGCTGATTACTAGAAGGTTGGCTATAGGGGGACAAATTTTTCCAACCAGAAACTCATCTGCTAAGGACTGTTGTCACTATTCCTATTGGTAGAGAGAGATCCACACCTATCCTTGAAGGAATGAGGTCAGAGCATAGGATCTAGAACTGGAAATTACTTCAAAAACCAACAAGGCCAGACCTTTCATTTTACAGATGAGGAAACTGAGGCTGAGACAAGATAAATGACTTGCCCAAGGTCACACCAGTAATAAGCATCAGCAGTGGGGTTTGAATCCAAATCTTATGACTAGAGTCAATGTTTTTTCCACTGTACCAACACTATGTTAAGTAATAATAGCAATCCTCTTTGACTCCTCACTCAGATTCACCCTCAGCTATCCAATCTGTTGTCGGATCTTGTCGTTTTTACTTTATAATATCTCTCATATATGTCCCCTTCTCTCTACTCACATAGCTACTAACCTAGGAACAAATCCTCATTGGCATCCCTGCTTCAAATGCCTTGCCACTCCAATCCAACCTTCTCTACTCAGCTGCCAAAATGATTCTCCCAAACCACCGTCCTGACCATATCTCCCCGCCTCCCTCCAGCCATCTCAATATGTCTCCCTATTATTTTCAGGATCAAATATAAAATTCCATGTTTTGCATTTACAACTGGCCTCTTCCTACTTTTCCAGTTCTTCTTCATGTGATATGATTCCACACAATCCATGATCCAGTTACATTGCCCTCCTTGCTGTTTCTTTTTTTTTTCTTTTTCTTTTTTTTTTGTGAGGCAATTGGGGTTAAGTGACTTGCCCAGGGTCACACAGCTAGCAAGTGTCAAGTGTCTGAAGCCGGATTTGAACTCAGGTCCTCCTGACTCCAGGGCCAGTGCTCTATCCACTGCACCACCCAGCTGCCCCTCCTTGCTGTTTCTTATGCATGACACTCCATCCCCCAACTCAAGGCATTGGTACCAACCACCAACCAAAAGTCTGTAATGCTCTGACTCCTCATCTTAATTTTCAAGGCTTCCTTCAAGAGTCAGTTTAAATTTCACATTCTTCAGGGAGCCTTTTTCATCCCCTTGATTTCTAGGTCCTTCCCGATGGGAATATCTTCTATTTATACTATATTTATTTTGTACAATTATCCCTTCAACATTGCTACTTTCTGCATCACAATTTTGATATATCACAGGTCATCATAAGACATTAAATGAGAATTTTGGGGGAGTTTTGCAGAAGCTTCAGACAACATGTGAAAGCCAGCAAATAATACAGAAAATGTTTAGAAACTCAGAAATGTATAAAATATATTATAGTCTTATATAATATCAACATATTTTATCTTTTAATATAATAATTCAGAGTTCTCTGGTATGAAGAAAGGGCCAAAAAATTTTACACAGATTTTCCAGATCACAGGGGTACCATGTCCCTAACCTCCATGATGTGGAAGGGATAACTGTATATACATAAATATCCCTCTTACCTCCCCCAGTACCATATGAGCTCCTTATGGGAAGAGACCCGCCTTTCTTTGAATTCTCAGTGCTAAGCATACTATCTAACTGTAAGTGTTAAATATATAAATAGACAGATAGATAAATGAATAAATATACTGATAGATGAGTGGACGGATAGATAGAATGAATGAATGAATAAAAACAAATAGATAGATAAATAAATGACAAATAGATAAATGGATGGATGGATAGATAGATAGATGATAGATTAGATAGATAGATAGATAGATAATAGATGATAGATAGATAGATAGATAGATAGATAGATAGATAGATAGATAGATAGATAGATAGATAGATAGACAGATTCATTCACTAAGTGGGATCTATGTTCAAATAATGCCTCAGGCACTTACAAGTTGTATAACCTCAGAAAAGTTACTTCATCCCTCTCTCTCTTTTTTTGTTTTTTGTTTTGTTTTGTTTTGTTTTTTGACAGGGCAATGAGGGGTTAAGTGACTTGCCCAGGGTCACAGAGCTAGTGTTAAGTGTCTGAGGTCAGATCTGAACTCAGGTCCTCCTGAATCCAGGGCCGGTGCTCTATCCACTGTACCACCTAGCTGCCCCACTTCATCTCTCTTAACCTTCATTTCCTCTTCTGCAAAATAGGAATAATAATAGCACCTACCTCACAAGGTTGCTATAAAGATCACATGAGATAATATAGTAATATAATATAAGTACTTTGGAAACCTTAAAGTGCTATATAAATGTTAGCTATTCTTATGGCCCAAGGCTGTAGGGTCACTGGATCCACAGGTTGAGCATGAAAGCAATAGGTGACTGGGCAGGGGCAGACAGGGGAAGAGTAGTGCTGAAATGAGAGATAGGATAGGGATGATGACCCTTCACGCATTTCACAGTCTGACTGGGGACAGTCCTGTTTCCAAGAGGGTAAGGAAAACAAGCTGGAGATTACTCAAAGAACAGCTGCCACAAACTGGCCCAGCTCCTCATTCCGGCTGGAGGCTCGTCCCATACCCGCAGGAGTGGTTTTCTTCTTGGTCATGCCTGTTGAGACTTCGTGTTCTACATCTCTCTTACCATATGGGTGGGGAATTAGTGGCAGATTTGACTACTGACAGGACAAGATGGAATGGAGCAGGTTACTAGAAAGCCTTGTAGCTTGAGGCTTAGCAATTATCATGCTCGCCTAGGAATATTTGTCTCAGAATGCCATGTTGAAACAACTTCATCTGCTGCAAGATGAGGGGATGAGAAAGAGGAGGTTGTGAAACCTCACAAGTGAATCCTTATTCCCTGATTATAACTGAGTCAATCATTATTTGGGGAACAAGAGGGAGGATACTACAATATCTGTGTATTGTTGACTGATGACATGCCTACGAGTGTATCTGCAGGTGAAAAACACTCGTTTGATTTGGATTGATAGATGTGATTTTAGCAGTTACCTGAAGGAAGGAAGGGAAGATGGGAGGAAGGGAGGGAGAAAGAGAGGAAGGAAGGAAGGAAGGAAGGAAGGGACAGTGGGCTGGGAAAGTTATGTCTGAGCAGATGGCAAATGACAGCACAATCTTTGCTATCAAGGCACAAGTTAAGGATAACAAAGCTATAAATTTGCCCAAGAACTTCCGGACTTTCTCTTTTAAAAAATCAACTTATATTGTTAACTGAAATAGCTAGAACTAGCTTGATATTTGCATAATTTAAACCTCTCAATTATCTCATTTTTTGAAAACTACTTTTAAAGTATAGTATTTCTATCCAATAGCTTAAATATGTGTCACTGCTTAAATATTGGTTGTTTTGTTTTGTTTTGTTTAGTGAGGCAATTGGGGTTAAGTGATTTGCCCAGGGTCACACAGCTAGTAAGTTAAGTGTCTGAGGCAGCATTTGAACTCAGGTACTCCTGACTCCAGGGCCAGTGCTCTATCCACTGCGCCATCTAGCTGCCCCTGCTTAAATATTTCTGAAGCATTCCTTTCCTTACTTAAGAAGGGTTGTTTTTGGTTTTTTTATTTGTTTTGCAGGGGGATGTAAATTCCTTGTAAAAATTCTGCTTAACTAAGACTATATCATTCTTTTCTTTGTAGTTCTAGTGCTTGGTATAGTATTTCAGTATCTTACATAAAGTAGGAGCTTAATAAGTTTGTTTTTTTTAAAAATATAATGAGATGAAGACTCTTTCAAAGTTTACATATTGATTCCTCTTATTAGTAGATCAATCAATTATTTATCAAGCTCCTACTATGTGCTAGGCACTGTGCTAGGCACCAGTGATACAAGTACAAAGAATGAAACAATACCCACTTTCCATAAATGGGAGGGATTCAAATTTAGATAGTACTTTATGGTTTATTTTTTATATTCTATAAATAAAATACATTATTATATAGGACATATAAATAGCTTCACTATTCACATTTATATAATGCTTTATGGTTCACAAATCATTTGCCTTGTATAATATGTTTGATAATATATGTATTACTATTCCCATATAACAGATGGGGAAATTAAGGCTTAGAGTAACCTGCCCATGGACATATAGCTAATAAATGACAGAGCCAGGCTTGAACCCTGATCTTCTCACATGGAATCCAATACTCCTACTGCCATACTCTTTAACTCTTGAAGAGCTATGGTTTCTAAAGTGCTTAGACAGGGATGCCCACACTGCAACCCTTCAGGTAGGATAGAGGCCTTACAATTTGCACTGTAGTCATGCTTCCAGACATCCAGGCATTGCCATCTAATCTTCCCATGAGCCCCAAGGACCCACCCCCCACACCACACACACACACACACACACACACACACACACACTAACTTTATCCCTGTAGCTTAACCTTCCTGTATGTTATCTCCCACAAACAGAATGTGAGATTCCTGTCTCTCTTTTCTATGTGTCCCCAGTACTTGTGATAAAAACACAAGATTTTAGTAAACACATTTTCATTAATTCAATAAATTTTCATTCATTCATTCACTCATTAATATAGGGTCCTTTAATGATATATATTACAGCTCATATTTGTTTCTTTTATTGATTAAAAACTAAATTAAAACATCAAGTGAGACAATGGTATTATCTTATAAGCCATAAGTGATAAGTAAATTGAGACATCTGTGTATGTAATATATCTACCAGTTAGCTATTTCCATTACAGGAGAGACAGTTTGCTATTGTGGATTGCATGCTGGACTTGGAACTAAGAAGACCTGGATTCCAACCCTACCTTAGACACTTACTAGCTATGTGACCCTGGGCAAGTCATTTGACTTATTCTTTGTCCCTCCATGTCTAAATCTGTAAAATGAAGGTGTTCCTTACACATCCCAGTCTGTGATCCCATCATTTAATTCATGATAATACTGCTACTCCCATGGGCCTGTGATCTTGTAAATGGGCACATGCCATCCAGTAACACAGACTGCAGGCTCTCCAGAGCCACTCATCCTCTGCAACTCTTGTCTCTCCTCCTATAAGGTTGCCCACAAGGGCTCCATGACTCCAGCATTGTAGGAGTCTTTCTTAAGCCTTCTGCAAATTTCATGACATCCCATTGATATTGATGAGGCATGCAGACTGTCTTTTGGCTATCCTTTACTCTCTCCATGTGACCAGCCCTTATTTTTTTCCAGGCTTACATTTTTCTGATGACATCCTTCATACCACTTATCCTAAACAATTCCTTGTTTAAAATGTGTTGCTGCCTGTTCATGTCCATCATTCACCTATCCATTGTCCTTTGGGTGATATTTCAGTGGTTCAGAGCCAGTATTGTTCCATGATTCATAATCATATAACATCACCAGAAGATATTAATTTCAAAAATATGGGCCTCTGCTTCAGTGAGAAGCTTAGGGTCGTTAAAAGAATGTTGTTAGCACTCGAAGACAATGCAGTCTGTGTTTCTCTTCGTGTTCAATTCTGCACCCAGCTCACTGACCATTTGTGATGCTTAAGATATATGCTTGCTGTTTTGTGTGTGCATATGTATATGTAGTCACCATTTATACACATGTAGTATATATATAAATACATACACATATACATGTAAACTCATGGATATACACGACCCCCCCCCACCAGTGGATGAACTCAATAATGCATTGCCAAGACAGCTGCATATCATAGACTGAACACTATCCATTTTTCATCCACTTGGTTTTCCTCCATGGTTACTTAGACCAAGGTATTTGGGAGGTTGATTTTTTTCTTTGAGTGATTATGGATCTAATCTAAAAGACTCTTCAGTGCTCCGGTGTTTAACACAATTTGCATAATGTCATTCAAAAATGGAGGGAAGGAACATAGGGAGGAGGTTTTATCTATAGCAAGGGCTCTTAACATGTTTTGTGCCATGGACTCCTTTGACAGTCTGGGGAAACTGATAGACACCTTCTTAGAATAATTACTCTTTAAAAAACCATAACATAAAATACATACAATTACAAAGAAAACTAATGATATTGAAATAACAATTACCAAAATCCCTAATCTATAGGGAACCCATCCTCTAGTCTGAACCAGATCTCTTCCATGACAGCGGCTAATGTCTTTGGTAAATATACAATACCCTTTATCTTGCTAATATGCATAATAAGAGTCATCAAATTAGGTTATATCTGTTGTTATTTCTTTTAAGGATCCTCACATAATTTTGAAAGATACAATGGGAAACACTTTGGTGTAATAAAGCCTGCAAAGTGATCTTTTGGTCTACAGTATTATTATTTTTTGTAGTCATTAAGTAATAAGTTCAATGGGATCTTAAATTTTCTACATTTTTCAATCAACTGATTGATAGTAAAGATGTCTACTGTGGAATATCACATGCCTGCCTTTTCCCTTCCAGTGGTTCCTGTTGGGTTGCTAGGCATCACTGAATATATAATTAATAGATCTTAAATGATCATATGATCCAAGGCTTTAAACATTTTTTCCTAGAAATATCTCTCATTTCAAGTTCTTCATCTCCATTCACATTCTAAAGCAAGGGCCCTGGAATGATGCTGGTCCAGGGAAAATGTCATCTCCTCCCATGATTCCTTGCACAATCACCCTAGGTAAAGGTGATGCTACCTTCCTGACAAAGTTTATACCACTCATGCAACACTTAACGCATATTGTCTTGCATTTGTGCATATGTTTTATCTCCCCATATAGGTTATAAGCTTCATAACAGCATCTCATACAACTTTATATCCAGGATAGCACCTCATATAGTACCTTGAACTAACTGCAAATGGCCCCCAAGGCTCTGTCTGGGACCCTCCCCTCTTCTCCCTCTATACTTTTCCCTCTATACTATTTCACTTAGTGGTCTCATAAACTCCCATGGATTCAATTATAAATCTCTCTGCAAATGATTCTCAGATAATCTTTTCCAGCCCTAACCTCTCTCCTGACCTCCAGTCTCAAATCTCCAACTACTAATTAGACATCTAGAACTGAATGTCCCTTAGACATCTTTTTGTTTGTTTGTTTGTTTGTTTTTGTTTTTCGGGGCAATGAGGGTTAAGTGACTTGCCCAGGGTCACACAGCTAGCAAGTGTTAAGTGTCTGAGGCCGGATTTGAACTCAGGTACTCCTGACTCCAGGGCTGGTACTCTATCCACTGCGCCACCTAGCTGCCCCGACCCTTAGACATCTTAACCTTAACATGTCTAACACTGAACTCATCTCTCCTTATAAGCCTTCCTTTCTTCCTAACTTTATTATTATCGTTGAGAGTACCACTGACCTCCCAGTCACTCAGGCTTGGAACCTAGGTGTCATCATCAACACTTCACTCTTTCTTGCTTCTGATGTACAATCAGTTGCCAAATATGACCATTCCTACCTTTGTAACAACTCATATATGCCTCCATCTCTCCTGTGACACTGCCCTGGGGGTGCAGGCTCTCATTACCTTATACCTAGACCATTTGAATAGCTTGCTGATTGGTCTCCCTATCTCAAACCCCTCTCTACTCCAGCCCACCTCCTCTCAGCTGTCAAATTTTTATCTTCCTAAAGTGCAGATTTGACTATGTAACAATCATCACCATCACTTGCCTTCAGTAAACTATGGTGGCTCCTGATTACCTTCAGGCTCGAATACAAAATCCCCTGTTGGCCTTATAAAGTCCTTTATAACCTGACCCCTTCCTACGTTTCCAATTTTCTTATGCCTTATTCCTCTCTCTCTCTTTTTTTTTTTGGGGGGGGGAGGGTGCAGGGCAATGAGGGTTAAGTGAGTTGCCCAGGGTCACATAGCTAGTAAGTGTCAAGTGTCTGAGGCTGGATTTGAACTCAGGTCCTCCTGAATCCTGGACCAGTGCTTTATCCACTGTACCACCTAGCTACCCCTATTCCTTTCTATGTACTCTGTGATTCAGTGGCACTGGCCTCCTTCCTGTTCTTCATACAAGATACTTCATCTCCCCTCTGCAGGTCTTTTCATAGACCATTCTCCCATGCCTGGAATTCTTTCCTTCCTTATCTCTCTTTTCTGGTTTCCTTTAAGGCTAAAAGAAGTCTTTTCTAATCCCCATTTATACCAGTGTCCTCTCTCTGTGATTATCTTCAATTTATTCCCTATGTATCTTGTTCAGTTGTTTGCCTATTGTCTTCTCCTTTAAACTATGAGCTTCTTGAGCACAGGGACTTTTTAAAAACTTTCTTCATATCCCTGGCACTTAGCACTGTGCTGGAACATATTTTAATAAATGTCTGTTGACTAGTTAACTTGGACACTTAGACAATCAATATTTGTTCAGTCAAGGAATATTCAATACTATTTTCCCAAATGGTTTTAGATGTAGATATAAATATAGATATGGATATGGCTGTGGTTGTGGATGTAGATATAGATAGATATAGAGATGGAGACGGAGATAGAGATAGACAGAGAGACAGAGACAGAGACAGAGATAGAGACAGATATCTCTATTATAGGAGCAACCATATGTTGTTGGCCACATAGAGTATACACAAGAGAAAATCATCAACACTGACCAATTACAAATCAAATCAAATATCTATAACATTTGATTATATACAGTCATTTTCTTTTCTTTCTTTTTTTTTTTTTTTTGGTAAGGCAATTGGGGTTAAGTGACTTGTCCAGGGTCACAGAGCTAGTAAGTGTCAAGTCTGAGACTGGATTTGAACTCAGATCCTCCTGACTCCAGCTCCAGGGCCAGTGCTTTATCCACTGTGCCACTTAGCTGCCCCTACAGTCATTTTCATGAGAAAAGTAGGGCACTCTAGGATCTCAGTGGTTTCCATAAGGAAATGACTTGGTGCTTCAATGTAATGGGGCTTAGTTCAAGTTAGGTTCAATGTAGAGTATGAGCTCCTAACCAGCACTATGTTGATGCCAGAGCTAGTCTATATAAATACTTTTCTACCTCAAGTTAACACAGAATCTATGAATCAAAAACAGACCATAGAGATTTTGTTGAAACTTAACCAAGATACATTGCTTCTCAGATTGTATCCCCAACACCTAGACTCTCAATGTCAGATAAAAGTGCCCACTAGCTGTCTTTTGATTTTGGCTTTCAAAAGAAAGTGTTCAGTTCTTGATCTTGAAATAGAATCATTCTATCTCAACTCAAAATATAACAGGAAGCTTACTTTGCAGGAAACAAGCTTAGGAAAGAATGCTCTCATTCACAATTGATGGGATATATTTCTGGTTTGGCCAAGAATCTTAGTTGTCTATGTGCTTAAGGACACATCTGTGATCACATTGATCAATAGAGTTACTAGTTGTCAAAGAGAGAATGATAATATTTAAGGCTTGTTTAGCAGGCATTAACAAGAGTATGCACATACATTACTGCATTTAATCTCCATACCAATCTTCTGTGGAGAATAGGCAGGTATCATTATATCCCTTTTACAGATGAAAAAACTGAGGCACAAAGAAATTAAGCAACTTGCCCTGGGTCCCAGAACTAAATAAGATGGAACTAGAACGCACATCATCTTCTTTTTTCTCCTGTTATTCTTTCCATTACCATCTGCAATCTCCCAAAGGATGTCAAAAACTAGACCCAGAGAAATATTCCATAATGATTATTTTTTTCTTCTGAAATGGTCACACAACAAGACAATAAAACCAGATTTTTAAAAAAATTACCTCTTTGAGGCAGCCCATGAAGTTGTTGCTGACAGGTGAACCTGGAAGGTCGGCAGTACTGGGACTCCCTCCCACATAAAAGAAGTCATCCGAGCCCAGCATTGTGTAGTCCTCTTGTGTGTATCCTGTTGTAGTGAGGATTCCATCCACTGAAATTGTTACCTATTTGAGGGATAAAAGGGGAAAAAAAGAAAATCCCAGCAATGACCTTACAGTCTAGTGAAGGACATAGGTCTGTCCCTACCTTTCTTATCACTTTTCTTAAAGTTTTGGTGAGGAGTCTTGTTTTGATTATGTTCAACCAAGTTCCATTTTCTGGTCTGCCTTCCTTCCGACTGGATTAAATCTCTAATTGTCTTTTCCTTAACCTTTTGATTGTTTGCTGTTATTACCAAGCTGAGGACTTGTTCAGCCCTGTTGGGTACTCTTTCTTCAGGCAGGCTAGAAAATGGAATATCCTCAAAGACATCCCTTGTCTCAGGTCATTGTTAAAATGATTATTCATTTTTAAAAAAATGATTGTTATTTATGGTGGTTAGTGGAAAAAACAGCAAAGGAGACATTTCAACAAGGGGGTTTGCTTTTGGTTAGTTTGGGGTTTTCTGTTTGTGTGTTTTTTTGGTTTTGGTTTTTGGCTCACAGCACGCTGACAAACATGCATTCAGGGAAAGGAAGGGAGAAAGGTCTCACTTTTGAAATATGTTATGGATGATGCATGCCATGGACTGCCCCAAGGATGTCAACCTCTGCCCTCCCATAACTATTGCCATCTTCTCCACCACCACCACCACCACCACCACCACCAAAAGAAAAAGAAAAATCCCCAAACAAAAGTTGAACTTGTAACAAAGAAAATAATGAGGGGGCAAATCACCCAAATAAAAAAGAAAGAAGTGATGCCCCGCAAAAGAATAGCGAGTGTCTTCACGCCCAAAACTCGTGAGGAACAGTAGAAAGAAAGAGAAAATAGAGGTCGCAAAGCGTGCACACACCATACTCTGACACGCCCATGCTAAAATCATCTGGAGCCAAGAGAGGAAGAAGAAGAGAGATGAGGGATGGGGAGGAGAGGAAAAAGTTAAATGAAAGAAGGATTCATTTCACACTTGCATGCACTAAGTAAAATAAAGAACAAAATGGGAACAAAATCTCAAATAAAAAAAAAAAAGGATACCCTTCCCCCTTCCTGCCCTCTTGACAAAAAAAGGAAGAAAAAAAAGAAAAAGTTCAATCCCAACCCCAAAATGTATGAATAGTGTGAGGAAAATGAAGGAGGATTAGAAGAAAGATAGAAGAAAGTGAAATGAAGTTTACTGTTAAGAAGTTGTTAGTGACTAGGAGGAAGATGAAGGAAACAAATGGTGATGCTGGTGGGGAAATCACGAGACAGAAACATGCCATGCAGAGATTGAATGGGGAGGGGGGGACACAATTGCGGAGATCTTTTTGGCCACCGTAGGGAAGAAAGGTGAGAAAGAAGGGAATGGGGGTTGGGGAGGAACAGGAAGGAGAGAAACAATTTCCCTAGCCAGTTCACCTATGGCAGCCATTGCCACAACAAATGGGAAAGAGTAAAGGGGGTGGGGGTGGGTGGGGGATAAAAAGTAGGGAAGAGGAGAAAAGAAGATAGAGAAACAGATAAAGAAAGAAGAGAGACATCAACCATAATAAACTTTAGGCTCTGGTGTACTTCTGAGCTAATCCTTTAGAGATGAAAAGAAAAGAAAGAAAAAGTAGGGGAAAGAGAGGAGGGGAGAGGAGAGGAGAGGAAAGGAGAGGAGAGGAGGGGAGAGGAAGGGAGGGGAAATGGAAAGAGAAAGGGAAAGGGAGAGAGGAAATAAGATAAACTGGAAACTTACTCTTTTTTTAATCTCTTGTGAAAAAATAAAGAGAAAAAAAAAGTGGGAAAAAATGGATTCCCCATTCCACCCCCAAATAAACTAAGTCCCATTTCCAGAACAGTGATGTTCTTCTTCAGTTTGTTTTTGTAAAGAAAAAGTAAAATATTTGTAAAAGGTGTCTTTATTTAACTTAACAGAAATAAAAGAAGTCTAAAGAGAACAATAGGGAGTTCAGGGAGGAAAAGGGGGATAACACACGGCAAACCCAAAAAAAGAGACAATAAGAATGATATCTACCAGACAATGTAGTTTGTTTACCATAGCGTGTCCAATGCCTGAGTGCTTTGCGGAAAAGGGGGAAGAAAGGAAATTAAAAAATTGTGAACAGAACGATTGTTAATTAAAAAAACTAAAAACAAAGATGAGTCGTTAGGGTGTTAGTACATTAGTCGGTTAGTAAAATGACACATTGCATGAATGATCTCGTGTTAGTCTTTCAAAAAAAGGCACCCAACACAGAAAGAGAGAGAGGGGGGAAGACAATGTGAGCAGGACTCTATGGGAAATTCTATCACCTTGGGTACAGAAAGGAGAGGAGCTGCATCCCTCCCTGCTGCCTCCATTTCCCTCTTTTTTTTTTTCTGAATTCCATTCCTTTGTTCCAAACTTCATTCCAATTAAAATTGGCATAATACTTACTTTCCAGGACTTCTTGAGAGCAAAAGTTGCCCCTTTTCCCATTCCCACCCCCTAACATACTTGCACTGTAAGAAAAGATTCCATTAAGTTATCATGTAACACACTCACATGTATGTATCTAGGTGGAGGTTGTCAAGAAGCCAATATGTTTAAGACATCCTTCTCTCCTTGCCTGAGAGGTTAGAAAGAACTGAATCTCCCATGTTTTACCTACTTAGTTTTACCATTCTTAATACTCTAAGCTGATATATAGGTGTGAAGTCTGCTCCCTGGATTTTTAGGGATATTGAAACATTAGAGGAGTAAGTAAAACACAGCTCTTTTTTCATACCCTTGCATTCAGAACTCACCATGAAACTTGTAATTGTCTTCACTGCCCAGTACAGGGCAGAATCTGGTTTATCTGCCATTGGACCAAAATGACATCTGCTGGATTCCAACCCCTGACCGTCTTGACCCAAAGTCTCTCTGCCTTTAACAGGGCTTTCCAGTTGCTTTGATTTTTTAAAAATGTCTTTTGAGATGTGCAGCGTGTACGCCAGGAAGGTTAAATATTACCCAAAGTGCTCTAAAATGCAAGTTCTTAATGGATTGGATCGGCTCCATTTGCTGCTAATAAAATAAATGCTTGTTGGATTGGATTGGATTGCTCAAATGCCAACAGAGCCTTGAGTTGGGAGGCTAGTATTACCACTTTGGCTTATGTGGTTTGGGCAATTTGGAGACACAGATGTAAAGCAACCCTTATGGTCATGGGGTCAAATCCCATGGTCTCAACCACAAGGGGGCATGGGATGTGAAAGACAGCCAGTATTTAATAACCCAGCCCAGGGTTCTATACTGTTTCCCTGGATAGGAAACATGAATAGCACCTGATCTTGGTTCTGTCTTTATCTAAAGACAGAACTCTAAATCAGGGACTATCCCCAAAACATCTAAAAACAAAAGAAAAAAATGAGACCACTATAATTAGCAAGGAATACTTTGGAGAAATTGAAAGTGATCTTTCAGCTCCCTCAAATAGATTGTTTATTGGGAAAATATTTTAATCTTTCCTTATAAAAATC
Organism: Dromiciops gliroides; assembly: GCF_019393635.1. NCBI lineage: Eukaryota > Metazoa > Chordata > Mammalia > Microbiotheria > Microbiotheriidae > Dromiciops > Dromiciops gliroides. The sequence continues at coordinate 231,529,060 of NC_057862.1, forward strand.
AGAAAGGTTGCTATTATCTGACTCAGATATTTAGGAATATACCCATCACCTGCAAGCAGAGGAAAATGGGGTACTCCCAAATCTCCAGACTAATCCTTAGAAAAGTACTTTAAAAATATGATTTTTTTTTAAATTTGGTACAAATAGATTTGGATTATTTAGTGTTAAATTATCATATTTTTAAAATCAACTCTTTGCTTCCCCAATATCTCCATCTCTTCAGAAAAATGCTTTTGGCCACACCGATGTAGTCAGGAGTTCAATGAAGCAGGACTGTTTGGGGTACATTTTCCCCATGAGAGTTGAACATTCCTTCTGCCAAGAGATACACAAAATTCAAACAACTCCTCCAAGAGATATCACTGGAGTGAGAGCAGTGAATAGATGCTTATGCCATTTTTACTTAAGTGAATCCCTGGCATTGGGCAGAGGCAAAGTCACCTTCAAGGCATAATGTACAGTCCTGTGAATTACATGGATGTCACAGTGAATGTAGCACCTAGACACAGATGAGATCATAATCCTTATGGAACATAAGGTGTTTTGCATATTTAGCCATCCTATATGGCTGGAAAGTGTTGTAATCACCATTTCACAGATGGGAACCATGATACAAAAGGTTAAATAAGTGACTTGCTCAAGGTCATAGGGAGAGCTTATATATAAAGCTAGTGACAGAACCCCAGAAGTCTGACTTCATGTCCTAAGACAAGGCTGGGTTTAACTTAAGTGGGTTCCAAGGCTGGCATCAATCAGTTAAAATAGCAGCCCGATTGGAGTTAGTTTTCTCAGAATTATTTACTTCTGTGTCTAAAGAATGATTTCACTTTAAGAGCATCCATTTCTTAAACTTGTTTTTAGTATAGATGAAGCCAACTCCATTTTGTCTCAATTAAAAATTTCCCAGCAGGCTGCAAGACTGAACCAGGTGAAATATTAGAGTACCCAGAAAAAAAAAAAAACATTTGTTTGGCTAGCGAGGATCATGAAATTGCTTCTACTCCTAATAGAAAAGTACTAGCTCATCACCAGCCAAATTCCTCAAGGCTGTTATTGTGTACCTGCCAGTCAAAACTATTAGCCAAAGCAGAAAAAAAGGTCATATTTCTACTTTCCAGTCTGATCCCTACAGCTCAAGGGTATCAGTCCCTAATATTGTAGCAAATGGGAATTTTCTATTAGTTCTCTTAGCTGCTAAGTTTTCAACCAGAAAAAAAAAATAAAAATAAAATTTAAGAAAGCATCAACATTAGAGATCCTTGACCTCAGAGGAAAATCAAAGAGTAGTGATTCCAAAATGGATTATCTGAGTCCAATAAGATGATTAGAGGCTGTTAGGGATGTCGTGCTTGGCCCCTTCACCACCACAAATGGAATAGAGTCCCATAGGATGCTTACCTGGCATTCCTTGACCTGAGAAGGGACATTAGGAGTACTGTATAAATGTTTGTCATTCATTCAGCAATACATATCGCTTCTTTATCAGCCAGTAAACATATGCAAACTCCTGTCAGTGCCCTTCTCTACATGTTAATGAGACACTAAATTGGTCAAGATGACTTGACAAGTTCATTTTGGGGGCACTCACATAGTGTTTACTGATTAATAAGACATCAATGATGTGTCCCATCTGAGTTAAATGACAAATTCACAGTTTAAAAAAAAACCCTCCAGATTGTAACATGATTATACAGATGTCAGGATATCCACTGACCTTGACTGGAGATAAATTTCATTTATGGATATAGAGGGATGAGTTTTTATTAGAAATGAAAACAGTTTCCCTCTGATAGGGCTCTCCAGCTAAGAGTGTTATCACCTGACGGAGTTGCCTGGCTTAGAATAGGCAAGCGATGGGAGTTCCCCAGCACGGACAGAACCAGGAAAAGCTGCTCCAAAGTTGACTTTTTAAATTGGGTCCTTCCACTTTCCAGGCCTCCCAGACAACTGAAGAGTCTCGTAGCCAGAGACATGAGCAATAAAGTAGGACCACGGCACCAAAGAACAGAGAAACAGAGGAATTCAGAGAGATTCTGGCCAATCAATTCCAAGGCTAAAGGTCAAAAGGAAATAATAAATAAAAGAAAAAGGAAGAAGAAAGGAAGACTATGGGGAGTTAAGTTAAAATCATGACATCATGGCAATGATTAACTTAATTGAAAAGGAAAACAAAAACGAAAAAAAAATGAAGAAAAAATCCCAAGCAGCAACATAACACTCTGTTCCTAATTGAATTTAACAATAATATTACTGATAAGAATCCAATGTAATTAAGGAAATGATTTCTAAAGAAAAGAAAAGAAAAGCAAAAGGAGATGAAAGTATTTTTAAGTTTTATCATCTATCCAACTGAATTGCTTTGCTTAAATAATGAGTGAAAAAATGGGAATTGAACTATGGAAAGAAGTATATACCTTGACCATTTATCTTGGGTGATCTTGAAGAAGGGGAGATATTAGCATATTTCTATAAAGTTGATTGGCATTCCTACACCCTCTCCACCTTCCCCATCATCTGACCCACAATCTTCTACCTCAGCTGACCTAAGAAAAATGCCTTCCTGGCATTTTCTCCCTTTCACCATTACCTGCCGAAGGTTGCGGGTCACTTTGACATCGTGCCAGGCGTTGTCATTGAACTTGCCATTCACGGGTTCCACAATAGCCTCAAAGGCCCCTGACCCGAGGTTAATGACTAAGGAGACCGCACCATCTTTCAGCGCCAGGTTGACGTAATCAGCCGATTTGCCGGTGTGCAGGATGAGCCCGTTACGCTGCCACGTCTTAAAGGAAAGGGTGATCTCGTCGCTGCTGCTCTGGATTGGGTTCTGAGACAGGTCGTAGCACAGGTACTCGGAGCCCCGGAAGGTGGCCACATTCTCATCTCGTGCTGCAGGCAAAGAGGTGGAGGAAAAGAAAGGAAATATACTTAGTATTTGGGTAGCTAGATTCAAATATGCTACAGGTGCCAAAAAAAAAAAAAAAGAGTATACTCAAAAGATACCAATAGCCTAATAACAATTTACCTCTACCCTAATTACTACATGTAACACTCAACTGCAATGTAAGAAAGCCAGAAACCAATTTTATTATTCATTCATCTAAACAAAAGACACACTCAATAGGTTGTGAAGTAGGGAATTCTTAACATTTACGTCTTATAAGACAAATAAAGATGCGGGGTGAGGGGAAGGGGACGAGAAATAACCAAGTATGTTGATCTCCTTTGTCCACTTGGTTTCTGTATTCCTACATGGGAGGTGTTTATATATCTAAAAATTCGGGGGGGGGGGGCTAATGTTCTCACATTTGTTTTGCCACTGACTTGTAATTACTACCCAGTGCCTCAGCTTTCTCCATTTGTATAACGAGATGAAATGGTGTGTTCAAGCTTTTCTCTGTCCATATATGGTAAATAAATGTATTGACCAATTAAATTACTTTGCCCTAAAACAATACATTTTTCACTAGTACAAAGTGCTCCCTTGACAGAGATCCTTTGCAGAGAGGAGGTCAAGATGAAGAACTCATGATTCTGCTTATTAAACAACTAGATTATTTATTTCCTCATTCTACACACAAATCAAGTTAGCAACAGGTTCTATTTTCCATATGCAAATACATGAAGGATCTGTGATTGAAGCTTCATTCCCCAAATCAAATCACATGCAACCTATCTGCAACTTAGTAGAATAAAAACTCCTTGAGAGTAGGGATTATTTCATTCTTTGTATTCATAGATTTCATGTCTCACACATAGGACCTGAGCATACTCCCTGCACATAGTACAGGTTTCATAAATGCTCTATTGTAAATGCTTATTGGCTTATTAATAGTAGATTACTTAGTCCTATGGTGTTGCTTGAGTCTCACAGAGGTTGTAACTTGTCTGGGCTCAAACAGCTTAGTAAGCACCAGAGACAAAATTTTAACCTAACCCTAATTCTACCCCCAACATTCTATCCACAATGCCACACACTATTCATTTCCCATAAAATAACTTTATATAAGCAGTTTTGCCAATTTTGTGGAAGTGATATTTGTTTAGGCATGGGCTTGACTAGATGACCATTGAGGTCTCCTTGGCTGTTTAAAGGCTACCCAAACTACAGTTATGGTATCTAGGTGGCATGGTGGAGAGTGCTAGGCCTGGAGTCAAGAAGACCTGAGTTTAAATGCAGCCTCAGACACTTACTAGGTAGGTAACCCTGAGCAAGTCACTTAAATTTATTTGCCTCAGTTTCCTCATCTGTAAAATGAGCTGGAGAAGGAAATGGAAAACCACTTCAGTATCTCTGCCAAGAAAATCCCAAAAGGGGTCATGAAGAGTCAGACAAAACTGACCAACAACAAGATACACTTAGGTAGGGGGTGGGGGAATAAACATAACATCATTTAAAATTAATATTCTACCACTCTCCTAGATGAAAACCTAATATTGGACAGTGATACCTTTCAGAAATTAATGTTTGAAAATGAATAAGAAGGATGTGGGGAGAGGCAAGACAGGAACACAATGTCTTAACAATGAGTCCACTTTAGAAAGTTACAAACAAGTCTTTCTGTGTTTGTTAATGAAATCTCTTCAATTTGTTGAAATCCAGTTGGATCCCTGCACTACAAATTTAAAGGTAATGATAATCCAGAATTGATGGTGATGAAACTAAATGATTTATCATTATTAAGCTATTTTCCCAAACCATAGATTTTAGAAATACTAAATACATAGTCAGGAACCACCTATGTGTAGGACTGTTTATTTGTATACACAAATGTTCTCTCTGGTTCTTGCCTTGCATCCTTGGAGCAATAAGGAAGGCATCAACCTACTTCCTTGTGTACATTCCGGGGCATGTACAAATGAAATAACTGGATTTTCTTTAGAGTAAGGATCCCTTTCATCTTACTCCCCACCCCATTTTCTCATCATGCCCTGGTCATTGTAGCATCACAGAATCATGGAATTTGAGAGTTGCAAGGGACTTCAGTATTAACCTAGTATAAATCATATCAAAAAAAAAAGAATACCCACAATCAAACACTTGAAAAATGGTCATCCAGTTGCTACATAAAGACTTGCAATAAAAGTTAACCAATTATCACACACACACACACACACACACACACATCAAGAGAACCCATTCTACTTTCACTAATCATTGGAAGTTTTTCTTTATGTTGCCTCTTTACTACTTCCCTTCATTACTCTTAGTCTAACTCTCTGGGCTCAAATAATCCACATGACAACCTTTCAAGTAATTGAAGACAGCTATTAGGACCCCCCCCCCTCAAAAAAAAAAAGAAAAAAAGCTATTTATTCCTCCTCCAAGTTAGTTGGATCAGTGATGGACATGTGAACAATGTTATTGACATGATTGATTGACAACTGTGTAACCTTGCAGAACTTGCTTTTTCAAAAATGTATCATCCTGTGTGTCCTGATGTAAAAAGGAAAGAAGAATGAGATAGTCATTCTCCCCTCTGTAATACAGTATTTCATGTCCTCAGCCATGTATCCTTTTTGAATTTCATCTCATAAGAATCAGTGTACTTCACCCTTAGAAAGGGATTAAGGTTACAGATAAAGTAGTGGAAGGGGTCATGTAGGAAGAAAGTTGGAATAAAATTGACCCTGCTTTGGCATAAGTGACAGCCTGTAATATTTATCGGCTGGTATATGGGCTAAGTATACATTGGCTTGGGATGGATAATTAACTGGACTAAAGAAGGACTCTTTAGCTATAGGTACTGTTTATTGACCAATAACTAAAAATCAATTACCCTGAAAGATTTGGCTCTGATTTTCATTAGTCAATAATGCAACTATAGTGAGTTTGGGTTCCTCAGTGGAGCCTTGAACCCAATGGGATGTGACCAGGTTGTTAAATAAGAAGTTGGACCTGAGGTAGAAAAAGGATGGCAATCAAAAGTGTGAGGGATGGGAGCTCTGGTAGCATTCTCCAACCAGAGATGTGCTCACAGAAGAATCCATTTCACATCACTGCTGTGAAGAAGCTATCAGAGGCGCCTCATTAACCAAAAGAAGTTGCCAGCAATTCAACTTCAGATGTGATGTTTCCTCCCTAGCAACATGAGGTAAACAAGGGGGAGGGTTCTTTACTCTCTGTCCAAGTTACTTCCATGCACCTATTCTCCCCGGCTTATTAACCATAGCCAAGAACTGTTAAACTCAGCTCCTTATCAGTCATCACAACCCTCATTGAAGCACTTAAGGAAAATAAATTATGCTTCCTATCTTCAGGAAGTAGAACAAGTCACCCTTCTTTTTTTCTTCTTCACAATATGACCACCATTCTTCTAGTCACCCATGCTCAAAATGCCCCCATATGATTCCTTCTGCCTTACCTCCCACATCCAATAAATTGTCAAGTACTATTAAGCTGATCAAAGCAATATTTCTCACCCTATTCATTTCCATTTTCATTGCCATTACCAACCTAAATCATGTTCCTTGTGACCTCTGTCCTGGATTCTTCAATCATCTTCTGATTTCTCTCCTTCTCCCCTAATTTCTCCTTCTTCCAATCCACCCTATGTACTGCTTCCAATTTAGTCTCTGGGTTACAGAGAAGTTACCACAGAGGTCATAGAATCAGATTTAGAATTGTAAGTAATCTCAAATACCATTTGGTTGAAGCACCTTATTTTATAGATGAGGGAAACAGAGGCCCAGGGGAGTGAAATGACTTATCCAAGGTCATATAAGTAGTAAGCATCAGAGGCAAGATCTGAACCCTGATTCTCTGATTCTAAAGTAAGTGTACTTCTCACTGTACCACATGTCCTGGTTTTAGAGTTAAAGGTCCTAAGTTGAAATCCTCCCTTCTATGCTGATTTCCATACAGGTGTTCTAAATGATTAAAAAAAAATAAGTCTGATCACAACCCCCCTTTGGTTGAAGCATTTTGAGGTCTCTTCTTGGGCTAAAAAGTACAAATTCTTTTGCCTGGCATTTAATTCTCTTCACAATTTGGTCTAGATCTGTTCTACCCACTCTATTTCCCATTCTTCCCCTTTATATTCCATTCTCCTCTAGAAGATGTCACTGGAGATAAGTCAGGAAGGAAGCCATGGAATCCAGAAGGTGGATGTGAGGAAAGAGAGCATTCCAGGCATGGGAGCCAGCCATTGGAAAGAAATAGTGTGGGGCAGCTAGGTGGTGCTGCAGATAAAGCACTGGCCTTGGATTCAGGAGGACCTGAGTTCAAATCCCGCCTCAGACACTTGATACTTACTAGCTGTGTGACCCTGGGCAAGTCACTTAGCCCCAACTGTCTCACCAAAAAAAAAAAAAAAAAAAAGGAAAGAAATAGTGAAAAGTCAAAAGATGGAGTGCGAGGTTCAAGGCACAGCAAGTAGACCAGTATGGATAAATCACAGAGTTTGTGAAATCTAGAAAAGTGCAAATAGACTGAACAGGTAGGAAGGTCATTATGAAGAGCATGAAAAACAAAACAGAAAATTTAATATTTGGTCCTGGAGATAAAAGAGAGATACTGAAGTTTATTGCATAAAAGCAGGGGAGTGGCATGGTCAGAGCTACACTTCAGGAAAATCCTTGTGTGGCAGCTGAATGGAAGACAAATTTGAGTGGGAAGAGACTTGAAGCAGGGAGACCAGTGAGCCAGCTATTGTGATAGTCCAGGCAGGAAGTGAGGGGGTCCTTATCCAAGTAGTGGCTGTGTAAGTAGAGAGAAGGAGATGTAGACAAGCAATGTTATAAAGGAAAGAACAACACAACATCAGATTGGACAGGCAGGGTTAATACAAGTTAAGAGTCAAGGATGGGGGCAGCTAAGAGGCACAGTGGATAAAGCACCAGCCCTGGAGTCAGGAGGACTTGAATTCAAACACGGCCTCAGACACTTGAAACTTACTAGCTGTGTGACCCAGGGCAAGTCACTTAACCCCAATTGCCTCACAAAAAAAGAGTCAAGGATGGCACCAAGACTGTAAGCCAGGGTCACTGGGAGATTGGTAGTGCCCTCAACAGTAATTTAAAAAGTTGAGAAGAGGCAAGTGTTTGTGGGTGGAAGATAATCTCATCCTGAAGCATTCTGTAATCTCATCATCTAAAAGTGATCCTCCTTTCCAAATTCACCATAGCACTTTGTACCTCTCATTGTATTTTCACATCTTACCTCATTTGTAGTTTATTTCTTTCAAGTCATATTTACTCTAATCAGACTGTCAACCCCATGAGCAGAGACCATTTCCTATATCTTACTCTTTTTTTCTATTCCTCTCAATGTTGAGCATGGTTCCTTGAACATAAAGTTTGCTGAATTGAGACCTGAAGGTAACTAATCAAATGCAATCATCATTGCTAAGCATTTTCTCACAGCTCCAGATTTCCAAAGAGCTGCATGCATGATCAGCAGCCACCTCTGTGATTATGTGTGGTCCTCGGCTCAACATATGGTACATTATTGGGCATATTCTATAAACATGCAAATCAAACCTTGTAGGCCCACTCAATTAAGATAACTGGGTAGGCAAAGAGCACTTTTAAAGATAAGTCCAAATTAATCACAGAGTACACTTCTAAAGGAGAAATGTTTGACACAGGGTAATAAGATAAGCAGCAGCTATTTAGCATGCTAAAGAGTACTTAATATTTTATGCTTGAATATTAATTTACCTAGAGGCCACTATGGTATAGGGAGTAGAGTGTGAAAATTGAAGCCAGAAAGACCTGGGTTCCAATCCAGATGCTGATATTTAGTAACTGTGATCCAGGACAAATCTTTTGACTATTATATTTCCTTAGGACTTATGTACTAAGTCAGAGCAGGGTGGTAATCTACATTCATGGAAGGAGTTCTCATACCTGGAGTCCCCCATCCAGATGAAATCATAGTTTCTTTTACATAGTTTTATAATCCATTCACATCAAAGAATCCCACATTACACACAAAAGTAGGTATTCATTCCATTTTACTTATTGTTCTGAAGTAACCTTCTGAATCAGGATTTAGGCTAGAAACAGAACCCTGGAGAGACCGATCCTAGCTATCCCCTCCTTGGTCAAAGAGTCCATCACAATCATACAATGTTAGAGACAGAAGGAAACATTAGAGATGATCTAGCCCAGTGTTTTCATTTTAGCAGTGAGCAAACACAGGAAGGCTAAATCACTTGCCCAAAGACATACAGCTTGTCAGGGGCAGGAACTGAAGGAAGTTGAGCTGTTCTCAAATGATTTCCTCATTCACTCTGAAGAATAGCAATATACTTTCCCTGTTCCTCTCATTTCATGCACACCTTATGCTGATGATGTCATATTCACTACTATACTACCCCAAAGTCCTCTGGAGCTCTGGAGAGCTTTTGAGGTCAGCTACAGAACATTCAGATCTCAAAGGAGCTGAACAGGTAATAAATACATTGTACTCATATGAATCCTATTGATTGATTCTTGCTCTTGACCTCACCCTTGGAGTATCTCTCTGCTCCCTCCTCCTCTCCCCTACTCAGAGAATATATAACTTGTTCCTTTTGAGTGAAGAAATCATGATAATGACATTTGTACAGAGGGGAGAATGTAGCAAAAAATAAAACAAGAAATAAAAGGGAAGTGAGAAGATGTTTATGTAAATCATATGTATATTTATGCTAATGTTGAAGCAATTAGACCGGGAAAGATTCTATATAGTCAAGTGTTACCCTATGCAAATATCTAGTGAAGACTGCTTCCCTAGTTCTGCCATCTCTTAACTTCCCAAGCTCTTGGTTCAATTATGAATTTGCTTCCCTTATCTTAGAACTGGTTGACAAAAATACCACTTCTCCATCTGTCCTATCCTTCCCTTATGTCAAAGGCCAATAAATTGTTGAAATCTTCAGTCTGAATCATGTATAAGATAATCAGAATCAACTCAAAGATAGCTTAGAGGACTTTTTAAGAAAAAGAATCATGACCGAGGCTAATGGGGAAAACCTAGTGGGGGAAAATAAATCCTGTGAGATTTGTACCTGCACAGGGAATTGCATTGGGTTCCCCAAACTCAGAAAGAGGGGAGCAGGCAAGACCCATTGCCATAGCACTGTCCTTTGCTGGAATGGATGTAGAAATATATAATTTGTTTGTCAATTCCTGAGAACCTACTGAAGACAGTAAGGATGGGGAATGAGGAGGAAAATAGAGGGGAAGGGAAGCCAGAAATTTCATCTGAGGAGGAGCAGATGCTCTACTTAAGGCTACACTCAGCAAGCTCTAGATCAAGTTCTAGACTAAAGGAGAGGAACTTGAAAGGTAGACTCTTCATAAAAGATGCTGACACCTTAGAGCTGGGGAAAGGTGAATTCATCCCCAAGGAGCTGTAGAAATCTCCTTGCAAATTGTGACTGTTATTTATGTGAGTTCTTAACAGGGAGATGGTTACTCTTATTTATTTCCTTTGCATGGTACTTTGCTATTTTGTCTTAATTAATTTTTCTTTTTGGTTGAGACCTGTGATTTCATTAGTGTAAGAAACTCCCAGTGAGGAAACTCCCTCTACCAACACAGATCACCAACTCTTCTGCAACTTATTCTTAGGGAGTTTTCTGGAAGCACCAAGAGATTAAGTGACTTGGCCAAAGTAACACAGAGTGTGTATCAGAGGTAGGATTTGAACCCAGTTCTTCTGGACTCTGAATTTGACTCTTGATCCACCATGTCTCTCAAATTAAACAATTAGTTTTTGAAGAAAAGAAATGAAGCCTCACTCCATCCGAGGAATTTGCATATTGGAAGTACTCTTTCCCTGCAGCCTCTCTTTCTGATTGGATGGCTCCTCTTCTTAAGGAGGTAGCCTAGGCCAACCATGTATTCTTCCTCTCCAGGCTATAGTCTAGACTTCCTTTACCATGTCCATGCCACAGGTACCTTTTTCTCCCCAACCCCTTTTACATGTGGTCTTTCTCCATTTAGAATGTAAGCTCCTTACAGGCTGTGACTATCTTTCTAATTGTATTTGTATTTCCCAATGCCTAGCACAGTGCCTGCCACATAGTAAACACTTAATAAATGCTTGTTGATTGACTGAAGATAAAAATAAGCAAGAGAAATATAGGATTTAGAGATGGAAGCTACAATATAGATCATCTTTTTCACAACAGCCAATTTTAGAGGAGACAGAACAAAGATCCACTGGGGTTGTAATTTGCCCAAGGTCAAACAGGTTAAAATTAGAGCTCAAATTAGATGGCAAATGCAGCATTCAATTCATATCCTGTAGTTGTTCTTGTAATCCACAGCTAAAAGAGGTTGAACTAATTGATCTACCAGCCTATGGCAACAACTGTCCTTCATCTCTTTCTCAACTGAAGGCCCTGATATTTTCTTACCACCTTGGAGGTGACTGGGTCTATAGCTTATCAATAGGCCTAACTAAATGCGACAGACCAAATAGTTGCAGCAATGCATTTTCAATGCCAATAAACATCTCAAGACTATTTAAAATAATGCAAAGTCTGTTTCTGAGACTCTGGCTGTATCTAAGCCTCAAAAAGATAGGGAGACAATGCAGTCACTTTGTATGGATACAAGCTAAATAGTTGGAGAAAATGAATGCAGAGAATTACGTAACAGCACAAAGCAGCTTAGCATTCTGTTACCACTTGGCAACCCAGAAGCATTGACTTAGCTAATGGCCTGTTTAGATACATATAAATTATATCACCCTGAAGTTTACAATCAATTTCATAAGTGTTAAAAACAAAACGTTATTCTCCCTGCATGAAAAACATAGCTAAACTATATGTAAACCAGTCATTTTCACATTATTTGTAAATGTCTGATGGATCAAATAATACATACTATGTGGACTTAAATATAAAAGCAGGATATTAAATTCCATTTATATAGATATGTGAAATAGTGGTCTTTCAAATGACTTACCAATGTAAATATTGATGTATTCGTGATACTAAGGAGGATTTATTCAATTCAATGTACCCCCCAAAAAAGCATAACAATTTATACAGTAGAGTACCATATTTTAATCACTGAAACTGGGTTCAGATTATGGCTTTATCAATCAATACCTGTGTGACCTCGGGCAAGTTCCTTAATCTCTCTGGGCCTCAGATTAGACCCAATGTTTTGTAAAGTCCATTTGAGCTTTCCCTCACTGACCTCTGTTTTTAATGAGAAACATGGAAACATGTGAAAACATTTCCCTGGGTTAATGCTTACCCCCAAAGAGGTGTGGGAAAGAAGTCATTGATCAACTTCCTGAAGCCTTTAATAGCTGTGAAAATGGTACAGAATCCCCTGGTGATCTGGGGAGTTTCATTTTGTGTGGATCTCTAAATTAGGTGTCACCATGAATTCCCATTTTTCTGTCATTGTGGAAGGCATTGTCTATCCCATTCTATCAATCAACAATTACATATAAAGCACCTGCTCTGTGATAAAATAACTACTCCCTGTTTGAGAATACCACTTACAATGAGCATACACACTTATTGGGCAAACAAAAAATACATATAATTACATGGAGAGCATAAATATGAAGTGAATAAATACAAAATACTGGAAATAGTTGAATACAATATAGTTTGGGAGGAAAACCACATGTAGCTGGGGGGAATCATGAAAGTTTTTATGAGGAAGGTGGTGTAAGTATTGCCAAAAGAAAACTCTAGGGGCAGCTAGGTGGCATAGTGGATAAAGCACTGGCCCTGGATTCAGGAGGACCTGAGTTCAAATATGACCTCAGACACTTGACAGTTACTAGTTGTGTGATGGTGGGCAAGTAACTTAACCCTCATTACCCTGAAAAAAACCACAACCCTCTAGTCATAACCTGTGGGCTCATGAATTAGCACACTGAGTCTCATAAAAATTCAAGATATCATTTGTGTTATTATTGAGTGATTTCAGTTTTATCCAATTCCCCATTACCTCATTTGGGGTTTTGTTGGCAAAGATACTGGAGTGGTTTGTCATTTCCTTCTCCAGCTCATTTTACAGATGAAGAAACTGAGGCCAACAAGGTTAACTGATTAGCTTAGGATCACACAGCTAGTAAGTGTTTGAGACCAAATTTGAACTCAGGTCCTTCTGAGTCTATCCACTGGGCCACCAGCTGTTCATAAATGTTAAACAGCACAGAGATAAGTACACATCCCTGTCATTCAGTCCTATCAGTCATGCATTTGGGATTTTCTTGGCAGAGATACCGGAGTGGTTTGCCATTTCCTTCTCCAGTTCATTTTACAGATGAGGAAACTGAGACAAGTAATGCTAAGTGACCTGCCCAGGGTCACATAGCTAGTAAGTATCTGAGACAAGATTTGAAGTCAGGAAGATGAGTCTTCCTGACCCCAGCCCCAGAACTCTGTGCACTATGGAGCCACCTAGCTGCCCATATTTATAATGTCCTTGATTATGTCCTCTGGAATCGGCTAGGCAGTAAAGTACAGTGGAAATAGCAATGAGCTTAGGGATGGAAGATATAGTTCAGTCTCAGTTCTGCCACTATACCAGCTGTGTGCCTTTAGGCAAAGTCTCTTCATGTCTCAGTTCCTCATTTCCCTCATCTGTATGATAAGGAGATAGTCTAGACCAGTGGCATCAAACTCAAATAGAAACAGGGCCCATTAAACCATACATAAGGATCTGTGCAGGCAACATGTTGAAGGTTTTTAAATGCAAAATGACCTGTGTTTTATTGTATTTTTTATTTTGTTAAATATTTCTCAATTATATTTTAATCGGGTTCAGGCCAGACTTGGGAACATTGCACAGATGTGGACCATGGTTTTGACACGTCTGGTTTAGATGCTCTCCAAAATTTCCTTCTAGCTCTAAGGTTCTCTGACAGGAAACATGAATTTTAGCCTCAGTTCTGTCACCACCCAAAATGGATCGACCTTGGGGAAGTCCTTTATGCTGTGTGTCAGTTTCCACAGGGGTCAAATATAATCTACACTACCGCACAGAGTTGTAAAGCACAAATTATAATTATAAAAGTATAAAGCATCATGAAAATGTAAATTATTGTTATAGATCTTTTAGACCCATACCAGAGTCTCTAACTAGCAAGGTCAAGCAAGAATAGTGCAAATACACTTTAGTCTTAGTTCATTACCAGTCTTCTCTATTTACTACAGCCCAACTTTCATGTCTATTTATCTCTCCTTACCTCAATACACACATACTCTCTGTCTCTGTCTCTGTCTCTGTCTCTGTCTCTCTCTCTCTCTGTCACTCTCTGTCTTTCTTTTTCTCTCCTCTCTCACACCCATCCATGATGACCAGGAGAGTGCTAAGTACACACATCTATAACTCCTTGACCTTAATAGTCAAAAACCTTTTTGAGAGTTAAAAAAAAAAAACACAATTATTTTCTCCTCCAAGTTCCTGCTCTTGTACCATCTCACTGGGAGAGGATCTTGGATTCTTGGAGATGATGCCACAAAGCAAAAACTTTTTGAAGTTTTGCCAAGCTAAAAAGACTTGTATTTTATCCTAGGAGAAATAAGAAGCCTCTGGAACTTCTTAAGCATGGCATAGTCAAACATGTGATTTGGGAATATTTATTTCTCAGTTGGTTAAAGGGTAGATTGGAGAGGGAAGAGACTGAAGGTAGGGAGGTCAATTAAGAGGCTATAATAATAGTTCAGGAAAGAGGTGGTAAGGACCTGTGCCAGGGGAGAGAGAAGGGGAAAGATGTGAAACTTATCATAAATGTAGGTCCAGGGGCAGCTAGGTGGCACAGTGGATAAAGCATTGGCCCTGGATTCAGGAGGACCTGAGTTCAAGTCCAGCCTCAGACACTTGACAATTACTAGCTGTGTGACCCTAGACATGTCACTTAACCCTAATTGCCCCGCAAATAAAAAAAATTAAATTAAAAATTAAAAAAATAAATGTAGGTCCAATAAGACACAGCAACTGTTTGGATATGAGAGGGAATGAGAGTTATGAGCAAAGGATGACTCCAAGATTGCAAAACTGGGTGAGTGGAAGGATGGAGGTGCCCTCAACAGAAACAGGGAAGTTATGAAGAATAGAAGGGTTGGAGGTAAGATAATGAGTTCTAATTCCAATATGTTGAGTTTCTGATTCTAGTTGGAGATGTCCAGTAAATAGTTGGTAATGAAGAGCTGAAGTTCATAAGAGAGGCTAGGGCTGGAAATAAAAATTTTGTAGTCATCATATTAAAGGTGATTGTTAAACTCATAGGAACTGAAGATATTACCAAAATGATAAAGAACACTGGACCTGAAATTTTGCATCTACATGAGTCTCAACATGCTAATAATGGCAGGACCACAAATTGGGGCTAAATTCATAGGAATAAGTATTAAGATCTCTAATCATAAGTAGCAAGATATGAATTGGGGTGGGCTGGAAAGAGAGTTGAGGCATGGAGAAGAAAACCCTCATAGTAGCAGCTGGGGAAAAGTAAAACCAAGGAAATCATACTAATTACCTTCACCATAAAACTACTGAAATTTGAAAGAAAAACTATGCAATATGCTGATTAAAACACTAACAGCTATGGAGTGGAAGTGACCTCCCTGCAACATGCATCGTAGAGCAGAACAGGACACTCCAGAGCTGGAAATGTAAGCCACGTTCCGGATGTGTTTGAAAGGTGCTTACCAAATTCCCAGAATTCTGACAGTCATATATTTTATTTTCATCTATGTCTTTTGTCCTTGAAAACAACCTAATACAGCTGTGTGGTACTTTCACAGAGAGATAACCTTGGCTATCCATAGGACTTGTTGGGTCCAAACACAGTCTCTGTGCCAGACAGAGGGATTACTAGTGACACCATTTCCTATTGTTTGCCTTTCCCAAATACTACCAGCTTCAAAGCAGAAACAAGCAGAAAAATGGGCAGTACAAAGTACAAAAATGCTCAGATGGCATTTGGCCCAACCGTCGTCTTCTCTACTACTCAAAGTGGAAAACATCACAAGCTATGTGTCAGCAAAAGCCCTCCATCATTCTGATTTTCAGAACACACAGTGAGTGCATTCAGACACCCTGTTTGCTCCTTCTTTGTCTGGGTATGCTGACTGCCAACGGAAGCACTGAGCTCAGAGCAGGTGGTGGTGAGCTTCTGAACAGGACTTCTAGAAAGGGATTCCAGCAATTTCTAAATTTAGCATCATAGAGGTTTCAATCTGAAAGGGACCTTCAGAATCTATCTGTCTCATTCTACAGATGTGTAAACTCAGAAATTGGGAAGTTGTATCCACGGTCACACAAATGGGTAGGTCATAGAGTTGGGACTAGAAAGCAAGTCTGCAAAGTGTCACCTTCAGAAGGAAAAAAAAGGGACCTGCAAAGCAAAAAAATGTATAGATTCCAGTCCAGTGCTCTTTCTTTCACTGTTATTGTCTCCCTTTGCCATCTATTCCTGAGGGTTCACATATCTTCTCTTCTCCAGAGAATGCTGAATGCATTCTAAGTATTTCACACACACAAACATACACACAGATACCAGCAGTATCTGTTCCTGTAAATCTTCTTAACCTCCTATATCTGACACTGGGTCATACAATCTATGTAACAAATCAGTAAGCATGTATTAAGCCTCTATTGTATGCCAGGTATTGGGGATACACACACACACACACACACACACACACACACACACACACAAATGAAACTGTTTCTCTCTCCAAGGAGCTATCAGTGGAAATATATGCATGTATTAGTAAAGAAAGTAATGGTAATGGGGAAAGGGAGAGAGGAGTTGTACTATTATCTAAGGAATTCCAGAAAGGACTCCTTTAGAAAGCCACATTTAAGTTGAGCTGTTTTAAAAACCCCTGGTCAATCATGCCCTGGGCTGCCCACTTACCAGAATACCAGGTTGCCATGAGTAGACCAGAAGGCCTCAAGGAAAACAACCACACTTTATGTGAGTTATTATTGGTCTCCCAGAAAATCTATAGGTTCTGCTCTACCTAGATAAAACAAGGTATAGAGAAGGACCTTCTTGCTCAACAGTACTGAAACTCACATCCCAAGTCTCTACCAACACACCTCTAGGCTCCCTGACACTATGCTCAAGTTACAACCTGCTCCCCTCTCTGTGGACCTTCCTCTCTCTCCTCTCACCCTGCCCTGGCTCCCCAGCATCAGAACATAAACTCCTGATGCTATGTTAGGAAACTTTGCCTACAATCATTGGATATTGCATGAACTAAGCCCAACTTTCTCAAAACATCTTAGAGAAAGTAGAGAACAAGGTGTGGAAAGCTGCCATTCATGACCCAACAAGCAGGACACCTTGGCTTTCCAGCCAACAGCAGATTTAGGACTAGAGGCCTTGCCTCTAATCCTTTTGCACCTAAGGCTCCCCCACCCCAAACACATAACATAAGAAGCAAATGAAAGTACACATAACAGTTATAAAGGAAGCTAAGGAGTCACAGAGGCCAAACATGAGGAGGAAGTGGACTTTAGGTATGGGAAACAGCATTTTATGAATCACCAAATTACCTATAAAGGACATGTGAATAAAGATGCTATCTGCAGCAATAGAAAAAAAAACTGATCAATGGAAGTATGTATAGAATCATTTTACATATATATGCATTTGTGTTGAATGATAGCTATCTCTAGGGTGGAAGAAGGGAAGAAAAAAGAAAGACAAAAAGAAATATATATAACTTTTATATAATTAAAAGGAATAGTAAGTTAGACATGAAAGATTTGCAGTTTCATGTGCAATTAACTTTTTAATTATACTATATTATGGAAATGCTTGTTTTATTCCATAAATTTAAAAAAAACCCAAAGGAATAGAGATATGAAATGTAATACTGTGTACCTAAAACAGCAAGTACAACAATAGGAAGCCACCAGAGAAGTTGTTTTTTGTCCATAAGGTGACCAGATTTGCAAAAAGTGAGAAGAGGAAATAAGGCATGGTAATAATATTACCAGGGCAGATTTAGTGGATACAAAGTATCATAATTCTGTTAGAATTTAGGTGAGAAATTTTTGAAGTAAACATGTGTTATTATGTGTTAACAACTGTAAGGGTTACATATGTGATTGTGTTCTTGGAGTCTTTCATTATCCATCTCCTGGCAATGTCTTTTGAGAGATGAGAAATAATTCAGCTAAACATCTGGACAGTTGTCTATAGAGTAGTCCCTGGAGAAAAAATGGTTAAATCATCTACCTGCCTCCCACCAGCACACCAATTATTCACGAACAAACTATAACCGAACACTAAAGACAACATACTGGTCTGGCACTGTGAGCAAAGAAACATATCAACAATCATATTTCCCAGGGCCTTTTCCACCTCTAATCCTCAGGCCCTCAGTATAGAAGATACTGTAGAAAAATAAATGGCCCTTTCTCTACTGGCTGGGCTGCTCAATAGCCTGTGGATGCTTCCTGAAAGTGATGAGGAAGAAAATGGTAAATCAAGCTGTCACTGGAAAAGTAAACAGCTGCCATCCTGGAGAGGGAAGTGGCCTCAGTCCAAGAAAGGACAGCCCAGAAAATGAAAGCTCCCAGAAATCCCATAGCAAAGCTGACAACCTCATTGTGATCAATGTCATAGCAATGAAGACTAAATTATTAAATGATAAAAGGTAACAGATATAACACTTTAAGGTTTACAAAGCAATATACACTATATGTACATATAGAAACACTTTTATATTATACTTTATATACCATATCTCTATATTACTATATCTCTATACTATTCTACAGCCAACTATGTCCTGATGCTTAGCTGTTATTCTTCATTATTGATGTTATCTTTGTGTTGCAAAATACATTGCAAGGAGATGGGTAATGAAAGACTTCAAGAGCAAGATCACATGTGCAACCCTTAGCATTGTTAACACATATCACATGGTCACACCAAATGTTTCTCACCTAAATTCTAACAGAATTATGCTTTGTATCCAACAAATCTGCCCCAGTATTATTACACTGGTTTTTTCCTTCTCCTCAACTCCTAAAGAAGAAAGTCCTTCTATTAAAATAAGTGGTCATCCAGCTGTGGGGGGAATCCACTACCACTTAGGGCAAGACATTCCACTTTGGAGCAACTGATTTCCAGGTCACTTTTTTCCTTACATTAAAGTTAAGCAGATTTCATGGAAACTTTACCTCATTGCTCTGAGTTCTGCCTTCTGAGGTCAAATGGGACAAGTTGGAATCTTTTTTTTTTCCCCCTATGTGAAGGTTCTTCAAATATAAAAAGGCATCTATTATGTTCTCCCTGTCTTCACTTCTCAATATATCCCCTTCTCCTTTAACCAATCCTAATTTGGTATAAACTCCAATTGTCTTATCATCCCAGATACTCTACCTATGACATATTACAGTTTGTCAATATTGCTTCTGTTAAGGGCTAAAATTCTAGCTAGTCTGTCTAAAATATCTAATGAGTGGTCGCCAATAAATTATAAGCTTTAGCAAGAGTTAGGCTTTTAAGCATTTATTAAGGAAAACAAGAATTTGGTAAAGAGAGAGAGAAAGGCCTAGATTCCTATCTATTAAAGGGAGAGCACATTTCTAGCTCCGCTCTCCACCAGAGTCCAAAGGAAAGAGAGTGAGACTGAGCGCCAGTCTCTTCCTTCCTCCTCCCACTAGCCCGCGTCACTTCCTGATGCCAAAGAAAAGACTCCTGGTCTTGCCCTCAAAGACCTTCGCTTCATGGGTGGAACTCTTCTACAGTAAGTCTCCAGCAGGCGGCGTCATTCCAATCGTTACACTTCTAACATATAGTGCCTAGAACTAGATACAATATTCCAAATGTGATCCAACAAGTACAGTGAAATAATGACCTCTCTTATTCTGGATACTAATCTTTTATTAATAAATCCTAAAACCTGTAAAAAAATATTAACTAGGTAATCTAGTCTGAAAAATTATAAAACTGGACTTATGTGAAAAATTATAATTATATGAAAAATTATAACTTTAGAAAAATTATAATTGGGATGTAAGTCCTGCCGTGGTCGCCATTCAAGTGTAAGAATATTTTAACTAATTTAGGGCCTAATTTGGGGGACTAATCTTACTGGAGGATTAATCTGGGGACTTTTGACTGGTTGGCTATCTGACTGCTATTAATTTAATATTTCTCCACACTGCTCCCAAATTGATAAGCAAAAAATTAAGAAGCCTCTTAATTAAATAATCAAAGCAGAGTTTATTTATAAAAATCAATGTAAGAGATAAGGGTTAAGAAATGCAAATTATACAACCTGTCTGCTTTTAATATAATGAGGGTCTTTGCCACCTCTTGCCTTAGGTTATGCTCCAGCTTTCTCCAACTTTCACTCTTTTTCTCCTTCACTCCATCTCCCCTGCTTCGCTTTTACTTTCACTGCTCTGCTCCTTTCTTCTAACTCTAAGCCCTTTTCACTTTGTCAACCCCCCTTACCATCTAATTTTCCCCTCTGTACTGCTGCGCTGAACCCCTGCATCTCTCTCTCACAGACCTGCTTCTCCTTGCCTTCTCTTAGTCCTCTGGAATCCACCTGCATTCCCCCAGAGTAGCTTTTTCTCCACCTCCTCTGTGCTAACTGCCCCCTGTTCTCTTAATCTTCTGGCCTCCCCCTTCACTGTCTTCTCCTCTGTATATATGTTCCTTTTCTTCCCTCAAACCTTGGGCTCCCTGCGTCCCCGCACATGCTAAGTTAATCCGATGAGGGGGCTCGAATGTCCCACGCACCACACCCAGGGCTCCAGGGGACCGTGCCCCCTGCTGTGTGCCTGGGACCTCTGCACGGGCTGTGCTAGAGGTTGGGCAGGACAAGCCTGGGCAGTGCCCCTCAGGGCATAGGGAGCTGGGGCTTTTATCCCCCAGCCATCTGACCTGGCATCCTGTAAAGCCCACGGGGCTTTTTGGTTCAGCTGAAGCAGACGGGGAGAGCCACCAGCCCCTCTTATACAGAAAAAAAATCCAGAGGGCCAAAGGCTTTTTAATCTTAGCCCAAAGGCACGGTCCCCAAATCACAATAAATTTCCACAAACCAAATTATGAAAATGAAATTGAACTCAAAGTAACACATATATGTGAGTTTCATTTCTTTAATTACACTTAAACTTTCCACATATTTTACCTCTGTCTACCCTGTATATGCACTCTATATATCTCTTTCATTAGACTGTATGATCTCCTAAGAGGAGGAAATGTTCTTATCTTTTCTGTCTTTCTATCCTCTGTACTTTGCACAATCAAGAACAAACAAATGTTTGTTCACTGACTGACTGATGGCCTAAGAACACCTCATTGGGTAGTGATGGAGACACTGGGACAAGAATCTGGGTCTTCTAATTCATAACCCAGGTTTCTTTCTACCAATTGACACTATCTGTTCAAGAGTTTGGTTTTGGATTTTTGTTGTTGTTTGTTTTGATTGAGTGGGGTAAGGGAGAGTGGCCCCAAAATAATAAACAAAAGTTATGTCGAAAGTTTAAGTGTAATTAAAGAAATTAAACTCACATATATGTGTTACTTTGAGTTCAATTTCAAAGCAATGCTTCAATAAATTCAGCATCATATGTCATGCTTTAGTATAAATCAGTTATCTAAGTCTGAGGCCACAAAGAGCAAAGAAGCCATTAAATGGAATGTCATTCATCACAGAAGGCTTCCAAGAGATAACTTTGGATCTGAATTTTTATTGTAATGGCCCATAAATTGACAGAAAGTATGCACATACAAACAAATACACATGCATACACACACAGGCACACACACACACACACATACACATACACACACTCCTTTACCCTGGGACCTATCTGTCAATGATCATTTACATTTCTGTCTGGTTTTCCTTTTGAAACAGGATCCTTTAGAGAGGTTAATAAAAATCATTATGGAAGTCACATTAGAATCCTAAATGCATACTGTTACAGTATCTGGGACATGCTGATGGCTTAACAGGGACTGGATAACAAAGATAAATATTATAATATTGATAATAATAGAATGATGATGACTCTACAAATGCTAATAATTGTCAAAAATAACCACAATGAATCCAGAGGTAGATTAGGATTCTAGAATTCTAAAAAGAGCAATAGTTCTACAGTGAGATGGCCTAAGTTCAAATATAAGCTGTGTTTTTATAACCTATATGACCTTGAAAAAGTCACCTAATTTCTTTAGGCCTCAGTTTGTACATCTAGACAATGGACAGATTAAACTAGATGATCTCTAAGATACATTCTAATTCTGATTTCACCCCCATCTTCATTGAAGAGATGGATCTTAGAGGTCATTAAGTTTACCTCCTTAATTTTACAAATGGAGAAACCGAGGGCCAGAGAGTTTAAGTAACTAGTACAATGGCAGTGATTGGCAGAGGCAGGATTCAAATTCACACCTTGCAACTAAAAAAAATCTAGCCCTTATTCCACTATACCATATGAGCCTATGAAAACATAGATTATTCAGAACATGACAGAATATTATCCAACTGAGCTGGTTTTGTTGTCACATATTTAGAGGTAGAAAGGAGCTAAAGCTTTTTATCATCATCATTTGTTTTGGCATTGACACCCCAGACAACTAAACTTGCCACTCTTTGTGGCCTCTTGGGGATCAAGGAAGCACTTCAAAAGCAGGGAACTTTTTGATGGTTAGAATGGAAGAGATTATTGGTAAAGTCTACCTCCATTCTACTCCATACAATGAATAGAAATGTATAAAGTATAGCATAATTGCTATACTTGGGAAATGGACAAAGTCCAAGAGAAAAGTGAAAATTTTATAAAAAGTTAAATACTGCAAGGAATAAATATAAATATAACAATTCAATGCCATTTCAGAACATTAAATGCCAAAATAGAAGATCAAACTAATTGATATTCAAGACTTTAAAAGCAAAATCAGAATCAATTCTAGCAGAATAAAAACTCCATGAGGGCAAAGACTATATGATTTTTTGCCTTTATATCCCAAATGCCTGGCACATAGTACGTGCCTTAACTTGAATTTTAAATTGAATTAAATTGAAATGAAATTAATGGTACAAATTTCATAGGATTTCAAAAGGGGAAGCTCACTGTGGACTGACATGATCTGGGAAAGTTTTATAGAAGAAAGCTTTGAGCTGGCTCTTAAAGGACACAGAGAGTGTGAACAGGTAGAAAGAAGAGGCAACAATCCCTTGGGGTTATACGTGTGGAGTCCCCCACATATATAATATTGACAACCAGGCTGGCATCTTAGACTCTAGCCTGGCTTCCTGAATAGGACGAGTGTTATTCTGGTGGAATTCACCACTCTGTGTGTGGCAAAGACATTATTAGTAAACTCCCTTCCTCTCCTCTTTCAGCACAGGACAGCTCAACAGCTAAAATTGGTGGTGAGACACAGCAGGGGAAAACAAAGTGACAAAATATTGTCTCATCCTCCATAAACCACAGAGCTATCACTTATCAGGAGAGTAGGAGAAAAAGAATCATGGTATTTCTGAAAAAAAAAATCCAGCTGAGAAATCTGAATTTCTCTTCACCGTGCTAATCCCCATTCCTAACTCCCTCCCCTCCCATCCCCCTTCACTCATTGTGGCCTGTCTATTGTTAATCCTTCTGAGAACTAACTGGTCTTCAAGTCTAGACATGGTGGTAGCCTATTAAAAAGCCCTCCAGTCAATGCCTGGACAAGATCAATAAGACTTTTTATAACACAATGAAAATTTGCTATTTTGTTAAATGGGGCTAATCTTCCATTTCTGCAGCCCTCTTAAAGCTTTCAGTGGAAGGCACTAGAACCAAGGTGATTAAAAACTTGTTCAGAGATAAGAACAGGGACACTGTGGTCAATTCTAAGGTACAAATCCCAAATACTTGAGCCACATCTTTTATAACTAATGTACATTTACTTCTCTGCAAAACGAAATAAATATTTCAGAAGCTCAGATGTACTGGTGAGGATAAAACTGCCTTGCTCCAATGTGACCAAGGATAGAATGATTTTAAATGGAGTTTAGATTAGTGAAAATATAGAAACTCAAGCCAAGCAACAGATGAGAAGAAAGGAAAAGGGGTTTTAGGGTCCATAGATAGAAAGGGGGAATTTTAAAAGGATACAGTTCTATTTTTTAAAACACTCATTTGATTTGAGTTGTGAGGGAGTAAAATTATGAAAGAAAATCTATGTGTATTACAAGTTTACTTAGAAGAATAAAGAATAAAGCATATCACTGATATTGGGCAAAGTAGGTATTATAATTATTTTTTCATCCCAGAGGGCAACCAGATCATTCTCCATGGAAAAATCATTATGGTTCTTTCCATAGGATTTCCTGCAAAGTTATTGCTATAGTTGAAGGATGCATCTCTAAGGATTGATTAGAAGACCTAACAATACCTTGCATTTCCCTAATACTTTATAGTGTTATTACAGAATACTTTTGTTCATTTACTAAAATGTTGTGTCCACCAGTCACTAGTATAGAAACCTTGGTCTGCTCTTTAGGCCTAGATTTACCACAAATAATTGCAGGTATTTACAAAACACATTCAATGGGTGACAGGGCAAATTATGGGAACTCTGTGCATTAGGAACATTAAGCATGTAACTCATGGGTCCAGGAACAAGATGTAAATTGTGGAGAAAACTTATTTGTCATAATATACATAAGACATTTCATTGTTGGAGTTTTAGGAACTGCTTTTGTTATAAATCACAGACAGCCAAGATATGGCGAATACAGAATTGGCCCTGGATGCAAGAAAATCTGGGTTCAGTTCCTGCCTTAGACACATACTGACTACATAACCATGGGAAAGTCATTAAACTTCTCAATGCTCTTGACCACTCTCTAAGATGATAAATTGCAGACAAGGTGCCAAACTGCTTGGTAAACAGAGTTTCATCATCTGCAAGCGCAAGTCCCTGTTCCCAAGAGTTTGATGGTAATATATATCAATATTGGTAGACAGGCCTCTACCTGAATAAAAATTATTAACAAAACCTTTACAGAAATCTCCATACAGTGCTAATGCCTGGATAGTTTAAGGAGATAAAACCACAGCCTGAATTTGAGCTTAGATCCCCGAAATTGACTAATAAAAGCACTGTGCCTTGCTCACAGAAGACAAGCACTCAAGGTTTCTGATTTTTTTTTTCAAAGGAGCACAAAACCTGGAGTTGAATTGGTCTACTTGGCCTGGTTTGGTAGGCTGCATAGTCATTCATGATGGATATTTTCTGTGACTGATTATACAAAAACTAAAACTTTCCAGGGACATCAGGTGAGTTCCATCAGTGAAATCCTTTAACCTTGTTTTTAGACAAAAGATCATTTCAGCATGAGAAGGAACAGTTTCCAACTGATCCCAATGTTACAACATTTTAATTATCCTCTCTCATGCAAAATATTGAAAAGGGCCACTAACCAATAGATCAAGATGGACATCAGCATTTTTGACATGGTGGAATCAAAGTTCAAAAAGATGTACCCAGGGGCATACAGAATTAATGACAGGGCTTTATGGTGGAGTAGGCAGTATGGATAGATTTCTTTGATCTATTGACTTTGGGGAAGTCATTGCCCCAAACTTGCTAATCATTACTAAAAAGCAAACAAAATTCTGCTTATCCAGATTTGCCTGGGAATTAGCTGGTAGGCTAATGGATTATTTTGAACAGCTGACAGTTGTCCAATATGCTAGCCAAGAATGATTACATTATAAATAGATGAAAATAACAATAAAATAAGTTCATTTGCATAAAAAGATATACTTTTAAAAGTACTTTCATATGTTTTTTAATGAAATAAAATACAGTTGACACAAAACTACTTAGCATGATTTAATTAGCTTTTGATCATTCAAGAAAGATTTCTGAGTCTTGTGGCCTTCAGAGTCATCATTATGAACATCAATCATTATACAGCACTGTGAAAAGAATACTTTGAACTTTACATTTGTTCGGATTTAGGATAAACTGAAGTTCAGTTTATTAAGTGTACCCAAACTTATACAAACAGAGTCAAGTCGGAGCCAGATGTCTCCAGTGACTCACTAGAAGAGTACCACACACAAACAGTTATTCTATGAATGTTTCTTAATTATATTGATGACCTTTATAAGCTACTGGGATCTTATATCTTACTAAATGTATTCAAGCCATCTATTGTCATGGTATTTGTGAGCAAACTTCATCTAGAAATCAGAATCTAACAGTACTCAATCACTTCCTTTCATTTGGCTCTAAATTTCTTTACTTTCAACATATTCTCACCTTTCAAAGGGCACAAGTAGGAAAGATTGGCAAAAGGATATACTTCTAACTTAATCCATCAGTGAAATCCTGTCATTCATTTAATAAAAAGCAAATCTAACCTTGGAAACTGAGGTTATTTCAGCATTTGAATGCTGAATTTCATGTTAAATGAAAAGGAAGAGATTTTACAGAATTCAAGAGAGCATCTACTCAAAAGTTTAAAAAGGAAAGCAAGAAAAAAACCTCTCAGACAAACTGCTCATTGCAGTTCACACACACACACACACACACACACACAAATTCTTGTCCCAATTTGATTTTCATAAAGTGGACGTTTTAAATGCTACCTCCTTAATACTCATCCACAACCCTAACATAACCTTTCCAAGACACAAAAGCAAGTTCACGCCCTATTACAACTGGTTTTAGTTTAGTTTAATTTTTTTATTTGCTATTTTTCCTTTCCTGTCCAATCAGTCTATAAGTAAAGAAGACAGCTACCTAGTCATAGTGGAATAAAGGCTAACAAAAATCACCAGCTCTGCTCATCTCCTTCAATGCTGCTAGATGTGTCCTTTGTGATTTCTAGAAGTTTCATGGTATTTTTCGTCTCCCTGGTCCTAGCTGCCAGAGGCATGATGGGAATTGGATGGTGTTCACACACCAAAATCTAAATATCAATTGAGCCTTAGAAATTGCTATGAGGAATGGTGAGAGAGATTGGGGGGGGGGGAGGAAGGACAAAAAAATACCAAAAAAACAACTCGACCTGAGCGGCTCTGTGCTAGGTGAGGTTAACTAGGTTGTCTTACCAAAAAACAATAATATCCTTTTGGAGAAAGAAGGCCACTAGCAGATGAGAATTACTCTGCAGGATACTACAGAGGAAGAGAGCAATAACAGTTGTGGAAGTGGAGTCAAGAAGCAGTAAAGCATAGTTGCATTCTAGGAGAGTTGTCAGAAGGGTATCAACCAAGACTAAATCCTAGAATTGTGAGCTATCTGGGACTATTTCCTCTCCCCATACTAACACAGGAATCTGTAGGAAATTTATACTCTTCTGTGTTTAGGGGGAATTTCCCTTCTTTATTTACTCTGTTTTTCTGTCATAATTAAAAGTTATGCTATTTCATTTATTGTTCCTTCTCATACGTTTCAATGTTTGTTATCAACTTCTTTGGATATCATAGTATTCATTTCATCTATTAAACACCAGCTTATGATTTTTGTTCCAGGCAAGCTGATCAGTTTATCCCTGGTACATACACTGTTTCTGAGCAATTGGACATGCCAATCTTCCTATAAGCATAATATCACCTGGCTCATACCTGGACAAGATACACACACACACACACACACACACACACACATATACACATATACACATCTGGCTATACAAATATAAATGTGAAGTCAATATAGGTATAAAGGATTATATTATCATTAACAAGACGAAATATTTGTTCAAAACCTAGCCATAGACAAGCAAGATAGTTTTGAAAATGTACTGTTAAATTTATTATGTATTTTTACAAAGATGTCTGTGAGAGAGATTGATGCTTTTGACCCCTCTTTTTTGTAAATGATCATGTTTGCTGATGATTAAGTTCATAACAATAAAAAAGAAAACCAAAATAAAGAAAATAAAACATTATGCATTAGAAAGACCTAGATGAATGTCTTTATGATACATGCACATTATATATGTGTATGTGTGTGTGTATTTTTGTTGTTGTTGTTGTTGTTGTTCAGTTGATTTTCAGTTGTGTCCAACTCTGCATTACCCTGATTGGCATTTTCTTGACAAAGATACTGAAGTGGTTTGCCATTTCTTTCTCCAACTCATTTTATGGATGAGGAAAGTGAGGTAAACAGGTTTAAGTGACTTGCCCAGGTTCACATAGCTAGAAAGAGTCTGAGGCCAGATTTTAATTCATGAAGATGAGTCTTCTTGACTTCTGGCCCAGTACTCTATCCATTGCATCACCTAGCTGCTCCTTGTCATATATGCATATACACACATACATACATACATACACACACATACATACATGTGTGTATGCATGTGATTGTGTTATACACACATTTATATATGTACTTATTTGGAATATATACATTTCTCTACACATACACTACTACCATTATAAACACTCAGCTTGGGAATATCTCATATATACAAATGGAGGACACATCAAGCTTGGAATCTCTTGGAATTTTGAACAGTAAAAAGTATTCCCCAAGAAACTACCCTGTCTTCCTATTGGGAAAAGGGAATATGGTGAAAGGGGTAGAAGACTCCATTTTTGCATGATGGCCAGAGGTTACTGCAGCTAACATGAAAAGGAAAATATGGTTCCTTGTGTTCCAAGTTATGAGGTGGAAATAGAAATATCCTTTGCCCATAACACTTTGCTTGTGCTTCATTTTTTAGCATTTATATCTTTCTATCTTGTATTAAATTTATTTGCATGTGCCTTTTCTCCCCTACCATATTCAAACTCTTTGAAAGTAAGGACCATTCCTTGTTTATCTTTGTTTGCCTCATAGTGCCTAGCATTTAACAAATGTGCATTGGACTGAACATTATGTAATCCTTAGCTTCCTAGGCTAAGCCACAAATTTCTGTATAACTCATAATATAACTGAAATACTATACAAGACAATAGCATTATTTCTACCAATATATTTTTTTCACTGCAAATTACACTGATACGCATGGATTAAAATGATTGTGTATTTCCAACAGTTCACATGACACTGCATGCCCCATCTGGGAAACTTGAGCAGGACTGCCTATTATTCTTGGAGCTCATTACCTGCAGACTCAACTAGTGAAGAACAAAAAAGTAACAAAGGAACAGTTACAAACAAGTACAAGGAAAATGCCAAAATAATCGGCAAAAAACTAGAACGAGGGTTCAAAAGTACAAAGAAATTGGTGTCAACTGAAGCATCATGGTAGAGCACATGTGATATTACACCACATACATTTTTTTGCAGGGCAATGAGGGTTAAGTGACTTTCCCAGGGTCACACAGCTAGTAAGTGTCAAGTGTCTGAGGTCAGATTTGAATTTAGGTCCTCTTGAATCCAGGACCAGTGCTTTATCCACTGCACCACCTTGCTCCCCCCCCTCTTTTTTCACCATATACATTTGATATTTGTTCACTCTCTGAATGACAGTATATAAACTGTTTTTTGAGGACTAGTCTAGGAACTTAAAGACCGCATAGTATTTTTCCCCTATAGAAAAAAAAAATTATTGCTGAGTTCCAGACAAGTAATGTGTAACTTTTGGAATACAACTCGTTTGTAAGTTGGGGATTTCTAGCATGTGTATTTTTTCAAAGTGCTTACCTCACTTGCTATTAAATTTTAAACTCCCCAATGTCAGGAATTATGTGTTATAATTCCTCACATTGCCCAACAGAGCAGTTTATGCACTGTGGAATAACAATATGCATTGTTAATGGAATAACTTTGCATTTACCAGAGCTTTGTGTTAAACCAGCTTTCTGTTCATATTTTAGGATCCTAGAATGATAATGGAGGAAAGATTCTTAACAAATCATTAAAAAGATAGATTCAGCAAATGATATAATTAATGTGAAAGGGTTTTGAGAAATAATACACTGTATTCAATCTAAGCCAGGGGTTCTTAACCTGGGGCCTGCGTACTTGGATGTGTGTGGGGGGAAATATTTCAATATAAATGGTTTCCTTTGTAATCCTATATATTTTATCTTGTGAATTTAAAAGCATTATTCTGAAAATGTATCTATAGGCTTCACCAGACTTGACAAAGAGGTCACCAAAAATGTTCAGAACCCCTATCCTAAACCATTCCAGAAAAAGACCTGCTAAACTTTTCAACAAAAACTACTTTAATTTTTTGTCATGTTTTG
Source organism: Dromiciops gliroides (assembly GCF_019393635.1). Lineage (NCBI taxonomy): Eukaryota > Metazoa > Chordata > Mammalia > Microbiotheria > Microbiotheriidae > Dromiciops > Dromiciops gliroides. The sequence continues at coordinate 231,559,168 of NC_057862.1, forward strand.
CTGTTAGATAGGTTTTTCAATTTACGAGTACTAAGAGAGTTGATTTTGAGGTTAGCTTTAATAAGCCATCAGAAACCCTGAGTGTCTTCACCACCACCACCTCTTTCTTTCTTTCTTTCTTTCTTTCTTTCTTTCTTTCTTTCTTTCTTTCTTTCTTTCTTTCTTTCTTTCACTTCAAGTTGTGACATCACCCCCAATGTCATGGCCCCCTTAGAGAATGAAAGACAAACATCTACAATAAGCCATCTAGTTTTGAAAGCTATTCATAATTTTTGGTTGAGCTTCTATTCGTGTATGGGCATGGGGAAGGGAGAAGGGTATGCACATGTATGTTTATATGATGTGTGTTTGTGTGTGTGTGGTTGTATATGTGTGTCTGTGTGTAAATCTGTATATATGCGCAAGTATGTGTATATCTGTGAATGTGTGTATGCTCTAAAAATAGGAAGGTTCAACAATTTGCTCAACTCCAAACAACTAGTTCAGGACAGATAGGTGGTACAATGGATAGAGTACTGGGCCTGGAGTCAGGAAGATTCATCTTCCGGAGGTCAAATCTGGCTTTAGACACTTAACAGCTATGTGATCCTGGGCAAGTCACTTAACCTTGTTTGCCTCAATTTTCTCATCTGTAAAATAAACTGGAGAAGGAAAAGGCAAACCACTCTAGTATCTCTGCCAAGAAAACCCTAAATGCAGTCACAGAGTTAGACACAACTGAAAACTACTAAACAATAACAATAACAAAAACAACTAGTTAATGTCAGAACTGAGTCTGCAATCTAGCTATCTTCATTCCTAGCCCATGCATCCTTACACTACAGTTGTTTTGCCTTAGAGTTAATACCAAACGCAATATAAGATGGGGGGGGGGGAAGGAGAGGGAGGGAGAGAGGGAGGGAAGAAGAGAGAGAGAGGAGAGTTGGGGGGGGGGCAGGCAAGGAAGGGGCCCCTTGTATCATTCTAAGAGGTGCTTCAGTTGTTTCATTTAATTATACTCCCTTAGATACTAAGTCACTTCTGCTTCTAACAGTAGCGTTTATATATTAAAAACTCACCATGGATGACAAAGTCTACACAAAATGAAAGGCTATAGGTTAATGGTATCCAACACTTGTCTGCATGTACTCCCTTTTTCATTTTATTCAAATTATTTTTTCTTTTCTCTCTCTGTCTCTGTTTCTCTCTATATATAAACACATATACATGTATATTCACATATATACACATATACATATGTGCATGTATATGCATGTATATATACTTTTAAAAATTTTCCCGGAGGCAGAATAGACTTTGTCTATTGGAAAGGAGGACTATTTAATGCCTCCATTTCAATCTCCTAAAGGCCTTATCAGTGACAAGCAGCTCTCTGCTGACAGCTGACCTTTCCCATCATGTTCAAAATGAGAAATACACAAAACAACAAAAACAATTAAAAGGAATTGTAAAAAAACAGAAGAGAAGGAGAAAAGAGATGTTGGAATACTGCAAAATAACAACACAGAAAAAGGGTGGGCAGAGGGAAAGATGAACCAAGACAGAAGAGGATGACAGGCAAAGGGACACTGGATTCAACCACTTCTTTTCATTTCCCCTCCTTATGACTTTAGACAGCATGTAACTGTTGTTCACAAATCTGAGAGTCATGCTGGTTGGGGGATATAAAAAGGACAAGAATGGAAGGAGAAGCCATGTCAGAGGGGACAGTTATATATAAAATGCCACCATACTGTTTCTAAAAGTTCTCAATCACATCCTGAGCTATATAAACATACTCTTCCAAAAATACTTCTAAAATAACATTTTTCCTTCTTCTACCAAAAACCAGGCACTTCAAAAATCAAGTTGAAGCTCTTCTACTGTTCCCATCCTACACTTTGTTGCAGGGATTGCCCTCAACAATCTCCTATGCAGATGCTCTTAGTATTCTGCACAGGCTATCATTGCCCATTTGGTGAATTATCTATTTTGCATTCAGATAATTTTCCTCAATACACAGATAACTTTCACATCACATTGTCCTTAACCAGATTTGGGGTTTTTCTATGTAAACAATAAGTACTCCTAAAAGATCAATACTTCTAGGCAGGTAGGTGGCACAGTAAAAAGAGTACCGGGACTGGAATCAGGAAGACCTAAGTTCAAATTTGACCTCAGACACTTACTAGCCGTATGATCCTAAGCAAGTCACTTAACCTCTGTTTGCCTCAGTTTCTTCACCTGTAAAATAGGGGAGATAATAGTACCTGTTTCTTAGAGTTGTTGTGAGAATCAAATGAAATAATGATTGTAAAATATTTAGCCCAGTGCCTGGAGAGTGTTACATTGTTGTTTGTTGTTTCTCAGCATTGAGTGTGAGTACCACACACAAACCTCGACTCCATCACACCAAGAAAACCTATGACATAGCATTGTTTGGGAGGAAAATGGAATTGATTCCTCCTTCCATTTCTCTGGGACACTCCAATGAATAAGTTCTTGTGATAATAGTTCTCCATGGAACTGTGAAAAATGTGTCTCTTTTTCCTGTCAATTTTTCCTTAAACACAAAAACTACCAGACACAGTTATTTCAACAGGCACAGTTAGACGGAGGCAAGAGGGGGCCTATTAACCCATTATGGGAGATAGGCAAGAGACTTCAGGATTTTGATGATCTATAACTTTATCCCTGAGTAATTATTCCCTCCACTTATATGGATTATAGCATACATTCATACACACACACACACACACATGCACACACATGCACACGCGCACACATGCACATCCCACATTATAAGTCTTGATTCTACAACAAAATGAAAGGAGAAAGAGGAGAAGCAGAATGCTGACAACAGCAACAACAACTCCAGAGGCCGAAATTGATAAGAATGCAACACAGCAGCTCATGATCATAAGGAAGGAAGAAGCTCTTTCTTTTAGGGATCTCTCTAACTTCAAGGAATTGCTCAGTGCCATCACACAGATCAGTTTTGTAGAATTATAATTCTAGTGACTCAATCTATCAACAAGCATTAATTAAGGACCTACTATGTGCCAGTCACTATGTTAAGTAGTGGGGATACAAAGAAAGGCAAAAAAGAGACACTGACCTCAAGAAGCTCACAGTCTAATAGGGAAGGTAATATGCAAATAACAATGTACAAACAAGATTTATATAAGGGAAATTAGAGATAATCTCAGGGGGCAGTTATTAGAACTGGAAGACAATTCAGAGGATTTCTAGTCTGCTCAACCCACACATTTTACAGATAAAGAAACTGAGGCCCTGGCTTGCCAAAAGTGACATAAGTAGTAGCTATCAGAAACAAGACATGGATTCTCTCACTCCAAGATCATCCCTCTTTCCCCTATACCATGTGTCTCCCTTGGGAAGTTTGTTTCCCTTGACCTCCCACAGGCATACTGACGTCTAAACTCCTACTCTTCTCTGGAATGAAGAATGAGTCAAGGCAGGGTCTGCTCTGTGGACTGAAACTCTAAATTAAGTAGGTATTAAAGTCTTTTGGTAGTTCTTAATCACTGGGCCCCATATTCCCCTTCCAGCTATATGTTCTCTCAGCTTAGAGGTGAGAAATCCTCCCCCTGCCTCCCTCTGGTATTGGCATTTTCCCAGGCCAGGCTCACACATATCTGTAGGATGTCACAGCTTCCCAGGACGTGGCAAAGAATCTGTGCATCATTTGAAAGTTAATATAAGCAAAATCAGAGAATCTATTATGAGGGATCTCAGAGATAATTTAGTTTAACCTATAACTGAACAGGAATCCCTTCTATAATAGACCCATAAGTAGTCATACATGAATAGGACATCAGATACATCCAGAGGGAGCCCATTCTACTTTTCAATTTAAAAAAACAACAACACAAAACTCTAATTTTGACAAAGTTTGTTCTGCCTCTTGGTAACTTGAGTCTCGGCAATTTCCACTGCTCCTAGTTCTGTCCTATGTTGTCAAATAGAACAAGCCTGATTCCTCTTTCACTTGGCAATCTTCAAACTACTTGAAGGCAGCTATCATATCCCCAGTGAGGTTTTTTTTTTCTTTCTTCAAGCTAAACACACCCCTTCTACTTCCTTCAGGCAAACTCTTGGCTGCAAATAGATAAGAAACTATTATTCATTGAATTCCCATTAAAATGGTACCACAAGAGATATTTCTTTTCTGGAGGAAAAGACTATATTCCTACCCCGACTCCACACTGGGGAGAAAGTACCTTATCAACTCATTCATAGTTTCATAGATTTAGATCCAGAAGAGACTTTGGCTGTCATCTAGTTCAAACCTCCATCCCTCTCTGCAGATGATGAAAATTGAGTCCAAAGAGGTTAAGGGAATTGCCTCAATTCTCTCAAGTGGCAAGTGACAGAGACAGCACCTAAAATCAGAAAATTTGGCTCCAAACTTAGTACTCTCCTCTATTGTGTCATGCCACCTAGCTTCCAGATAAACAAACCAAGGCAAGTAATAATTTTTCACTTTGGATACTATGCTAACTTGCTGACAAAAATGAAGGATGTAATCACCTGTTTTATAGACAACATATGCCATCCTGGACAAGAAAATCTTAAGGAGGAGATCTGAAGTAGCTACCCTACTTACAAAAAGCCCAAATCTTTAAGGGGAAATGAAACAAAATTATAAAAATCACAGTATTTTAGAGTTAGAAGGGAATTAAGAGATCACCTAGTCTAACCCAATCTTTTTCCCAGTGAAAATATGGAGGCATTTCTTTATCTATACAACAAAGATATGTTACTCATATCTCTCTTCTAGAAAAGCATACAAGCAGTCTAGATTTATGGATCACCATGATGGGGGATTCACCAGCACTGATGCTCATTTTCCCATATAAAGTGGCGTGCCTTTCTTATTTAGTCAATTTTATTAATAGAAAAAGTAATAAATAAGGAGAGTTATATGAGAAACACCAAGAAGACATCCCACATTAAAAAAAGACTTTTCTTCAGAATAAAAATAGTTTATTTTCTGTTTCTTGGTATCTAATTTGCATGTTGATATTTTTTTAGGTTGATAGCTGAGAAATCCTGATACCTAGAACTATTTTTTTTTTGGTGAGGCAATTGGGGTTAAGTGACTTGCCCAGGGTCACACAGCTAGTAAGTGTCAAGTGTCTGAGGCCGGACTTGAACTCAGGTCCTCCTGAATCCAGGGCCAGTGCTCCATCCACCATGCCACCTAGCTGCCCCTACCTAGAACTATTTTGTAACTGTTAATCAAATACTAGCTGTGTGACCCTAGGCAAGCCACTTAATCCTGTTTGCCTCAGTCTCCTTATCTGTAAAATAAGCTGGAGAAGGAAATGGCAAATCACTCCAGTATCATTGCCAAGAAAACACCAAATGAGGTCATAAAGAGTTGGACTCAACTGAAACAACTAAACAAAAAATCAAAAGTGTATTTCCTTTTTGTAGTTTAGCTGACAGAAATGTGTATCTTGATTTCTCACCATGAGATAAAGGTAACACTGCCTTGGAGAAGTTTTTGGTTAATGCCAAACCTCCAAGTGGGTTAGAACACAACTTAAAGTTGAAACCAAAAACCATCCTTAAGGCTGAAACTAGGAGAGACCTCTAGTCAGGTCTGTGAATGGACCTCAGAACTTGGGCATTTACCTACTATTTGGAATAGTTGACTGGAAGAAGAAAAATGCTTGTCACCTGCTACTTAGAACTGATCTGAGTAAATGGATCAGAAAAGAGCTAAAACTGGAGTGGAGGTGATCACAGTTGGACTCAGGACTCAAAGAAGAGCTGAGCAGGAAATAGATTTAAACTGAGCTGAAAGTTGAGATCTCAGGAGAGACGTCTAGCTTAGTCTTATAACAAGCTGCCTGAGAGGAGGAAATACCTCAGAATTCAACCAAGGGAAAAGATCTGGAAAAGCAGATCCCCAGTTTATTGTTTTGGATTTTGTCAGAGCTTAGCAGTCCTTTCACAGTCCAGACAGATGAAGAGCAATAAGCAGAAAAATGGCCCCACCCAGTAGATAAGACCTAGAAGACCAGAAAGCCTGCCCATAACTAAATTGTTGTACTGACCATACCTCAGGGAGACCAGTAGTCCAGAAATGACAGTTACCAATGAGACAGGTGTTCCTATATACCTTTGCCTTCCTGATATAACTCCATAGTTTTATACTTACTCTGCCCCCATGTTCTGTCTGGTCCCAAAGAGCAAACTAGGTGAAAGTCGCAAAGAGAAGCAATTTTAGTCTTAATGTCAGGAAACATTTCTAGAAAATTTTGCTGTTCAAATGTGGAATGAGCTGCCTGTGGAGGTGGTGCTCCTTCCCCCTCCTCTTCCTCATTGGAGGGCTTTCAAAAGAGGCTGAATGTTTTAGTGAAGATTTCTTTAGGGGATACAATGGACTAGATGACCAACACTGAGGTTCTGTGACTCTGTGGCCATCTACTCTAAATCACTCATTTTATAAAGAAGTAAGGTGATTTGCCCAAAGTCATTTAGCTAATTAATGACAGAGCCAGGTCTAGAATGGAAGTCTCCAGACTTACTACAGTGTTCTTTCCTGACATATCAGTTTGCTGCTCTGGAATTATATCTTGTAGACTTAGTCCTAATCATTTCCCCATCCCCATCCCTTCAGGGCTGGCATGCGTGAGCAGTAGCATTTCTGTTCACATTTAGACATTTTTATGAAATCTCACTTATCATGCTCAAGGGCCTTCTACTCATCTCCAAATTCCAGCTGTCAGAAGAGTTGTCTCTCCAGTGCTAGTTAACTGTATCCTTTCTGCTGTGCAGAAACACAGGAAGCCCCTGATGCCTAATGCCCTTCTCAGCCATCTTTTCAAAAACACCACCAAAGAATGAAGCTATGTTAAGCACTAGAAAGGCAAAGACAAACACCAAAAAACCCTAAACAGTTCTTAAGGTCCTTAGATTCTACTACTCTGCTGCGCAATTGTCTTGGGACAGTACATTAAAAAACAAAAACTATAGGGCAGGGACTAAAGAGGGAAGGACCTTGATTACTAAGAAGATAACTGTAGCTGAAATGACATAATATGGGTTCGTTTTATACTAGAAGTTCTGGACTTCCATACTTGTGACCTGTTCTGAACTCAGTCATGAAAATCTGAGTTAAAATCCTGCACCAGACAATAAATAGCTTCATGACCCTATGCCAGTCACTTAACCTCTCTCAGACTCAGTTTTCTCATCTGTAAAATGGGGATAAGTTGTGAATATCAAATGAGATAATATATGTAAAACAATTTGCAAACCTCAAAGTATGTAAATGCTGGCAATGATGATGGCAATGATGATGACAGAGATGATGACAGCGATGATGACTGTGACTCACTTTGGGAAGTCACATCCTACCTAGAACATCCCAAGTAGAGGTAATATGTACTGCTAATAAATGTTTGTTTTCTATTATGTCCATACCATCTCCAAACTTTTGTTTCTAGGATACACAGAATTTGATTAACCTCAAGACTTTGAAACAGTGTACCATGCATTATAAGCATTTGGATTAAAACCATGAGATAGGGTTTGGATGGTGTTGAATCTGGGATGAAACTGAAAGATTGATTTTTCTCTCTCCTTTTTTTTATAAAAAAAAAAGTGATACCCTTTAAATCCAGATTAAAGAAACTACACAAAAGAACAAAGTTCAAGAGCATAGCAAACCCTAGACCATGGCTCATACCATGGCAGATTTACAAAATTAAACCATGGAAAGGTCAAGAAATTCAAGTAACAAATCCTTTTTCTTATAAGTCTCTCTGTAGCTTTTTCTAACATATAGGAATTCTTACTCATACAAAGTGGCTTCTACAGAATCATAACCATTGTTTCAATGTTGGATAGGAGGGTGTCACTCTAACAATTCAAATTATGCCTATGTTAGCCAAAATTTTTAATGTCAACAAAAACATTTTCTTTTTAACTGTGTGTCATTTTGAAGCCAAAAGCTCAGAGTCATTGGGTGGCTGGTTTTTTAATTTTCATTAAAGGAAGAAAAAAGTTCAATCATCTCGTCCAAGCTCTCCCTCTAACAGCAATTCTATATCACCAGAAAATCTCAACATTAACCACCCAAATTTGACTTAATTAAATTCCACAGTCTCACAAACCATCACCAGATAAAACATTTGTGAAATGTCATGTGAGGCATGTCAAAGTATCTTTTCAATGGCTCCTAATATGACCAATTTGAAGCATGTTTACTTTCCAAATTATGCATGTGATTTGGCTGGAGTGAGAACATAGAGAAAGTTGAAGCTTTTAAAAGCTTTTCATGCTGGGACCCATAAAGACAAAATTCTAAAACTTCTCACAAATTCAATGGGGCCAAATAAGCTTAATTTAAATTGGAAAGGAAATTTAGTGTGGTGGAATGAGCATTGGGTAGTTTACAAAAAAACAAAAAAGGTAGGACCGGTGCAAATGAGCCTTTAACCATTTCTAACACTATGAAGGAACAAATATTATATTACACTAACTAATTTGAGTAGGGACAGTGTCCTAAGAGAAGACACTCGAATTTTGGCTTGCAGGTTGCTACAAATTGTAAGATCTCAGGCTTACAGAACAACGTGGTAAAGGATGGAAATGAATGCATAAGTGAATGGAATAAAAATTGCAATGTCTTACTTTTTAATGGAAGTGCCATAGTGTTTTACCTTATACATACTAGGTACTTAATTAGTAGTTATTGAACTAAATTGAATGATGACAGTAAATAAGAGAAGTAATGAAGCAATTTCCCAAGTAATGTTTAGCTAATAAGTTATACCAGTGATTCCTAATTTTTCTGGAACCATGGCACACTATTATCCTTTGATTTTGTGACATATTGCTAAATGTGCTATATGGCATATGCCTATTTTAAAATTCAAATGAATTAAAATAAATTATATTTTGAAGATTTGGGGAAAATACTATAAAACTCTATAAATTGATCAATGGTCCCCTCTAACATTCCAGAATCAGGGTGAGGGCCCACTGAAATATACAATTTTAATTTAATTATAAAAGTAATCTCACCAAAAGACACAAATATATCAACATTTTGAAGAATAAGACCTGTAAACAAAGTTTATGAGATTTGGCATTATTCAACTTTGTAGAAGATAAAGTATAGTTTCAAAACAGTTCTAAAAGCATACGGCAGGGGGCAGCTATGTGGCACAGTAGATAAAGCACCGGTCCTGGATTCAAGAGGACCTGAGTTCAAATCTGGCCTCAGACACTTGACACTTACTAGCTGTGTGACCCTGGGCAAGTCACTTAACCCTCATTGCCCTGCAAAAACAAAATAAAACAAACTAAAGGGGCAGCTAGGTGGTGCAGTGGATAAAGCACCAGCCCTGGATTCAGGAGGACCTGAATTCAAATCTAGCCTCAGACACTTGACATTTACAAGTTTGTGTGACCCTGGGTAAATCACTTAACCCTCATTGCCTTACCCCACCCCATCCCCCCAAAAAAGCATATGGCATCAGAGGAATTAAAACTGGAAGAGACTTTGGAAGTCATTTTATTCGGTCCACTCATTTTACAAATGAGGAAACAAACAGAAATGCTAGGTAACAAGATTTGAACTCAAGTCCTCTATCTTATTCCAAATCTCATGTTGTTGTTTTTTCCTTTTACAAAAGCGTCATCCATGAAATGCCATAATTACTCAAACCTAAGCTCTGCCCTACCCAGCACTGTCATTGATCACAGTACCAATAATAAATATTCTCATAGATACATATCTTTAAATTTTACAAAACACTTCATATTCATCATCTCATTTTACCTTCACAACAACCCTGTGATGTAATAGTACAAGTATTATCAATTCCATTTTATAAAAAATCAAGTCTTATAAAAATTATTTGACTCTACAAAAGTCATATAGGTAGCAAGAGACAAATATAGGATTTGAACATGGATCTTCTTCCAATAAGTTCAACATTCTATCTATACCCCTCTGCCTCCCAAGAAGCAAGTAGGAAACTATGATAATTATTTTCAATCCTAATTACCTCAGAAAGTTATGGTTGCTTAACCCAAAGAGATCAAAGAAGGAGAAAAAGAATGTGTGGACACAAAAATAATTGGAGCAACTCTTTTTTGTGGTAGCAAAGAACTCAAAGGTAAGGGAATGTCCACAAATTATAGGACACAAATGTAATGGAATATTATTGTGAGTTAAGAAATGATGAAATGGAAGGTTTCAGAGAAAGCTGGGAAGACTTGTATGGACTGATGCAGAGTAAAGTGAACAGAACCAGGAGAACAGCATTGTAAACATTAACAACTTTGAAATTCTTCAGAACTCTAATCAACACAATGACCACCCACAATATCAGAGCACTGATGATGAAGCATGCTATCTACCTTCTGACAGAAACTCAGGGTACAGAATTAGACATTACTTTGAAATAATCAGTGGGATATTTTTTTTTGCTTAATTATGAATATTTGTTACAAGGGCATTTTTCTTCTCTTAATGATGGGAAAGAAGGAGGAAGAGAAGATAGATTTTTATTAATTGAAAGAATAAATTATAAATTTTAAAACCCATAGGGTTATACTATAAATGTGCCTAATTTTTCCCTAATACTGTTAGGCTTTCCTCATTCAAAGCTTCATCCTAGTTGTGTTCTTTTTTAATTTAGTTATATTTTCAGCCTTTAATAGGCTTAAACTAAAGTAGGAAATGTCTACTGTAGGTTAGATATGAAGAGCTTTTCTCTACAATGAAGGTAATTAGACACTTCAGTTGTGGAATCCCTTTCTCTAGAGGTTTAAAATAATAAAAAGGAGTCATTTCTCTGGAATTCTCATAGTTTGTGCCTGAATTGGTTTTACAAGAAAAGGAAAAAACCTCAGCTAAAAGGAAAGGTACTTATAAATCAGGGGCAGGATCTGAAGAGCAAAATAAAATGTCTCCTAAATAACTATATAATAGTATCCTCATCCTTATGACCACCAGAAGAAAATACCTAACATATGGAAAAAAGAACCTAGATATGAGATACTATGGGATCCTATCTGATAAAGCCCCTTTTTCAGAGGTGTTGGGGTCTTACAAACATTTATACACCTGAAGTAATCCTACATGTGCACATAGCCACACCACTAGGAACACTCATCTCAGAATTGCTAGCCCATAGTGTTTAAATTTCCATTCCCCTCCTAAGGTTGACCCAGTACGTTGTCACTATCATTACCTTCACAGTGAAGACAGTTAGCAGAGAAAGTCAGGTGTATGGAAGAGTCAGTTGAAGGGCAGTGGGCTAATTTCCCTAAGAAACATACCAGGGAGGGGGCAGCTAGGTGTCGAAGTAGATAAAGCACCAGCCCTGGATTCAGGAGGACCTGAGTTCAAATCTGACCTCAGACACTTGACACTTACTAGTTATGTGACCCTGGGCAAGTCACTTAACCCTCATTGCCCCAAGGGGAAAAAAGAAAAGAAACATACCAGGGCATCTATTCTTCTGAAAATCTGTGAATACAAAGCATAGGCTTAGAGATCTTCTAACATTATTGGTGATTTCTCCCTCCTCTGACCCATAGCAATATATGCTTCTCTTATAGACCTATATTCTAATTTGTATTGTAGTTATCTGTCTATATGGTCTTATTACTTTCCGTCACACTTGGCATCCTACCTCCCACCTTTGAATCTTTGCACAGACAAAGCTGAGCCCATTATTCGACTCTGGAATGTACCTTCCATACTCTCTCCCTTACAGTCCCTACATTCCTTAAAAGTTTGTCTTGTTTGCCTTTTTCTATAGGAAGCCTTCCTCTCCCTCTCTGTCTCTGTCTCTGTCTCTGTCTCTGTCTCTGTCTCTGTCTCTGTCTCTATCTCTGTCTCTGTCTCTCTGTCTCTGTCTCTGTCTCTCTGTTTCTGTCTCTGTCTGTGTATGTGTGTTTCTCTCTCAGTCTGTCTCATCGAGGGGGGGAAGGGGAAGAAATCAGCATTTACTATATTCCAAGCACTGTGTTAAGTGCAGTACAAATCTAACTTCATTTGATCCTCACAACTAACCTGGGGGTGGAGGTGAGGGTGGGGGCTGGGTAAGTGCCATTATCATCCCCTTTTTACATTTGAGGAAACTAAGGCAAACAGAGGTTGAGTGACCTTCTCAAGGGTCACACAGCTAGGTAGTATATGAGGCCTGAGTGAACTCGGGTCTTCCTTCCACCAGTCACAGAGCTCTATCCATTGCACAACCTAACTGCCTTAATGCTCCCCATTTGTTAGTTCTGACTCTCTCCTCAAATATGCTGTTACTTATGTATTTCCATGTTGTATTCCCCCTGAGAATATAAGCTTCTGTCTTGAGGACAGAGCTGTTTTGTTATTGTTCCTGTTGTTTTTTCTTTGTATATCCAATGCTTAACAGAATGCTTTGCACATAGTAGTCACTTAATAAATGTGTGTTAGTTTGGATTGGATTTTAAATTCCAGGATAACAGGTCTTGGGTCTTATTTTTTTTTTAATTTCTACACCACTCCCAACTCTTCCTCTATCCCATACTAGGCACTTAATAAATGCATGTTGAATGTTGTTAAATTTCTATCTTAAGGAAACTAAGGGAAGCAGTTAACTCCCTAAGGTAGTTGTTGGAGCAGTACTTCAGGACCAAAGAAGGTGAACAATCCTTTCCCTCAGAATAGGATGTAAAATATAAAGGGAATTGTGTTATTAGAACTGTAAGAATCTTGTTCCTCTATTTCCCTTCCCACCCCATACTCCCATTGCTTATTGTAAGGATTTCCAAACCACCAACTGTTACCTATATATCACAGAGATTTACCCAATCTCCATGCCAATTCCATCTGTCCTCATTTGCTACTAAAGGAGTCTCTGCAGGAATGGGGGTACAAATGGGAAGCCATTCTGTGATGTTATGTCTTACATCCAACTTTTACCCAAGCCCTGCTCTCAGTAAACTTAAGACTTTAGGAGAGCTAAAAGTAACTCCTGTCCAGAAAAAGGTTGAGGACTTACAACTTATTAAAGCAACATCTTACCAAACACCAAGGTGGTGCCTTGGAAATGGTGCTTTGAAATCTCTATGTCTATTTGCCTGGGAATTAACTAGGGTTACTAGTGAATGTATAGGTCTGGCATTCGATATTATTAACTGAATTCTGCTTGGTAGTCTAATTGCAAGGATCATAGCATTATTTATTTAGAGCTGGAAGAGAGAGACCTTAGAAGTTGTCAAATCCAATCTGATTATTTTGCAAAGGAGCCAAGAGAGATGCCATGACTTGCCCAAGGTCACCCAGACCAGTAAGTGGCCAAACCACATCTTGAACTCAGTTCCTCTGACTCCAAAGATACTACTGCCTCTTCACAGCAGTATTGGTAGGGGGGGAAACATTGAGTGAATTGGAAGAAATTCCATAGACCCATGACATTTTTTTAACATGTGCAGATAAAATGTTTGCCAGGTTATAGTTTGGGCCCTTTGGGTAATATTTGTCCAGCATAATCTTGGTTGAATGCAAATTATAGCTAGGGTAGCTAGGTAGCACAGTGGATAGAGTTCCAGGCTGGGAGTCAGAAAACTTTGAATTCAATTCAGCCTCAGACATTTACTAGCTATGTGACCCTGGGCAAGTCATGGGAGATAAATTAAGGGAAAGGTTAAGTAGGGGAGATTTATGATCTAATATCCAATTTTAAATCTCACATCACTTAACTTTTGCCTCAGTTTCCTTATCTGTAAAATGAACTGGAGAAGGAAATGGCTAACCACTCCAGTATCTCCACCAAGAACATCCCAAATAGGGAAAAATAACTTAATAACAACCACCTGCAAATTATAAATTAGATTTCTTTAACTAATTGAATTACTCCAGATTTATTCTCCTTCTCTTTCTCTCTCCCTTATGTGCTCATGCTCACAGTAGACTCATTGGTATAGGGCAGGCCAGCAAACAAATTTTCATTTATGAACGGTACCCATGTAACCCAATGGATACTAACCAACTCAGAAAAACAAATAAATGGTGTATTGGAAAAATCACCATCCTCTGGATTATTTTCATTAGAGGCCATAAAGTCAAGGAAGTCATCTGTAGACAGATGAAAAAATTAACCAAGTGAATGTTGTCAGAAGTTTAAAATGAGAGTGAATAGGGCCCACACTAGCCATTTTTGTAACACTACATCATTTTAATGCTCCTGAAGAGACAAGGAGGCCTAGGATGTGGAAACTGGGGAGAGGAAGTATGCCCAGGGCCAAGGCTGACCAGAGAATTGGTAGTCAAGGGAAGTATATCTGAGAGTGGTGTTGTGGGCACCCTTTAAATTCCCAACCTTGGGACAAAGCCCTGGTGACTACCTCCTAGTTATGACTCAAAAAGTAAAAAAAAAGTTCTCCCCAATGGTCCAATGAGAGTTTTAAATCATAATTTTCAAATAAATTGTACCATCAAATAGGTCAATAATAAACTCTTATATACTACAAAAGATCTGCAATATACTAGTTCCCACAGCAAATTTGGAGGTGGAGAGAGAAAGGACCCGAAGTTTAACTTGACCTGACAATTAGAACATATCACATACAGCCTGAGTGGGCTTGGTCTGGGGGACCCTGCTTGCTGTGGGAGGCATGTGTGTATATGTATATGTATATATATATGTATATATATATATACACATATATATATATACATATATACACACACACACACATATATATGTATGTGTGTATGTACATACATAGATACATATAGCTTTAGCAAGTCCTACCACTGAAGACCAGAAAGTTTTAATAGATTAAGAACTTCTAAAAAAAAAAAGAACTTCTGCATGCTGAAAACCCTTTTTTTGTGGGGTTAAGTGACTTTCCCAGGGTCACACAGCTAGTAAGTGTCAACTGTCTGAAGCCAGATTTGAACTCAGGTCCTCCTGAATCCAGGGCCAGTGTTTTATCCACTGCGCCACCTAGCTGCCCCCAAGAACCCTTTTTAAAAGGTACAAGCCTTGCAAAGCACAAACAGCAAGGGAAGGGCAAGGGAAGATCACATTTACAATCTTGAAGGACAAGAAGATGGAGAAATGTTGATGGTGCCTCAGCTTGTACCCTTTCATGCCTCTGGAGAAGTCCATGTAGCCCTCCCATTATCTGATGATAAGTGGAGTTTTCAGGGTATGTGAAAAGGTGCAAACAGAGCAAAAAAAAGAAAACTCACTGGCTAAAATATCTTTTTCTTGCCTAAAAAGCAACTATACATTTTCTTCTTTTCAGTAACACCTTTTTCATAATAACTCCACTCATTAGAAATATTAGTAATTCAGACACCTCAAGCAAAAAACTGCTCTTAGTCTGGTTTCAAGAAATACCATTTCAGCAGTATTTTTGGTATTCATATTTTGAAAATGTGCTAATTGTAAATCATTTGAAGACTCTGCTAGCCCACTTGCAAACTCTGGCAGCTTTTACCAAGCTGGAAAGATCTGAATCAAGGCCTAGTTCCAGACTAGATGTCTTCTGTCTGACGGAGGACAAGCCCAGCTGAATACAGAGAGGCATATCACCAGAAAGCCAGCATCTAAATGATGTCTTTTGGGGCCCCGGTGAGCCATGAAATGAACAAATATATAAAACAACCTTTGTCCTGTGAGGTTCTCTTCCACTTTGAAATAATTCCTTGTAACAGAATTGTAGAGGGTTAGGCAGCGGGGAAAGAGGGTAGGTAGGGTTCTTTAGCTGCATCCCACACTGGTTCCTCCTCATCTCCTTGCTTCTCAAAATTCTGGGATTCTTTGAAGGCTAAGTTCAGAGGCCACCTCCTCTATAAAGCCTTCCTTGATTAATTCAGATGTTAATTCTCTCTCCTGGCTCAATTTCCTTCATATTATAATTATACACAGTGTATCCTTCCCTTTGAAAGAATTTAAGTTCCTCGAAAGTATTTCATTTTTATCCCTTGCACCTAGCAGGGTACCTTGTAAACAGTAATTGCTTAATAAGCTTTTGTTTAATTGAACTGAGGGTTTCTTTGTTAAAAAGATTGGGAGGGGATAGGAAGTATTTCATAGATTTTTTCTATAGCACTCCACATCTTTGTGATCATAATTGGATTGAGCAGTATAAAGAATGTAAGATGTGACTAACTGCTGAGACTTGAGACTGCACTGCTGAGTTGCATCCATCATGATGTCCTCTGGAATCCAATCATCTGGAAAGATCATATCAACCCTGAATCCTATATTTCCTCAATACCCCCTGTCCTTAGGGTCCCTCCTTCCTTCTAGTTGGAGAAGGTAGAGGGTTGACAGTGGAAACCCTCCCCATTTAATGAGGGCGCGTAGGACAACCTATTTCATCACTTCCCACCGGACTGAATTCCTAAACTTTATCATGCCATTATACCAACTACCTCAGTTCTCCTCCCATCCAGCTTTCAACTTTTTTTATGTTGTCCTTCCCCCATTAGATTGTGAGCTCCCTGAGGACAGAAATCATCTTTTGCCTTTCTTTGTGTCCTCAGAGTGCACATAGAAGATATTTAACAAATATTTACTGGCCCATTGACAGATAACTATTACTTATTGATTTTTTTAAAAAAGCAAATGAGGATCAGCTTGGCAAAACAGCTAAAGAGTTGGCTTTGAAGCCTGGAAGACCTGAGTTTTAAGGCCTAACTCACACATATTGTTTGCAGGACCCTGGGCAACTCACTTAACTTCTCAGTGCTTTAGACAAGACTTTAAGACTATAAGTTGCATAGTAGATACAGATCTGCATGGGTAAATGGAGCATTCACACCTGGGAATTCCTTGTCACCGTAAAATTGCATAGATATTCCCTGTACCTGTATGACTCAGTAGAACAAGAGGAGACCTGGAAGACTTTCCTCAAAGTATTACCTATAAAGTAATAAAACTATAGCTTTAGAACTAAAAGGTACCTCAAAGACCATCTAGTCCAATCCCTTCATGACACATATAAGGAAACTGAGGCCCAGTAAGGTTAAGTTATCTACCTAAGGCCACATGGTGCCAGAGACTTGATTTATTAGGTCCCCAGACTCCAAAGGCAATACTCTTTCAACTATACAATTTGTTATTTAGTCATCTTCATTCATGTCTAACTCCTTATGACTCCATTTGGGATTTTCATGGCAAAGATACTGGAGTGGTTTGCCATTTCCTTCTCCAGCTCATTTGACAGATGAGGAAACTGAGGCAAACAGGGTTTAAATGACTTGCCCAGGGTCACACAGCTAGTAAGTGTCTGAGATCTGAAATAACAAAGATGAAATCTTTCTGAGTCTAGCCCCGGTATTCTATCCATTGCACCACCTACCTGCCCAACTGTACAAAACCACCTTCCAATATATAATAGCCTAATAGATATTACTATGGAGATATTTGTATTCAATTATCTGCTGAGGATGGACATAAATCAAAGGAAAAGCAAATCTTTTACTATTCAAGGAAGTTATCCTTGCACACAATAGAAATGAGGCCAATTCCTAATTGATGGTAAAGTGATCCATGTCTCTGTTCATGAGGACCCAGTTAATTTCATGTATCAGCAGAACACTATAAATGCTTATCAGTAAAAGTTCTAGCAGTACAGAAGGAATTATGTCTAACTATCTACACTAGTAAAAGAAAATGGATGAAAAATATTCAACACATCGGCTATAAAAAATAGACATATATCCCACCAATTTAGTTCACCTGTGTATATTTTAGAAAATGAAAATGGACCATGAGTCCACTGCAGACTAGATCCCAGGTTTGTCTGGTTTTTTTATTCTAAACCCTTACCATTATAATATGACTAATTGATTTTATTTTAAATACTTAAAGATTCTAAGATACAAAGCATAATTCTATCTGTGCCTGCCAGTAATATGAATAAACATTTTTTTTAAAACTTAGTTTAGATGAAAGAGTATTTGTCTGGGAAATAAGGGACTTTTTTGTAGTTCCAGCTTTGGTGTTAATTTGCTTTAATCTAGGCAAGTTACTATACTTCTAGGCATTCTAGAGCCTCAGGCAAGCCCTGGGCAAATTCCATTATTTGAGTGAGGAGAGAGAAAAAACAGTCCTTTCCACCTGAACACAGGCCCTCCAAAAGAAAGGGAGCAACCAGTTCTCTAGAAAGTCTACCTGGACCCCTTAGCAGGGCTGGCAACTTTCGACTGCCCAACCTCTGAGAAGAGGGACTGAGTCGGGGATGGTAGTTGGGGAAGGTGGACCATATGGAAAGAGCACCACAATGATGAGACCCTTTGGGGTGGTAGCCCAGGGCCAATAGGTACACTATAATTGCATGGTAACACCAGAAAATACAAGTGCTATGAGGGGAAGGCTTCGGGAAAGAAGGTTGGGAGACCACCTCAGCAGAAAATGAACTTCCTGAATGTTGGCTACCCTCAGCACTCTGGGGCAAAGTGTCAGTTACTATGGCCTAGAAATGTCTCTCCTTTTCTGTGTCTCAGTTTCTTCATCTATAAAATGATGAGATAATCTCTAAAGCCCTTTTCTATTCTTACATTTAATGATTTTGCTGCTTTAAAATGTATTTTAATAATAATAAATTTTCATTTAATCTGGCTGACCTTCTCTACTATTATGAGGATTTGGTGTGGCTTTAGTGTATTAAGATGTTTGAAGACTTGATTTCTGCATAGGTGGTATCTGTGTTTTTGTTTTGGATCATGGATTCTTTCTCTCATCTGCTACGTAGTGCAGAATTTAAACAGGGGCTATTTTCCAACCAGCATGGGACAGTATCTCTGAAGTGGATGAGTGCGTGCCACATTTTAAAAATATTTGAAGATACTTAAATGTAGTAGACTTTTCAAGAGTTAGATAAAAGTTGAGTGAATATAATAATCCTCGATGCAAACATAAAGAGGATTTAGCTCAGTTTGGGGGTAAGAGTAGAGATGGGTTTATTCCCAAGGGGTGGGAGGTGGTTAAATAATCTATTTGAACTCTTATTTTAGAGATGAGAACACTGAGTCCCCAAGAAATGAAGTGATCTCATAGCTACTTTGTGATGGAGGGAACCTGAGCACCTAACCAGTCTGACTCCCTTATTTTAGAGATAAGAGAGTGAGGCACAGAGAGAGGTTAAGTGACTTGTCCAAAGTTACATAGGTGGTATTTGAACTTGGATACTTTTAATTAAAATACATTGTTCTTTCCCCCTGTACCATGCTGACCCACTCTTCTGGTTCCTAATCTAGGCCTCTTTCTTCTTACGGAGCCCAACTGTGCTTCAAGTTCCCTTCAACTCTATTCCATTTAATCCTGCAAAGGACATATAAATGTAGAAGTTATGAAAGAAAAGAAAGAAAGCTAAGTCTCAAAAAACATTGTCTCTGCATTGAGACTTACTTTAGAGTTTAGAACTGATAGGGGGTATGCTGTTTTGTAAAGAATTAATTGTTATTTGAGGTTTTTATGCCTCCGCGAGCACTGGCCTGGGGCTCCGTAAATTGCACGGTGCTCCACCCACTGGTTGTAGCCGTTGCCATGGTGCTGGCACCTCTTGTCATCACCACTCGCTGATGCCTACATGGGCCTGGCAAAATAATAATGATTGGAAGCCTAGTGAGGGTAGTCAGGTGACTGTCAGAGCAGCCATCCCATTGGCTAGGGCTGTGTGGGGTTTTTCTGGGATTGGGGGAAGAGAATTGGGCATTCTAGCTGGACGCTGGAAGGCGACAGGAGTTCTGCTGCGTATTCTCAGCTGATTCCTGCGTGGTGGTATCTTTTGAGGTTGTATAATTTCCCTTTCCCCATTTTATTTCCTTTCCCTTGATCCTACTGATCCTGTTTTTTTTGTTTTGTTTTGTTTTGTTTTTAAAGTTCGTTCTTGTTAAAATAAATCCTGTTCTGTTTTGAGGGAGGCTGCCGGTCTCCTTCCTTGCCCCAATATTGTGGCGAGCCGCTTAGCTAACACTCCCCAATTAAAAATTGGTCCCCACAGTTTGGAGCACACAGATCTTAATTCCTCATCCTTTTAGACAAAAGCCATGAAAAAAATTACACTTAGCCCTATATAGTCAGTCTTTAAACTCTAATATATGTTTATATATATATATATAAGTGTATGTATCTATATATGTGTGTATGTATACATATGCATATATACACATATACACATTTAAGACATATGGTCATAATAGGAAATTATGGTTTTTTTCCCTTGAAATGCCCTTTCATAGTGGTATTGCATGTAATGAGGAAGATTTCTCCTTCCTCTCCTACTTGTTCCCTCTTCCTTGGTCTGCACTGAATGGGTAGAGGCTGTCAGCAATTTTCTTCTGTCCACAGCTGGGAGATGATAGTTTTCTACAGTTGGCTGCTATTTGTTTCAATTATGGTTATTAATCATGGACGTCTCCTGATGGTGTTCTCAAAAAAAAAAAATCAGGACTTTGTTTTTTAAAATAAACCACTTCCTCCCTCACAGCAGAATTGATGGGTTGCTGGATAGGGGTAGGGGGAGGATTGTAGCCCTAACAATAATTTGGTGAAAATTATTTAGGCAGCTAGGTGGTGCAGTGAATAGAATCATGGACCTGAGTCAGGAGACCTGGGTTAAAATCAAACCTTAGACATAATCATGGGAAAATCACTTAACCTCTGTCTACCTCAGTTCCTTTATTTGTAAGAAAGGGCTAATAATAGCACCTAACTGCCAAGGTTGTTGGTGGGATAAAGTGACGTAACATTTGTAAACTGCTTTACATAATTTGACAGATTACATAAATGCTACCTATCACTTATTTATTCATTTACTCATCTATTCATTCATTCGTTTGTTTGTTTATTTATTTGGTGGGACAATGAGGGTTAAGTGACTTTCCCAGGGTCACACAGATGGTGTCAAGTGTCTGAAACTGGATTTGAACTCAGGTCCTCCTGAATCCAGGGCTGGTGCTTTATCCACTGTGCCACCTAGCTGCCCCCAAAATGCTAGCTATTATCATTATTAAAACTTCTAGCTTGATGGTTTTGATATAGCACATGCTAGGAGGATTGGTGACAGGGGTGTTTGTCAATGTACCCACACTTTAGAAATGCAAAGGTTGCTATAAATGTTACTTTTTAGTCCAAAAAATCTTGTGAAGAGGATGCAGTTCTGTCAAAGGAAATCCCAAAGCTTATAGGAAGCCCATTGTAATACAGTGATGTTGGTAAAAAAAAAGTGCTCTCATTTAACTTAGGGATAGGGAGTAGATCTGTTCCAAGTCAACGTCTCTGAAACTTACAGTCTTAGAGAGTTTACCTAGAGGACTGAGAGATTATATCATTTACCCAATGTCACATAGCCAGTAAGAATCAGAGACAAGCCTGAAGCTAGGTATTCTAGACTTAATGTCAATAATGTATTCACTATACGGAGCTGCCTCTTTTATTTAAATTAGCTCGGGATGAAAGGGGATCAGGTAGCAGCATGCTATAATGGAAAGAACCCTATATTCAAAGTCATGAAATACTGCAGATAAAAGCTGTATTCTTGCTTGAGTGATCAATTGACAAATGTTTATTAAATGCCTACTACAATGCAGGCATAGAATGTGTGCTAGGTACCAGAAATATAATATGACAGAAAGAAAGATAGATAGATAGATAGATAGATAGATAGATAGATAGATAGATAGATAGATAGATAGATAGATAGATAGATGAGGGATGGATGGTTAGATGGATCAATGCATCGATGGATCGATGGATACATACATACATATGTAATAGAAAAATCAATGAATCAATATATAAATGAATGAATAAGCAAATAGATGAGTGAATAAATGAATAAACAAACAAATGAATAATTCTTTTCCCTAAGGATCTCATGTTCTCTCAGGGAAGCTAATGTATACAAGTAAATGTATACATAAAATAAATATGTGGTCAATTTTTTTTTTTGAGGGGAAGAGTTAACTCATTATCAGTTTAGTTGCCTAAATAACTTCCACCAAACCTAATGAGCCAAGATATCCATACTGAATGGCTCTCCCTCAGTCCCGAAACTCACTTTAGTTTGTTTTATGTACCATTGACATTGAACACCTCCATAATATCCACCTCTTCTTGTTAAACAGTAATGATTAATCTTGGTACTAAATAATGAAGAGACTAACTTGAAAGTGAGCTGGATGGAGAGGACACTCTACTCAGAGGAAGTGGTGGATAGAGTAGGAATGGAATTTGAAGTCAGAAGGTCTGGATTCAGGTCTCAGGTCTAACATTAGCTATGGCTGTGGTCAAGTCACTTAACATACACGAACCGTCCTCATCTGTAAAATGAGATAATACTTGTGCTACCTACCTCACAGGGTTGTTGTTTTAAAAGTGCTTTGTAAAGTAATGCATATATATATATATATATATATTTATATATATATATATATACACACATATATGAATTAACATGTGTGAAGGCAGTGTGGTGTCATGAATAGAGTACAGATTAGATGGGGGAATAGGTGAGGGGCTTGAATCCATCATTTAATACTCACTAGTTGTCTGGCCATAGGTGAGTCCCTCAACTTTTCTGAGACTTAGATAACTCTCTAAGGCTTTAATTTATAGACAGATTGCAATCTACCTCAGTAGAGGGATGCACCACACTGATGGAAAAATGGGTCCTTGACACATTATTAATATGAGATCTGAGTTCTAGCTCTGCCACTGAATAACTATGTGACTTAGATATGCCACTTAACTACTCTCAGTCTTGGCTTCTTCATCTGTAGAATGGATAATAATTCCTGCTCTTCATATCTTACAGGGTATTGTTAACATCCACAGAGAAGACATAGATAAAAGATATTAGTAATAATAATAATAATAGCATTCATATAGCACTTTTAAAGTTTGCAAAGCAATTTACACACTATATCTGATTTTATTCTTACAACAAACCTGGGAGGTAGGTGCTATTATTATCCCATTAGAGAGATGAAGAAACTCAGGTAAACAGAGGTTAAGTGATTTGCTCAGGGTCACACACATAGTAAGAGTCTAAGGCAGATTTGAATTCAGATTTTCTGATCCAGTAATCTACTGCCTATGCTACTTAGTTGTCTCAGAAAACTGAAGGAAAGATCTTTTTTAAAGAAGGCTATGCTGGGGGCAGCTAGGTGGCCCAGTGATTAAAACACCTGCCCTGGATTCAGGAGGACCTGAGTTCAAATCCGGACCTCATACACTTGACACTTAATAGCTGTGTGACCTTGGGCAAGTCATTTAACCCTCATTGCCCCACCCCCAAAAATGGAAAAAAAAATAATGCTGTGCTATCCAAATTTAGGGTATTATGTGGACTACCTAAGAATAATTTATAGTTACTTGTTCAATTTGATTAATTTGTATTGTAGGTACTCCTCACTTAAGGCTTCCAAGTGATATTCTTTCTTATTATTTGCTTTCTCAGTCCTTAAAAGGTCAGTCCAATGTAGATAGTAAAGGAAAGTGGTTAATCAATGCTTCTAAAAATGGGTTGTGCTCTGTCTGAACAACCTCTTGATGAAAAGCTTTGTCGTTAGTTCCATAATGGCACCCTCGGCTCTCTTCTCCCCAGTGCCTAAGTCACTCCATGGTGGTAAAGTAGGCACTCAGGGTGACAAATCAATGCTTTCAGACCCCTAGAGTTATACTTAGTAAGTTATTGTGGTAATGCTTCATTTATTCTACTACTGGGCAATGCACTCAGCTGTACCCTAAAGATTTAAGAGAGTTACCACGCTTCCTTCAATACCTAACTTACAAATGGGAAGTGGTATGGGCACCAAGAACCAAATCATACCCAGAAAAGTATATCATAGTATATAACATTCTCTATTCTTCAGTATTCTTGAGAACTAAAGAGTATACATAAATAATGAACAAACTTACAGTGTGAATTATCTGTATAGTTGAGAAATATCTTCTAATAGTCACATTTCGTTCATCTGACATTTGGGGATAAAAAAGTCTGAAGACACAAATTGTCCCCTCAAGTTCTCAGACTGACCTTTAAAAAATTTTTAATATTTCAACCATTTTTAATATAGGCCTTTCTAAAATATATTATTCATTCCCTGCCTTAGTAAATAGAGTATACCAAGCAAGATTGAATCTTTTTAAGGGTCATTATTATGAACATTAGTTACAGTAATGAGAGGGTAGAATAAAGTCTCTTTTACTTCTAAATCTGAAACTTATTCTGTCAACTTATTGATGGGTACAGGTTCTACTGAAGCATACTTAGTTTGCCACTTCACTGATTGTCTCCCAGGAATCTCCCTGGATTCTCACTCTAGTCAGTAAGTCTACTGCCTTCCCCTCTCAGTTATGCCTTCAAGGACTACTGAGACTACTTGACCTCCCGTGGTCAAATTGACTTAAAAGGTTCTAGATTCCTGTGCTCCACTTAGTATTCATTCATTCATCTATTTACCTATTTATTCATTTGTTTATCTATCTATTCATTCATTTATTCATTTGTTTGTTTTTTAGGGTTTGTTTTTGTTTTTGTTTTTGCTTTAGCAGGGCAATGAGGGTTAAATGACTTGTTCAGGATCACACAGCTAGTAAGTGTCAAGTGTGTGAGGTCAAATTTGAACTCAGGTCCTCCCAAATCCAGGGCCAGTGCTTTATTTACTGTGCCACTTAGCTGCCCCAGTATTTATTTTCTTTCTTTGCTTGTGGCCACTTCTCTTCACCACCATCATGTCTCACTGCTTTCTGCAGGTCTACTTCCAACAACATCCCCTTCTAACCTGCTGCCCACATCTTTTACTGTTGATCTCTCCATTCTCTGACAGGAAACAAAGGCGGAACTCAAGCATGGAGAGGAAACCAGATAATTTGACCCACAAAACTTAATTACAGCAAAGATGTTCCCTAACTGAAGCAGTGGCTAGCTTTGCCATTTTCTTATGAAGTGAAGTACAAGGGTTTTATGAAGTTATTTTTGTTGGGTTTAAAGGTATTAGAATTACTAATGTCCTCCTAGGCACTATGTCTGCAATTTACGGAACTGATTTTTGGCATTTCTAGGATGCTGGGAGTAGTATAGGTAGAAAAGGCTGATTTGCTTCAGTTATAGATAAACTGTTTTATTAAGGCATTTGGCCAAAGCTATTTCTTTAAAAAAATTAAAGATATGCTTGTAGATAAACTAAGGATTCTCTGAATTGCCTTTTCTGATACTCCAACATCACTATAGAAGGAAGAGAAGGGAACTACAAGCACTGAAGGCTGCTTCGTACTGGAGTCAGGAAGACTAAGGCTCAAATCTCTCTTCAAACATTTACCAGCTATATGACATGAGCTCTTTCTGCCTCAGTTTCCTAATCCATAAAATGAAGGGATTAGACTTAATGGCCTCTAACGTCCTTTCCAGCTCAAAATCTATAATTCTATGACACGATCATGCTATTTCTATGTTTCATGTATTATCTTCATAAATTAAAAAATTATCATCTAATGCCATCCTTCCAGAGGTAAGGATACCTACACTTAACCATCAGGTTGGCCTCCAGATGCTATCTCTAGGATCCATATTTAAAGCCTTGGCAGCCTGATAGAAACTGCCGAAGTCTGTGTTGGATTAACACAATTTTAGAGATTCAAGGAACAACTATGCTACAGCAAGGCATTAGAATGGCTAAAATTTCACGGATAAAAATGACTATTAAAATATCAACATAAATACTGATTAAACACCATACAACAGGGACCAGACACAGTCTACAATTTTATAGGCCTGTTATTCAAATGGTGCCCCTGATACTCCATCTGTGTGATGATGGGCAAATCATCTCATCTCTTCGAGCCTAAGATTCCTCACCAACATAAAAAAGGATAGTGGGGGACAATAACACCCATAGCACCTACCTCAAAGGGTTGTTCCAAGGGTCAAATGAGAAAATAAATCCCTCTGAGATTTTAAAGTCAGTTATTCTTTTTGGTTTTGGGGGATTTTTTTAGCCTTTGTCTCACCAGGAAAAGGGTCTTGAACCTATCTAAAGGGAGAGATTCAGGATATGAGATGAGAACCATAGGATTCAAAGCTGAAAGGGACCTTATCGATCATTTTATAGATGAGGCCTAGAAAGATTGAGCGATTTGACCAAAGTCAGACAGCTAGTATTTGTCAGAGCTGGAATTTGTATCCAGGTCTCTTCACATAAGTCCTGGACACTTCTTTCTCCTACTCTATGATATATAAGGACAGAAGAAGAAGAGTAAAAGGAAACCATCAACCATGTATCAAACAACCCATTCTTTTTTATGACTAAAAAAATTCATTGGTTCAATTACTCATCTTGTACTCAGCAAACGGTGTCATTACTCAGTCCTTTCCTGATTCAGAACATGACAAGAATAGCACTGTATCATGCCACCATATCCCCTGAAACATTCAGAATTCTGGAAAGCTCTTCTCACCAAACTCTCTAGGAGACTGGAAATGGTCCAGTGACGTACATGACCAAATTTTCAGGCAAATAGCAGCAGGATCTTTAGAAGTCAGGAAATCATAGATTTAGAACTGGGAGGAAATATTAGGGCTCCTAGGATCATAGCTCTAGAGGTCATCCAATCCAGCCCTTTTGTTTTACAGAAAAGGAAACTGAAGCCCAGAGAACTATTAACCCAGGTCCCCTTACTGCAAATGAATGCTTTTCTACTATACTGATAATTTTCTAAGTATGGGTCTCTAGACCATTCTAGGGACCCTGTGAGGTCAAAACTATTTTCATAATAATGCTAAGATAGTTTAATTTCTAATACAGTAAAGATTTATAGATAAACTCCACATAAACAAATGCTCTTTAAGAGGTGGGCTTCCCCAAGTTGTTTTTTTTTTTTTTTTGCCAAGGATCACACGGCTAGTAAGTGTTAAGTGTCTGAGGTCAGATTTGAGCTCAGGTCCTCCTGAATCCAGGGCTGGTGCTTTATGCAATGCACCACCTAGCTGCCCCCCCTAATCATTTTTAAGACTGCAAAGGAATCCTGAGAGGGGCTTGTAAGAGCTGGTTGTTAAATTTTCAGTGTGAGCATTTACATTTAGAGAATCAGTAAATGCTACAAATTAGGGCATGGGTTATTGTTTTGCTGATTGTCTAAACTTAAGAACATGATAGACAAAATGTTACTAATGCAGGATAAACTTAAAAGTGTGTCCTGCTTCATTTTTTTTTTCAGAGATCCAGTTGTTAAACATTTGCCATCACACTCCCACCTAAAACAAAAGAGTTTGAGAACTGCTGCACTATTATCAGTCTACCCCTCCCCACCTCCCAAATAGCATTATGACAAACTCAACAGGATACAAAAAAGCAAATTGAAGTGGTGGTAGAGAGGGATGCGGCCTGTGGAGCAGTATCAGAAGAGGCCCCTCCTCCCACCTGCAGGGTTGTGGGTATTGAATATTCACATCACAACTAACCCCTGTATGTGAGGATCTTTTGGCAAAAGGGAAAGCTTTGAACCACCCAAATGTCCCAGCTTTCAACACAAAGAGAGCACAGAGTGACAGTGACCCTCCTGAGATAACATGGTAACATGATGATACAATGGAAGGTAATGAGCCGAAATATTGGGTTAAAATGCACACACACACACACACACAGAGCTGGGAAAGTCTGTTAGAGGAAGTCAATAGTAGCAAAGACAGAGTCCTTGCTGACTCCTAGTCTCAGGAAAGAATGGAAACAGGGAAAGGGCAGAGGAACTAATTAATAGACCTAGGAAAATGTAGCTATGGAAGGAAGACATGGAAAGAGAAGAAAAATGGGAAAGCTAGAGAGAGAAAAAAAGAGAGAGAGAGAAGGAAGCCTAGAGTGACAGTGGGAAAATAGTCATTCAAAGTCAAGGGAGTCAGGGGCAGTTTAGTGGCACAGTGGATAAAGCACCGGCCTTGAATTCAGAAGGACCAGAGTTCAAATTTGGCCTCAGACACTTGACACTTACTAGCTGTGTGACCTTGGGCAAGTCACTGAAACCTCACTGCCCCGCAAAAAAAAAAAAAAAAAAAAAAAAGTCAAGAGAAAGAAAAGATAGCGGAAAGAAAATTTCAAAGAAATGATGAGGAAAGTAAACCTGTGAAGCAAGGGAGAGATGGAACAGGAGGAAAAGAGAAAAGAGGAAGGGAAAGGAAGGAGAGTGAAAGAGGGAAGAAAGGGAGGAAGGAGAGAGGGAGAGACAAAGACAAAGAAAGAGGGAGAGAGGGAGGGAAGAGGAGAAAGGGAGAGAGAGGGAGGGAAGGGAAGAGAGGGAGGGAGAAATGGGGATGGAGAAAGAGGGAGGGAGAGAGGAGGAGAGGAATGGAGAGAGAGAGAGAGAGAGAGAGAGAGAGAGAGAGAGAGAGAGAGAGAGAGAGAGAGAGAGAGAGAGAGAGAGAGAGAGAGAGAGAGAGATCCTTGCCGGTACAGTAACAAATAAATCCCCGCAGCATGACAGCCGTCTGCTAAAGCATTTCATTTTCCCACAACATAATGGTGTGTTATTGCCCATTATCTGTTCTGTCAGTGCCAGAGTCGATATTAAATGAGGGGCAGCTGCATTTAGCTGCCATTTTTCAGCTGTCTCCATGTTGCCATGGAGACCCAGTTGTTTCTCGGTGAACCTGCCTGCCAGGCATGGGGGAGTGAGGTGGATGGGCAAGTAAATGCTGTGAGAGGTTGGGGTGCAGGGGTGGGGGAGTAAGGAAAGGCCAGGGAGATCGGGCAGAACGTTCTGGAGGAAAGAACAGCCAGTAACTGGCTCATCATGTCCCACCTGAACCTGAGAAATCAGCCATTTCAAAACTACAATTTATATTCCAGTATATCTAGCCAGGCAGCCTCTTTAGCCCTGCTCCTCACCTTGAGGTTCACAAAAACTCAGTGCTTTGATGATTTCTTCAATAACCATGAAACTCCTTTATATTCCCTCATTCTAACCCTGCCTTTTGGGCCCATCTACCACATCCGTACAGGCTCCCCTTCTCATTCCCTTCTCTTTTTCCCAATTCTCATCCCCCTCCCTATCCCCATCTCTGTCCCTATATCCACAGTCACAACTTGTTCCCCTCAACTCTAGGGGATGGGGAGAAGGAAGATAACAACGAGAAGGAGCAGCGTCATTTGCCAGATTTCAAAGGGAAAAGGCCCTTGACATCCCTTTTGGGGAATGGGGAGGGGTGTCCTCACTTTGTCCCAAATGAACTAAGGAATTGACATGACTTAAGCATGCCACCTAGAACAGACACCCAGGCTGATGGTGATATAAGGCCAGATCATATACTTTCCATATGTTTGGGTTTGATTTCACTTGGTTTTTAGAATTTTTGAGTTGGAAAAGATTATCTAATCTATCCCTTCATTTTATATGCAAGGAAACTGAGCCCCGGAGATGTCATGCCTCAACTCATAAAAGTTAATAGGTTGTCCATATAGGCCCTCCTTCAGTTACCACTAGCTAGGAAAATAAGAGCCTAGAAATCAGTGGAGGTCAAGAAGGGATCTGTTCTTTTAGCAAGCATCCCTTCCTATCCCTTCTAAGATGTCTTAGTGAACTTATTTCTATTCTGCCACTCCCCTAAAAAATATTCTAGACCTCAAATGCCCAAAAGAGTCGATACCTTGCTTAATTGATTTGATCAATTGTCACCTATTTTTCATTATGACCTCAAATTTTGAAACACAGAAGTTATCTTCCCTGGTAGTCCAGCTTATGGTATCCTACCATTCCTGATAAATGAATACTGCTACTTTATTTCTAATTCCAGGTCCTCAAAAAACTCAATACACATTACACATTAGAATTTTACAAAATCAAACAAAACAAAAAAAACAGAAGGGGCAGCTAGATGGCACAGTGGTTAAAGCACTGGCACTGGATTCAGGAGTACCTGAGTTCAAATCTGGCCTCAGACACTTGACACTTACTAGCTGTGTGACCCTGGGCAAGTCACTTAACCCCAATTGCCTCACTAAAAAACAAAATAAAACCAAAAATAGAATTTTACAAAATCAACAAAGAAGGGTGAGGAGGAAGTAAGTGCTACTACCTTCATCGGACAAAAAGGGGGCACTGTAAGGTTGACTTGCTCAATCTGTTGTATGGTGCTCTCTCCTTCAAATCATAATACTTCAGTCACTAAGTATGTGACCTTAAAAATGTGAGCAGAAGGTCACACAATGATCCAATCATTCCATGATGGCTTAAAACCTGGCTCAGAGCAGGGGCGCTATAAGGTTCAAAAGAAGTAATACATGTAAAGCACTTAGCAAACCTTAAAACTCTCTATAAATACCAGCTATTGCTGCTGCTGCTACTGCTATTGTTATTATTGTTACTAGTCTATAGTCACCAAGCCTCCAGTCTTGTGATGAATTCATTCCCTGAACCTCCTTTCATACTCCTGCTGAGCTCAAGCATGTTTATAGAGCAAAAAAGGGGTGGACTAGTAAATATTTTAGGACTCGCTCTTTGGGAAGATATATATAGATATCTATAGATATATTTATATAAATATATTTTTATTAATTACATATACATTTATATATGAATATCTATATTTATGTTTATATATACATATATGTACAAATATATTATAGATAAATCTTTATATACAGACACATATATATGCAAACACGCTTTTAAGTTTGATTTACATTATTAACATTTTCTTAGAGTAACATTTCATGGATTAGACAATCAACAAAAACAATAAATCAAGGCTTGATCTGTCATGCCAATCTCTGAGGCATAAATGTTCACATAGAAAATTTAACAATAGTTTTTCCCTGTAGTTAGAGTTGGCACCAGCATACCCCTTCCTCAGATGTTTATCGGTTGTGTGACCCTGGGCAAATGACTCAAGTCCTCTGAGCTCAGTTTTTTTCATCTATAAAATGAGAGAGTTGGAATCAATGGCTCTTGGAATTTCCTTCTTTCATTAAATCTATAATCCTATGTTCTCCTGGGTCAATCTTAGGTAGGCATAAGGTTGCGTAGATCTCTAATGTCTTTCAACCAACTGCCCTGAATTGGATCAAAGTAAAAAGAAAACTGAACCATTTTGACCACTCAATGCAAGAATAAAATCTTTGCTTTTTTTTCCACATTAAGAAGTTCTATTTTTTTCCTCATTTTCTCTCATAGCGCTCAGCTCCCACCCCAGAGTCACCCATGCTGTGCCTCCCACTATTTCCATCCCCCTTCTCAGGATCCGGCTTTTGATCCTTCTTTCCCTCCAGCTCCCTCTGCACTTCAGCCTCCTTCCCTTGCTGACTGGCAATTTCTCTTCTGTTTCCACACCACGGTTTACGGAAACAAATTCTGCCTACTTCACTTATATGCTAATCTGCCTCCTTGGTTTCACTTCTTAAATACAACCCCTCACTTCTGAATTAGGGATTTTTGAAAGGATCACACTGAGCATCAACCAGCTAGCTCCCTTTTTCCCAAGATCTTAAAATCCTAAGCTTGGGGGTCTTGTCAAAATAGATAAATAAATAAAATGTGCAAATATTTGGGAGAAGAAAATAAGAGATGTGCTGTCACTTCCATTTAAAAATAAACAGACAGACAAGAATATGTTAACGTGAATCAAAATCCAACATTTTGGATTGACTCTAGGTTAGGGGCTTTTAACTGTTTTCGTCTCATGGGTCTCTTTAGCAGTGTGGTGAAGCCTATGGACATTTTCTCAGAATAAATATTTTTGTTTTTTTAATTCATAAGTGAAAAAAAGCTACATTTTAATTAGCTAGTGAAAAAAAAAAAGGTTGTATTTTTTTTTCTTATCCAAATTCACAGATGTCCTGCAAGCTGACCATAGACTCTTTGTGGGTCCATGGAGCTCAGGTTATGAAGCATTGTTCTACACAAAAGACTATATACTATACTGGATGACAAATTAGCCTCAAAACCAGGAAGAATTGGTTATTAGTTTGCATGTTGTCTCCTCCATTAGACTGTAAGCTCCTTGAGGGCAGGAACTGTCTTTTGCCTCTTTTTGTATCCCAAGCACTGTTTAGGATTGAGGTACAGCACTTTATCCACTGATAGAGGGGAGTTTCCTCACCTGAGAATTTCCTCTACCAAGGAAATGATAGGTTTTAGTCCTTCTCTTTCTCTAGACATCTAAACTAGTCATGTATTCAGCTCAGCTCTCCCCTTTCACTTCTGCAGGGCATAACAATATAGTGATACCTCAATTTAGAAATCAGGAATAGAAGCACCTTGCAAACAGAGCAACACAAAGTCATCCTGGGTCCAGAAGGGTTTGGGAAAAAAATATGATCTCATCATCACCGGGTCAGTGGCATGAGTGATTATCTAGAGAGAACACAGTAGCACTGTCTCAGGAATCATTCTATCATGGACAAGAGCTCCCACATGCAGCTGAAGAAAGGTTCACCTTCTCAGGGCTCTTAATGAATTGAGGGAGGTACTGCTTGGATCTCTGAGCTATAACTAGGGAAAGGTGACAGAAGCTTTACCCCAGGATGCCAATATCAAGGGAGGAGGGGATACATTTCCGTGCTTTCTGCCTCTTATGGTCATCCAGCTTGCTGTCCCCACCCACTGCAATCCTGTACCATCCCTATGTCTTTTATTTGTTTGTTTGTGGGGTTTTTTGGTTTGTTTGCTTTTTTGCCGGGCAATGGGGGTTAAGTGACTTGCCCAGGGTCACACAGCCAGTAAGTGTCAAGTGTCTGAGGCCTTATTTGAACTCAAGTACTCCTGAATCCAGGGCCGGTGCTTTATCCACTGCGCCACCTAGCTGCCCCATCCCTATGTCTTGTAGCACAACTTTCCACCATGCTACATGTCCAGCCCCAGGCCTCCAACCCAGTGGCCCTTCCCCTCTGCCCTATTTGGATCTCTTGGGGCTGAACCACTACCAATCCAGGAACAACTGCATCTGATTAGAGAGGCAGAGCCTATACAACACCAATTACTACTCCCTTGTACTGCCCCCAACTCAGCTGAATTTTCCCAAGGTACTGAAATTCTTGTTATTGTTTCTCCATCACATGTAGCCTCCAAGTCATTGGAAGGGGAAAGGGATATGTTCTAATAAAAGTAGGTTATTCTCAAAATTCAGTAGTTGTAGACTACCTCATTTGGTAAGAAAGAATGCATAGGATAGTAGTCAGGGAAATCCACATCTCAAAATGCATTCTTTCTACTTCTTACAACAAAGTTTCTTACAAAAGTATATCATTTTTGTTTCTAGAGATATTATCACTTGATCTTGGATCAGAGTAGGGAGTGAAAAAGACATCCACTATTTCCATGGAGAATGGGACCAGGACTTTCTCCTATGCCACCAAAACTTTTAGAGGACTTCTCTCTGAGTTTGCTGTAGTCTCTAACTGAGAAGCGGTCTATGTGCATTAAAAAAAATTCCAGGGGAGCCAGTTAAAAGCAAAGGAAATTCATCCTGGGAGGGTGGACAGAAGAAAGAACATGAAGTCTGGTTCTATTTACACAGTTTACCAAAAATGTAGAGAATTTAGGACTATAAAAATGGTTTAAAAATTCCTCTCCCCCATTGGTGTTTAATAAATACAAAGCTATAACTTGTGTGTAGATTAACTTATACTTAGAATATTTCTTCTCATAAAGAACTTGCTTGGTTATTTACTTTTTTTTTTTGGCAGGGCAATGAGGGTTAAGTGACTTGCCCAGGGTCACACAGCTAGTGTCACGTATTTGAGGTAGGATTTGAACTCGGGTCCTCCTGAATCCAGGGCCAGTGCTTTATCCACTGTGCCACCTAGCTGCCCTGGTTATTTACTTCTAAGACATGGTATAGCTACCTAAATTGAGCTATCAGTTGAATTTGTCATCACACTGACCCAATTCACTATTCCCTCTAAATTAAAGACCACCTTTCACAGAAAGCTAGGTCACAAAAACGAGTGCTGAATTATTGTATTCCCAGAACTGTAACCAGGATGGGGTGACTAGTGTTTTTCCCCAGGCTGCCATACACAGAGGGCATCAGAAACAATTTTAACCTTTCTGTGTTCTGTGTGTGTGTGTGTGTGTGTGTGTGTGTGTGTGTGTTGGTATATTTATTGTTGGTCTACTGAGCTTTGTTAAGGGCTATTAAGGGGTTCTTGTCTGTTGAAAGCTCCTAGTGAAAAAATAACCTCTAACGACACAGGTCTTTAACTACTCTACATCTTGTATTCTTATAGTCTTAGAATGTTCCTTGGGGCATTGTGTGGTTGACAGGGTAACACAGTCAGTATGTCTCAGGGCAGACAGTGTACCCAAGTCTTCTAGAATCTGAGGCCAATTCCCTAGACACCATTCTACACCATCTCTTGGCATATAGTTAACAATAACAAATGGTTAAAATAGAAAGTCTAGATGGAATGAACTCCTTCCACTCCCTGTCCCTCTGATGGTCATCCCCATTCCAGAGTCTCTGCCACCCCACCATGGGCTGGCGTCCTCTTCCACATACTCCTTTTCTACTCAACTGAGGGCACCCTTGTTCCATTTACCCCGGTGTGGTTTATAGTACAAAAATTCCTAGTTTTAGCTATTTATACTGCTTCAAAAATGTCAGCAAAGTTGACCAGCAAACTAATTGTAGGGGGGAAAAAAGTCTAAATGACGTATGTTGAGAACAGCTGGTATTTATAGAGCAACAGTATTTTTTAGGTGTTAATTTGTAAAGCTTTAGAAAAACGTGGTTATTATAGCAGGGAAGAAAACACTTATTACTTTGATTTTCCAAGTTACAAGAAATCCATTTTTTTTCTTGTTGTCTCATGTGCTTCATTCTATGCTTGCTTCTCTCTCCTTTTCTCTCTCCACCTCTTCTCCACATTTTCTTACTGCTTAAAATAACCACCATCTATATTCCTTCCCACATTTCGCCATTCTGCTAAACCTAGGAAATCAAATACGCACACACACATATGCACTGACACCAAGTCCCCATATGTTGAGTTAAGTGAATACAGGATTTTTATTATGAAAAATATGATCATGGCATCCATCACTTAAAAGTAGCTTTGGCATTTGTAGTTTTATTTGCCATTCGGGTGAACACCGAAACCTTTTCTAACATTTTAATAGATTTTTAAATGAGACTAACGCATGTAAGAGGCATGTGCTACAGAGCCTTATGGTCATGTTTTGGGAGTATTGTTGGAGGAATTAGAGACTGTTGAAATAATAATAATAATAATAATAATAATGATAACCTCTTTATATGTGGTTCCTCCCATATTTGGAAGCTCTTTCCTGTAGAAATTTTTAGTTTGGTAGTAAACATTCCTAAAGCTCACAGAGTTGGTTTTGATCTGACCTAAATGTCAAAACAAAGGCCAACACACATACACATACATATTCACATACATATACATAAACACAATAATATACATATATATATTTTTATAGCATTCACATATACACAGAATCTTTTCCCCCTTCTCTAGTTCAATCTATTTCCTTTTGTGGTTTTTAATATTCCTATAGTGTCACTCAAGTAGAAATTTTCTCTGTCCTCTTCTTATAGGGCACATTGGTTTATTTTCAGTAGGCTCCATTTATTAGAGATTCCCTAAGAGCCTGAAACAATGTTTTTACTTCAAGAAATTAGATGTCAAGACTCTAATATCTTCTTGTTCTTGGATAGCAGGAATTGTGATATCAAAGGTGACTCTGCAGATCAAAATACACTGGCTGTACTTTGAGCCCCTGGGAAGATTATAGGTTGAAACTTACAAAACAATGATGACTCCTGAAAAACTTGAGGAACTAAACAAAAATTCTCTTGTCCTGTAACATGGTTTTTTGTAAACTTCCAGGAATATTCTGTGGTCAAATGCTTTGGGGTGGTCAAAGCTAACACAAACCTAGCAAATTTATCCTACTCTGTATTTCATGTTGTTTTTAGTCATATCTGACTCTTCAGGACCCCATTTGGGATTTCTTGGCAAAGATACTGGAGTGGTTTGACATGCCCTTCTCTAGTATCTTTGCCAAGAAAACCCCGGATGGGGTCACAAAGAGTCAGACATGACTGAAAAACGATAGAACAACTGAAACCTTAAAAAAAATCTCAACTTCTGTATAAGCCTCAGTTTTTCTCTATATAATGGGTATAATAATACCTACCCCACCATTTCATTGCACTGCTGGGAGGATGTAATGGTACTTAGTGTTTGCAAACGTGCTTTGTGATTGTAATGTTCTATATAAGCATAAGGGGCTTCGTACAATCACCAAAATAAAATTTTTTTTAAATCTCTAGTTACCATAATATGGCATTCTTAGTGCAAACTTCATTGGACAGAAACAAATCTTTCTGTTCCTTATACATGCACACTGCTGAGATCTATGATCTTTTGTTTTAGGGGCCTCCTATGGATTGGCAGGAGTGCCTCATGCATACTTCTTGAGTTTTCCCTCTTCTCTCTCCCTCCATTGGATGGATACCAGATAAATTCTTGAACCTGCTTACTGATCATCTGAAGAAGTCACCCTCCCCTATTAAGCACATTAAGGAATACCAAACAACTTCCAGACCCATGGTTTACCTAACTCGCTAAATATTGCTATAAAAGCACCATTTTTCTTCCATAAAATATCAAGTATTCATTGAATCACTGAGCTAAATTCTCCCTCATTTGATATATAAAATCAGCTTGCCAATCCTGAGATTTAAAAAAAAAAAAACGATTTAAAAATGAGTCAAGTTCCATTGCACGGCAAGCCATTGATCTAGCAATGAGCATCACTGGACATTAGCAACTACATTAGTCCCATGCCCAGGTATTCTTTGATTGCTTTGGTGATATCTATGGTATGACTGAAAGATAGCAATGACATGGAAAGACCTACTGCTATCAGTGTTCACAGGCAGTGTTGAATAGTGCTGAGTGCCTTGTTTGGGGAGGTTCACTCTTTTACCTCACAGGGCTACTGGACCTCCTTGAATCCTTCATTCTTTGAGACCAATCCAGAATTATTATAGGATTTAGAGCCTGAAGGGATCTTTGTTGTTGTTGTTGTTGTTGTTGTTCAGACATGTCCAACCCTATATGACAAGTCCGCGGGGTTTTCTAGGCAAAGATCCTGAAGGGGTTTACCATTTCCTTCTCTAACGTGTCCCCATTTTACAGATGAGGAACTGGGGCATGGTGGGCAAGTGACTTTTCCAGGGTCACACAGCTAATAAGTGTCTGAGGACAGATTTGAACTCTGATCGTCCTGATCCCAGGCCTGATATCCTTCACCACCTAACTGCCTCAGAAAGGACCTTACATACTTTAATTTACAAGTGAGGAAAATACTTGCACAAGTTTGAATTGGTTGTAAGTAGCAGAACCAACATTTGAAAACAAATGCTCTAACTAAATCTTTCTATTGTCAGTTGTTTGAAAGGAAGA
Organism: Dromiciops gliroides; assembly: GCF_019393635.1. NCBI lineage: Eukaryota > Metazoa > Chordata > Mammalia > Microbiotheria > Microbiotheriidae > Dromiciops > Dromiciops gliroides. The sequence goes on from NC_057862.1 coordinate 231,596,576, forward strand.
ATTCATTAAGTGCCTATGTGCCAAGCCCTGTGCTAAGTACTTTACAAATAGTATCTTATTTGATCTAATAGGTAGATGCTGTTATTGTCACCATTTTATAATAGAGTTTAAGTGACTTGCCTAAGACCACACAACTAATAAATGCTAAAGGCTAGATTTGAACTCAAGTCTTCCTGATTCCAGGCCAAGTACTCTAGGCACTGTACCATCTACCTCCTTAATTAAGATAGGGATTTAAATGATATAAATACATTGATCTCCAAGCAATAGTCACCCAAAAAAGCAACAAAATGAATAGGCATAAAGCAAAAGCAACTATTTACCATAATTCCTAATTATGACTATTTAGAAGTTACACAAGAAAAAGAAGAATTAAATTTAACATGCCAATGAATAAAAAAAACTTCAGGCTTCTTCTCCTCTCCTACCACCCTTCAGTAATTCCCCATCCCGAATTATCTAAAAGATCTTTCACACACATTCTATTTTTCACAAGTGTCACTGTCAAAAGGAATTTATTCTTCAGAGCACCAGACACTTGGCACCAGTGCCTCTGGGAACCCCCACAGCTGCAGCACACAGCCCAGAATATCAGCTATCAGATTCTTGATTGCAAACAACAACAAAAAATCAAAGCTTGATAGAAAAAAAAAACAAAGGTTCTTTGTGAATTATATATACAGATATACAGATACTTTAATGTTACAAAACAGGATAGGAGGGATACCACATGGGAGGCCATGGGGGAAAAAACACTTCAAGGCAATATAGAGATAAGGAGAAAAGGTGAGAAGAGATCTTAGCTCTTTAACTAGGAAGAAAATGGTGTCTCCTAACAATTTCATTCCAGAGATTTTTAAGTCTTACTCTCAACTACAAACACATACACCCACACCCACCCACCCACCCACACCCCCCCACACACACACACCACAGAAACACTCATGACTGAGTTTATAACTAAGAAGCCAGAGGGTGTTCTCAGGATGCCTTGTCACCCTGTGCTGAGTGTAGAACAAGCCTCCTGGCTCCTGCTGCCTCTTTGACCCAAGCTCTCCAGCTGAATGACGATGCTATCAAGTTAAACAACCATTCAATTCCCTTCCTAGCCAAGGTCAAATGGTGTTCTGGTTGAATTCTGTACCTCTAGGATTCCCAAACAATCTGGACCCAACCCCAAAGGGGTTTGCACAATCTCAAGAACCCCAGTGACATCAATCATCACCCATATCTTTGAATTCCCAATGGTTTAATTGTTTTCCAAAGATTTGCCTCTTTTGGGGGGGGGTACTATGATTCAAAACCAGTAACTCTGACCACACATTAATCTCTTAACACTTGGAATGACCCACCTTTGGACCAGAGACTCTAAGGATACTCCTGACTTTATTCCTCCACCTTTAGCCAAAAAGTCCAGGACTACATTTCAATTGTAGAGAGTCACATTAACTTGGGCAAAAATGGTTTCCTTTTGGTTTTGTAACTTCAATTCCAGTACAGTGCCTTACATATAGTAAGTGTTTAATACATGTTTGTTTTCGTGAAATTAACATTTAATTCATTACCATTTGTGATTCATCTTTTACACAGAAAGCTTGATCCCACTGTGTTGTATTGGTAATGGGAAAGGAAACCCTAATACCTGAATATCGGACCAGAAGGAAGAAATTAATAGAAGGTGTAAGAGATCAAGGTAGAGTAACAAAATCCAAGGAATAGAACAGCAGAAAGAAGAATATATTGCCTAGGCCCTTAGAATAAAAATAAAAGGCTAATTCAAAACAACAAAGAAGTAAACATTGTACTAGTAAGGAATCCATTTTGTCTTTATGGATTAAAAAAATAAAATCTCTAAAGCCAGTGGCACCATGAATAGATTTCATAAAATCAATCATAATGAACCCATTAGATTGTAAACTCCTTAAAGGCAAGGTATATCTTGCCTCTTTTTGTATCCCAAACACTTACTGGAGTCCCTGGCACATAGTAGACATTTAATAAATGTTGATTGACTGATTGAAAAAAGGAAGAAAAAAGAAAGCAAGATTTGTCTTAAGTCATAACTCAAGCAGCACTTCTCAAATAATTTTTTCTGATTCAGTCAGAAAAAAATCCATTTTAAACCTGTATCTTCAGAGGGAAGACTACTTTTTAACTAAAAGCAAAGGAGCCTATAGATGAATTCTAAAGTATCTGAAGAACTTGGAATTCAAAATTGATTGTATTACTAGAAACAAAGAATAGCCTTTAATGGGTTATTTCAACTTGGATATGATTTTTCCAGGATCTTGTTTAGTGGTATTATCAACATTTTTTATGCTTATTAGCTCTGTAAATGGTCCAAATCTAGAAGGGATAGTTAACTGGTTAGATGACAAGTAAGGAGTCAAAAAGATCTTAATTACTGAGAACATTGAACTGATTCAAAAAAGATGACATTCAAAAGCGATAAATGTAAAGTCTTATACACGGGTTCAAAAAGTCAACTGTATAAGCATAAAATGAAGGGAGTAACGGAGGTTAGATAGCATTTTGACTGGAAAAGATCTGAGAATCCTAGTAGACTATAAGCTCAATTGGATTCAGTGGTATGATGTGATATATAATGGAATTAATGCAGAGTTGGGAACCATTAAGAAATATAGTTTCCAGGAATAAGGAAATGATAGTCTCTCTGTACTCTGCTCTGATCAGACCACATCTGTAGTACTGTGTTCAAGGACCATAGTGTCCTTAGGAACTTTCAGTCAAATTCTCAGAAGACAAACAGCCAAATGGAAGTATTTTCTGTGACTTCTGTTTCCCAGCCCTCTTAGAGTAACATTCTGTATCAGAACATTCCTTCTATCTGACAGTCAGACCTTTGGAGTTAGGTGGTGTCTTGGCAATACACTCAGTATTTCAGGAACTAAATAAGTTTCTATCCACTTATCAGTGGATGAACAGCGCACAACCTTTTAAGCTGCTCACTGTGGGCTGTCCACAGTGAAGCCTCTTCAGCTGAAAAAAGGATGGATAAGGGTTTATTATGGAAGGCATCTCCCTTCACTTCCCTTTCAAGTACTCTTCTTTTCTGGTTCATTATAGCAGCCAAATAAGTCATTCAGACTTCAGTACATTTATTGATAGGTGGGGTAGAGAATATGGAAAGGAGAAGAGTACAGTGTCAAAAAAAGGGAGAAAACTAAAATCAAGGGGTAAGATTCACACTTGATAATTTCTTACTGGGACATTCCAGAAAAGCAGAAAGGACCCATGTCAAAGGGTTCTTAGTCCCTGGCCCCAACCTCACCTCCAACATTTCTATGTCAGATAAATTACATCAAAATGAACAACAAGGAAAGTATTTGCAGGGGGCAAGAGGGAGACATCAGACAAAGTCAATTTGCAGTAAGGGAGATGAGTATAGAAGAGGGATAGATAAATCAATTAGTGGCTAAGGTGTTTGCAGGAAATTTGTAGGCTGACAATTATGTATATAGGATCATGGGTTTACATCTAGAAAGAATCTCAAAGCAATTGAGTTCAGTTCTTGCCTTTGAGTGTTTCTGAATTGATTTAATATATGAAAATTAGGAGACAGGAGTGAGATGGGGTGGAGCGGGCAAAGGGTAGGCAAACTATTCATTGGCTCCACTGGTCGCATAAGGTCAGAGCTGTCTTAAGCAAAATAGTGATGCTTGTCTTTGGCTGTCTTTGGCTACCACCACCTCCGCAATTCTCTCTCTACCATGAAAATCCCCTTTTCTTTCCTATAGATGGTAAATATGTACACTCTCTCCTATCTACTTTTGGCCAACATCAACAAGTACACTCTAGAAATCAACATGATGGGAAGGAGGAATAGCGGTCACTTATGCCCATCTCCTACAAATCATGACTTCTATCTTCAGTATTCCCAATATATGGTCAACTAGCCTTTGCTTGAAACTTTCCATTACAGGGAACTCACTAATGTGCAAGATAACTCATCGCAGTTTTAGACAGTTTCAACTTCTCTTAAGAAGATTTTCCTTATGTTGAAACAATCTGCTTCACTGCAACTTCCTGCTAGAGCTCCTGCTTCTACGCCCTCAAAGCCAAGTAGAATGAGGCTACTTTCTCTTCGGTCAGGGGAAATATCTCATGTAGGGTGAAAGGAAGGGCTAGAAAAGCCAGGAAAAGATGTCAAGAAAACAGTGGCTGTGTCCAAGACCTTTCTGGCTTCTGATAATCATCTGGTTCCTATTTAGAGAAGCCCACATGTTCCCTCAAGCTGCACTGAGTTTCCCTGGCAGTTTTCTGTGAGTAACTGATGATTCCCCCTCTTGGTTGGATTGGATAGACAGAATGGTTTATTGGAAATCAAAATAAGCACATCATGGGGTTGGGACTGGGAGAAGAAAAGGGAGTGCATGCCTGGAAGTAAAAGTCATTTGGGAATAGATGTGAAAGTGGTTTATACCTGATTCGATTTCCTATTTTTTCCAAGTTATTCTAATTCTGTAAATGTATTTCCTTTGAATTCATAATCATCTAGTTTGATCTGTTATTTATACGAAAGAATCAACAGGGATTCATGGGTTATGGATTTCCATAGACAATTACCCCTCAACAATAGTATAAACCTGGGTATAGTTGAGAAGGGGGCCACTATGAGGGGCATAATAACCTTTCTAGCTGTCCTGAGCTAGCTCTCATGCCCTAAGCCTACCCCAAATCTTTTCTAAGGTAAAACACCCCTGTTTTTTCAACCACTTATCTTAACATGACCTCCAGTTCCATCAACATCCTGGACACTGTCCTCTGGACATGTTCCAGCTTGTCACTGTTTCTTCTAAAATGAATTACTGAGTATAGGACACAGTATTCCAAATGTGGTTTGAGCAGGGCAGAGAACAATGAACCTGTCACCTTCCTTGCCATGGACACAAGGCTTCTATTAATACAAACTAAGATTGTATTAGCTTTTTTGGCTGTCACATCATTACATTGAGCTCGCAGGTCACAAAACCACTAGTTTTTTTTTTTTCCTTTTGCATGAGCTATTTTCTAACCAAATCTCTTCCCATCCTCTGCTTACAAAAACGTAAGATTTCTGGATATATATCTCTAGTCAAGTTCTTCTTTGGGGCTTCAGCTGATTGTTCAAGACCTTGGGATTAAGGTACTTTCTTTTGTTTGCTGTACTTAAGAAACCTTCCTCAATGAATAAAAAACGCACCATTTTCTTTTTTCATCAATTCTGCCATCCAGTGCCTTACTTTTATCTCCCAGTTTGAACTCCACAGGATGTGGTATATTCCCCCATTTCCTGTGTTGAAGGGAAGTAGGCAAAAAGAAGAATTATGAAGAAAGCTTAGGGAGTTCAAGGAATTCTCAGAGAACAGAAGTAAAGGTGGAAGTCTCAAAGCCAGACACAACCTTCCTCTTTTCCTACTAAACCTACAGATGTCTAAAAGTCAGACAAAGACATTTTGCAATTCTCCTTACTCCATAATCAATTTGAATCAGTTCAACAAACAGTATAAAGGACCTACTATGTATAAGGCACCATGCTAAAAGATGGAGATCCAAAGATAGATAGATAGATATAGATAGAATGAAAGAAAGAAGAAAATAAAGAAAAGGAAGGAAAGAAGAAAGAAAGATGCAAACACACATATGTGTGTATATCTAAAGTATTTTAAAGTGCTATTTATCAGGCACTTTGCTAAGCAGTAGAAATATAAATATAAATAAGCAATGCAATCCCTGAAGACAATAAATAAAGAAGTTCAAGAAAGGATAGAGGGATGATCCCATGACAGCAGAATTAAGAGCAATCTGAGAAACATGAGGAGACATAGCCCCAGCAAAATATGGCTAAAAGTTCATGGATTAGAGTCAAGAGACCCAATGGCAGTGTTCAGGTAATGAATAGAGAGGAGGTAGTAGTGATGATCCCAATAGAGAGGCAATTCGGCAGAGGAGTGAGTGGGGAAGGCTGAAGAGGCAAGAACTTCATACAACCCTTTCTGCAAAGTCACATTAGACAAAGCCTATTCCATGTTAACCTTTTCCTCATGGGAGGGTATATTTTAAAAACCATTTGATGATATCTATTTCTTAAAGACAATTGCTATTGGGACTGGGGACCCATTATCACAGTAGTAGATTTCACTGCCTATTCCCCATGTTTTGAATACTATTCCTCTTCATTTCTGCCTCCTGGCTACACAAGCTTCTTTCAAGGCTCAACTAAAATTTCATCTTCTATGTCTTTCTTGATCCCTCTTAAGGCCAATATCTTCCCTTTGCAGAATATCTCCATTTTATCCTTTATATATCTTGTTCATACATAGACTGCAATCTCCTTAAGGGCAAGAATTGTTTTTTGACTTTCTTTGTATTTCCAGCACTTAGCACAGTGCCTGGCACATAGTAGGCACTTAGTAAATTCTTGTTGACTAACTGACTCAACTCACAGGCAGCTGGATTCAGAAAGCTCTGCTGAGAATGGAGTTGGCCCAAGAGACTGCATGTCAGCTCTGTCACTAATTAGCCTGTGTGATTTCTGGCAAGTCACTAAATATCTTTATGATTCAGTCTACAAACCTGAACAATTGGAATGGTGGCACATATCTTCTAACCCCACTCACAAATTGTGATTTTCTATAACCATGCTGTGAGGTCACCAAAGCCCAGGGTTTTAAGATCTCCAACCCAAGGCTCAGTGAATACAGAGAGCAGACAAAAATGTCTCTGAAGCCAGAAGACCTGAGTACAAATCCTGCCTCTGTCACTTATTAATTTTATTACTTGGGACAAGTCACTTAATCTCTCCGGGGCTCAGTTTCCTTATCTGTGAAATGAGGGGGTTGGACCAGATGGCTTCCAAAGTGGTTTTTTGGCTTTCTACCTATAATGAGATAACATATGTAAATGTGCTTTGTAAACCTCTAAGTGCTACAGAAATGATACATATGTATATGCATAGGCATATATATACATACATAGGCATCTATATACATAGGATATATGTGCAAATATATGCATGTGCATGCATGTATGTATACAAGTGTACATGTACATATAGAGGGGAAGATATAAATATGTATATACAGAGGGAGGAAGAAGAGAGGGAGGGGGAAGAAGGGGCAGAGAGACAGAGACAGAGAGAGAAGACAGGAAGGGAGGGACAGGGAAGAAAAGGGAGAGGGGAGGGGGAGAAAGCCAAATCCTATAAAAGTTCCTGCAGAATACCAGTGATTTCTAGTCTCTTTGTCCAGAGCCTACCACTAGAGGAAACTAATCACATGCACTCCAGAATCTAAAGCTATTGTAATCAACTATGAAAACTAGGAGGAAAGGCCACGATTTTCAACTAGGCTCTACTGCTTTGCAAGTGATTAGTTTGCCAATCATTGCCACTCCTTCTCCAGGACACAGAGCACAGTGAATCTGATTCAACCTCCTTTTAGTTTTGTTCACTTGCTTCTTCCAACTGACCACCATCCATAAGGTGGGTAACTTTTTGGATTCTGGCTCCAGCTCCATCCAGCTAAACTGTAATCTTGTCTTCTCTTTCACCCCACAAAAGCTTATGTCATATAAACATGCTATTCAAGGCTTTTGAAAAGAACAACTTAAATTGCTATACTTCCTTTCCCAGAATTCCAAGTCACCCAGAAGCCCTATGGAAAAGATTGTAGAATAAAGAACAGGAAGAAGGAAAATCACCCAAATTATAATAGGAAGAAAAAAAATCTTTCCCAAATGCAGGGTTGAAAGGAATCTTGAAAATATCCAGTCCACTCCCTTCATTTTATAAATAGAACTAACTAGTAGAAGGACTGGATTTTTTTCAGCCACTGCAATTCAGCAATCATTTATTAAATACTTACTGTATGTAGAACAATATGCTATGGAAATAAATTTGGAGATGCCACAGTCTCTGACCTCATGGAATTTAATTAGGATACAGAATAATACATAATAAATGTATGACATGGGAAAGTTACCTAAATACTTCTTTGCAAGGTCTAAGAGGTTAGCAATTTAGTGTTTTCTTTGTTTGGGGAGGGGAGCTAAGAGGGGGAGGAAATGGGGCAAAAATCAGTTCAAGCAGTATGGAGGAATTGCCATATGAGTCAAGTTTCACCTGGAGTTCTTAACCTTTTTTGTGTCTTTGATCCCTTTAGTCTTCTGGTGAAGCTTTCAGACCCTTTCTTAAATAAGTAAAACAAAATAGATAGGATACAAGGAAAACCAATTATGCTGAAAGAGTTCTCAAAATATTTTTTAAGTTCATAGACTCCCAGGATAAGAATCTCTGCTTTCAAAGAAAAATAAGAATGTAATACTACAGTACAAAAAGGCCTGAATTTGAATTTACAAGACCTGACTATGAATTCTTATTCAGCTACTCCCAAGATGTGTCTATAGGGAAGTCTCTTGATCTTTGGGGGCCTCAGTTTCCTCATCTATAAAATGGTGGTGGGGGGGGGAGGAGGCATTGGACTAGGTGACTTCTAAGGTTCTTCCCAACTCTAAAATCCTCTAAAGAGGGAAGAGAACACATTCCAGACCAAGAGAACAGTGGGAGAAAAGGCAAAGAGAGAGGGAAGAAAAGGGGGTATTAGAAGAGCAGTGAGTAGTCCACTTAGGCTGAAGAATAGAATATGTGGTGAATACGTAGCTAAGGCTAGAAATCTTGGGATAGCAATAGATTGTGGAGGGCTTCAGGCAAAAGAGTTTGAACTCTACTTCATAGATTACAGGGAAATTCAAGTTACTGGTAATAAGGAGAAGTTTTGGATTTGTATCCCCCTACTGGGCAAATCTTAGAGCGATCAGACTTTTTAGAAGCAACAACATGGCATTTATATGCTTAGCATACCACAGAAACTTGTGTGTGTGTGTGTGTGTGTGTGTATAATTATTAACTAGATTGTTTTTCTCAGTATTTAGAAATTACATTATTTGGTAAAATTGTGACATAGATGAAGTTTATTTTTAGCAATCCCAGTCTCCAGAGACTTTTTTCTTCTTTGTTGATCCCCCACCAAGCCCTTTCTTAGGAAAGGAATTAGAATCACAGAATTACAGAGTAATGGCACATTGGTGCCCATTCAGAGATGAAAGACCCCACATGGAGATGTCAGGGAGAAAAAATTCTGTTTTGGCCTACAACATGGGTAGTGTGACTGTGTAGCTAGAACCAGATGCATTTTAAATCTACCTGACTGAGGTATAGTTGTTCTCTTTCCAATGGTAGCCAGGGATGAAGGTTTTATTCAACTACAGTAGGGACAACACACACTAAGCCTGGGGTCCTAGAATCCTGCCCCTGAGGCCCTTAGCAACTATGTGGCCTTGGGCAAGTCACTTAACCCTGTTTGTCTCAGTTTCCTCATCTGTAAAATAAGTTGGAGAAGGAGATGGCAAAACATTCTGGTATCGTTGCCAAGAAAATGCCAAATGGGGTCATGAAGAGTTGGACATGAGGGAAAGCCAACAACAACACAGGGTTGTTGTGGGTATCAAACGTGACAGCCTATTTAAAGTGTTTTGCAAACCTTAAAGCTCTAAATAAATATGTGTTATTATTATTATTGTTCTCTTAATTTCATTCGATTAATTATATTTAGGCAGTACCCTCAATGCCTTGCCAGAGGTGGGAAGAGACAAGTGCCTTCATTAATATAGTTTATTATGTTACTGCTAAAGGGAATGGAGACAGCTAAGCATAGAATAAAGGAAATTGGAGTAACTGGTACAAAGTCATATCTTCCCCTCTCTCTCCTTCCTAAATAATTCCCAGATGTATCAGTGGCTATTTTCTCACAGATGACTTCCAGGTTCTTTCCAGTTCAGGCTAAGACTCAATAAAATTCCAATGTACGGAACTGTAATGGTTCAGCAAATTGGTGTTGTTGGGAGTACAATAATGATATTTTAGTTTTATTCATAGGATTAATACTTGTAGTAATAATAACATTTATATAGTATTTTTCTGACTGCTCTCTCATATCTATTATCTAACTGTAGCCTTCCAATTGTGAGAGACACAATGGAGAGATCAAGCTCCATAAAACCGTAATTAATGCCTAGTAGCCAAATGATCAGCAAAAAAATTACCTGATGACAAGAGAAAGATCTTCTCCTGCCCCCGAGTATGAAGGAGCCAATATTTTTTCTCATTTCTGTGACTACTGATCCTATGTCAATCACCAGGTAGTTATTGAGCTCTTATTATATGCTAGGCACCATGCAAAGAAAGGCAAAACCACCCCTGTGCTCAGGGAGCTTACAGTCTATATGGCATTAGCTAAAGGACAACATTGTGAGAGACAGAGGCAGAGAATCATGAAAATGTTATCTTAGGCATTTCATTCTTCCCTTGTAGCCTTTGTCCCCATGTTTATAGCACCTCAAAAGGAGATTTATGTTCTTATGCTAAATATGAATGCCAAGAGATACAGAAAGATACCAATTACATTGACGATTGTGGTTTCTCCCATCTCCAGGCAACATCAACCCTAATTTCTTTTTAGCTCCCTATACCTTGTTTCAATTTATCCACATCAAATAGATGGAGAATGTCTTTTGTCCAGATTTCAATATGCATATGAATGGATACCCTATAAAGCTTGTCTAACAGTATGTATGTTGGTGACAGACAATACAGGTGGACAATAAGCCAGGCCCAGAGTTGAAAAGGCGAAGAAAAGTAAGCTGGATTGCTTTCAGAAAATTGCAAATCACTTTTACTGACCCCAAGTTTCCTGTAACAGCAAAGGCCCGTCTTTTCAACACATTTTACCTGTGTTGCTGTAAGGCAGGAAGACCTAAAGATTTCCCAAGAATTATGGATAAGCATCACATACCGGGCAATGGAAAGCGCAAGAGGAAGGGAAGGTGGTGACCAGCAGATTGCATCCCTCTGAACATCGACCTCTTATGTTGGAAACAGTCATATGGACTGACATCAACCAGCTAACAACTAGATTGTAAGCTTCCTAAAGGCAGGGGACTATGTCTTCTAGTTTCTTATATCTCTCTAAGAGTCCAGGTAATGCTTTGTCCACAGTAGGCACTTAATTAAGACCTATGCACTTGCTTTGAGAAGTTTAGTGAGTATTGAAAGGAAGGTAGGTAGTACAGTGGAGAGAGAGTTAGACTTAGTATAAGAATGACCTGAGGGGCAGCTAGGTGGTGCAGTGGATAAAGCACCAGCCCTGGATTCAGGAGTACCTGAGTTCAAATCTGGCCTCAGACACTTGACACTTACTATCTGTGTGACCCTGGGCAAGTTACTTAACCCCAATTGCCTCACCAAAAAAAAAAAAATAAAGAAAGAATGGCCTGAGTTCAAATCTTACTTCAGCTGCTTATGAGTTATGTGATCTTAGACAAGTCATTTCACCTCTCTCAGCTTTAATTTCCTTGTCTGTAAAATGGAGGTTAGAATACTACCTACCTTATAGGGTTGTTGTGAGTATCAAATGAGGTAACATAGGTAAAAAGTGATTTGTAGGGGTGGCTAGGTGGCGCAGTGGATAAAGCACCGGCCCTGGAGTCAGGAGTACCTGAGTTCAAATCCGGCCTCAGACACTTAACACTTACTAGCTGTGTGACCCTGGGCAAGTCACTTAACCCCAATTGCCTCACCAAAAAAAAAACAACAAAACGTGATTTTTAAACCTTAAAATACTGTCTAAATGCTAGCTATTATTACTACTGAGTGCCCAGAACAGTGCTAGGCAGATAACAAGTTTGCTGGATGTATTGACCTTCTCCTTAAAGGGTTGGTTGACATTTAGAGGAGAAAGAATCTTCATCCATCTAACCCCCATGAATTGCTTGATCTTTCTGATTAAAACTTTACTAAACTCAGAAACCACCATGAAAAAAGGTGAAAGAATAGAGCAGGAGGAGGAAAGAAGAGTAGGGAAATGTTCTCTCTCCACCCACTTGTTAATCTAATACTTAATGTAGAGGTCATTTTGCTATGTCCCCAGAATGAATTGAGTTAAATTACCTTGGTTACATAATGAAAACCTTTTCTGTCCCTACCTGATAGCATTTACCTCCCTCATCTGCTACAGTTGTGATCCAGGTTTTCTTCCCTCCCCCTCAGGTTCCTTTGCCCTTGTCCCTAAAACCTTCTTATATCCAGAATCGAGGGTCAGTGTCACAGTGACATCTGAGCCCTGATAGTCAGTTGTGTGTGCCAATGTGTTTATGGCCTTGAACTGTAGAGAAACCACTCTAGCCTTCCTGATCCCAGCCTTGCCTAATCCACAAGCTCCCAGATACCCTGCAGAATCTCTCCAAGCCCTAGCCCTTTAGAAGGAGTAACAGCTCAGCCTTGCAATGAGGCACACCCTCAATGTTGCTGCATCAGTATCTATACTGCATCGCATTACCTCACCACCAACCAATCCACACCTCCTGTGGCTCAGCACACGTTCTCCCTCTACCACAGACGTTGCCTCATGCCACACACTGCTGCTGGAGCAGGCTGTGCTTCGTGCCCAAGTCCAGAAGGGGATGGAGGATGCGTTTGAAGGATAGAGATAGTCAATGCCTTCCAACACTAACATCTTCTCCTAACCCAGGGTCTTCTCAACCCCATGCCACATTAACTCATTAACTCCCATAACAGAACACCTCTGAATGAGGTAGGTTGTAAATAAAAGCCTTTCCTTTTTGCCATGAAGCAGAATTCAGAGAGGAAAAGATGAAGCATTGTAGGGAGTCAGAGACAGAAATCGACTCCAGGGATACAAGGTCTACCTTGACAATTGTACGAATTGCTTGCACAACTTTACTAGACAAGTCCTCAGAGTGACCAGTAGTCACATCTCCCACCCATGCAACTCAAGAGTAAACATAGTATTTAAATGAAGTTATCTAGCATGACCCCCTTTGACCAAAAGACTGAGTACTGAGGTACTCGTCTGAATCACATCCACTGCCTAGATGGTTCTAACATTGGATGGCTCTAAGCCCTCAGAGTCCATGACAGAGAGAGCTGGATCAGGTTTGAGAGAGGAAGAAGGAAAGGAAAGTTCCATGGCAATTCAGCTGTTTCACTATCCAGCCCCACCCCCTTCTTCTAGTCTTGAGCACCCCATTTAGGAGATGCCCATGCATTCTTAGGGCAGAGACTCTTGGAGGCATGTATTTTATCTTGACGTTATCTCACTTGAAAGAGATTTTGCTCTAGGCAAAGCCAGAAATATCACATGATATTTCTTTAAAAAAGAAGAGGGGGCGGGGGCATGTAGGGGAAAAAAACCATTATAAATCTTCACAGGGAGTTCAATATTTTACACAAACACAGCCACCTAATGGTAATAATGACTCTACAGATGTGCCATGTACATTTATTGTTAATAGCTTTCCATGCACCTAGGAGGGAAGCGTGGTCAGGGAACACGAGGCAAAAATACTAATAAGGAAGAAAAAATGGGACAATTTGGGAGTCTCTCTTTCATCTGTCTCCTGTGTCAAGGCAGGAGGGGTGTCCCAGCTTCAGAAGAGTACAGAAACAAAGCATTAAGAAAACTGCTTGTTCCCTCTCTCCTTTGGAAATCATGGCATTTCCTTACCTAGAAAAGGGAATGGTTCTTTCCCTACCCCACCAACTCCTGAACAGAAGTGAAAAGACCACCTGCAGGAGACCATTGACAAGTACCTTAGGTATAGCTGCACACTCAGCTCCCATCCCTGTTGGGGGAATTTCACCGTGAAGTTTATTTCTGCCTTATTATCTGAATTCCTGGGCTTACATGCCTTGTAATGGGGGCATGTTGAGAAATACAGTATAACAGAACACAATGATGGTTTCACTTTTTCCCCTCCTTCTCCATTTTTGTGATTTTTTAAAAAATATTTTTTTAATTTACAATAATCCAATAGTTTCAAATTCTGATTTCACCACTTATTAAGTGGTGACCTCAGTTTCCTTAGCCAAAAAAAAAAAATGGAAACAATAGTACTTGTGCTACCAATGTCAGAGGGTTGTTGTGGGGGATTAAATATAGAAAGCACTTTGCCAACTTTAAAACAGTATATGAATGTCAGGCATTATTTGGGGGCCTGAGCTCTGATTTTATCTGTGTAGAAAACTCTTGGTGCAGTAACTCCACAAATTCAGATCAGGAACTGGTCTACAACTTATTGCTTTAAGGAGATGTCTATGATACTTAGAGGTTAAGGGGTGACCATGTTTATCCAGTTAGTGTAAAAAAAAAAAAAGACTTGAACCCAAGTTCAAAGTTTTGAACCCAAGATCTTCTGAATGTGAGTCCTGCTCTTTATCCACTATGCTATGTTTGCTCTACAAGTATTATTACTACCGCAGCATCTGTGAAAGCTATTCTTCTATACTAAAGGCAAAATAGTGATTATAAGCTGATTATAAACAGCACAGATGTCATTAGTGCAAGCTAAAGTGGTCAGTTTAAGAAGCTATCATAACTACATTAATGCCAAGGGACAGGAATCATAGAGGGTTAAAGAGAACACTTTTGTTTAATTTTGTTTTGTTTTGTTTTGTTTCTAGAGGAATCCTAGCCCAATTCAAATAGATAACTTTTCCCACCTATCAGTTGGCAATTGGTAGATGAAGACAGGCTTTTCAGGTTGAGAAATGATTTGTTAAATCTGAGTATGAGCATATAAACCACAATTATAGTTCCAAAGTAATTCCTGAAACAAGCATTGGGATGTTGTTTTTTAAAGAAATGGAATAAATCTCTCCATGCACAGAGGACCCATGCTGTTGTCCTTAATGGGATGTTTGAATCAGCATTTTCCTCTATGGCATGAGTAGTTCTCTGGAGCAAAGATGCTGGTCATGATCTGATAGAAAGAAAAAACCCACAAAAACCGCATTTCTTTGATATATAATTTTTGAAGAAAAACTTCAGTTTTACTTTGAAAAGCTAATTTGTTAGATAACATTCTCCCCCTCTCCATCCGTTACTTAAAGGGTGAAGCAAACATTTCTGAGATCCATGTAGTCACTCTCAAAAGGCACAGAGTGGGTATCTTTTCTAGAAGAAATCTATTCAGAGGCCTAAGGCCCACACCAGTCACTTTGGGCCAGTACTGTGGGGGTTGGATGGTGAAATCATTGATTCAAGTCACATCTCTGCCTTTTAGCATCTTCGTGACTATGAATAAGTCACAACTTCTCGAGGTCTCAGATTTCTCCAATAAAATAAAGAGGTTGAAGCCAATGACCCCTAGAGTTCCTTTCACTTCTAAATCTATTGCCCTATGATCCCCATCTCCTACTTAAAATAAACTTCTTGAGCTCAGGAAATGAATGTTTCCAAGAATTAATATCTAGCATAATGATAATAAGGGGAAGCACTTAATATCTGCTAACTCTTTTGATCCCCACAACAACCCTGTGAGGTAGGTGCTCTCATTAACCCCATTTTACGGATGAGGACAATGAGACTCAAAAAAGTTAAGTGACTCGTCTAGGGTCACACAGCTAGTAAATGAATGAGGAAGGTCTAACTCCAGGTCCCATGTTCTTATCCATAGACTAATTAAGATAGGAACTACTGCAGAACCGGTAAGGGCAGGAAAGGAAGGGGACACTGAATCACTAAATGGGAAGCAATCTTTGAAACCATGTGGTCTAATATCTCATTAGTATGTAAATACTAGTAGCAACAATCACACATGTTTATCCAATCTCTGCTTGAATAGTTTCGATGACAGGCAATTCATTACATCAGCAGAGAGTCTAATTACATTACTAAAAAGGTTTAATTGTAAGTAATTTATTTTATTGGCCAAAATTTCCCTATAACTTTCAAACTCTGAACCACATAATCATAGAAACTAAGAGTTGTAAGAGACCTTAGAGGACATCTACTCACACCCCCTCCTTCACCCTCTATAGCTACATAGAAAACAAATCTAATTCCTAATCTCATTCTCCCAGATTCTGTCACAGCAGTGTATTGAGCAAAAATGGCATTCCAGAGCTTCCCTTCTCAGATATACAGAGGAAACATTCCATGTATTTTCACTTATAGGTTCTGGGTCTTGGCAGGATTATATGACCATCAGAAGCCAGAAAAACTCTCATGATGCCATGCCAATAAGCAAAACTTCTAGAATATTTGCCAAGAAAAAGGAGACCATTTAACAGATCTTGTTGTTCTCTTGCAGACATAGAATAATAGAATTTTAGGGCTAGAATGGACTTACTACAACCACTTATATATCAGGAAATCTAATCAGGAATTATAATCAGGAATACCAAGAATATTTAAATATCAGGAAACAATTTCAGAAAGATTAAGTTATTCACACAAGATCACAAAGTTCTTTCCATTATGTCCCATTGTCCCAGTCTAACACTAGATGAAAGTTGTTCAGTTTAGAATTTCAAAATGCTATTTTTAAAAACTGATTCTCCTGCTCCCAGATGGCCTCTCTCATGCTGAGCATTTTTTGTTTATTCTTTTATTCATTAAGTTATTTGAGAATCTTTGCTTAAGCCCCCACTATGTGTAGGCTGTTAGGTGGTGCAGTGGATAGAGTGCCCGGACTGAAATCAAGAAGACTCATCTTCCTTCATTCAATCTGGCTTTAGATATTTACTAGGGATATGACCCTGGGCAAGTCACTTAACCCTGTCTGCCTCAGTTTCCTTAGCTGTAAAATGAGCTGGAGAAGAGAATGCCAAACTCCTCTAGTATCTTTGCCAAGAAAACCGCAAATGAAGTCATGAAGAACTGGTCGCGACTGAAACAACTAGACAATGTACCAAGTATTATGAGAATCTATGACAGATACAGAACTTATAATTCATAATTGTCCTCAAGGAATTTACTTAAGCTGTTGAGAGATACCTTCCTGAGGAAGTTTGGTCTTGAGCTAGATTTTAAAGTAGAGCTGATATTTGGATGAGCTAAGGATATTCATAGGATCAGAGATTTTAGAGCTGGAAATTTTTTACCTCCTATTTACACTATATATATTTTTATATATCTATAGCTATTTGCATATTGTCTCTCCCATTAGAATGTGTTATCCTTGAGGGCGAGGGCATTATTTTTGCCTTTCTTTGTATCCCCAACACTTAGTACAGTGCCTGGTACATAGTAAACATTTAATAAATAAATATTTATTGACTGAATAACTGGCCCTAGTGGTCAACCCCTTCATTTTACAGATGAAGAAACTGAGGCAGAGAGATATTAAATGATTAGCCCAAGGTCACACAGAAGGTATACATGGGATTTGAACCCAGGTCTTTCTGACCCCAACTTCAGTATCCAATCCACACAACTTTCTTGAATCAGAGGAGGCATAAAAATCCCTCCTCCTTTAATCTACCTGAGAGAAGGTTAAAAACAAACCCTTATAAAAGATTAGGGGCAAAGGTAACATCAAGTAAAAGACTTTTATCAAGCCAAATTCACTTAGCTGTAAAATTATTTTTGTTTCACTTAGCTCTCTCTGACCCTCTTTGCTAAGGCTAAGAAAATCCTTGCAAAACAGTCTGAGCCGCCTATGTATGTGCTATCTTCTTTTTCACCAGGGGTGTTGCCTCACTTAAATCCAATTCATAAGCAAGTTAAGACAACACCCTCACGATGTCATTGGTCCTCTACAACAACATTTCTTTATGCATTTACAGTTTTCTTGGGGCTGAATTGGTATGTCTCTCTGGGACCATTATTCTAGGGGCAAGGAAAAGCTCAAGTGGAAGTCAGATTCCTAACCTCTAATGATCTACCTTTTTCAATAAATTATCTTTTCTATTATAAACTAATGCAAAATGAAGTGAGCAGGAGAATAATTTGTAAAATAACATCAACATTGTGAAGACAAAGAGCTTTGAAAAACTTGAGAACCCTGATAGATTAAATGACTAGCCAAGATTCCAGAAGAACCATGATGAAATATACTATCCTTTCCTAAAAAAGAAGGGATGGACTCAGGGTACAGAATGATGACACATACACACACACACGTGCATATAAACATGTATATAATTGTGTATAGATTCACATGCATATATATGTACTGTTTGTATATGTCTACATATATGTGTATCTGTCTGTTTATGAGCATATGTATTGTATGAATTATAGACATGGCCAACATAGGAATTCACTTGACTATGCATATTTGTAACAAATGCTTTGTTTTTCTAGTTTTTCACTGAACATGGGGTGAGGGAAAGAAAAGAGATTTATATTCATGGGAAAAAATTAATTAAGAAATTCTGTCTATTGCCTAAGAGTGGTATCTCCTGGGCATTTCCTCGGTGGATGAAGATGGAGCCCAGAATTGGCTCACCAGTTGGATGGAAGCACATAGGGAAGTACCACTGTTTGAATCTGGAGCTGCGGCTGGCAAGTCCATATCTCAAGATGCAAATCCCTTCCAGGAACATGATGGGTGCCAAGCAGGCATGTTGTCTAAACATTTGGCATCCCCTAAAATCTCAGAATATACCAGATTTCCAAGCTGAGAAGACAGCCAATATTTCATTACACACACTGTTGTGCCTTCTGTAGCTATAATAAAGGCTGTTTGTTGGGTTGTTGTTGGGAATTTTTTTTTAAAGTCATTCTCTATGGCAAATATCATCTTTATCTTTGCCACTTTATTTTATATCTGTTGGTTGTGCAGGCTCTAGAGCATGACAAATGCAATACATCACCAGAGCCTCTGGGCCAAAGCAGCATCGCCTTTCCACGCCCTACATATAGTCTTAAAGTATCTGAGGGCCTTTTTTTTTTTCTTTCAGAGTAAGACCTTATACATATATAACACTTTTAGCTTTTAGGGTACTTCTAAATTTGTGTTACCTTGGGCAAGTCACTTAACTTTGCTTGCCCCAGTTTCCTCATCTGTCAAATGAAATGAACTGAAGAAGGAAATGGCAATCCCCTTCAGTATCTTTGCCCAGAAAGCCCCAAATGGGGTCACAAAGAATTGGACACAACTGACACAACTGAACAACAATCACATCTGCCAAAGAACCGAGGAGTTGGAAGATGCCTCCGAGGTTGTTCTATTCTATTCAGTAAATATTTAAGTGCTTTCTATGAGAGATAGTCAATAAGCATTTATTAAGTACTACTATGTTCCAGGAACAGTGCTAAATGCTGGGGATACCAAAAGAGGAAAATATAATTCCTTCCCTCCAGGACCTCACAATATAATGAGGAAGATAACAAGCAAACCAATGTGTCCAAATGAGCTATATATTGGATAAATGGAAAATAATTGAGAGAGTGAAGGTGCTAAAATAAAGAAGGGTTGAGAAAGGCCTTTTGAAAATAATAATAATAATAATTAATAATAATTTTTTAAAAAGAAAGAAAAGGGCAGCTAGGTAGTGCAGTGGATAAAGCACTGGCCCTGGATTCAGGAGGACCTGAGTTCAAATCCAGCCTCAGACACTTGGACACTTACTAGCTGTGTGACCCTGGGCAAGTCACTTAACCCTCATTGCCCTGAAAGAGAGAGAAAGAGAGAGAGAGAGAGAGAGAGAGAGAGAGAGAGAGAGAGAGAGAGAGAGAGAGAGAGAGAGAGAGAGAAGCCTTTTGTAAAAGATGAAAATTTAGTTAGAACTTGAAGCCAGGGGCGGCTAGGTGGCGCAGTGGATAAAGCACCGGCCCTGGATTCAGGAGTTCCTGAGTTCAAATCCGACCTCAGACACTTGACACTTACTAGCTGTGTGACCTTGGGCAAGTCACTTAACCCTCACTGCCCCACAAAAACAAAACAAAACAAAAAACAAACAAACAAACAAACAAACAAAAGAACTTGAAGCCAGGGAAGGTAGTAGGTGGAGATGAGGTGGGAGAGTATTCTAGGCAGGGGGTCAGCCAGAGAAAATGCCTGAAGATGAAAGGTGATGTGGTAAAGTGAATGCAGTTCTGGACTCAAAGTCGATAAGACATAGGTTCGAATCCCGCTAGCAGTGTAGACCTAAGTCCTTTGATTCTTCAGTACCCAAAGCTATTCTGTAAGACCCTAAAATATAGAACAGTTGCCAATCTAATAGAAGAAATTCCCCCACTGGGAATTCTCTACACCAGTGAAATAATTGATCAAGATCCCGCCCCTCTCCTTATAGTACCTACTATATATCAGATCCTTGGATTAAAGACATGAGATGAAACATACCTTGTCTTCAAGGAGCTTACATCCTACTAGAGTAAAATGTAGACTGTTACTAAAGATCATTATATAGAATCGTTATATAGAATTTGTGTTTATGGCCACAATCCGATTTGGTTGCCATAATTTGTCGGCAGTGATGTAGGGAAAGATCCAGACAACATGAAATAGTAGTCTTTGAGGAGAGCTGCTATCATCAGGAAAAGATGAGCACCTGGGTTAAAAAGTGAAGTTCTAGGTTAAAGAGGGTGACTTATGTGAGTGTAAAGAAGAGGGAAGTAATTGTATGCCAAGTTTAGAGAACAATTGGTAGTTTTGTTTAGCTGAAATATAGATCTTAAAAGGCTATACAGGGGGCAGCTAGGTGGCACAGTGGATAGAGCACCAGCCCTAGAGTCAGGAAGACCTGAGTTCAAATGCGGCCTCAGACACTTAACACTTACTAGCTGTGTGACCCTGGGCAAGTCACTTAACCCCAATTGCCTCATCCCCCCCCAAAAAAAATTTTTAAATGGCTATACATGTGTGAATTAATCATTCCAGGGTTAAAGAAAGGTAGAACCCACTTCATTGCAAAGAAGAGGAAGTCGTAATTGGACAGAGAGAGTTGCTTATAGAATTTGCCTCCTAGGGAAATGCCAGAACGTCAGGGATCAGGCAGAGAAGCTAAATACCAACACTACTCAAATGTTTAGTACGATATGAATCTTTTAAAAGACTTTGCTTTATGACACATCCAGATGATGGAGCAAAGCACCCTAAAACCAAAAGAAACTTTGGAAGGCATCAAATGATGGTAAGCATAATATTTAGTCTCATTTTATACACATTTCTAACAAGAAGAATTATCTGGTTTCTCAGCATAGCATTTTAGAAATAACAAATTAGATAGAAGAAAGGGGGTTCCTAGAGGTAGTCATACTTATGTGATATATTTGTTGTTGTGCAGTCGTATCTGACCCTTTGTGACCCCATTTGGGGTTTTCTTGGCAAAGATACTGGAGTGCTTTGCCATTCCTTTCTCATTTTACAGATGAGGAAACTGAGGTAAACAGGGTTAAGTGACTTGCCCAGGGCCATACAGCAAGTAAGTGTTTGAGGCTGGATTTGAACTCAGGTCTTCCTGACTCTGGGTCCTGAGCTCTATCTAGTGTGTCACCTAGCTCCCTCTATGTGATATATAGAAGCAAGGAAAGATTCAAGAAAACTACAAAAAAGGAGAGCTAAGAAATCAAAATCACAGAAATCTGACATCATTTTCTGTGGGAAAAAACAGCTCTACATACCTGGCAACCCCTGAAATACCTCATATTGCAAAGAAATATCTCACAGTGCAGTGACTGTTATTCATGATAACCCTGAGTCATAAAGAACAAATTAAATTATGTTCAGTATTCTTTTAAAAAAAGGTTGGGAATATGTGATACATTTTGGAAAGGTTTTCATCAAAAATAATTGAAGTTAAAACAAGTTTTATTATTTAAGTGAGAGAATCAATTATCTAGAAAACAAGTATCATAGAAACAGAATTCCAAAGGACTTAAGGGTTCACTTTACAAATGAGGAATATGATACCCAGAGAGGTTAAGTAACTTGCCCAAGGTCACTTAGCTAATAAGCATCAGAGGAAGGTTTCAAACCAGGTCCTCTGACTTCCTAAATCCAATATTCTTTTCATTGTACTATAAGCCCGTTATTTTTTAATACCACTGGATGAAGATGCTGTTAGAGCAAATCTGGGCAGGGGCGGGGGGGGGGGGGGAATGTTTGTTTCTTTACAGGAACATCAGTTGGTAAGAAAGACAAATGAGGAAAGTCCATTCCTTTCAGGACCCATACACAATCTTCCTCCACTAAAATAATTATTCTTTCCTTGGAATTCCTATTACCCAGTGATATCTTGGTGCTATGCAGTTAAGTGCCCAGAATATAATTGCTATTCTGATGAAATAACACTGGGCACAAAGATGTAAAGAAGCTCCAAAGTACTCTTCTTCTTTTTTTAGGAGGGCTCTGGCATCTTTTAGAGATGATCCCTTTATATCTCTCTTCTTGCAAGTTTATCATCTGAGGGACTTCCTAAGAGGAAAATCTTAGTCACCATGGCTCTCAGGCCCAGGAAGCCTGTTGCTATTATTAATCCAACTTTACATATACAAATTGTCTAATTACTCTGGCTGGAATTCTCTAAATGTTACATCTTGTGCCATAGGCTAATGTCATCCCAGGGGGAAATAACACATGAACATATAAAATCCCAATAAATACAAGGAATATGTTTATACTCGTTAATCTCATAAAGATGGATCTGGCATTTGCTGACAGCTGGGAAGTGAGAGAAGAAACTGTTGAGCGCAAACTGTCTTTCAAAGGAAAAGGCAAACTCAGGCTTCAAGATCAAGGTGACAAAACTTCAAACTTGAGCTCAGAAAACAAAACTTATAAAGAGATCAGAAATTCCTGCATGCTGCCTCTAACAGATGTAGGCCCAATCAGGCACAGGTGTACTATGCTGAGATAGCATACTTACACAGACTCTGTAGTTGCTCATTCAATACAATTAAGGTATATATTGTCTGTCCCAAAATTAGCTTCTACTCCTTGGTCATAATCCAATAAAATGTAAGCTTCTTAAGGGCAGGGGCTATTTCCTCAATTCCCAGATATCTAGGATAGTACTTTGTACATAAGAGGTACTTAATAAATGCTTAATGAATTAAAAAGAATCCAAATTTCCAAAGTCAGTAATAGCTTAGAAGCAGTATGCTGTTGTGGAAAGAACACTAGAGGTGGCATCAGAGGGCCTGGGTTTGGAATCCACTCATATCTCTTCTAACTGTGTGAGCAAGTCATTGAATGAGTTTGGGCCTCAGGTTTCCCTATGTAAACTGTAAACAATAGTGGGGCAGCTAGGGGGCACAGTGGATAAAGCACCAACCCTGGATTCAAGAGGACCTGAGTTCAAACCCAGCCTCAGACACTTGACACTTACTAGCTGTGTCACCGTGGGCAAGTCACTTAACCCTCATTGCCCCATCAAAAAAAAATGTAACCAATAATATTTGCACAAACTACCCACTTCCCTTCATAGGTTTTTCCCAAAGATCAGTAGAGATAATATAAAGTTCCTTGTAATCATAAAACACTCTAATAAATGCTAAGCTCCCAATAGCATTGGGCAAGGTAGGTGGCACAGTAGATAGACTGCCAGGGCTGGAGTCAGGAAGACCGAAATTCATGAGTTCAAATCTGGCCTCAGACATTTACTAGCTGGGTGACTCTGGACAAGTCACTTAACCCTGTTTACCTAGGTTTCCTCATGTGTAAAATGAGCTCAAGAGGGAAATGGCCAACCACTCCAGGATCTTTGTCAAGGAAACCCCAAATGGGATCACAAAGAGTTGGATACAACTTAAAAAAAAAGAAAAAACAACTGAACAACAACATTAATAGCATTAGAGTATAAAGTGAGAGTGAGAGATACTGTCTTGAGAAAGCCATAATTAGAATGCTCTTGCCACAAATCAGTTTATCCAATTAGCTAGCGGCCCCCTTGGTGTCAATCTAATAGAGATAATAGGGCACTTGGGCCACAGATACAGGAGAGAATATATGTAACATCTTGGGCTATGTCTGGAAGATATACCACGGAATACTTTTGTCAGGATGGGGGAGGGGGGAGGGGGGAGGGGGAAGGTGGACTCAATGGGAACAGAATTAAATTGATACTTCCCCCAGGGGTTTCAAGTGGTCGGTTATTTAGGGGAACCCAGATATGGGAACAAAGTTTCCTATACAACTGATTAAATTAATTTATATGTCATGTAGTGGGGAACAGAGAATGTAGTAAGAATGATGGGAGGATGGAGGTGAGATAAGGAGAAGCACTACAGAGCCATCGTCTCCACTGTCAGAACTTGGATCTTGTTCCACCTTTATCATCCTAGGCAGGGGAAGGAAGAGAAGGGATGTTCATGGCTGGCTGTTGGGTCAAATTTATGGGTTTTTTCTGCTCCAGAGACCACACAGAGCATTGGAATAAACAATGATGAAACAATATTTTAGATCCAGCCTTGAGGGAACCTAAGTGAACTGTATAAACTGAGCTTCTTTCCAAACACCTCCCCCAACCCTCCCCTTCCAGGTAGAAAAAAGTACTCAGATATGTGCTGAGACATGATCCTCAGAGCTATAATAGGGCAGGTCATTTCTATGTTGGGATTATAAGGTGGGGGTAAGATTTAGCATACCAATGAGGCCCTGAGTGTGGAGGGGGAGGAGGCAAAGATACTAAGTCATAAGTACTAGGTACCAGGTGCTAGTTACTAGGTAAAAGATACCTAGGAGGGTGTGTTTAGGTTGAAAGAATGACTGATGGAGAACAAGAACCAAGGCAGAGTATAGACATCAAAACATGGCTTTCAACTAGCCTTGGGCAGAAGGTAATAGCAAATGTTACCAAGGAAGGAAAGGACTTCTTTTTGTCCTTGGAATAATGGGGGAGGGATCGGGCAGGGAGAAGTGAGCAGGCCTTAGATTAAAAAAAAATTCTTTCATAAAACCTTGTAGGAAAGCAGTTTTTCTTATTTTATAGTCAAGGTAAACTCCTAATACAATACTCTCTATTAGAGATACCACGTGCTATGTAGATAGCATTCTAGAAGAAGGATAGACTTGAATTCAAATGTGGCCTCAAACACTTATTGACTATGTGACCCTGGGCAAGTCACTAAACTTAAGCCTCTCTCAGCCTTAGTTCTCTCATGTGTAAGAATTAGGGTAAGAATTATGTGTAAGAATTAAGGTAGCTCCTTCCTCATAGAGTTGTGAGGATCAAACAAAACCCCCAAAACTCTATATAAATGCTAGTTATTATTATTGTTGGTATTATGGAGAAGCATTCCATACTGAAAAGTTATTTTCCAATTTTGGCAGATGGAGCCTAGAAACAGGGTTTTTATGGACAAGTTATAACAAATTCTATATAATGGCAAGTTCTGAACAGCATGTTTTTTCTCTGTTCCCTGCCCATGTCACAGTCACTTTCTATAAGAAAGAACTTGATTGAGTGCTATTTATGTTATAAATAAGAAGAAGAGCAGAGGTGAAGGTAAACTCTGCATCTTTTGTTCTACCATCAAGTAGCAATTAGCCATCAATGCCACTAACCCCCCAGATACAGTAAATATGATTACTAATTCCCTGTTAAGTCCCCAGCTACCACCAAAGGAAAAATAACACAAAAAGACTCAAAAGCAACTCCTAAATCACTGATTTGTTTCTTTGGATTAGTTGATCTTTGAGGTCCATTCTAATTCTGAACTTTTTGTTATTGCTGCTATTGTTCAGTTGTTTTCAGTTATATCTGACTCTTCC
Organism: Dromiciops gliroides; assembly: GCF_019393635.1. Classification (NCBI taxonomy): domain Eukaryota; kingdom Metazoa; phylum Chordata; class Mammalia; order Microbiotheria; family Microbiotheriidae; genus Dromiciops; species Dromiciops gliroides. The sequence goes on from NC_057862.1 coordinate 231,622,097, forward strand.
CGACCTCATTTTGGGATTTTCTTGGAAAATATATTAGAGTGGTTTCCCATTTCCTTCTCTAGCTCATTTTACAGATGAAGAAACTGAGACAAATAGGGTTAAGTAACTTGCCCAAGATCACACAGGTATTAAGTGTTTGAAACTGAATTTGAACTCAGGAAGACAAATCTTCCTGATTCCAAGCACAGTGCTCTATTCACTGTGCCACCTTAGGATGCTTCAAATCTTTTTGTTTATCCTTTGTTTCCAAAGAGGACCAAAGACATCACAAGTATGATGTCTTGACTTGTGTGTGAATTGGATTTGAATAAGGCAGAGCAGCACAGAGTCATCAGCCTTGTTGTCTCCTCCAGAGAAGACATGTAAATGGGGTGTATGTAACACCCCTTTTCCGTATTGGGTTCAAAGCACTCATGGAGAAAGTCTAGGTATCTGATCCATTTCCTTTCCAGGACTAGGATTGTGCTTTCTAGGAACATATTCACTGAACAAAATTCCATCATTACAAAACAACTTGGATACAGGATTTTATCTATATGAACAACCAATAAACAAAATTAGGAGAATGAGGGGCAGCTAGGTGGCGCAGTGGATAGAGCACCAGTCCTGGAGTCAGGAGTACCTGAGTTCAAATCCGACCTCAGACACTTAACACTTACTAGCTGTGTGACCCTGGGCAAGTCACTTAACCCCAATTGCCTCACTAAAAAAAAAAAAAAATTAGGAAAATGAGTGTATTGGGAGATCAAGATTCATAACCAGTTCACTTTAAATGGAAGGTAGTTCTTCATCCTGCACTCTAGCCAGTAATCTTTGCCAGGAGATCTAGGTGTGAATTGCTCTTGTGAGAATGAGTAGGTGTTTGGCGTGTTGTTGATGCTCAGTTCTCGGGTACCCCAACTTGGCGCTGTGGAGCTTCTGGTAGTTGCCAGAATGGTCAACAAATAGGAGCTGTGGAAGCTGTGAGTTGTGGCATTCAGGTGACATTGAAGGTTATAATAATAATGATAGCAATTATTTTTATTAAGGCAGATACTTAGTGTCGTGATGTTTGCAAAACAATTAATATTCATTCTCTCATTTGATTCTCACAAAACAGCTTTGAGGTAAATTCTATTATGAGATCTATTTTACAAATGAGGGAACTGAAGGTCAGATGGGTTAAGCTAATGCCCAGAGTCACAGCAATAAGTGTTAAGAGCTTAGATTTGAATCCCAGTCTTCTTTACTCCAAGTCCAATACACCGGACTTCTGGATTCCTAAGCTAAAAGATAGGGGAGAAGCCAATCTTCCTCTAATGGAAAAGATATAGTAGTCCAGCTAAGGATTTTAAGTGAAGGCCAAAGCTTGAAACAGAGAGAAGATATAATGGGTATATGGTTGGAGCACAGTCTCATGTCCAGTGGATCCACATCTGGATGTGACCAGAAGTGGCCAGGAGGTCAGCAGAACACTGTTCAGAAATGACCTCAAGAGAACAGCAAGGACCAACAACAGGCAGAGAATAGATAGCATGTATATGTGCCTTATAGAAACTCCATTTCTAACAGAGACCTGTGCCAAGCCACTCTCAACCAAAACAGTGGGGAGTAGGCTAAGTAGGAGTGGCACAATAACTTCACCAGAAGACACGCATCAAAGGCATGCATTTCTTCGCCATATATGTGCCCCAGCCACATGTATTCCCAATGAATAGGTTTTTCCACTTGTGTACTTTGGCCACACATTCTCTAGGTATATTAATTTTTCACATTGATAGAATTGTGTTCCATACCACCACAGATTCTAAATCATCAAAAGATCAGATATTTATAACAGGAAAGGTCCTCAAATATCACTTAGAAATAAAGAAATTAAAGGAGAATATGTCCCAGGTTTTGTGGAAAATGTTCTATTGCCACTTTTATAGCCATACTATTTCATTCCAAGCCTTTGCTTGGATTAATTGTGTTCTTTAATTAAACACATTGGTAGGAATTCATGAAATAAGGTTTTGAGCAGACTTTAATGACCGAGTCCCTACAACCTAGGGTGACTTTTCTGCAGGGACCCACATATAGGTTTGGTCATGCGTTTAGATGCTATATTGAATTAACTTGACTTGAGCTTGAAGGAGAATTGAGAAGAATGGGCATTTCCAGCCCTCATCTGAAGATGTGGACTTCTACAATAACTATGGGGAAAATTATATAACTGCAAAAAATTTTTTTTCCAAAGAAGTTGTCTAAAATGACTGACAACTTGTAATCCCCACCTCTGCCTCAGCCTCATGAGGTCTCAGAACAGCAAAGCTCTAAAATATGTCTCCCAGGCCCTGGAGATGTGGTCAGGTGTGCATGCAAGGATACACAAATGCCCTAATCCATCCCAGACTGGCAAGCGAACAATTTCTTTCTGTGGTCTTACCCTAACAGACAGTTAACATAATAACGTCACATAGTATGATGTGGTCAAATTAATAAGCCCCTTTTGGGGAACAGATGTTGAATCAAAGAGAGCTATAAACAGGTCTTTTGTTTTGTTGTTTGGGATTTTTTTCTTTTTTCTTTTCTTTTCTTTCTTTCTTTTTTTTTTTTTTTTTGCAGGGCAATGAGGGCTAAGTGACTTGCCCAGGGTCACACAACTAGTAAGTGTCAAGTGTCTGAGTCCAGATTTGAACTCAGGTTCTCCTGAGTCCAGGGCCGGTGCTTTATCCACTGCACCACCTAGCTGCCCCCCAGACAGGTCTTAATGAGGAGATGCTAATGGCACATCCTTCTTATCCCCCAAAAGAGTTTGCTCCAGAGAGATGGAGATTCTGAGGTGGGTGCTTCATTGTCTTGTATTCCAGCAGGTGTGGCTATTTTCAGAGTTACTTCTCTGCTCTCTCCTCTTTACTTATCCTCCCCCTCCTTGTCACATAGGCACACATATATATACTCCATGTGCCCAAACACACATGGAAATAAACATTCTCCTGATGTGTCCACAGACATTCTCTTAAAGTTTCCCTTAGGGTAAAGTATATATCTGAGTACAGGAGGTGGGATCTCAGGCATGTGTGTATATGTATGTATGTATATGTATATATATGTATGTATGTATGTTTGTATACGTGTCTTTATGTATATATGTCTTTATGTATGTGTGTTATATATTATGTATATATGTATATCTGTATGAAAGGAAATCTGGGTCTGAGTAAGCAGGAATGTGTAAACAGATGTCTAAACAACTTGGAATGGACCTGTGATTTCTTTGGTATAGGAACTTGTACTGTAGAAACTCCCTCTAAGAGACAGACTGGCAACGGGCACACATTTTATTCAATTCATTAAGTATTTATTAAGTACCTACTAGGTGCCAAGCACTGGGCTATGTGCTGGGAAACTGCCCTTGTCTGCAAAGAGCTTCTACTGGGGACAGAGGAATGTACATAGATAGCAAGTCCATTTAAAATACATACAAAGTAATGGGGGCATTAACTCCAGGATCAGGAAAGGCCTCATGTAGGAAGTGACACTAGAGATGGAACTTGAAGGTAACTAAAGATGCCAAAGGGTTCAAGTGAGGAGGGATTAGCATTTCAGGCATAGAAGATAAACTGTACAAAAGCAGAGGAAGGAGATCAAATGGTATGTAGAAAGAATGACAAATTGGCCTGTTTTCCTGCAACATAGACTAAGCAAGAAGGATGGAGATGGGGACTGGCCTTGTTATTCTCTTTTTTGTGGGGCAATTGGGATTAAGTGACTTGCCCAAGGTCACACAGCTAGTAAGTGTCAAGTGTCTGAAGTCATATTTGAACTCAGATCTTCCCTAATCCAGAGCCAGTGCTTTATTCACTGAACCACTTAGCTGCCTCCCCCTTGTTATTCATTTTAAAAGAGAACTTCCAGGTAAGAAAATTCCCTCCCCAGGTTCGGGCTGGCATCTTTTTACATCTTAGAACATCGCCCAGGGGCACCTAGGTGGCACAGTGGATAAAGCACTGGCCCTGGATTCAGAAGGACCTGAGTTCAAATCCAACCACAGACACTTGACACTTACTAGCTGTGTGACCCTGGGCAAGTCACTTAACCCTCATTACCCTGGGAAAAAAAAGAACATCACCCAGAGAACAGAAGGGTAAGTAGCCTGCCCAGGTCACCCAACTAATAGATGTGAGAGATAAGACAAATGCAGATTCCTGGCTTCAAGGATGCTTATCTATTCAGCATACCAAACTACCTCTCTAATTGAGAAGAAATCATGAGAGATCAGTCTAGAAAGACAGGCTGCAGCTAGGTGGCATAGTGGATAAAGCACTGGCCCTGAATTCAGTAGGACCTAAGTTCAAATCTGGCCTCAGACACTTGACACTTACTAGCTGTGTGACCCTGGGCAAGTCACTTAACCTCAATTGCCTCACCAAAAAAAAAAAAAAAAGACAGGCTGCAGATAAATTGTGAATGCCTTTAAATGCTAAACAGAGAAATTTTTATTTTATCCTAGAAGTACCACAGAGACACTGAAGCTTCGTCAGGAAGGGAATGATATGGCCAGAATTGGGCTTTAGTCATTTGAACTTGGTAGCTCTATGGATTGGAGTGGAGAAGAGTCTGGAGTCAGAGAAACAAAGGAGATCCCAAAGTAATAGCCCAGATTATTACTGAGGCAGCCCAGAACAAGCATCCAGGCTATGTGAGTAAAAAATATGCAAGAGATTTTGTGGAGGAATTGGCAAGACTTGGAAACTGATCAAATGTGAAAAGTGAGAGGATGGCAAGTTAAGAATGATTCCCAGGCTATGAACTGGAAGGATGGTGGATCCCTCTATAGAAGATGGAAGTTAGGGAAAGGAATGGGTGGATTTGAAAAAGGGAGGGAGATAATGCTTTGTACATATTGCATGTATAGCAGATGATGCGGAACTAGAACTCAGGAGAGAAATGAGAGCTGGATAAGTAGCTTGAGGTATCATCTTCATAAAGAAGAGCATCAAAACCCATGGGAGATGTTGCAATAAGAAAGAGAAGAGGATTTAAGACAAAACCCTACAGTACACCCATACATGGTGGGAATGTGGAAGATACTCAGCAAAGGGGACTGAGAAGAACTTATGGTCTTAGAGAGGGGTTAAATGACTTACCTGTGGTCACACAACTGAAATGTGTCAAAGGCAGGACTTGAACTCAGGGCCCCCCCTAACTCCAAAGCCATCCTTTTATCTGCCTTTTATCTATCTAGCCTTTTAACTTTTATTTATTTGCATAAAGTTAGGTTCAAGGGACAGAGGACATCTCCATCAATAGTCTGCTTTGAGTAAGTCAACGTGGGAGAAAACGTGCTGAAAGTTCTTTTGGGGTTCCCACAGTGGATCTAAGCAAGACAGAACAACCCAAACTGTACTTCAAGGCAAGTTCAAAAGGGTATTGACAATAGTCTTAGGACCAATGAACTAGAGAAAGCTGGTTGCACCCTGGGGGAGGTATTAGCTAAACGTATTTCATCAAAATCTATTTAGCCTGTCCTTGAAACATGTTAGTGGAGCGAAGGAGTGACTGTGCCTCACTCTGACTACCTCCAAGTTATGGAGCAGCTTCCAGTTTTCTTGAAGTGGGCAGTGGCTAGGGACACAAATAATTGTCCACCCACTTTTAACTCACCACATCACAAAGATGCAAATGACCACTTTGGGGCAACTTTAGGACGCTTTGATAGAAGTTCACTGTCTATTACCACTCTTTCAATTAGATTGTAGTTTTTTAAAAGTCAGGGACACCATCTTCATCTATATTAGCATTCAATGTAGGTAGTACCTTGCAATTACCAGGTACTCCACAAATATTTCCCCAGTGATTGATTGACTGATGGATATGAGAATTAGTCAGTATGAAAGTGCCCAGGAAAAGGGTGTCCATGTGTTTATTTGTGTGTGTCTCTTTGTGCATTAGTGGTAACGTGGTAATAGAGACAATTACCTGTTATTTCTGAATCCAGCACTGCTCCCTGGAGTCCAAATAAGTGGCTGATCTAAGCAAAACACAAAACATTTAGGCTCTTACTGGTTCTATTTCCCTCTCTGTCTGAGCCCAGTAACCAACTGGCAGCTCTGACTGTACCTGAAACATTTTGGCTTCTGGGTACAGGTTTTCTCCATTATCCACCTGGCAAAGACCAAATGAGTAACAGATTTTTTTTTAAGTGGGAGGGAAAAAAACATGGAAGCACTAGGAAGAGAAAATTTTAAGTTGCTTCTCTTTTGGAACTTGTGTTTCTCCCTCTTTAAGAAGACTGGAGTAATTTCCTCACCATTCCAAATTTCCATAAATCCCTGGCCCTACTGGGTGTGACTCTACCAACATCCAGTTAAGTATTCTTGAAGAAGCCTAATTATTGTAAAATTTAATCCTTAGTGGTGCCAATGTGCCACCATCTCTGGAATTTTAGAAATTTTGATCATGACATCTCTATATACACACCCATTCCCAAAGCTGATGCCTAAAGAGCCTTACTTTTCCTTCGTTACAAGACCCAAAAGTTTTGTTCAACAACTTCCCTCAAGAGGCATTTAGGTTGTGCAGTGGATAAAGCACTAGCCCTGAATTCAGGAGGATCTGAGTTCAAATCTGGTCTCAGACGCTTGACAGTTACTAGCTGTGTGACCCTGGGCTAGACACTTGACCCTCATTGCCCTGAAAAAAAAAAAAGAGGGAAAAAAACACCAACTTGCCTCAAGCTATTAGTATGCTATATAGGCAGCTGGTTCATCAGTTAATAAACCTTTATTAACTGCCTACTGTATACGAGGCATTGTGCTAAGTACTGCAGAGAAAATGAAAGGTAAAGAAAGTCCCTGTTCTCCAGGAGCTGAGAGCCTAAGGGGAGACAACATGCAAATAATAATGTAAAAACAATTTATATACAGCATAAATTAGAGATAATTAACAGCATATTAAGGAGGATTGGTAAAGGCAGTGGATAGACTGCTGGCCTTTGTGTCAAAAAGATGATTTCAAATCCTGCCTCAGACACTTACTAGCCCTAAAGTCACCTTATCTCTCTCAGCCTCAGTTTCTACCTTTGTAAAATATTGATGGCAGTAGCACCTACTTCTCAGGTTTTTTATGAGAAGCAAATGAATTAGCATATGTAAAAAACTTTGCATATCTTAAGGAACTATATTAAAAACTCATAATTATTTTCTTCTTGATGTTTTTTTAAGTGAGGCAATTGGGGTTAAGTGACTTGCCCAGGGTCACACAGCTAGTAAGTGTTAACTGTCTGAGACTGGATTTGAACTCAGGTACTCCTGACTCCAGGGCTGGTGCTCTATCCACTGCGGCACCTAGCTGCCTCTTGAATTTTTTTTTAGATACAGCATGTATAAATATGCATGTACAGTGTTGTTATCTATCTCCTCTTCTTCAACCATTCAAGAACAGGTACTGTTGTATTTAATAGATTTTGCTGTTGTTCAGTCATTTTTCAGTCATGTCTGACTTTGTAAACCTATTTGGGGTTTTCTTATCAAAAATACTTGGGAGTCTGCTGTTTCTTTTCTAGTTCATATTACCGATGAGGAAACTGAAGCAAAGAGGGTTAAGTGACTTGCCCAAGGTCACACAGCCAGTGAGTGTCTGAGGCTGAATTTGAACTCAGAAAGAGGAAAAAATGTTTATTGAATTGGATCTGGGTATAGAAAACACTTTCTCTGGTTAGGGAGAGAGGAGAAAAAGATCAGAGGGAAACAAGTTGGGACAAAGTGTTAACTAATACCACAAGAGTTGAGACACAGGGAGCATAAGGGCAAAAAGCTGGGTCTTTTTCTGCCTCTGAGCCACAGGCAAACCCCAGGAAAGCCTGAATGAAACACAGAACATTAAGATAAAATCATTTAGATTAAATAAGATTTCTCCTCTTCCTAAAGGTTCTCCAAGCCCAATATAATTTTGCCAAGTTTACACACGTGTTAAATAATTAATAGTTACATACAATCTACGTAATAAATGATGTGCCCAGACCTCTGGCTGCATCTGCTTGGAAACTAATGTAATTTAACAGATAAAAACCACTGTTTACTTTAAACATTCATCAAATGTTGAAGCTCTATTAAATTATGCATTAAGACTCTGTGTGTATGCTAGTGTTCACAAAGTTACTATAGAAGAATCAATTGATGTTTTGAAATATATTTCACTCTTTTGGGTGAACTTGAAGATACTTCGAGAAGAAATGAAGTAATGAATAAATCACCAGTGCTGCCTGAAAATAAAACAAGACTAAAAAGAAAAGAATAGCTGTAAGTCAGGAAACCTGGGTCCTAATCTTAGTTCTGCAAAAATAATAAGGCTGATGATTATAGCTAGCATTTTGAGAGCACTTGAAGGTTTGCAAAGTACTTTATATACATTATCCAGAGGCAGCTAGATGGTGCCACGGATAGAATGCTGATCCTGGAGTCAGGTAGACCTGAGTTCAGTTCTACCCTGATACTTAATTAGTTGTATGACCCTTGACAAGTCACTTAAACTCTCCTAGTCTTCATTTCCTCATGTCATCAAATGAGGTAATATTTTTAATTACTTAGCACAGTCCCTGGTAACTAGCAGGTGCATAATAAACATGGGTTTCCTTTCTTGTTTTATCCTAACAACAACCCTGTTAGTTAAGTGCTATTATTATTCCCATTTTATAGATTAGGAAATTAAGAAGACTAGGAGAGGTTAAGTGACTTGTCAGGGGTCATACAACTAAGTTTACATAGCTACTAAGTGTCTGAGCTGTGTTATCTTGGTATTATAAGCCTCAGTTTCCAAATCTGGGAGAAGACTAAATTGAAGACCTCTAAGATTGCTCCTAGCTCTTAGAGACATAAAAATGACTTGGGGATCCAATATGTTCTAGAAACTCTGTCTATTTATTCAAGTACCCCCCCACCATTGGATAGCACTTAAAGGTTCCTATAAGCTTTGAAAAATTCAAGGATTCTGTGAAGCATCATTACAAAACAATTACCCTGCGGGTGGTAGTATAATACAGTAAACTGTCATTTATGCAGAATAGCTAATGAATGGGGTATTCTGATTAATTTAATATTCTATTTAGCTGAATGTTGGTGCCAGGTTGCAGATGAATGTAAATCAGGGCATTGGAGGAAGGTCTTCTTTTTTCATTGAATATTGCCTAAATTTCATAGAATACACAAGAGGTATCTGTATTCTATTGTTCTAGTAAGAGTTCCTGTTGGGCTTCCAAAAAGCATGGGTGATTTCATGGCCAAGTTTTGGCAGTGCATATGCTTTCCACTGGCCAAGATGTATTGGAAAGAGCCCTGTACTTCTGATCCTCCAATCAGAAACCCTGGGTGCTTAACCCAGCGCCAGTGTTTACTGGCTGTTGAACATGAACAAGATATTTGACCACTATTACCATCAGTATATTGGGTTCATCTTTATAATGGAGATTATAATTATTAAGAATATGTAATGATTATTATGAATTTTCTTTACATCAGGCTGAAATCTGCCTCCCTCTAACACTCATTTTCATAGTACCACCCTCAGAACCAAACGAGAATAAATGCAATCCCCCTGTCTTTCTGTCAGTAGCATGAATGCGATGGCAAAGATGATAGCTTGCATTGCACCATCCCCACTCTTACCTATTTGTCTTACTTTTACATAGAGTGAGTCATTTCTAAGTCAAAACAAGGAAATTCCCAATAGGTTAAAGTTAAATTAAAATTAAATTTTTATATTCAAATTTAAAATTAAAATTTTTAAATCAAATTTTTAAAAATTTAAATTTAAAATTTAAATCAAACAAGCAAGCAACATCAAATAAGCATGTACTATGTGAATGGCATTTTGCTAATGGTAATTAGCATTTCTATAGCACTTCAAGGTTTGCAAAGTGCTTTACATGTGTCATCTCATTTGATCTATAGAACCCTGGGACATAGAAGGTTGTTTTGTTTTGTTTTGTTTTGTTTTAGATGAAGAAACTGAGGCACAGAGAAATTAAGCGATTTGTCCAGGGTAATACAATAGTAAGTGTCTGAGGTAAAATTTAAACTCAGGTCTTCTTGAGTCCAAGTTCAACATCGTATCCCCCTGTTCCATCTAACTGCCTACGCTAACAGGTGGCATTACAAAGAAAAACAACAAAAAAGTCTCTTGATTTAAGGAATTTCAATTATAATGGGAGTGGCATTAATATAAATTAGTTCATACAAACACAGTGATAAGTTGGAGATAGTGAAGATGGGGACAATAAAAATGGTGAAAGATTTCAAATCTTGCCTTCTGAAGATTGGGATTAAAGATTGAAGAAGGGAGGATTTCAGAAGGAATGCGATATTTACCTTCAAGTATTTGAAGGGTTATCACATGGACAAAAAAGAGCATTTTAAAGAATTCACATTTGAAGTGGTGAATATCTTTTTTTTTTAAGCCATAAAAGTATTTTGTTATTTTCTAGTGACATGTAGAGATAGTTTTCAATATTTGTTTTTATAAGATTTCTAGTTCCAAATTTTTCACCCTCCTTCCCCTCCCTTCCCCCTTCCCAAGACAGCAAGCAACCTTATATAGGTTATATATGTACAATCACATTAAACATATTTCTGCATTAGCCATGCTGTGAAAGAAGAATGAGAACAAAAGGGGAAAACCTCAAAAAAACAAAACAAAAAAGAGGAGAAACAGTATGATTCAATCTGCATCCAGATTCCACAGTTCATTTTTCTTCATGTAGAAAGCATTTTCCATCATGAGTCCTTTGGAACTATCTTAGATCATTGTACTGCTGAGAGGAGTCAAGTTTATCACAGTTGATCAACACACAATGTTGTTGATACTGTGTACAATGTTCTTCTGGTTCTGCTCATCTGAAGTGGTGAATATCTTTAAAGTAAAGAAGAAAATGTAGTACACTGTCCCTTTAACAATCTTCAAAGAAACTATTGTGATCCATGGAGTCATATGACATATGAAATTTGAACCTGTCATCTCCCACTTATGTCCAATGGTTTGGTCTTGAAGAGTTGGGGAAGAAGAAAATTGGAACTTGGTGCTCACCAGACAAGACCACTTAAGATTCTCAGTGAAACAGGAGAAAAGGAAAAAAGTCAAGGAAGCAGAGACCAACTCCAACATTAAGGCAGAGGAGAGAAAATGCCAATAGAGAAGGTATGACCAGGAAGAAATCTGCTCTTTCACCTGCCTCTCTCTCTCTTTCCTCCTTTTAAACTTGTTTGAGGAAAAAAAAGACAGCTGCATTATTAATGCATTAATTATGATAATATTCTGTTCAAGACTAATACATGTCAAACCAGCCTCATACCAAATTGAAAACTGACATTTTTACTTCATGAATATTGCTCCATCAGTGACATTTATTGTACATTCCCAGTCCTGCAAAAGTGAATGTCAGGTCAGTTATCAAGTGTTTGCTTTCCTTCAACTGTATTTTCTATTTAAAAAGGAACCCACTGTCACTGTTAATTGTGATGCAAAGTGAGATTGCACCTGAGAGCACTCAGGGGCCCTCCCCTCCTGGGAAGTCTACTCTGGCCTGTGGGTGACCAAGGCACATAGAGCCTGCCACCCTTGTCTACACTCTGCCAAGGGAATAACTTGTTTTGATGGGCTTCTTAGAATCCCTAAGGGGTAGGTAACTAGCTGAATATTCCATGCATTTCAAGTCATGCACTGTCAACATTCTATGCTGCAAGCTACCAATAGTTCACAAACTGTCATTATAAAACCAAGTCTGTCATTTATTCACTCTGTAAACACTTTAGGTATGTATGATGGGCAAGTTATCATATTACATAGAGTGCCACTTCTAGAGTCAGGAAGACTCATCTTCCTGAGTTCAAATCCAGCCTGAGACACTTACTTAGCTGCATGACCCAGGAAAAATCATTTAACCTGTTTTGTCTCAGTTTCCTCATCTGTAAAATGGGCAAGAGAAGGAAAAGGCAAATAATTCCAGTATCCTTGCCAAGAAAACCCCAAATGGGGTCACATGGAATTGGATGACTAAACAGCAATGACAATATTAGACACTAGGTATTCAAAGAAAAAAATGGGGGAAAAAAACTTCTCACTGCCTTCAAGAAGTTTGCATTCTACTGCAGGAATACAACTTTAAAAAACTACTGGCTCTGGGGGCAGCTAGATGGCACAGTGGATAAAGCATCAGCCTTGGATTCAGGAGGACCTGAGTTCAAATCCGGCCTCGGACACTTGACACTTACTAGCTGTGTGACCCTGGACAGGTCACTTAACCCCCATTACCCCACAAAAAACAAAAACAAAAACAAAAAAAAACTACTGGCTCTCCGTATTTCACCCAGGCTTGAAATGCTGCAGCCACTTGTGGGACTGAACTCACTACTGATTGGAATGGAAGCTTTGACTTGCTCTACTTCCAATGTGGTTTAGTTCAGTACTCCTTAGGCAGTCTAGTGAGCCCCGCCCCTGGGGCCTACCAGATTGGTTCCAGAATTAGTGCAGTCACTCAATCAGCTTTATCCTTACCACAGCTTAGAACTCCTGAGCTCAAGAAATTCACCAGTTTCAATGTCCCTATTATGAGTGGCTTGTGGGGGCAGCTGGGTGGCGCAGTGGATGGAGCACCGGCCCTGGATTCAGGAGTACCTGAGTTCAAAAATCTGGCCTCAGACACTTGACACTTACTGGTTGTGTGGCCCTGGGTAAGTCACTTAACCCCCAATGCCCTGCAAAAATAAATAAATAAATAAATAAAGGAGTGGCTTGTGCTACCACTCCCATGAGCAATTCATCTTGTAAACAGATAACTATATACATGATCATTTAATGAGGGTTAATTGATAAGAACAGTAACAACCTAAATTGGCTAGTGGGGTGTTAAGAAGAGTGTTTTTGAAGGAAGTAACACATGAGAAGAGTGTTGGCTTCTAAGAGAAAAAGGTGAAGAGACACTATTCGAGGGGACATCCTAGACAAAGGCAGAAGCAGGAAATCGAACACCACATTTGGAAAATAGAAGGTCAGTTTTGTTGCAATGTATATTTCGTAAAAGAGAGCAATATGAAATCATTATGAAGAGATAGACTCAAAGCACAATAAGGAAATTATTCTGATCAAAGCAAGAGCTGTATTATACCCCAAACTTTCAGTTTCCTTCTTTCCTAAGTTCCTGATTAATCCTTTATTTTCAAAACTAGATCTTGCCCAGTCTTTTCAAGTTATTTATTTTTAGTATTAATTATATTCATTGAACCTGAGAAACCTAATAAACCTAAATTAATTTCTATCTTAGCTCTCTGCTATGATTTTTGTGGCCTTCATTCCATGATTACATATGATACCAAACCTCCCTAGGTATTGTTTTCCTCTTTGCAGAGGTGAGGAACCAGTGTTTTGGAGTATGGTATACACTGTCAGACACAAGTGATGTGTTGGTTAGTTTTGATGAATTGCTTATTAATTAATTAAGGTTATTCACTGGAAGATCAAATACTGAAGCTGAAGCTTAAATACTTTGGCTACATAATGAGATGAGAGACTCATTGAAAAAGACCTTGATTTGGGGAAAGATTGAAGGCCAAAGGAAAAGTGGATGGCAGGGGGCAGCTAGGTGGTACAGTGGATAAAGCACTGGCCCTGGATTCAGGAGTACCTGAGTTCAAATCCAGCCTCAGACACTTGACACTAGCTGTGTGACCCTGGGCAAGTCACTTAACCCCAATTGCCTTACTAAAAAATAATAAAAAAAAAAGTTTTAAAAAAGTGGATGGCAGAGGATGAGATTGATAGTGTCATAGAAACAGTGAACATGAGCTTGGATAGACTTCAAGAAATATTGGAAGACAGACGGTCCTGGAGTGCTGTGGTCCATGGGGTCATGAAGAGTCACACACACCTGAACAACAAAAAGTGTAAGAAAAAAAGAGAATAATAATTCCCACATATCCAGCCCTTCCTTACCTTTGCTCCAACATGACCAAATTAGTCTTCAGAGAAGTAGGATGATTTTTAAAAAGTAATTAGTCCAGTGGTTACCTGAAAAGTAGTCGCTATTCAAGGCACAAGGCATTTCTCTGCCAGGACTTAACATATGTATTAATGGGGAGTATATTTTCAAATAGCGATTGTCAAATTTTTTGGTCTCAAGGCACCTTTACACTCTTAAAAATTATGGGAAGGGGGAGTGGCTAGATGGCTCAATGGATAAAGTACCAGCTCTGGATTCAGGAGGACCTGAGTTCAAATCTGACCTCAGACACTTGACACTTACTAGATGTGCGTCCCTGGGCAAGTCACTTAACCCTGATTGCCCTGACCCCCCCCCAAATAATTAGGGGAGACCCCAAAGAGATTCTTTTAAATGTGGGTTACTTTATTTACTTTAGATACTAAATATTTACTTTAGATATCAAACTAATACATTTAAAAATACTTATTAATTCATTTAAAAAATAATAAACTGTACAGTAGAAAAGGCACTGGCCCTGAATTCAGGAGGACCTGAGTTCAAATCCAGCCCTAGACACTTGACACTTACTAGCTGTGTGACCCTGAGCAAGTCACTTAACCCTCATTTCCCCGCAAAAAATAAACAAATAAAATAAATAAAATAAAAAACAATAAACCCATGACATGTTAACATAAATAACTTTTTATGGACAATATCTATAAATTTTTTAAATAGTTAGATGAATGACATTGTTTTACATAGTTTTGCAAATCTCTTTAATGTCCTGCTTGCTAAAATACAACTGGATTGTCATATTGGGTCCTGCATTCAAACTGTTCTGATGTGCTACTTTAATTGAAGTATATGAAGATAATCCAGCCTCATACAGATATGTACTTTGAAAAAAAGAGACGTATTTTAATAGTCAAATGATGTCCTAGTATTATTATGAAAAAGATTGTGAACTCATAGACTCCTTAACAGGATCTTAGGGAATCCTGAATCATACTTTGAGAGCCTCTGATTTAAAATATCAGCCCTCTGATGTATCAATGACACTCTGACCCTTCTTTTGTCAAAGAATAAAACCAACTGAAGTGATGAGTATGGAATCACATAATGAATATTTCCTCTCTCTAGGATCCCAAAGTGCTGTAGAAAAGCTTTCTCCATGATGGCCAGACTTGTTGAAGTCTTGTTCACAGAAACAAAGAACTCAAAATCATCACACAGTCATTAAATCATATTTTTAAAAAAGGTAAAAGCATATGGGGCAGCTAGGTGGCACAGTGGATAAAGCGCTGGCCCTGGATTCAGGAGGACCTGAGCTCAAATCTGTCCTCAGACACTTGACACTTACTAGCTGTGTGATCCTGGGCAAGTCATTTAACCCTCATTGCCCCACAAAAAAAAAGAAGTAAAAGCATATGCTTTAGAGGAGTTAATCTAGGAGTCAGAAACATTAGGTACTAGTCCCAGCTCTAACCACTGACAACCTCGAGACTCCTGGTGCCCCTGCTGAGACAAAACTATAGGCTGAATGAACAATGGCATTAACCAAAGGTATGGCAATTCTCAGGATCATAACCATGCCCATTAATCAACTCTTCAACCCTTTGTGTCTCAGTTTCCCCAGATGTATGTTGTGACTACTGACTATTGTCAACATTTTTGATTCTTCAAAGGAAAATTCAAGTCCACAAATGTTAATAAATATCAATAATGTGCCAGGTATTTCTCTAAGCTCTGGAGATAAGAAGACAAAAACGAAGCAGTCCTTTGCCCTCAAGACATTTGACTAATTGATTATCTATATATTTACACAAAGTTATATAATGAAGTTAGAAATGGAAAGGAAGAAACCCAGTGGAGTCCATCTGGACATAGGAGCCAATGTAGGCTTTTTTTTTTTTTTGGCTATTTTCTCTGAGGAGGTTAATCTATTTTTTTTTCTTTTAAAATGGACAATTCCATCTGTTTCTAGCAGTCCGGAGTGAATAAAATAAGAGTGTGAACTAAAGTTGCACCCCCGCTCATACTCAAGCTGAACCAACATTGCTTTAGTCTTTAGAAATTTGTATGTTCTTTTCTGTAAAATGCCCTGTCCTGCCAGTATTCTTCCCTCCACTAAGTCCCACTTGTAACATTGAATTTAAAGGTCATTATAGTGCATGCCTACTGAGGCAAAGGATAGTGTGCCCATGTGACAGTGTGGGACTGATTTGGAGAATCATAAAACTGTGCCTATGCCTATCCCCTGGCTAATATACAGCACCTTTAGGGATTGTATACCCATATTCTACACCAGACTATTAGCAACCAGGAACAGCTCCATACACTTATCCAAAGAAAGGAGAATTTTTTCTCTCTGTGAAGCATCTTGCCCCTTTATCATCTTTACCACCATGCAGTGTTTAGGTAAATTGTTAGAAAGAGTAATTACCAATGAATTGATATTGTGGATGTGTATGGCACATCAAGGAAGTAAATTTGCGAGAGAGAAACAGACAGACAGACAGATAGACACTGACTGGCTCTTCTCTTTCTCCCCAAAGGCAGGATTTAAATTTGAGAGACAAACATGATTGCCATGGGGTCTAAAACAACTGCATATCCCCACAGGTAGCCTGATGCAAAACATGGCCTGCCTCCAAATTTGGAGAAGAATGATCCTAATTCTGGCCTCTGGCCCCTACACCTACTAAAGACCTCCCTATCCAGCTCATTGAGCACTGTACCACTGTAAATACATGGCAGCCTGCTAGCCTATGTGATTGTGTGGCCATAAGGTGGCCAGTTATCTTTCAAGCTTGGATGGCAACTCACACTCTGTCCATGGTTCTGGCAGGAAACCACAGGGGAAGTATACACTCACACATAAAGTGAAAACCTATGACAAAACAGAGATGAGGCAGGGGAAGGAGTGCAGTCAGGCTGCTCAGCACCGTGTCGGCAGAAACACCAGATGTGAAGTGTAATTACTTTTTTCCCCCTCCAACTCTGTTCGAATTTTACAAACCAGGACTGACACTTGAACAAAGAACCTTTTAAAAGCAGGCATGGGCTCGGTATGTAAATAACTGGCATTTTAGTTTTACCCACGGACTTTTTTGTGAACAGCCTAGTAGATGGTGGTAGAAGGTAACCTAACACATATGGAGAGAAATAAATATGTACAGCAGTGTATATTTTGGTAAGAGATGAGAAATTTTTTCCATGCAATTCCTCTCTGGGTAACTGAGGACATTTTATGTATTTGTTCTTACATCAATACCAAAAGTGACTATGTTCTGTAAGTCAGTGGGCTACTTTGGAAATGGCAGTAGAGGGATCTGGTGAGAGCTGCCTTACAAAAGATCACCAAGGAGCCACAACAGAATCTGAGCTAGTCAGAGAGGCAGAGTTTACAGGAAGAGAGGGAGCTGGTCACAAAGACAGGAAGACCTGGAATCAATTCCCACACCTGAAACATTCTGACTGAGTGACTCTGGGTAAAAGTCTCTTATCCTCTTAGGGAACTAGGCAACTTTCTAAGATTGTAAGTTGAGGAACAGGGGCATTTTCTTTCCCTGAATCAATAAAATTATAGATCAAGTCCCTATGCCAGATTCCAACACAAGGTTTGTGCTGGTTCTCCAGAAATCTTGACTAAAGCTTCCAGCTATTGGGGTGGGGGGGGAGAGGGGTGTGTGTGTGTGTGTGTGTGTGTGTGTGTGTGTGTGTACGCAAACTACCATCACAGATAATTATTTCCTCTATCCCCACCCACTTTCCAATTCTGCCTTCAGAAGGATGGGTAGATGGAGGACTGAGATATTTAAAGCTCAATCATACTCCAAATGCGTTTTCTATTCAGTGACTTTTCATCTTGATATTACTTGAAGCAACCATCTCAATAATAAAATGTTTTCATCAGCTAGATGTTTAGTCAAGAACATGTCTAGAGATCACAAATTGAGAATGATTCTTGAATTGTGTCCCAAGGGGAAAAAAAGTATTTTCATGACCCATGGAAAAGAGAAAACATCATTTGCAAAGTGATGGAGTTGAACCAGGTGGTCTCTGGATCTCATGACCAAAAGGTCCCAGGGAATTGCTTGGCCTCTGTCATCATATCTGACAGGTCCAAGAATCAGTCAATCATAGAATTTCAGAGTTAAAATTTCTCCTGCACCCATTAAGACTTAACTATCTAACTAGCCTGAATCTCAGTGAGTATCTAGTTCAATTAATACATTAAAAAGGTATAGGGTTTAGTGTGCTATACCAAAACTGTCACAAAGAACAACCTTCAGGAGGCAGCTAGGTGGTGCAGTGGATTAAGCACTGGTCCTGGATTCAGGAGGACCTGAGTTCAAATCCGGCCTCAGACACTTGGACACTTACTAGCTGTGTGACCCTGGGCAAGTCACTTAACCCTCATTGCCCTGCAAAAAAAAAAAAAAAAAAAAAGAAAGGGAAAAAACCTTACCATTCACTTTCTCTCTAAGCCCCAGGCCATGAATGTGTAGGCCAAGAAACATGTGGTGTCATTATACCCATGGGAATAGGGAACAACAGTCAATATATTTCCTCTCTTCACAATGGGACAAGGGAATCTCTCCACAATGATAACTTGCTATCTTTCCTAGAGAGGAAGAACAGTATTTTTTAGACTTCAGGCCAGATCTAGGTTAATATATGTTGAATGGTCCTGCAAAGGAGTTCTAGCATGCCAGACATCCTCGATGGAGACAAGGTGACTTATTCTAATCCTGCTTTCTGTGCCTTACAAGGTTGCTTTTGCAAACAGGTAGCATATGTAAAAGGGTCATAGACTTAGAGATTGGAGGTCATTTTATCCAACCTCCTCATTAAGTTGTGTAATTTCAGGGACTGAACTACCTGGTTGATTCATTGATCAATAAGCATTGATTTATTAAGTATCTACCACATACCAAGCATTTATTAAGTGATAAGCATTTTTCTGTCCTCAAAAAGCTTACATTTTAATGGTGAAGACATGAACATGCATAAATATACGCAAAACATATATATAGAACAGATACAAGATAACCTTGGGAGAAAGTTTGAGCCCCAGAGAGGACCAAGAAAGACCTGCAAAAAATGGAGCTGGATCTGAAGAAAACCAGGGATTCCAAGAGAAAGAGGACATCCCAGGTATGAGAAAATAGAGTGTTGTGTAGGCAAGAAGGAAAGAGGAATTAAACTATATGAAGGGAATGACATGAAATATATTTAGAAAGGATGGATGAGGCCAAATTATAAATAGCTTTAAATGATAAACAAAGGAGTTTGGATTTGATCCTAGAGAAAAAGGGAGCTACTGTAGCTTATGGTGGTGGGAGAAAGAGGTTATGATATTGTTACAAGTCATGTATTTTAGTAAAAGCACCTTTGCTATTATAGATAATAGATTGGAGTGGCAAGAGACTTTAATCATTCAATCAATAAGCATTTATTAAGCACCTACTATTTACCAGGCACTAACTTGAGGACACTAATCATTACCTGAAATCCCTTCTAGCTATAGAGCTATGACCTAGGATTATCATCATCATCACCATTGACCCAAACCTATGATTTTATTGGTGTAGAGAACTTCTTTGGGGGAAAACACTCCACTGACACAGATCAATAAATGGTCGATAACAGTTTTAGTGAGGTTCAATGACTTGGCCATTGTTTCATAGTCAATATGTGCAAGGTGCAGGACTTGACTCTAGGATTTTGAGACTGGCTCTTCTATTGACATGGCTACGCTCAGTAGTGGTGGTGGTGGTGGTGGTGGTGGTAGTGATTAATTGTGGTAATAGTTGTAGTGGAAGTGGTGGTAGTGGTGGCAGTAGTAGTAGCAGTGGTGGTGGTGGTGATAGTAGTAGACTGGTTAATAGTGCTAATAATAGTAGTGGTAATAGTGGAGGTGGTGGTAGTAGTGGTGGTGGTGGTGGTAGTAGTAGTAGTAGTAGTAGTAGTAGTAGTAGTAGTAGTAGTAGTAGTAGTAGTAGTAATCGTAGTAATAGTATAGATTTACAAAGCACTTTCCTTACAATAAACCTATGAGCTAGGTAGTCCCATTTTACATTAGAAGAAACTAAGGCTCAGAGTTTCCCATTATCAATGAAGCTTGTAAGAAGATTTCTGGGAACCAGGGCCAAGGTCCAAATTCAAACTCAAGTCTTCTGAACCCCTTGTCCAGTGCTATGCTCCAATAAGGCAGATCCCTCCCCAAGTAGAAGAAAGGATACAGTACACAAAAAGGCCACAAGTGTTAAAGACAAACCACTTCCTAAATATGTTTGCCTAAGGTCAGTGCTAGTTTATGTCTATTCTCTACTGTGCCAACAAAATGCCAATGTGGCTGGCTACAAGGCAGGGAAGGGCTTAAGAAAACAAAGGTATACTATTTAAGCTTCACTGGAAGACCCTTTTAGAAGAATGATACCCACTTCTGCTTGGCGTTGTGCCCTCACTTCTCGAGGAGACGCTATCAGAAAGAGCCCTGTTGGCTTGAACTGCGGGCCTTGGCAGCTGAGTGTGGAAGGGAGACCATAAAGAAAAATAAATCCCTCATACAATGTTACTATATGATCAGGCAACAGTTTCTGTTTGACTATGCTGCTTTTTTTTTACACTAAGAGAGATGCCATTCAATGCCCTGAAGGAGAGCCCAGTTCATCCCACCCTTCCATTACCCACTGCACACCCTATTCCCAGGTAATGTACTAAGCTGTGGAGTAATTGGAGTTGACTTCAGTGTTCTTCTACCTTCTTCTCCTCCCTGTTTTCCCTCTTCCAGCCCCTATCAGAAATACTGGGCCTTCCTTCTGCTGCCAACTTGTTCAGAATCTCCTACTGAGGCACCCAACCAAGGTCTGTAGGTTGGTGGTGCAGTAGATAAAACACTGGACTGGGAGTCAGGAGACCTGACTTTAAATCCTGCCTCAAACACTCGCTACCTGTGTGACCCTTTGCCAGTCACTAAACTTTGTATTAGCTTCAGTTACCTTATCTTCTTTTAAAAATGGGAATAATAATATCATCTACATTATAGGGTTGTTATGAGAATCAAATGAGATGACATATGTAAATCACTTTGCAAACCTTAAAGCAATATTTAAATGCTGCCTATTTGTTTCCTGATTATATGTTTGTCCTTCCCAGACAGTATGACATTATCCAAACAAGCCTTCTCTTACCCCCTTTACAAATCTACCTTGTCTTCTGTCTCATTTACCTTAGGGCAAGGTTCGTTAACCATGTGTGTGTGTGTGTGTGTGTGTGTGTGTGTGTATACGTATGTGTATAATGGACCACTTTGGCCGTCTGGTAAAGCTCATGACTCCTTAGAATAACATTTTTAAATGCATAAAATAAAGTACACAGGATTAATAATGAAAACTAATTATAGTGAAATACATTTTTTCAGAAGAATAAAAAAAAACAAGTTCATGGACCCCAAGTTAAAAGTCCCTGCCTCAGGGCCTTACCAGATGGCTGATTAATCTGATAAATAAATTCACTCCCAGAAGTTAATGCCTAGAAATGGTCTCACATATTGTATTCTCCTTTAATAGGAACTCTCGAAGACCCAAAGGAATGAATTTCTCATGTTGAGATTTCAGGCCTATGACAGACCTCTGAAAGAAAGGGACGTGGGGGAGGGAGGGGGCGTGTTCCTGAGCACCTTTCATGTCAAAAAACCAGAGGAAGCCACTTCTAGGCACCTAAGTTCCATTACTAAGAGATGAGATGGGAGCAGGCATAGATATGGTGACAGATATAAGTGAAGGATTCTCCCCAGCAGAGGGCAGCAAGAGGCGGAAATATGAGCCACCTCTGCCTGAGTCCCTATACTGTACAAGTGCAAGGATAGGGAAGATAAAAAGGAAGGCATAGATGGATGCTGGGAGTGGGAGGAAGAAGGCAGCCTAATGTCTGCCAGTTCACAACATGCCTCCAGTTTCTCCAGAGTTTCTTAGCGAAAGAAGGCTCCTTTCAGCCACTGCCTCCCCACAACTCAGTGTACCCTGGCCAGCATCCCTAGGGACTGGTTTGAAGAGCACTGGGTTATTCATGGAAGTAAATAAGAACCAGCTGGTTTAAACCTCTTTGGTTTTCCTTAGTGAGCTGCTGATGCCACGTGGAAACTAGAAGGAACGGAAGAGAATTAAATCCAACCACATCCCAGTTTGAGGTGATTTTGCTTCCACAGCAGATATTTTCTGCACTTCCCCTTCCTTTCACCAATAGACATTTACATGAAAACAGAATTGGGAATGCTGGTGTCCCAAGAAGGAATCTGCTGCAAGGTATTGCAAGTCATTGGCTTCTGACTTCTTATCCAAAGGGGAATCAGGCAGTTCCTTATTCACACTGACTATCAATATTGGGGTGGGGAGGGTCATAGCTAGGTCTTTGCTTAAAATTTTTTTTAAAGTGTATACCACAACAAACCCAACTGGCATTTCTTGAACAGCTGTCATGTGACAGATATTAGTCAAAACAAAGACATGACACTAGCTAGCTCTGTGACTCCAGATAAATCACTTAAACATAAGCCTCAGTTTTCTCCTCTGGGACTTGAGTTAGGTGGCCTCTAAAGAAAGTCTGTTTGAACTCTAGAGTTTTGATTCCATCCATTGTGTAATTTAAGATTCTAAATGTGGATTCTAATCTGTTCCCCCAGTTTTGGGGGAAACTGACTAAAATCACTGATAAAACAAGTTTAGGTTTTTAAGGGTTTATTGAAAAATAGAAAGAAAAAGATTGAGAACAGAATTCCAACAGCCTGGCATTCCTGTCTTTCCTCAAATTTCCTGTGAAGTCCTCTGCCGCCACCACCACCAAGTCAGGAACCCAAAAAGCACAAGAGCTCTCCGCGCAGCCTCCCTCTCCTCCTTCCTGTCTCCTCCCAGAAAATAGGAGGGTCCTTAAGTTGATTGGCTGGTAGCCTTGATAGACAGCACCCATGAGCAAATGTCATTTCCTGACGCCAAGGAAAAGCCACAATGCCTCTGAGGCATTTTCCTCATGGTGGAGCTTTCCCACAGCAAGTCTCCAGTAGGTGGCATCATTCCAATCTTTACACCATTTCCCTTACCTTATAAAAACTGACAATCTAGGAAGCAAAATAAATAGGCAAGGGATTCTCATGGAATATAAAACAACTCTTAGACACCATTTCTTTTTTCTGAGTGGCTCTTGAGGCCAACAGTTCGTAGGCTGGAAAATCATCTGAATTACTCTTCTATTCACATTATGTTCACTTTTAGCCAAATGTTGTCCCTCTTTCTCTTTTTTTATCCCCTTTATCCCTTCATCCCTCCTGATCCAAAAAACTTCAATGTCTATCAGGTTTCATACTCTGAATTCAGTGTTCTGATGGTTAATGAAAGATCAAAGTAAAATGTTGGCTGATAACTCTCCATTCAATTCACCATGTGAATCTGGATGTTTTGAACATGGTAGATACTTAATTAATGGCAACTGGATTGGATTTAACATTCTGCTCAGACTCCTCCTATTGCAGGGATGTCCTGGAGCTAGCTCATATCCCTCAAGAAAGCTGATTGTTAAATTTTCAGTGTGAGTATTTACACCTCTGAAATCAGTCAACTCTACAAATCAAAGTTTGATTGATTGTTTTGCTGGTTGTCTTATCTTCAGAAAGTTATGGAGAAAATAATAATGTATGTTAAACTTAAAAGTGTGTCACACATTCTTTTAATTTTTTTATGGAAAGCAAGTGAAAGTTGTTAAATATTTACCAGCATACTGCTGCCCTGTAATAAAGATTTTATCCAACTAAGGTGGATATAAGGAATTCCATCTTTTTTCCTATGAAACATACTCTCCTTGAGAACAGTTACCATGCTATACATACAATGTTCACATTTCTTACATCAACAATTAGGCTGCTGAAAAAAAAAAATTACACATATATTCCATCCAATGATATATCACTTAGGGCAGGAGTTCTTAACTCTAGTTTCATAAGGGTATTTTTTTTATTTTGAAAAATATTTTTAATATAATTCATTCCTATTGTAATCCTATGGATTTTATGTTATGCATTTTTTTCAGGATAATGAGGGTTAGGTGACTTGTCCAGGGTCACACAGCTAGTAAGTGTCAAGTGTGTTGAGGCTGGATTTGAACTTAGGTCCTCCTGAATCCAGGGTCGGTGCTTTATCCACTACACCACCTAGTTGCCCCCTATGTTACGCATTTTTTAAAAAGTTATTCTGGCTTTACCAGGCTATGATGCAAAAAAGGTAAAAAACCCATGACTTAGTTGTACTGAAAAGTCACTGGTGACATTGATGGAGATTTAAGGCTATTATCCTTCAACTTATTGTAGGATAAGCCTGAACCAGCAGTGAAGAAGTCTTGAGTGGCTCTTCTCTGGTAGATCTCCTGCTCTGTTTGTCAAAGTTCCATATCCCTGCATTTTCTCTAGCAAAACCGAAATCCCTAAGACAGCATATAAACATGGGCCCAGTGTTTTGTTTTGTTTTGTTTTTTGTTTTGTTTTGTTTTGTTTTGTTACCCCAGGCATGGGTTAAAGAGAAGCAAAAGCACTCTACCTTTACTGGGTATCATTATACTCCACAGTGATGTCACACAGACCATGACCAAGGCCCAGAAAGTTATATTCACCCTCACTGCAAATTCTCACTAGTAATAACAAATTAATGGAGGTCATTTGTGGCAAGCAACTAAAGAAAATAGGATCTGGAGAACATAGTGTGCATCATACTTTATCCCTTTACTCCATGCTTACTGAGATATTTTTATATCCAAAATATGAGAATTAAACTATGAGGGATGGGAATATTTCAGGGTGAGGAGAAGGAAATTCCTGGCTATTGCATGAATAGTAGCTAGAATCTGGAAGACCTGGTGAGAGTAGTTCAGTTTGACCAAGAGGAGAAGTGGGAATTAAGTCTAAAAGGGAGATTGGGTACAAATTGTAGAGAGTCATGAACAGGCCAAGGATTTGGGGCTATGTCGCAGAAAATGTACAAATGGATCTCTCTAAAGGTTTCTAATACCTGTGTATATGGGAGAAAGGGGCGAACCCATTGGGTTGGATGGCTTCCATGTTCTTGTAAGAACTTGCAATAAGAAAGATTAGAAAATGCTGTAAGGTTAGGAAAGAGCAATGAAGTTTGAGGAAAAGCTAAGGAAACAGAGATCCGATTTTTTCCCCCTAATGCAAACATTCCTAGAAACAAAGGAAAGAAAAAGGTAAGTGGGTGAGGTAGGTGCCCAATTGTCTCTAAATAGAAACTGTTCTAGGAGGCATTAGTGCAGTTGGCATGAAAGAAGGAGTAGGAGGCTAAGACTTCACAGGCCTTGGTTTTATAACCTTCATGCTGAGGTAGGAATTGAGGGGGGATGGAGGGTGGAGACACAATCCCTTCATTAACAGGAGCCAGTTTGCAGTACCAAACTCAGAATTCTGCTTTCCATTATCATTAATATTTTTATTATTATTATAAGAGAACAACAGCCGTTCACTGGGTTTTTTTCTCTCTTTTTTTTTTTTTTAAAGAAGAGGGGGGAATTATTTAAAATGCTGCTGCAACAGTAAATATCACACCTCTGGCATATTTGTCCTGGAAGAAAAGAGTGCGATTTAGAATACCTAATTGAAATGTGCTCCAGGAGATAAGGCCGGCTGCAGAGACTGACATTTAAAGGTACCAGACGCCACTGAAGACATGAAATATTGCTGTTGCTGCCTCACAGCCAAAAGCCACTTTCACAGAATGGAGACAGTCTCCTGCTCTGTCTCTTCTTCTCTTCCTTTGACTCCCCTTGAACCTCTCTTTCCCAACTCCATTGTGGCATTCCAAGCTATCATCCTAGGGTTGAATTTTTTTCCATGCTTCCCTGTTCACAGTCATGAGTCAAGCCAAGAACTGCCTTAATCCAACTTTTTTCTACTCTTCTGTCAAGGTTCTAAATCATTAGGTGGCCATAGAACTCGTGCTGCAAGGGATCTGAGAAGGAATCTCATTCTTTTATGGATGAGGAAACTGAGGCCCACAGAAGCTAAATGAGTTGTCTGAGGTGACATGGGTAGCCAATAGCAGAGTCCAAAGGATATAAATATAAGCTTTCTGACTCCAGACCCAAAGTTATTTCCATCTTACCAAGCTGCCCCATTACTGTATGGAATGGTGATACCGTCAGACCCTTCATACCAGTTCTTATCATCTAAAAATGAATTTTGCAGGAAATAACACTTCTGCACTCTTTTCTCTAGAACACTGTTAATTCAATATATCACCCAACAGTCAAATCTATAGCAAGTCTCTTCATCATTGATTTTGGAGTCAAAAGACCTGGGTTAAAATCCTGCCTCTCATTTACTCCCTGTGTGACCTTGGGCAAGTCACCTAATCTCCCTCAGGTATTAATTTTCTCATCCATAAAATGAGGTGGTTGGATTGGAGGGCTTCTAAAGTCCCTTTCAAATTATCCCGTGAACCTTTTCTGGAATTCATCTTCCTGGTACATATTAGGTGCTCAATAAATGCTTGTTGATTACTTGATTGATCAATAAAATAAGGGAGCTGAACTACATCAGGAGTTCATAAGCTGTGATTCATAGATCTCTTGATAAGATTTGAGAAGGTTAATAAATTGGATTAGGTGAGGGAAGTATTTAATTTATGCATTTAAAAACATGATTATCAGGAGTCTACAGACTTCCACAGACTACCAATGGGTCCATGATACAAAATAGGTTAAGACCTTCTGACCTAGATAGACTCTAAAGGTTCTTCCAATTCTGAATCTATAATCCATGTTCATGGATTATAAAATCCTATTTTACTATTATGAGGCTAAGAATGATGTGGATTTGAAAACCCTGACTGATACACTAATAGATAAATAATGTCCAGAAAGAAGGAGATGATAACCCTTCAGTTCTTTCCAAAGTCCAACCATATTTCTAATATTCCTGTTCTATTCTTGGTGCCACATTTCAGGAGCTACATTGGAAAAGATGGAACATAGTAATTATAGCTTACATTTGTATCATTATTTGAGGTTTATACTAAATTCTTCCTAATGACAGATTCGTGAAGTAAGTAATGCCAGAATTATTATTCCTGTTTTACTGATAAGAAAACTAATGTGACTTATCCATAGTCACACAGCTGCTGAGCTTCTGTGTCATAATTTGAACCCAGTTAAATGAGGTAATATTTGTAAAGTGCTTAGAGCAATGCCTGGCACATAGTAAGTACTTTATCATAAATTGTTTGTTTCCTTCCCTCCTTCCTGAGTACAAGTCCACAGCTATTTCTACTATATGATCTTGAAATCATCCATAAAAGGGTGACCAGATTAATGAAGTCCCTAGAAATTATGCCCCATAAGAAATAGTTAAAAGCACTAGAAATGCTTAACACAGAGAAGAGAATATTTAAGGAAGACATAAAGTATTCTTCAGCTCTCACATGGAAGAAGGATTAGATTTATTCTGTATATCTCCAGAGGGCAGAACCAGAACCAATGAGTAGAAATTCCAGGGAAATGTATTTCAGCTCAATATAAAAGAAGACATTTCTAACCATTGCAATGTCTAAAAATGGAATGAGTTGTCTCATTCTGTAGTAAACTCCCCATTACTAAAAGTGTTCAAGGAGTCAGTCAGTCAATAAACATTTATTAAGCACCTACTATGTGTCAGGCACTGCGGTGACTCCTAGGGATAAAAAAAAAAGGGCAAAAAACCCAGTTCCTGCTCTCAAGAAACTCAGTTTAATGGTGGAGACAACACACAAATCACTATATACAATCAAGCTGTGTACAGGATAAATTTGGATCAATCAGAAAAAGTAGAAGGCACTAGAATTAAGTGGGATCAGAAAAGCCATTCCAGCATAGTCTGGCTAGCCACCTATATAGGGTAGGGCAAAGAAGATTCCTGCCTTGAGTAGACCAAACTCGATGTCTCCTGGGATCTCTTCCAATTCTAACCTTTGATTTTCTTCTTTTGGAGTATGTTATCTGATGGGTGAAACTTGGTAAACTTAAAATGACAGTACTTGTAAACCACAGGCACGGATCATCACTATTCTCAGCAGAGGAGGGGAAGTCTAATTAGCTCAGAAACTCTGCCCAATATGGCCATCCCTAATGATTGGAATCCATTGCCTTTTGGCCTCCGTCTCAAAGAGTTCCTCTCTTCCTTTAAATTATTACTTAGGTCACATCTTCTGAATGAAGCCTTTTCTGATCACATACCCCGCCAAACACTCCAAGTGCTGTCCCTTCCAAACTAACTTGTATTCAACTGTTGGCGTTTCTGCTGCTGCTGTTTTTGCTGCTGCTCCTATTGTTCAATAGTTTCTGAGTCTTCATAAGCCCATTTGGGGTTTTCTATACAAAGATACTGGAGTGGTTTACTGTTTCTTTCTTCTTCTTATAGATGAGGAAACTGAGGCAAACAGGGTTAGGTGACTTGTCCAGGAAGCTGAGTCTTCCTGACTCCAGGCCTGGCACTCTACCAGTGCCCTACCTAGTTTACCCTGTATGCAACTACTTTATATACATTTGTATTGATTCACTTCAAATTTTTCTAGTCAGATAGATGGGGCAGCTAGATGGCACAGGGAATAGAGCACTAGCTCTGGAATCAAGAGGACCTAAGTTCAAATATCACCTCAGACACTTACTAGCTGTGTGACCTTTGGAAAGTCACTTGACCTCATTTGCCTTAAACATCTAGGATCATCTGCAGTCATCATGATATGTATCTTGCCACTGGACCCAGATGGTGCTGGAGGATAGAGTGAAGTTTATGACTTTGCACAGCCCTGCCTCACTTAAATCCAATTCACTGCAAGTCATGACATCACCCTGATATCATGGTCCTCTTTGAGAATGAAGGACAAACAATAATTAGATAGATGGATGGATGGATGGATGGATGGATGGATGGATGGATGGATGGATGGATGGAGAAAAAGAGAGAGATTTGTGTCCTGCATTAGAATGTAAGTCCTTTTGAACAGGTACTGGTTGATTTTTGTACCTTTATTTCCAGCTCTTAGCATAATTCCTGGCACATAGTAGGTGCTAATAAATGCTTGTTGACTGATAAATTGATTTACCTAATCCCAAAATCTGGAGGCTTCTATATAACCATTTTCTGCAGAAACCCAGACATTGATGAGATAAGAAGAAAATAAATTCTATTTTCCATATCTTACCATATGGAGGAAATAGGAAGGAAGCTAGAAAAGGGACCCTTGTAGAAAGTTACCCTCAAATTTTCTTTTATAATGGTATGGACAGATTTAGGCAACTCAGTCCTAGATTCTTTGTCACCAATAGAGTAGAGGTTCTGAGATTCCCATTAGACTCCTCAATCACCTCAGACCTTGGTTTCCAAACATTTCATACATTCTCTGAATGATTCAACAAGCACTACGGGCACTCTGACCTGTACCATACTTGTTAGTTTCCTATGTTTACAATGTACAAAACTCAGTGAGATGGCAGAGGGTCAGCATGATGAGACAGCATAAGGGAAGCCCAGCCCTGGGAGAGTGGGAGAATGAACAGAACAGTTATGCTGCCTGTGTCTCCAACAAAGGTTTAATTATAAAGTGTTGCCATTTATTAAATAAACACTGATATATTATTAAATGGATAGATCTGCTTGGATGGGGAGGAAGCTGACTATATTGCAGAGAGAAGAGTATTTTAAATCACTCACAATGTCCAAACGGGTTGAGTCAAATAAAGTTCTACCTGATAGCAAGCTAAATCATCAAGTCAACTATAATTTTCACTAAACTCTTTATAAAAAATATCCCACTGTCCTCTGCTAGGGAGTAAAATGCCCAAGAGTCTAATGGTTTGCTATATCAGGACCATTTTTGTTTTCTATCTTTATCAGATCCAGATATTTCTGATTGGAGTAAAAAAGAAACCTGCCTATAATAAGGGAGAGAGAAAAATGTTCAGCTGAAACTATCTCAAAAGGACAGTGTGTAACTTTCCATCCATCCTAAATCTAATCACCACCTTCCAATTTGTTGGCATTTCACCAAATAAATGAGGTAGAGGTCAGCTATTTATCCCACTGTTCTCAGTCAGGACAACACATCAGCCATACCGGGAAGAACCTAGGTATATCCACCATGCCAAGTTTCCAACAGACACCTAAAATTTGATTTTCTATTTAAAGCTTACAAAGAAATGACCTGATTTTTTACACCACAAAAAAGATATGAGAAAGATCTTTCCATTTTTATTTTCTCCCATGCTCAATGCAACCTCCCTGCCTTTCCTCATGCTATTTCTACACCAATAATACCTATCTACATTCTATTTAATCTTTAATGACCATTTCAGGTCCTGTTTCCTCTCAGACACCTCCCCTTACTATTCTAGCCTACATTGATCTCCCCTCTTTCTAAACTTCTATTCTTCAGTCTACTCTTCTGTAATATACCATTTAGCACTTAAGTATATGCTGTCTTCTGCTGTTACCCAAATGTTTTATGTGTGTTAGCCTTGAGTTGAACCAGATTATAATTTCCTTGAGGACAGAAGCTGGGTCTTCCATTTTCTTATACCTTCTGCATCCACTTGCACACCACCAGGCACTCAACAGTGTGACAGAATAGAAAAAAACACCACATTTGGCTGAGTCCCAGTTGAAGACCCAGCTCTTCTACTTATCAGATATTTTACTCTGAGCAAGTCATTTAACCTCTGGCCTCTGCTTCCTCCTTTACAAAATGAGAATTAAAAATATTTTCACCATCTTCCCTCAGGGAAGCTGTAAATTGAGTGCTTCATAAACTAAAAAGTATAAGTATTCAACAGGTAATAGTTAATTTCTTTTCTAATCAGTCTCATCCATTCTGGGAAGTTATACCTACATTGATTGTCCCTGTACCTATGTGATCTAAGTGAAGAAAGCAAATACTAATGGAAAGGACTATGGCATTTAAAGAGGTTTTCCCTTTGACAACAAAAGCAAATCAGGAAGATTTTCACTAGATAAAAAGTAGCAAAGGTAGCATAGGAAGGAAGGTTTGGCATAGGCAAGAATGTGGGCCAATAGTTCTAGTTCTCATCTGCTCCTCCTGTCATACTAAGTCCAAATCCAAGGTAATTTGTATAGCTTCAATGCTAGAAGCCAGGGACTAGATGGGAGTTGAAAGAAGTTTGTTTTTTCTCTCTCTCCAAATCAAAGAGCAGAGAGAACTGAAGGAATTATAGCAAGGAAAATACAAAACAGTTCAAAAGACAAACTTGACCTCCAGATTTTGTTAGTCACCTAGGTGCAGTTTTGGGTATGACTCACAAAAGAGTTGGATTAGCTTTGAGACTGTAGACTAGAAGCATGAAAAGAGGTGGGATCATTCCTAAGAGGGAACGAGGAAGTTGAAATTCAATGACAAACCAACAGATGTCAGAAACTCATGGGAGAAACAGCAGATGGCAGCATAGTGGAGAAAATCATGTTACAGATGACATCAGTACCTTGAAATTCAGCAAAGAAGGCAACCCGGCAAACTAACAGATCACTAGACCAGTTGGTGACACCAATAGCTCTATAGAGACACAGCAAGGAGCAGCTTTGGAGACAAAGAACAATTATAGCTAAGATATGGCCCTAGGACCAAGAGTTGATCTGGCTATGCATATTTCCTCTATTTTACACATTTCTTATAGGTATTCCCTATAATAGAATAGAAGTCTTTAGGAGAATGTGACTCTTCATAAATGATGGGATTTTCCTTGTTATTTATCTTTCTATGGTATTATATTAAGGTATCTTCTTGTTTGGTCTGGAGAGGAGAGGAGAGGAGAGGAAAGGGAGAGAGGAAGGAAGGAAGGAAGGAAGGAAGGAAGGAAGGAAGGAAGGAAGGAAGGAAGGAAGGAAGGAAGGAAGGAAGGAAGGAAGGAAGGAAAGAAGAAGCACCAGTAGAAGCTCCCAAGCTGTAGTTTTGAATAGATAGAAACCCAAGCATAACTTGAACCTAGGTGTAGCATTCAAGGGCCTATAGTAGATTTTAGAAGTAATGCTGTGCATGTGTAGATGAGTTTTATAATCATATTTGTTAGGTAGCAATAATAGTAAAAAAAAATCCTATCTAAAATCCCCAATCTAAAGAATTCTAAAACCCTCTGTACAAAAGGTTCTTTTAAAAAAAAAAATATGGAACGCTTCACAAATTTGCATGTCATCCTTGCGCAGGGGCCATGCTAATCTTCTCTGTATCATTCCAATTTTAGTATATGTGCTGCCGAAATGAGTACTGTATCAAAGGTTCTTAAGATGTTTGTGTCATGGACACTTTGGCAGTCTGGTGAAGCCTATGAACCCCTTTACAGAATAATGCTTTGTAACTGCACAAAATAAAATGTATATGATCAGAAAGGAAACCAATTTTATTGTAATATATTTAACCGTAATATATTAGTGGACCTATAGGTTCAGGATCTCTGACTATATTCTGAATAACATATCCTGACCAAGGAAACTTACTGTCTCCACTCCTCTTGACCCCCTGGCTTCTCATCCCTGTTTTTCCATGTCCCTTCCTTTTCCAGTTGTCAGACAACATATCAGACAGAGTAAAATGGGATGAAGGAATGAGCTAATAGTGTGGTTTTTAATATAAATTCACATGAAACACAATTATAGCCTCCCATCATATGGGCAGTGTATGGCCCATGGGTCTAAAATGAGTAAAAATACAAATTTTGCCCACAGCTTGGTCCTCTGAAGTACAGATTTTGTATACTTTTCTGTCACGACAACTTTAATAAACTGAATTCAAAGAACACTTTTTTTCAGTTCTAAATGTTAGAACTTGTATAATTCTATGCATTCACATATTTTCCTTGTGAATATTGACTGGGCAAAACATAAATAAGAAATTTGAAGGGTAGAGTAGAAAACATTTAACAAATAGCCTGCCTGAATCTAATACTCTCTTCCTGTCATACCCATAGCTAAACTCCATCTCTCTCTTGCATGCATTCCCATAGTCTATCTCCTTTGCCTAGAATACACTACCTCCTCACCTATGTCTCTTAGAATTCTTATCTCCCTTCAAGTTTCAATTCAGGTGCCACCTGCTATGTGAAACTTTTCTCTAATTTCCTTGGTCATCAATATTTTTGCCACCTCAAATTATCTTGTATTTAAAGGCATAGAAAAGTGCCTTGCACACAGTAGGTTCTTAAATGTTTTTAATTGAACTGATGAGGCAAGAGAATACCTGAAGCTATTTTATAAGTGCTAGGGTGGGAAGACACTTTGCACCCCCTTACTTTATTTGTTTATATAGGATTCATCCTATACCTTACCTCTATAGGGTAAGGATTGGAGGTGGGTTTACAAGATTAAACAGAATGCAAAATAGGGCAAATAAGGATAAAAACAGAAGGAGCATCTAAAGGGAACAGTAAAATAATAGATGTGACCAGTCTCCTAAAATGAGCTGATTGCTAGAACTGTGCACTGAATTTAGCTCTAGTTTCCTGACAGCTAAGACAAAAAAGGAAACCATTAGGTTATGGATTTTTCATTTTATGGTGAAAAAAAGTGAAAAAAATCTGTCTGTGGAAACAAACTTTTTTTCTTGGAACTAAAAACTTCAGCAGGAATTCATCATTTAAGTGTTTGTATAAGGGGCATTAGGTAACAAGGTCTACTGTATCTATAGCTATTGTTTCTCAAAAGACATAAAAAGACCATCCAAAGAGCAGCTGGGTGGCACAGTGGCACAGCACCAGCCCTGGAGTCAGGAGGACCTGAGTTCAAATATGACCTCAGTCAATTGACACTAGCTGTTTGACCCTGAGCAAGTCATTTAACCCCAATCACCTCACACACACAAAAAAGACCATCCAAAAACTAAGTCGTGTACTAAATCAGTACGACAGAATTTCAAAGCTAGAATGGACTTCAGCTGCCATCTAGTTCAACCCACACTCAAAAAAGAATCCCTACCATAGCATACCTGACAAGAGGTCATCCAGTCTTTGCTTAAAGACCACTGCTTCCTGCATTAACATATTGTATTTTGGGACAGTTCTAATTATTAGGAAGTGGTTTCCGCACCGCACCGCCCCCCCACCAGCATTTTGTTTAAATTTGACTCTGCATCTTCTGCCCATTTTTCCTACTTTTGACTACTGGCACCAATAAGGATGAGTCCACGCCCTCTTTCAGGTGACATTCCTTCCATTATGTAAAGACAGCATAATCCACCCCCCCACCCCCCCCCACCCCCCCCCACCCCCCCCCCACCCCCCGCCAAGCCTTCTCTTCTGCAGGATCAATGTCCTCAGTTCCTTCAGCAAAATCTCCTATGCCAGGGAACTCAAGTCTCTTCATTCTGATTGTCTTTCTCTGGATATTCCCCACTTTATCAATGTCCTTTCTTAAATGTGGTACCCAATACTGAACACAACACTTCAGATGAGGTCTAGACAAGGCAGCATATAGCAGAATTATCACTTGCCTATTCCTGTAAGCATCTCTTAATGAAACCCCATATTATGTTGACTTTTGGATAGCCACATCCCACCATAGACTCATATTGAGTTGGCATTCAACTAAAACCCTCCAATCTTGTTTCAGATAAATTCTCTATCAAGGCTGTCAACAGTCAGTAAACCATAACAAAGAAAAGGCATTGGCAGTGGAGGGAGGGGGAAGAATGGTAGAAATGATGGGATAAGGTACTGAGATCAGGAAAGAACCTGGTGGAGAGGGGATAAGCATTTATGTGACACCTACTATTTGCCGGGCATTGTGCTAAGTCCTTTACAAATATCTCATTTGATCTTCTCAACAACCTCACGAGGTTGGCGCTGCCATTATCCCTATTTTACAATTGAGGAAACTGAGGTAAACAGAGGCTAAATGATTTGCCAGGGTCACAAGTGTCTGAGGAAAGATTCCAACTCAGGTCTTCCTGAATGCAAGTCCAAAACTCTATACAAGGAGCTACATAGCAGCTTAATTAGATACTGTATATGATGGGGGGGGGTACTACAGAAAATTTTAGAGGCAGACATGACAGAACAAACATACCCCTTATCTAAGTTTTTCCACACAGATTCCAAATAGATTTGCTCCAGTTGTATTGGCTCTCTCTGTCTGTCTCTGTCTCTGTCTCTGTCTCTGTCTCTGTTCTCTGTGTGTATGTGCATGCATGTGTGTGCACCCATGTGTGTGTATTTGTTGTTGTTCACTCATTCACTTGTGTCTGACTCTACATGACCCCATCGACTTTATCCATGGGGTTTTCTTGACAAAGATAATGAAGTACTTTGCCACTTCCTTCTCCAGTGTGGTCCCATTTTACAGAAGAGGAAATGAGACAAATAGAGGTTAAGTGACCTGCCCAGGGTGAAACAGCTAGCAAGTTTGAGGTCAAATTTGAACTCAGAGCTTCCTGACTCCAAGCCCAGAATTCTATCCACTGTAAGCTCCATACACACACACACACACACACACACACACACACACACACACCTATATATATAGAATACATACACATAACTATATATATAGTTACATATGTATGTATTCTATATATACACATGTATATATGCATATATATATAATACATACACACAGATATCTGTATGTATACCCCCACAATAGTCCTTTTGTTGGCACTTGTAAGTGAGAAATCTTACTGTTAGCTTTTCTATTCCCGTAGGGCCACCTTACAACTGGGCAGAATAAGGAGTGGTTAGCTGTTATGGTTAAAGCAAATCAGGCAAGACCTTCCTCCTCACACAGCCTATCATTTACCCATTCATACTTGGATTGGGGAATTCCAATGCTGAAGGCACCTGAAAGGGACAAAACTGGCATCTTTCCATATTAAAAAGGAAGACCAGTGTTCTTCACACTAACGAGTTTCAATCTTATATTTCAACATCATCAAAATTTAACATCTGTCCATCTCACTCAACTGCATTATTCATTCTTCTTAAAGAAAAATATACCACCTTTCAAATCTACAACAATAAAAGGATGACTTCAGCTGTAACTTAACCTGACAGGCTTCCTTCTTCCATGTCATTAAGGTCAATCTTTCCCACATTCTTTTGCAAAGCTTACCCACCATTCATTCCATTAGTAGCTAGCCCTCTGTGATAGTTCATTTAGTGTCTTTCTTGATGAATGTTTGCTTTATCAACCATTACAACATTCCTAGGTGACCTATGAAAGGGAAAATATTATAATCATTCTCTTGAAGAGATGAGAAAATTAAGGATCACAGAGGTAAACTAACTTACCCAAGAGGTAACCATGGTGGTGTTGGGAATAGAATTTATGGCTCTTGGTCCCTAGTATTTTGTTACAGAGAAATAGACAAATAGAACAAGATTGCAGGGAGGCAGGGAGATAGATAAATAACAGATTTTAAAGGTTGTATATTTTTACATATGTATATAAATTTTGGTGTCATGAAGGCAACTTTGTTATATGGAAACATCCTGGGTTTTTCTTAGTCTACAAACTGTTTGATTTGAAAGATGAAAATAGAGCTAACTACATAGAAGAGATGAATAATCATATGATCACAGATATCGAGAGGTATAAGGATGGGATTCCACCCCTACCCCAATTAATCACAAAATGCCCATACATCCCAAATGAATCAATCAATAGTAAACTAAGTGCAATTAGAGGTTACCTAATACAATCTGCTCATTTTATAAGAAAAACTGAATACCAGAGATTTTAAGTGACTTTTCCTTAGGTTTTTTCATTTTTTTTTCATTTGCCCATCACTCTTTGTGACCCCATTTAGGGTTTTCTTGGCAAGGATACTGGAATGATTTGCCTTTTCCTTCTCTTGCCCATTTTACAGATGAGGAAACTGAGACAAAACAGGTTAAACAATTTTCTGGGTCATGCAGCTAATGTTTAAAGTCAAATTAGACCTCAGGAAGATGAGTCTTTCCTGATTCCAGGCATGGCATTCTATCCACTGCACTACCTAACTGCCTCAGAAGTATTAAGTAGAATATGAACCCAGATCCTCTGACTCCATAGGCAACAAGCATTCTTTCCATTATGCCATTTTGTCTCTAGGATTAGAAGATGTTGAGGGTATGTGGGTGTGTGTGTAGTATATGTGTATATGTATATCTGTATAAAAACTTATGAATGTATACATACATATATGTATATGTGTGTATAGTGTGTGTGTGTGTGTGTGCTACAATGGATAGTATAAACATCACAGGTAGTCCAGAGACCTATTTCTATCACTTTACCCAACAACCAGCTCAGTTTTCTTATTTGTTAAATGATGACATTAGACCAGCTAATCTCTAAGGACTCTTGCCAGTCCTAAAGTTATATTTTTATTAGCCTGTGACCCACTGTGTCAAACAGTGGGTTCCGTGTCCAGTTTTGCCACTAGTTAGCTACATGACCTTGGGCTAGATGCCTATCCTCCCTGTGCCTTCATTTTCTTATCTATCAAGTGGGGATCATGTCTGCCCGACCTACCTCACAGCTTCACAAGCTAAACAAAGATTAAAGCATATTGAAAAGCAGAAGTACTGTAGAGATCTGAGATACTATTAGCTAAACTTGTGATACATATATACAACTATACATATACCTTTTTTTGGTGAGGCAATGGGGGTTAAGTGACTTGCCCAGGGTCACACAGCTAGTAAGTGCCAAGGGTCTGAGGCCAGATTTGAACTCAGGTCCTTCTGAATCCAAGGCCGGTGCTCTATCCACTGTGTCACCTAGCTGCCCCTATACATATACTTTTAAACAAAAGATATTAGTAGGATACTAATCCTTTTAAACAAAGGATATTAGTAGGATTAGGTAGACAGATAGGTGTATGAACTGGTGCAGTGGTCAGCAAACCATGGGTCAATGGGCCATGGCCCTGTATTTCTACAGCAGACCAGCTAAGAACGATCTTTGCATATTTAAATAAAGTTTTATTCAATTTTTAAATGTAAAAACCGTACTTAGCTTGCAGGCTATAAAAAAACAAGGGGGCAGATCACACTTGGCCTTTGGATCATAGTTTGCTAATCCCTGGACTAGTAGATGGCTGAATAAAAGTTCAAAGATCTGTCTTAGAGCAAAAGGTAAGAAATTACTTCTCTAGTCATTGCTTATTCTATTCTATTCTATCATATCATTATCATAATGTTTTGTATTATATTAAGAACATCATGTTTTGAGTTAAAGGATAGACTGGATAATCTCTTAGCTGTTTCCAAAACTATAATACATGATTCTTTTTGAACTTTGAAAACTAGGCCACAATTTCTAGAATGCAAACTCCTTGGCTTTGCTAAGCCTGACTTCTATACAGTGGAGCCTTGTGGGTAAAGAGGAAAACTAATTGAAGGTGATGGCTTGACACATCAGAGTTGTCCACAAGCATAGACCTCGCTTAGCAGTGCTGACAGCTAGAGCGTTAGAGTTTTCAGGGGTTACCCTTAGTGAAGTTTGTGTTTGAAGAATCATATGGGTGTTATAAAAAGAGAACAAAGAAAAAGGACCAATTCTAAATCATTTGACATTCAGAGTTCCCTTTAACATATTGAGAGTTTAGTAAGACAGAACACCGCTGGGTTACAAAAGTCAATTTGAGACCCAGAATAGAGCCCATGTTTAAGGTTCCTATCCTTACTCTGGAGTTCCAGGGACAGTGGCAGAGAGCCGATAGAGTCGAGAAAACCATCTGAGCAAAGACTGATCACACTCACCCACAATTAACTATTCACTCATTGTTGCCTCATTTGGTCATGACTGTTGGGCCTGTAGGTTAATCATCTCCCTCCTCTTCTTTCTTTATAAGTAATTCCTCCCCTCCCCCATGCCACTTGCCCAATGAAATCCTCCATTAATTAGAAGAAGGTGCCAACATGCCCACAAAATTAGCAGTTTCTATGCATCCCTTAAATGTGAGCATTTCAAAGAAAATTAAAGTTGGTCATTCCCTGGTTATTTATATTCTTTACCACCCACCTACCTTTTGGGCAATCTGTTCCCAGCTGGGTCCAGCCCTCATTTTCCTCCACTCACCCTCCCCTCACTCTGTTTCTTTCTTTCTTTAAAAAACTGTGTGTATTTTTTGTTGTTGTTTTCTGCTAAATCACATCAGGTGTCCCGATACACACCCCCCTCCCTTCTTGGTAAACTTAATAAGCCATCAGCTGTGACACAACTAATTGGGGGGTTTACTTGAACCCTGAATGTAAGAATAAAATTAAATGGCAGAGGGAGGAAGGGGGAAGAGAGAAAGAAAAAGAAAAAAAAAGGTGGTAGAAGGCAAAGAAATACAGGGAATCTATAGACATGCCTTGTGACTAGCCAGCCAGCCTGCAAGGTCCCTGGACTCCCTGAAGCCAGAGTACTAATACCATGAAATGACACATTCAGGCTATAGCCTCAGCCTCAGCCTCTGAGAGAGAGCACCACCATGAAATCTCTCATGGATGAAATATTATGCTGGGTTACTGCTGAGGGAGTCCTTTCCTTAGAATGATAAGCAAAGGAGGGGGGAATGGCAAAGCACTTCCTAGCGAATAATATCTCATTATCTTAAGAAGTTTTCCATGATACCTTCCTACCCCCTACCCCCACTACCATCATCATTAACCTCACATAGGGCAGGAGAGAAAAAGACTAATTCTGAACAGAGGGTCTACATCATTCCTTCCAGTCTCAAGAACTTCAAAGAGTTGAGCCAGGGATATTTGTGTTAATGGGAGACTAGCCAATGAAAGCCCAGTTTTAACAATCATGTGTATTCTGCCTTGCCTAATGTACTAGCCCCATGGGCTTTGGAATATGCACATGTATTCTATCACTATTTCTTGTCTGCTTTCTGAGTGACAAACAGGGGTCTTTTTGATTTACTGCTGAGCATGCTATGAGTAATCATGAGGACTGGGCTCTCATCAGCCATTTCTCCTTTATATTTGCAAAATAAATACACATATACATATATACATGCATACATATAAAATTATATATATTTGGTGTATATATAAATACACACACACATACCAAATATATCTGGTTCATAAACACAAATAAAGTTCATCTAAACTCCTCATTTGACATATAAGGAAAGGAGGTCCAGAGGGGTTGACACTTGCTCAAGGTAATACAACAAGCTATTGGTAAAGATAGACGTCAGTCCAGTATTCTGTCCACCATGCCTCTTACATCATAATAATAGCTAATATTTCTATGGCACTTGCTATATCCTAAGTGCTGCGCTAGATACTTTATAAATATCATCTCATTCAATCCTTATAACAATCCTGGGAAGTAGGTGCTATTATTATTCCCACTTTATAGATGGGGAAGCTGAGGAAGGCAAAGGTTAAATTACTTGCCCAGGTTCACACAACTAGTTAATATCTGAGGCTTGATTTAAACTCAGGTCTTCCTGACTACAGGCCCAGAGCTCTACTCACTACATCACCCAGATAGATGGACAGACAGACGGACAGATGGACAGACAGACGGATAGATGCATACATACATACATACATAGATATCTCTGTGTATAAACACTCCCATATGTATATATATATATACATATGTATATGTGTGTGTGTGTGTGTGTGTGTGTGTGTGTGTGTGTGTGTGTGTATATATATGACTGAAATATGCATCTATGTTTAACTTGAAACTTTGGGGTGGTATGGAGAAAGACAATATTATTTTTTCTTTTCTTTTTTTTTTCAGGGCAATGAGGATTAAGTGACTTTCCCAGGGTCACATGGCTAGTAAGTGTCAGGTATCTGAGACCGGATTTGATCTCAGGTCCTCCTGAATCCAGGACCGGTGCTTTATCCAATGCTTCACCTAGCTGCCCCCACAATATTGTTATTTAATAACAATAATAGCTAATACTTCTGTAGTACTTTAATTCTCCTAAATTACTTCACATATATTATCTCATTTAATTCTCACAAGAACCCTATGAGGTAAGTGCTATTTTTATCTCAATTTTATAGAGAAGGAAATTGAAGATAGAATTTAAGTGACTTTTCCAAGGTGACACAGTTAATAAGTTAATAACTGAGGCAGATTTGAGTCATTCTCTTTCCAAGTCCAGCCTTCTTTCTACAATGTCACCTGTTTCCATTTAGTATAGTTAGATGGTGCAATGGATAGATCGC
Source organism: Dromiciops gliroides (assembly GCF_019393635.1). Classification (NCBI taxonomy): domain Eukaryota; kingdom Metazoa; phylum Chordata; class Mammalia; order Microbiotheria; family Microbiotheriidae; genus Dromiciops; species Dromiciops gliroides. Next base: position 231,663,240 of record NC_057862.1, read on the forward strand.
TAAGTCTGAAGTCAGGAAGACCTGAATTCAAATCCAGCCTCAACTATTTACTAGTTGTGTGACCCTAACCAAGTCACTTAACCTCGGTCTGCCTCAGTTTCCTCATCTGCAAAATGAGTTGTAGATGGAAACATACAACCACTCCATTAGGTCTACCAAGAAAACCACAAATGGGGTCATAAGGAGTTGGACACAACTGAATGATAAAGACTTCCATTTTGCTAATAGAAGCACCCAGGTAGTACGTATAGAGCTCTGGACCTGGAGTCAGGAAGACTTGAGTTCAAATCTTGTGCAAAATACTAGTGTGACTCAGGGCAGATCATTTAATTTCTGTTTTTCTCAGTTTCTTCAACTGTAAAATGGGGGTAATAATAGTACCTACCTCCCAGTTGTTTTGAGGATCAAATGAGATATTTGTAAAGCACTTACCACAGTACCTGCCACTGTACCACTAAGAACAATAAAACTATTATACTACTTTATATGCTTTGTATATTGGTTTACAAAGTACTTCCCTTATAATATCCCTGTGATGTAGGTAGAGCACAGATTATTATCCCCACTTCACAGGTATGAAAACTGAGGCTCAGAAAGGTGCCTTTCCAGGGTCATATGGCTAGTATGTTGTAAAGCCCACACTAGGGCCCAGATCTTCTGGTTCAAATTCAGTGCTCTTTCTGTTCTACTCTCCTGACTCTCCAAATACCTTGCAGTTCTCTTATATATTTGTTGTTGTTGTTGTTGTTGAGTCATTCAGTCATGACACTGTAGACCATATCATGCCTGTAGGGCATAATACTGTCTATAGGGTTTTCGTGGCAAAGATACTGGAATGGTTTGACATTTCCTTTTCCAGTGGATTAAGGCTAATAGGTTAAGTGATTTGCCCAGAGTCACACTGTTAGTGTCTGAGGCTGGATTTGAACTCAGGTTTTTCTGACTTCAAGACCAGTGCTCTATCCACTGAGCTACCTAGCTGCGCATGCATTTATCATGTTCTAAATGCAATATAGTCATAGAGAGGTTAGTATAGCAGAGTAGTATTTAGATGGAGGAAAGACCACCAAGTCAGGGTGACCAGGAAAGATTTTGCAGTTCTGCAGCTTGATCTGGGCTCTAAAGGACGTGTGGTAGTTGATCACCAGGCATCATGGAATAGTGAAAAGGAGCCTTATATCTGGATTCAGAAAACCTAGGCATGAATTTCACCTTTTCCACTTGTTAGCTGTGTGACCTTGGGTAATTCATCTCCCTTCTCAGGGTTCTTGATTCCCTTCTCTATAAAATGAAGAGATAGAAATAAATGAACTCAAAGGGCCCTTATATCTCTGACACTGGGAGCCTCTATTCTTGGTGTAGGATGCTGGGATGTGGCATGACAAAGGCAGAGAAACAGAAATGCCAAAGGTATGTTCAGAGGACAATGAATAATCCTGCCTGTTTGGAACAGAGGGTTTGTAATGATATGTGGTATTTCAGAATAGTGGGTGGAAAGGCACACAGGGACCAGACTTGAGGACCTTGAATGCTAAATTAAGGAGTTTGGACTTAATGTTATTTTAATCTGAAATATTGACTGCATTTATATAGCAGAAGGACTAAGCACTAACTTTTTTTTTTAACTGACATTTACATAACACTTTCAAGTGTTTTATATACAGTATCTCATTCGAACATTACAACAAGCCTGTGACATGAGTATTGTGGGTATATTGTCTCCATTTTACAGATTAAGGAGCCAAAGTTCAGGAATATGGAATGACTTGCTTATGATCACATTCCTCATCCTTGTTAGAGATGAACCTGGGTCTTTCCAAATTCAGTCTGGTGTACTGTTCACTCTACCAAACTTCGTCTTAACTCTTGACAGTCTTTCCTTTCTACTCTTCATTTTGACTTAGAACACAAAGTATATGCTGAAGAAGGGACTTGACCAATGTGTTACCACTAGTACCAACTACCAAATACTCCACCACCAATACCAACCACCAATCAACTAGCCCTGTTGAGTAGGTTAGTCCTAGATCACTGAGAATAGCAACAGGTCCCCAACCCATACCACTGGCCCTATTTCCAGCTCATTCCCCAAAGCCATTCTGCAGGGGAACAGCACACCCCTGTGAAAATGTGACAACTGTCTCAAAGCTCTGCAGCCCCCACCAACTGAGCAGCCACAACTACTGAAGACTGGGAAAAGAAAACTCTTGCCACCAAAGTCCTTGACACCATCAAATACTTTGACATCAGAAACTGAAATGGTTTCATTGATAGTAATAACAGTAAAGAAGATATATTCCCCTCTACATTACAGCTGTATCCTAAGGACCATGGGACTTTTCCATCTGACTTAAGGCTTAAACCTCAATATGTGCTATCTCCCCCATTAGAATGTGAGCAGGAACTGTCTTACTTTTCTGTTTGTATGCCCAGCACTTAGCGCAATGCTTTGCACATAGTATATGCTTAATAAATGCATTTCCATTCATTCATTCATTCATTCATTCATTCATTCATTTATTCATGCAAGCATGCCAAGAGCAGCAATAATAACAATAATGCTTCACATTCCTCTAGAACCTTATAGGATAGGAAAAAAAAACACTTTCTTCCCAACAAGGTAAGGAAAGCATGTCTTAGTACTGTCATTTCACAGAGGAAGAAACTTAGAGAAAAAGCCCCACTTGCTCAGCTCCCCACAGCTAAGAATGAGTGAACCAGTGAAATTCTGAGTCTAATGTTCTTGTAATTACATCATAGATGCTAAGAACCACTCCTATTGTTTCTGTTCATTCTGGTTCTATCAGGCCCCCATTCCTCCTCCTTCCCTCTTCTTTCTAAATCCTCCAAGAAAAGAAGAGCACTTCATCAATAATACCCAGGGTTAAATTACATTTATAGTGATGCCAATAAATCAACACCTGCAACTTAAAGGCTAAAGGAGATGTACCAAAGGAAATGAGTTTAAGAAACCTATAGGGCTCCCATTAAATACAGAGGAAGTACAGCCACAGAGACAGAGACAGATGCCAAAACTCCAAGTATGGAAAAAAATAGTCTAAGAGTTTGGGGACAAGGCTTTTTCTCCCTCGGGTAATTCCACACATGACTCTTCCCCATCTATCTTATTTCCCAGCTTTATCGTATTCAGATTCCACCCCACACCTTTCCCTGTTTACATCTCCTGTCTTTAAAGGGAGCTCAGGATAGACCCTGAGTTAAGTAGAGAGTTCTATGCTGTCCTTGCTATTGAATGGTGAGGGACCATGGCATAGGAGATGGATTAGGGAAATGGAGACATTTTAGCTAGGAGAAACATAATAGCTGCATATATATATATATATATATATATATATATATATATATATATATATATATATATATATATATGGTTGTGTAAGGAATTAATTGTGATTTGGGGTTTTCATAACCCTATCTTTGCTTCATTATGGTCAGACTGAAAAAAATGTAAGCTTAAAAGCTTAAGAGAAAATGGGTGTGTACTTTGAGAGATAATTGAGCAAAGAAGAGGAACTCTGACCACAGGGAACATTTATTGAAACTAAGTAACTACGGCCACATGGGCCTGGCCAGATTGTTATGGGGACAGCCCATGTGGGTGTGCTGAGCCAATTGGAGACTCAGCATGGCTAAGAACCACCCCTTCCTGTGGGAGAGACAGTTAGAGGGAGTTGGAGGGAGAGGAGAGTTTTCTGAGAGAAACGGGAAAGGAAGGTAGACAGTTAGAGGAGCTGTTGGTGTTTAACCTTTGAACCAAAACAGAAGAGACTACACAGCTAATTCTCTTGAGAGCTACAGATTTCAGGTGGTGGTAAGTTTGTGTTTTTGAGGCAAAACTAGCTCTTTGGAGCTTAGCTGGGCTGGAGGCAGGTTTGGGGTGTCTGGGACCTTTTTACCCCAGAGACTTAGATTCTTTCTCATTGTCCCTAGCTCTATTAATCTCACTTGTATTGTAAATTTGTTCCCATTAATAAACCTGTTTTGTTTTTGAAAGAGGCTGTTTCCTTTCTTACCATAATACTATGGCAAGCCGCCCATTTAACTCTTCCCATACTAAATTTGGCCCTTGCAGATGTCATGTGAAAGAGGGATGTTTGCTGCTAAGACTAAGGGGGAAGAATTGGGAGCAATGGATGGAAGTTTTGTGATGTCAGATTTCAGATAGATATAAAGAAAAACTATGATGGTGGTAGTGGTAGTGAAGGTAATGATGGTGATGATGATGATGACAATGACTTAGAATGTGTATTTCATCCATGGGGAATTCCTGGTGTGGGAACTCCTTCCACCAATGCAGATCATCAGCTTGTTGTTAATTTATAGAATTGGAATGTTGCTTTGGAGCATAGAGAAGTTAAATGACTTGGCCAAAGTCATATGACTAATATGTATCAGAGACTAAATTTGAACCCGAGTGCTTTTGACTCATCTATCCACTACTCTATTCTATCTCCTCTAACAATTATAGTGGTCTAAAAATAGAATGTATTGCCTCAGTCAGGTAGTGATTTTTTTCATCATTAAAAGTAGAAATAGGGGGATGCCTACATGCAGACAAGATTCATGATTTGAGTAAGGTTCATAGACTCATAGTTTTATAGCTACATGGGATCATTGAGTTCAACTCTACCTTTTTATAGATGAAGAAAGTGGGACCCAGAGAAGTTAAATAACATACATCCAGTATGTCTGACCATACAGTCTAAGGCAAGATTCAGCCTTAGGCCTTTCTGACTACGAGTCCAGGGCTCTATCCATGACAGACAATATGTTGCTTCTTTGAACTAAATGACCTATGGTACATCCCTGCTAACTTGAGAATCTGTGATTTCAGGGAACTACTACAAATAGGCATAGGCTTTGAGTTGTTTTTCAGAATAGGTGGATGGGTTGTATGTGGATAATTCAAGCCATTCCCTCACCCAGTTCCTTTCATGACCAAGTATGGTAATTATAAGACTAAGGTGACAGTCTATTCTGTGGTCATGGAACAGAACTCTTCATGGAAAAGCATTTGGTCCACACAGGGATCAAACACACAGCTTTGCCTTCAGTCTTTCACAGTATGCTACATGTTTTCCTGAGGAAGTGGGCAAGCATTAGAGGCAATTAGTGAAAGCCCCTGTTTCTAAAGCAGAATGGCTACAGGAAAAGAAAACTGTCAAATGAGCAATTTGTCTCCTAGGCAGGTGAGCTTTGAACTAGCCTCAGAAGAGTCTCTCTAATTCATCATCCTCTCAGGATAGAAAAGGTTTTAACCCATAAAAATAAATAATGTCTCCTATTGTCTCCTACTGACCAGCCTGTTTTCCTTCTTATCATGGGACCATAGGATCATAAACTTAAAGCTAGACAGGGACTTCAGAGGACATTGACTTCAAGCCCTTCCTTTTCCAGATGAAAAAGCTGATGATAAGAAAGACTAAGTGATGGTCACATATCTACTAAGTGACTAAAGCAAAATTTGAACTTGGGCCTTTCTGACTCCAAACCCAGATCACTGCCCACTGTGCCACATATTGCCTACTCTTCTTCCTTCCTTCCCTCTGTCACAGAGATGTTGTGAGTATATGAAAGTACAGGAGGTAATAACAGAAAAATCGAGTAAGAGCTAGAAGGGACCTCAGAGGTCTTGTGATTTATTCACCCCCCCTCTCATTTTAATATGAGGAAACTGAGGACATGAAAAGTTAAGTAACTTGTCCAAGGTCACACAGGTAGTCAGTAGCAGAACCAGGATTTTAACCCAAGTTTTCCGACTGTAAGTATGCCAAAGGAGCAGTTATAAAATACATCAGGGATAAAATGGAATGATGTTACTACTGTTGTTATCATTATCAAGGCAGGAAACCATGTCTGACATTGCTTAAACATTATTTCCTTTAAAAGTGCCTACTCTGGGGGCAACTAGGTGGTGCAGTGGATAGAGCACTGGCCCTGGGGTCAGGAGTACCTGAGTTCAAATCCGGCCTAAGACACTTAACACACACTTACTAGCTGTGTGACCCTGGGCAAGTCACTTAACCCCAATTGCCTCACTAAAAAAAAAAAAAAAAGTGCCTACTCTGTCCCAGTTGGCCAAGTGGGAAATACAAGACAGCAAGGTAAATAAGTCTCCACTTAACCCTTGTCTTGATATTTTTAGAGTCTGAACAAGTCCCAAGATAGCAGATAAATTCTTCAATAGTTCCATAACATGTAATGGCCAACACTGAGGAATGCTTAATCTGAAGGATTTAACACATAATCTGGGAAACTGGGCAAGTTTTCCCCCCACAGGAACCAAAGCTCCCATTTGGAACTAGATACCAGTGTAAATCCAAATCCCACTTTTGGCCTTGGAATCAACCTGGTTCTCTCTCTTCCCTCCATCCCCCAATTGTCCTTCAGAGAAGGATAAAAAGTATAGCTAGATTCTCCCAAGATGCTCTAAACTGTTTTTTTTTTTTAATTTAGAATCCTATCAGGCTGGAGCAGACCCATGTGATTCAGCCAACACCCATGCAATGCTATCAAGTTTGTGTCAAGCTCTCAGCCAAACACAAACCCACCCAAATGGTTTATAGGGCTATGCATCTAGGCTTCAAATCGGCCTAAGTGGGGTCTGTGTGAACCAGTATTAAGGGGTCTTTTGCCCACATTCTACCACCAAGTACACACTCTGCATAGCCACACACAGGGCAGCCTTGCTTAGATATTGCAAATTGTTTGAGTGAAATAGCCAGCCAGAGGCTATGCTATTGGCATTCAATTCTGCTCTGGGAAGCGTTGGAGCTATAAGGATGATGGGGCAGTGGAGCAGAGCAGAGCTGGGTATATGTGTAATAATCTCGCAGATAAGGCCAGTTGGGAGCAATAAAAGTCACAGCTAGATTACAATCACCAAGGACAGTAGTCTAAGTATGAATGTATGTTTGCACTGATATCTTTGGGAACCATGAATCTCTCCCAGTGTCAATCTACCCTAAATCTATAAATCAAAAAAATAAATACAAATGTCAACATACTACCTTTCTCTGTCCCCTGCCAGTCACCACATACCTACATTTATCATTAGGCTAAATATTAAAAAAAAAAACACAGAAGTTCCAATGGCATTACATTTGGGAGGACTAGCAGGCTGGTGCACCATATTGGGGGTGGGGGAAGGAGAAAGTTCTTTCCAATTAAAAGATAAGACATAAACACTGCAAGGAATTGAACTTCATTTCTTGAATTATAGCACTAATTTACTCATTACACACAATTATTAAATGCACTTGTAATGATTAGATAGTCTTTACTTCTAATAAAGGAATAATAAAGACTGTCTTGGTTTCATTCATTTTTCTATGTAAACATAGAGAAGGGGAGAGAGACAGGGATAGGGGTTATGTAATTTAAGGGGGGCAAGTTATTATTAATGTGAAAATAACCTGTCACGACTTAAAGAAAATATACTAACCCTTCCAAAAAGATACTGTCCAAATATAGGCTAGGAAACAATTAGCAATCTGTAAATATGGCAAAAAGATGTTGAAGGGATCCTAGTGGGCCACAAGCTAAACAAATAATGTCTTTCTATTTGTTAAAAGACAAACGTGAGAGATGCATAAGTACAACCATTGAATAGTAATCCTCCCCATAGGGGAATCAGACATATCATGTCTAATTCTAGTTTTCAGGGATTGAAGAAAACTGAGAAAACTTGGAGAATTTATAGAAGAGTGTCACAAGCCTATTAAACTAAACACAGTCCCCATGAGTTAAAAATAATTAGGTTTACTAAATTTTACTGTCATAAGGTCCAAAAAGATCCTAGGGAGACTGGTGAATTGCATATTTGCAATTCTTCTATTAACTGGCAATAATTTAGGTTTTTCCAATAATGCATTCTACCCTTTCTACAATCTTCCAAACACTGAGAGTGAAATGATTTTCGAAAAAATTATTTTTGTCAATTTGACTACTGCATAATTTTATTACTAATTTCACCTTGATCTTTGCAAGTGTCACTAATACAAGGAAGGCCTTTATAATTGCTGGTCCTGTTGTTGAGAAAATATACTTAGCAATATCTGTTGGTTAATATTTGACTGTGTTCATCCTATTTTCAATAAAATCCATGAGAATGTTAATAATAGTAATCATAATGATTATAAGCAACAGATTTTATGTAATATTTTGTAAGATGACATCATATGTTATCTAATTTAATGTTTGTTAGGGTTTCCTTTTTCAACCAATAAATATATTTTCATCACTTATACTATTCTGACTACTGTACTCAATGTTGGTGAGAGAAAGAAATAGAATCTAGGTGGTCCCCAACCTACTTGAGTTTATAGAGTAGGCTGTCATCAAGAGGGTAGCAACGTACACAATTAGACAAGGCTATGCAATGAGCATATGGAATGCTTCCTCTGCGTCCCCTTTAATCTTTCCCACCATGCTGTGAGGTAGGCAGGACAAGGATTATTATCTCCACTTTACAGATGAAGAAATTGAATCTAAGAAAGGTGAGAGCCATGAGATCAAACAGCTTTTATGCTGTGTAGCAGAATGCCAACCGTGATCATTCTGCCTCCAAGGATTGTGATTATGCCAATGAGCCAAGCTTGGAATAGTCCCACTAGGTTTCATGTGAGCCTAGAGGAGTTGGGACACCAGGAAGAAAGACAAAGGCAGGGTCCTCTTGCATTCTGGCATCTCTGGTCACAGGCTATCAGAGCTGTCAGTAAGCATAGACTGGTCAATATGGTAATTACAAACAATGAAAAATGTCATTGGCTAGACTGAGGCTAGACAGCCAGTGACACTGAGGAGACAGAAAGAAAAAGAATAGCCATCTTCTCCACCTCCTCCTACTAAAATGTAGAAAATTTAACTTTTTCTGAGGTCACACTAGGACAACATTCCTGCTATGTTCTTGCAATGTGGTGAAATGGAAAGAAATGCTGGAATAAAAAAATCTGAAGGCATATATATATTCTATTTCTGGTCCTATCATTGACTAATTGCGTGACCCACCAGCTACCCACATAAGCTCTGGGTCTCAGTTTCCTTGTTTGTAAAATGGGAATAATAATACCTGCTGCCCTTACTCCCAGGACTCTTATAAGGATGTAGTGGAATTGTTTTGGAAAATATAAAATAGGATGTGACTGGCATTGCTGATAACAATAATAAATTATATCCCCTACAGTAAAGAAGGTGGGAGTGAACTTAAATGGCTTAGACAGGAAGCTCCAACTCCCCTTTATCTTCTCATCAATTACTCAGTAAGCATTTATTAAGCACCTACTATGAAATAAACTCTGGGGATATAAAGACAAAAGTAAAAATAGTCCCTCCTCTCAAGAAACTCACATCATGGTGGGAGTGGAAAAAAAAACACATACATGTATGGATAAGCAGTATACATAACAAAACGAATACAAGGTAGTTTTGGAAAGGAGGGCATTAGTAGCTGGGGGGAGGGCTGTCAGAAAGGAAATAAATGAGCATTTATTAAGTGCCTAATAAAAATTCTTTACAAATATTACTTCATTTGATCCTAACAACAATCCTGGAACATAGGTATTAATATTATCTTCATTTTACAATTGAGGAAACTGAGTCAGACAGTGGTTAAGTGACTTGGCCAGGGTTACATAACTAGTAAGTATATGAGGCATGATTTGAACTCAAGTCTTCCTGACTACAGGCATAGCACCCTATCAACTATGCCACCTAGCTTTGTAGAAAGTAGTGCTTCAGCTGAATTTAGAAGGAAAGTAGAAATTCTAGGAGGTGAGGAGAAAGAGGATTACAGCAGGAAACAGCCAATGCAGAAGCAGGGAGATGGGAGATGGAGGGTCATGTGTGGACTAGTAAGTAGACCAACATAACTGGACCATAACATCTGTGAAAGGGAGTAATATGTAAGATGAATGGAAATGTAAGAAGGCTCTATGTTGTGAAGAAATTTAAATGCCTATCAAAGGAGTTTGGGTTTGATCCTACAGATAAAGGGAAGCCACTGGGATTTATTGAGGGAAGGGAGGGGATATAATATGGTATGGTTTGTGCTTTTAAAAAATTACTTTGGCTGTCACATGGAGGATAGATTGGTGCAGGATATTTGAGGCAGGAAGATAAAATATCAGGCTTCTGCAACAGTCTATATGAGGGATGATAAGGTCCTGAAACTAGGGTAATGGCTGTGTGAACATAAAGAAAAGATATATGTTATTCATTCTTCTTTCTCAAAGAGTACCAATGACATCATGAGGGTGATTTCTTGACTTGTAAGTGAATTGGATTTAAATGAGGCAGAACTGGATAAAGTCGTCAGCCCTGTGCTCCCCTCCAGAGTCATGAAATCAAGGACTTATGTGAAAGATCTTGTGGAGAAAGAAATGACAAGATTTGGCAACTGACTGCATATGTAACATGAGTTAGAATGGGGAATTGAAGATAATACTGAGGTTATGAGTTTTCCTGACTGAAAAAAAAAGATAGTATCCTTGACATTACTTGAGAAATTCACAAGATGGATGGATGGTTTTAGGAAGAAAGATAAGGTTTGTTTTGGACAAATTGGGCTTTGAGCTGTCTACAAGGTTCAAAATGTTTGATATGCCATTAGTGATGTGAGACTGGAACTCAAGAAAGACTGGGGCTAGATTATAGATCCAAGGTCATTTGCATAGAGATGATAATTTAACCTAGAGGTAATGATGTAATCAATTAAGAAAGTATAAAGATAAAAGGGAAATGAGAAAAAATGAAATCGATAGAGAGATGATAGATTATAGATAGATAGACAGGCAGACAGACACACACATATATGTATATGTGCATGTATTTATGATGGGCATGACATAGATGAGGATCCAGCAAAGGATACTGAGAAGGAATGATACTAAGAAAGGAGTATCATAAAAGAAGTACTAGGAAAGAAGTGTCATAAAAACCCAGAAAGAAAAGAGTATCCAGATGAAGAGAATGGTCAAGAGTGTCAAGTGCTTCAGAGAAGTCAAGAGGGATGAGTACTGAGAAGAGACCATTGTGTTTGGCAATTACATGATTGTTAGTGACTTTGGAAAGATCACTTTGTAATTAAATCAGAAGCCATTTTTCAGTGGATTTAACAGGAGAAGTGGAAGAACTGAGTACAAATGATTCTTTCAAGGAATTGGGATGAGAGAAGAAGGAGAGAATGGGATGAGAGCTAGCATATAAGATATAGGGAAGTTATCTTTTAAAAGATTTTAAGTAGGCGGATGTTTGGTGACGTGGAAGGTATAGCACGGAAGGTATCAAAAGATGAAGATTAGAAATAGAGAAAGTATGATCCAGGGGACAATCTACCAGCAGAAAGTCAGGTACATGATCAAGGATGGTGAGGAAAAAGGCCATCTTGTTATGGACTAGTCTTAACTAGCCCTCGTCATCACTGTTACCTCAACAAACATGGATTAAACACCCACTATGCACAAAGCACTGTGGTAGGTGCCAAAAATACAAAGACAAAAAGGAGAGAGATGCTGCCCTCAAGGGGCTTACATTGTATTGGTAGTGGGAGTAAGAAGGGGAATGTAATACATGTACTACAGTTCTACTCAACCACTGGAGCTGACATAGAGGAAAAAATAAGTAGGGATTTATCTGCACCCAAAAAGGATAAGCCAGTATTCTATACCATCTCCTGCTCTAAACACAGGCTAAGTTACTACCATTTCCATAGTAACTACCCCAAAGGAATTCAGATATCTTTGATTAATCATGACAGTGTCCTTGTGTGACAGGCATTAGTTTATTGCTAATATAGATGAAGAGAAAGGGGCAGCCTGCAATGTTAGACAGAGTGCTGGATTTGGAATCGGGAAAACCTAGGTTTTGACTACCTCTGACTCTGTTAGTGGTGTGACTTTGGACATATCCCTAACATCTGCATGCTTAAAATAACTTCCTATCGGGCAGCTAGGTGGTGCAGTGGATAGAGCACCGGCCCTGGATTCAGGAGTACCTGAGTTCAAATCCGACCTCAGACACTTAACACTTACTAGCTGTGTGACCCTGGGCAAGTCACTTAACCCCAATTGCCTCACTTAAAAAAACAAAAAAACAAAAAAAAATAAAAACCTTCCTATCTACTAAGTCATAGATGGGTTGTGTTCTACTGTAATAAAGAAAGTTCCCCCGTATTGTCAGAATCACAGATCCTTTGATTATTCTAAGAGAGATGAAGAAACTGAGGCACAGAAACAGTTAGGACATGGAGGGCCAGTAGCTGGAACAGAGACCAGAAGCCAACATGCCTCCAGACTCTGGCATCCAATTCTCTATCCACTTAGCTACACTGCCTCTCATATCTCACTAGGGACCCCAAGCATCATGTCAAGTGTCTCTGAATAGCCAAGGGAAGACAATGACTTTTACCACCATGAATAGAAACCAAACTCTTTCTGATTCACATCTGATCTGGGCAAATCCATGACTAAGCAACAAGACTCTACCATATGACCTTTTAAAAAAAGTGCTCACACTGCTAAGAAAGGCTTGAATCCTCATGCCAACCAAGTACGGGTCTAAAATCATGAGCCAGGTGACATTTATGTTTCCTACCCTTCCATTTTGCTTCCCTACTAAACACTACTTTGAATCACACAGCCTTATTTTAACAATTCTCATTATGCTGTGCACACACTCAGCCTGGCTTACCACTGTTTTTATGATTGTTGCAATTGGACACGAAGGGGGAAATTGATGTAAAGAACATACATAGTGATGGGAAATCTCCTCTAGCCTGACTTGAGATAGAGCTGGGCCAGATCAAAGAAACCATATGTGGCACTCTCATTTGTGTCTCCATGAACAGTTAGCCCCTGAACTTGGACTGGTGAGGGTTCTCCATAACTCCCCCAACCAAGACCCACCACACTGCTGCTCTCTGGCTATCTTCACACTGTGCTGACATCATCATATCCTTTCTTTGTCCCTTCCCCCTTTTCCTTTTCTAGTTTTGGGAGCAATAATAAAATCAGTACGACCACTGCTAAAAAGGATGTGTTGATCATAATTGGCCTATGGCTCCACTCACCATCCCTAGGACCTCTCAGTCCAAAACACTCCTCCCTGTCCCACTTCCTCGTATTTGTCATCTTTCCTTATTTGAATGTAAGCTCTTTGAGTGTATAGACTGCCTCCCTTGTATTTTTGTCCCTAGCACTTAGCACAGTACCTACCACATAGGAAGCACTTAATAAATGGTATTTCATTCATTCATTATACCCACAATGATATAGAACCATGGGAAAAACCTGGCATCCAACTAGCTTCTTCCTTTGCCCTCCCTAATCTCCTTCTTGCCAAACGTATATCTCCAGCTATTACTGAAGGAAATAAAGCAGCTGACATATTTATGTAATGCTTCAGAGCAGGGGACCAAGATGAGTAAAGTAAATGGAAATACAAGGCAGGAAAATACAAAGTGGTAAAGCAGGGGGAATCAAGAAAAAATGACAAAGAAAAAGTGTTCAACCCAGAAGGGTGATAAATTTCAAAAAAGAAAAAGGAAGGGAAAAAATGAGAGAATGAGGAGGGGTGGAAAGGAGAGGGAGGGAAAAAGAGAGAAAGGGGGAGAGAGGGAGAAAGAGTGAGAGGAGAGGAGGGAGGAGAAAGAGAGGGAAGGAGAGAGAAGAAGGGAGGGAGGAGGGAGGGGAGTGCTACAAAAAAGCAACTTTGGTGCATTTTGCAATCTTTAAGATATATGAGCTTGCAGATTGCTAGTGGGAGGACAGAAATGTGTTTTGGTGGAGTGGAGGGTGTGTGATTATATAAAACAGTGGCAATGGTACCCCACTCCAAAAAGCATTCACTAAGGAATAAGCATTCCTGGCCTTTGTAGACTGTATGGCTTCAAACAGAAATGTCCTGAAAGTTTGAGGGTATTTTGCACTCTCACCCAGTGTGCTTCTTATAGGCCCTAGTGCTTGGCTGAGCTCTATGCTTCTCTGCTTTCATCCACTGGGAACAAAATGACAAGTCTTCTAGTCATCCATCCTTCCCCACCAGGACTTGGCTCACTGAAGAAACATCCCAACCAAGCTCTATGAATAGGGAGGGCTGGTCCCATCTGCTCAAAGTATCCATTGGTCTGAAGCAACCCTCAGACATCAGCAGGGACACCTGCCACTGGTGCTGTCCCTGGAGTTTTAGCGCCTGAAAAAAAAAGTGGTTTCCATAGTAACCGTTCCCCCCCAAATAAAACACCCCACTGTAAATCCATAAATGCCTTGACAGCTGAAAATGTGATTCTTCCAAAGGCAGAAGGGGAATAAAAAGGCTTAAGTGAATTTCCCTCTTCTAAAAAGGGGTAATTTCTACCATGATGGTTGAGTGCCCTGTCCCCAGTGGTGCCGCAGAGCTGAGTACCTCTTCATCTTCTTTAAGCTGGTTATACATAAAAGGATCCTCTAAACCTCAGTGCTAAGTAACTCCAATTAAATACAGGAAACTCCCTAAGAAGGATCATTCAGGACTTATTTCATGTTCCTCTCCTTCACTCTGTTCTAACTAAACCACTAGCATTCCATCTCCTTCCTCCATAAATGTTCACAGTCTTTTCCCCATGCCTAGAATGCCCTCCTATTTTGCCTCTGCTTCTTGGAATACTTAGCTTCCTCGGAGGCTCGGCTCAGGTGTTAGCTCTTCTGTGACACCTTTCCTAATGCCACTAGTTGTCAAGGCTTTCCTTTCTCTTATCACCTTACTTTTGGTAAATGTTGTATTCTCCCAGGACAATGTAACTTTTTTTGGGAGGTCAGTGACAACAATAACAACAATAATAGTAATAATGATAATAGTAAGGTTGGTAATTATGAGTAGGATGACAATAATGATGATGGTGATGGTTACAATGATAATAGCTAAAATTTATATAGCATTTTAAGGTTTCCAAAGTCTTTTTTTATTTGTTTCATTTGATCCTCAAAACAAACCTGTGATGTAGGTGTTATTACTCTGCCTTTTTTCAGAAGAGGAAATTCAAGTTGAAAGAAGTTTAGTGATCTGTTCAGAGGCAGCCCATTTGTCTTTATATTCTTAACGCCTGAGACACAGCCACAGAGAAGACATATAATAAAGTCTTTTTTTTTTAGGACAATGAGGGTTAAGTGACTTGCCCAGGGTCACACAGCTAGTAAGTGTCATCTGTGTTAGTCTGGATTTGAACTCAGGTTCTCCTGAATCCAGGGCTGGTGCTTTATCCACTGTGCCACCTAGCTGCCCCATAAAGTCTTTTTTTAATTGAGCCCTGGTTAGCTAAAGGACACGACTTTCTGTCAGACCATATTATGCATCACAGACGACTATGAAGCTTCTTCCCCATTTATATTGTAAGCTCCTTGAGGGCAGGAACTGTCTTTATTTTCTTGTATTTATATTCCCCAGAGCTTAGCACACTGCCTGGCACATAGTAGGTGATTAATAAATATTTATTCACTGACTAATCTAAATTCCAGATTCAGGATTGGCACGTCCCTGAACTATTGGTCCTATTAACGTCCATTTCATAACTCTGGCTCCTTTATCTTGACCTTCTTTGGAAGATGGTTGATAGGGGGCAACTAGGTTTATCCACTGATAAAGCACCGGCCCTGGATTCAGAAGGACCTGAGTTCAAATCTGGCCTCAGACACTTGACACTTACTAGCTGTGTGACCCTGGGAAAATCAATTAACCCTCATTGCCCCCCCAAAAAAAGATGCTTAGTGAAAGGACCATTTGGGTTTGGGGGGGTTGTTTTTTTTATTTGGGGGATTTTTTTTGTTTGTTTTTTGTTTGTTTTGGGGGGGGTTGTGGGGCAATGAGGGTTAAGTGACTTGCCCAGGGTCACACAGCTAGTAAGTGTCAAGTGTCAAAGTCCGGATTTGAACTCGGGTCCTCCTGAATCCACGGCTGGGGCTTTATCCACTGTGCCACCTAGCTGCCCCCTAAAGAGCTTATATTTGAATACGGGGAAATAGCATGTATTAAGGAGTGAAGGCCAGTGGGGTTCTCTGTACTGGAGAATCACAGGAATGGCAAATGGAACCATAGGACATGATCTTTCCAGAAATTAATGTGTTGACTTTATTATTATTCCCAGAACAAGAAGTGGAAGGGATGTTGCCTGTTATACAAGAAGAGACATTGTGTGAATATGCCTGGAGAGCAGAAGTGTTGTATGACCTAGAACTGGAGTACTTATGGAGAACCCTCACCAATATGGAGGGCAGAAGTTAGAGTGCCAAGTTGGAGAGGCAAGTAGTCATGGTAAAATGATATGGAGATTTCCTCACATTATGATCAAATAACATGTATAGCATAATTTGAGTATCTACATGGCAGAGTTGAGGTAAGCAGAGCAAGTAAAAAAGGGAAGGAAAAAGTCACGCATCCCATAAGCAGTCTGAAGAAATATCCCCAACTCTCATCACCACCACCTCATTTCCCAAATGGTGACAACAGAAAGTTCCTCAAGCAGAATGAACTTCTCCAAGAAGTCTTCTGCTATGACTGTTAATTATGAAATTCACAGTAATGAATTGGGTATATGTGAGAAGGGCTAAAGGCAATGCAGAATAAGTTGCAACATACCACCAATGACAATTAGCATGCCAGAAATGACATGAAAGCATATTATTAAGGAAATGTATGATTGGTGAGCCAGTCATCTCAATAAGGAATAATAGATGTACAAACTGAGTGCTGCATTGATATCTTTAAAAACTTATTTAAAAAACAAACAAACCCTGATGAAAGCTTTTAAGTTGTTGAGTAAGGAGCAGTTAGCCCTGGATTCAGGAGGACCTGAGTTCAAATATGACCTCAGACATTTGACACTTACTAGCTGTGTGACCCTGGGCAAGTCACTTAACCTTCATTTCCCCGCAAAAAAAAAAAAAAAAAAAAATCTGGTCAAGTTGCTGAGTAAATCCCCTATGAAAGATTTAGGGAAGAATGTAGACAAAAACTCGATACAATCAGAAGGTATAGATGGATTACAATCCACACCATTAGCTGAAATACCTACGTTGTTGAAGCCAAAGATCTATGGAAGAAGCAAAATGAATGTGTTGGATTATCTTAGGCTCTTGCCAGCTCTGATTCCATCTTTTCTAATCAAATTCTGCCCTGGTAATTTCCAGAGGCAAATATTCCACTAGCTGTTCCCTCTGTCTATCAAGATTTGAATCTAGGAACTAATCATGCAATTTCTATCCCTTCAAACACCCTTTATTCTGTATCTCCAGAGTTTTGCCTTTGGGGTCTTATGGACAAGCTTACTTTAGAAATCGGCTCTAAGCAGCACCTTTATAGATTTAGTCAATTAGACCATGGTGTAAACCAGGCTTGGGTAACAGGCTTGATCACCATGCAAAGGAATTAACTTTATGCAATGAAAAATCATTCCACAACCACCAGATCCACCCCTCCCCCAGCATTGGTGAACTGCCTTGAAATGTAGAATGAGTCAGTATTGGGAGTCAGAAGACCTGAATTAAAATTCCAGTTTGGCCATACTATGTGACTTTGGACATGTCACTTCTTTTCTCTAGGACTTATTTCCCTTATTTGTAACATGAGATAGTTGAAGTAAAAGGTCTCCAAGATCCTTCTAATGCCACTAAATGATATTGCTCTGTTCACAGAAGATGAGGTATCACCTCACACCTATCAGAGTGGCAAATATAACAAAAATGGAAAATATTGGATGTTGGAGGGGATGTGGGAAAGCCGGGACACTAACCCACTGTTGGTGGAGTTGTGAAAAGATCCATCCATTCTGGAAAGCAATTTGGAATTATGCCCAAAGGGCTATAGAAGTGTGCATACC
The DNA here is from genome assembly GCF_019393635.1 of Dromiciops gliroides. Classification (NCBI taxonomy): domain Eukaryota; kingdom Metazoa; phylum Chordata; class Mammalia; order Microbiotheria; family Microbiotheriidae; genus Dromiciops; species Dromiciops gliroides. The sequence continues at coordinate 231,681,106 of NC_057862.1, forward strand.
CTTTGATCCAGCAATATCACTGCTAGGTTTGTATCTCAAAGACATCCCCAAAAAGAGAAAAATACCTATTTGTACAAAAATATTTATAGCAGCTCTTTTTGTGGTGGCTAAAAATTGGAAATCAAAAGAATGTCCATCAATTGGAGAAACAAAATGTGGTATATGATGGTGATGGAATATTATTGTGCTATAAGAAATGACAAGTAGAATGATTTCAGAAAGGCCTGGAAAAACTTGTATGAACTGATATATAGTGAAGAGAGCAGAACCAAGAGAACATTGTGCACAGAGACAGCAATATTGTTTGATGAAGAACTGTGAACTATTCTCAACAATGTAATGATTCAAGACAATCCCAAAGGACTATTGATGAAACGTACTATCCACCTCCAAAGAAAGAACTGATATTGATGGAACTCAGACTGAAGTATGCTATTTTTCACTTTTTTCTTTTATTCAAGTTTTCTTGTACAATATGACTAATATGGTAATGTTTTACATAATTGTACATGTATAAGCCATATTTGATTGCTTACCACCTCAGGGAGAGGAGAGGGGAAGGAGGGAAGGAGGGATAAAAATTAGAACCCAAAACTATAAATATAAATGTTTATTACTTTAAAAAAAAAAAGAGTATACAGAAGGCTGAGTAGAACAGCTCACTACTCTGGGGGGGGGAGGGGTAGTGCCGTGGAAACGCAAGGCGAACTGATTGTGAAGCTGTAGAAACTTCGAAGAGTCTAGAACTAAAAAAACAAACCATTGTCTCTCCTCATCTAGACCAGGATCAAGGAAGACAAAGAGTCAGGGAAACAGAATGGTAGAGAATGAGGGGAGTTCCCTGGATTGATTTTAATTTGGGTTAACTCTCCATCTCCCAGTGTCTGTCTCTGTCTCTCTGTCTTTCTGTCTCTGTCCATCTGTTTCTCTGTCTCTTTCTGTTCCTCCATCAGTCTCTCTCTCTCTCTCTCTCTCTCTCTCTCTCTCTCTCTCTCTCTCTCTCTCTCTCTCTCTCTCTCCCCCTCTCCCTCTCTCTCCCTCTCTCTCTTTCTCTCTCTCCCTCTCTCTCCCTCTCTCTCTTTCTCTCTCTCTCTCTCTCTCTCTCTCTCTCTCTCTCTCTCTCTCTCTCTCTCTCTCTCTCTCTCCCTCACTCCCTCTCTGTTTCTGTCTCTTGTCCATTTATCTCCTTCACTTTCTTTCTTTCATTCCCTTCCCTCTCTGTGCCTCTCCCTCCCTTTTTTCTTTTTCTATCTCTGTTTCTCTCTCTCAAACTCATAGAAGAATTTTGATTTTCTTTTCTTTGAAAAAAAAAAGGATAATCTGTAACTATGAAGTCTTTGAAAACCAAAAGAGAAATAAAAGAAAGTAAATTGGGTTCAATGTTTATACAGGGCAATTCTAATTAAATTAACAAACTCACAGATATGCTAGAAACAGGTCAATTGTCTGTGTCCTTTCTCTTTTCTTACCAATTATTGGACAAATTACTTTTTTTAAAAAGTAGCTTATATTTATCCTTGTTTTCTTGTTTTTAAAAGGAGAAAGAGACAAAAAGATGTAGCCTTTAATTTGTGGGGGGGGAACAGAGAAAAACAAGTATTGCTATTACCCCACCCCCAATAGGGGAAACCAGGAAATTCACAAGAATAAATGTTAGTTTCCTGGGGATTTAAATCCCAGCAGACTTAAACCTATGACGCTTGGTCTGGAAATTTACTTAGGAGTCAAGCAAACAAGCATTTTAAGCACTTACTATGTCCCAGTGTCCATGAGAAGCCCTAAAGATACAAAAGATACAAAGAAAGGAAAACAGTGCCTGCTCCCAAGAAGCTCACTGTCCAATGAAGGAAAAAACATGCCAGAGGATCAGGGTTTGATTTTCAGTTTATCGTCTGTGTGATTTCATTTCATCTTCTGGGACCTTAGTTTTCTCACTCCCCAAAAGAAGGAGTTATACTGGATAACCTGTAAGATTTGTTCCACTTCTAAAGCTATGATACTTTGAACATATAATAATTAACATTTAAGACCTGGATGCAAATATGAGCTCAGAACTTAGCAGTTGTGTAACCTTGGGTAAGTCACTTTTCTCTATTTGTCTCAGTTCCTTCATCTATAAAATGGGCATATATAGCAGCTACACCAACCCCCTCCCCGGCTTGTTGTAAGGATAAAATGAGATAATATTTTAAAAGCAATTAGCATGGTGAATGGCACATAGTAGGTACTATATAAATGTTAGCTGTTATTTTTTTGGCTTTTTAAGGTTTCAAACCACTTAACAAATAGTATCTTTTGTTACTCAGTCTTACAGATGAGGAACCTGAACCTGATAGATGCTAAAAAGACTAGCCCAGGATTATATAATTTATCGCTGAGATTGGATTTGCTTTCAGGTCTTTATTGTTTTTGGGGGTTTTTTTTTGTTTTGGGGGAGTTTTTTTCAGGCAATGGGGGTTAAGTGACTTGCCCAGGGTCACACAGCTAGTAAGTGTCAAGTGTCTGAGGCCAGATTTGAACTCAGGTACTCCTGAATCCAGGGACAGTGCTTTAATCACTGCGCCATCTAGCTGCCCCACTCTCAGGTCTTTATGACCCTTGGGAGGGGGGAACTTGGGGACTCTCAACTGTACAATCTAGCTAGCCAGATCAGCTGATTCCAGTAAGTGGGAATGGGAGGATGGATTCAGAAACCAGAGGAAAATAAAGGGGTGATTATAGGTTCTTCCAGGAGAGAAAGATGTGAAGTCCTGGTACAATGGAAAGAATACTGGTTCTGGAGAGAGAGACATGTGGGATATAGATCTCACTTCTGTTACCCCTCTGGGCTTCAGTTTTCTCATCTATAAAGTAAACTAGGTGACCTCCAAGATCCCTTTCCCTTCTAGATCCAAGATCCTATGATCCATAGAATCAAACCCTAGACTTGCCCCAGACTTGGTTTAACATTAAAATCTAGCCAACACAGGGAAGGTCAGACAGCTATTTGTAAACACTCATTTGTGTATAAGTAATTTAGTCACTAATTACAAATTACTTTTATCTATTTCCAAGCACTTTTACAAGGCAGCACTTTTATAACTCCTATTATCCTAATAGGAGTCATTGTATGTACTTAAAAGTAATACAAGAGCATGTTTTTTAAAATATTACATAATTCAAAATTCCCTAATGTAGACTTGACCTATTTATCCCTCCTCTACTCCATTAATCTGAATCTCAAAAAGGTCTTTTATCAAATGAGATATTTGTAAAGTACTCCAGAGCTTAGCACAGTGCCTGGCACATAGTAGGCTCTTATGAAGTTTATTTAATAAATGTTTATTGATTGATTGATTTAGCACAGGACCTGGCACATAGTAGGTTCTAAATAAGTTTATTTAATAAATGTTTATTGATGGATTAACAGCACAGTTCCAGGCACACAGTAGGCTCTTAATAAGTTTACTTAATAAATATTTGTTGATTGATTAACTTAACACAGTTCCAAGCATATATTAGACTCTTAATAAGTGTTTAGTGACTCATTTAGTGCCTGTTATACAATAAGTGCTTTTAAAAAATGATTGTTCCCTTCCCTTGTTCCCTATCTAACCCTAAAACTGAAATCTATTTTTTCAAAGCATAGTCACATAGCTTATCGGTTTTGATCCTCATAACAGGCCCATGAGGCAAGTAGGGCAGCTATTATCTCTGCCTGACAGATGAAGAAACTCAGGCAGAGAAAGGTTGTGACTTATTCAACGTCTCAGCAAGTTAGACCCAGAGCTGGGACTAGCTATTCAGATTTCCCTACTCTTAGTTAAGTATTCTTTCCACTAGACCATGAGGACATCTGGGCCATACTGACATGAAACAGCCAGACCTACTGTCTCTGGGGTGACCCATGCTGATATTAAGCAGGATACTCAGGGGCCTTCTTCAAAGCAAAGAGAGACTCCAGTCAGTATTCATGGACCACTTTATGCCAGTGAGCACAGTGGAGCTCTACAATGCTTTGGCCTCCTTTCTGTATTATCAGTCAGCCTTTCAGCTCCTGATCTGTGACATCCCCTCTGCTTCGCCTTGCTTATAAGCTCACCTCCGTGATACAGCTGCTGGGATTTGCCATGAAGCAATTCAGTGGCAACAGGGCATCCTGAAAGTCGCACGTGGCTATTCATTTTACTCCATCATCACCACCCCCACCCCACCCCCCGCCACACTTTCTACTTCATGGGTGGCATGATTTCCAGACACACATCTATGTACGCAGCTTTGTTGCTGTTTTTCAAAAGTCGTTTGCCTTCTAATGCCTCTTTTCCTCCCCCCACCTTCAAAAACCACATTCCCCAGCATCTTATTGATCATTTTCTCAATGGCGGTAGAGAGTAGTACTAGATTGTATCAGACCTAGATTCAGAGACACCTGGGTTCAAATTTCATCTCAGACATTTATTAGCTGTGTGACTCTAGGAAACTCACTTAATCTGCCAGGACCTCAGTTTCCTTTTCTATAAAATGAAAGTCAGACCCAATCCCTCCCAACTCTAAATCCTGTGATTCTTCTCTTCCCCTGCATCCCTGATGTTTGCTTTACTCCTTTCCAGAGAAGTCCCAATCAAAACAGGATTTAAGAGAATTCTTTCTTTGACACTTAGCTATATCTTTTTTCAGGCACCCTCACCTTCATCAGGGAACTACCCCCCAACCCAAACCCAGGCACCCACCTTGTGTCTCGTTGTTTCATAATACCATGAAATCATGAAGATTTAGAAGAGTCCTGAGAAATCAGTTAGCATCTCATTTTACAGGCCCTGATGTGAAGATACCTTATTCAGTCACACAGCTAATTAGTAGTGGAGTTGCAACTAGAAATAAAGTCTTCTTACTCAAGGTGTTCTTCCTACCATACCAAAGTTACCTCCATTTTTAAATATCTCAGATGGCTACCAAGACCTATATAGTTAATTAATAATTAGTGCTATTTGTTAAAAGAAAAAAAAGATAATACCCTCCCAAAGGTATTTACATTTTTAAGGAGATGTCTTGAAAACCAAATAGCCTTCTAAATCAAAATGGTAGAATAAAAAATTATGGGGTTCAGTATTTTAGAGCATAAGACCCTGCAGCTCTACATACCCTAGGGTAAGAGGGTACCACCCTTTGTCTACAGTCAATGTGGAGTCACCTCATATATGTAGGCAACTAGGTGGTGATGGATCTGGAGTCAGGAAGACCTG